>NW_027271482.1:0-1200000 GCF_040938485.1 Diadema antillarum
CACACATTGTCAAGACATTGCAGTATAGACCTATTAGGAGAACCATGCATTATGGCGGAGGCATATCAGTCGCCGTAGCGATATATCTAGTTATTATTGTTTTTTTATTATCATAACTATAACACTATGATTATTTAGGGGAGAAGAGATCGAGAGTAGAGTCATAATATAGAAATGAACCAAGGAAGGTGGAAATGTTAATTTGTTAAGAATTGTACAAATCAGTTCCCCCCATTTTTCTGCTCTTGATAAAAAGCTTTTCTGAGGACAATCCTGCGCAAACTGTAAACAAACTACTAGGTGTTTCAAAAAACATTTCCCACTTTTGATCATAAATATGTCAAAAACTATTCATTCGATAAAACTGTCATTGATATGAGTAATAGCTGGATAGTGTACAATTTGGTTGGAGGTAATTTGCACGTGAAAGCATAAATCAGTTTCGTTAAATCTAAGATTGATTTTGAAGTAAGGTTTCAGATTTTGGTCAAATTTTAACCCTCTGTACAAAAATTGAACTTCGCACAGGAACCAATGATGTGTATGTGAGTGTGTGCTGACAATGGCCCTGAACAATGGACATGCCTGAACCACCTGTTGACTAGGCATCAGTCTGGCGCTCCCTGGCACATGAATGCTTAATCAATAATTCATGTGGATTGCCCTGGGCACTGCTAGTCTGAATTCATGCACGGTAAAGTGCTTGCAAACACCACATTTCATTCCAGCTGGCAATCATTTTCAAATTTTGCTTCTGACATATCACTAAATTTGGGATATAAAGAAGCATAAATGATCTAAAGTTCCTCATTTTAATACAACTGTCTACTAATTAAATTGTCTGACAAATTTTTCGCTTTTTCTATAAAAAGAGATCATTTTTGGTAAAGAGTTCAGCAGCATTTATCATTGGGGCGATTTGTTTCAGAGTAGATTTATTTAAGGCTCCATACACAAGTGTATACTCTAATTGATTTTCTTTACATGACGCAAATCTCTCGTTTGAAGAGGCTACACAGTGTATATCTTGGCAATCAATGACTTAAAAACCAAAGATATAAAACACCTGTTTCTTGACCGTGGCCTAATCTAAGCATCAGTCATCGCCGCAACGCCGGGGGGGGGGGGGGGGGGGGGGGGGGGGCACCGCGAGAGGAGGAGATTGTTTTGGTTTTTGTATGGGCTATGTAGCTCCTTCTTATTCCTGTATTTTCGTTATTTACGGGTCAATTTTTTTCATTCGAAATGTAAAATGGATGACCATAGAATTTCTCAATAGAATATAAAATTGAAAACTTTAGAAAGGATAGAGAAAATTGAGTTCACTTTGAATGGTCTGCCACAGGCAGATCCACAGGCAGATATCCTTATCATGCTCTTACGTAATACGACAGCTGCTGTAGTCATTAAACCCTGACTTGGCCTCCAGGTTTGTCACGCCTGAGCAGAAAGTTAATTTGCAATGGACAAATACTTCGACTCCCAACGATCAAACGAAGAATCGTTAGGGGGGTATAGCACCCCATCAGCTTCGTTAAAGTGGGGTCTCGCCTCAAACGAGGGATTGACGGCATGACTTCCTGTCACCACGTTTACGATAGAACAGAAGGTATTCATTGTAATTTTGTTTTTCAGAAGTAGGGAAAGCACTGACGCGACTCAACAACAGTATCGACAGGCGTTTGACTTTACACAGATACTGCCAGAGGCTGAATAAAGACTAGCTGTGAAAGTGGAATTTCTCATGAATGAATAATGAAGCATTCAAACCCTGGCCATTGCTCAGGACCATTGTCAGGGTGTTAACCAAACACTCCCATACACACCCATTGACCCCTGTGCAAAGTGAAATTTTGTTCAGAGGGTTGAAAATAGAGCAAAGTCTAGAACCTAACTGTGAAATTAATCATGGATTTCATGAAACTTATTTATGCTTTCATATTTAAACCACCTTCAACCAAATTGTACACTATTCAGCTATCACTCATATAAATGACAGTGTTATCTGATATATATTTTTTTAATTATTAAAAATCAAAAGTGGGAAATGTTTTTTGAAACACCGAGTACTTCACTGCGCTAACATACATAATATTGTGCTACTTCATAGACCCCCTCGTGTTTTTGTTGCTATTGTGCTGGTTTGATAGATCAAAGAACCACCCATTTATCTGCTTCAGACTGTACACTTTTATTATTAGGTGATCCGAGTATCCTCTCGGATCACCTTCTGTATCTGTACGGATTCTTTGTTTTTCTTCTTCTTTATTTCTCCTCAAAAGTTGTGTATCGATTAGCTCAGAAAGTGCTCCTCCTATCAATTTCAAAATTACACCATATATGTATCGTGCCCCAAAGACGACAATCGAAATAAAATCATAGTGATTAGTCAACCGTGACGTCACTATGACGTCATTATATGAAAACACATTCCCATTCATATCTCATTAATGGAATGGAATTTTTCAATGACATTTACGTCACACATATTTCAAGTTATGCTCATTCTACTCATATTCTCAAAATTCATATTTTCTCTCAAAACGTGCGCGTACGCGCGCGTTGAAATATTTGTATGCTCCAATCGAGCTCAAATTTTTTTTGCACACGTTTCAGATCATTTGGAGCATTTTTTGAAAAATTGAAAAAATTGGACGGACGCGTACGCGCGCGCACATATACGCATGCACAGCTCTTATGCAATGGAAACTCCCCGTTTTTTTACATTTATCGGATGCCTGAAATGTCAAGAAATGTTTCTACCAAGTTTCAAGTCAATCCGACTCAATATAACGTCATACGTACCCGTCAAAGTTGAAATTCCGCGCGCGCGTCAATGGCGATATACAGTGAAACAATGCCAAAAAACCGCCAATTTTAAATCCGATTTTACTCGTCAGGATGGACAGTGACCCCCCATTTTCTTTACATATTCTGAAAGCTGATGAGTGGTACATGTCATTTCATGGGTTGGCGATGCTGGCAAAATGATTAAAAGATATCAAATTTCTTAATAAAATAAAAAAAGTAAATTTTCAAAATGACGTCATCAGATTTCAAGTTCACTCGAGCCTATCTCACTTATCCTTCTCTCATTTTCACCCAGATTTCAGTATGATGTAGCTTATTAAATACTCTTTCAGTAATGTAAAAACAACATTTTGATTGGATGACGGCATCACCTCGTAAAAATGGATTGAAAGTAATCTTGTCAAATTTGACCAGTTTACATGTTGTCTCTATGGGAGTGCAGTTTTTCTGGAAATGAAAATTGACATTACTATCTTTATCGAGCACTAGCTCACTTATGCTTCGGTGAATTTCTCCCAGATTTTAATATGTTGTAGCTGAGACTTTGAGCTATCGTAAGTGTGCCCTCCATTTTTTCATTTGATGTCGGTATCACGTCCAAAAACTTGGTTGAAATTAAAGCTTATCTTCGATGTATTGAGATATTCCTTTCTTTTTGCAACTTTCTTTGCAATAACTCAAGAAAAACAAGCTCTATAAGCATAATATTTTGCACATGTTTAGTTCATGTCACGTACATTATTTCATAAAATAACAAGTACTTGATCAGACACCATATTGGGTATGTAAATTAGGGTCAAAGGTCATAAATGTTTTATCTTGTATCTTGGTGAATACATGTCCTATCTTTCCCATATTTTACACACGCAAAGACCATGTTACAAGAATCATTTAACAAAATAACCACTTTTTGCTCAGATGCCATCTTGTCTGTGCAAAGTGGGGTCAAAGGTCATATGTACTTTTTTCCTCTCTCTTCGTTATGACGTGTTATCTCTATGGGAGGGAATTTTTCTAGATGTGAAAATTGACATGGTTGTCTTTATCGAGAACTAGCTCACTTACCCTTCAGTGAATTTCTCCCAGATTTTAATATGTTGTAGCTGAGAGTTTGGGCTATCGTAATATGCAATTCGTTTCTTCATACAACGTTGGCATCATGTCAAAAAACTTGGTTGAAATTAAAGCTTATCTTCAATGTTTTATGATATTTTTTTTCTGAAACTTTCTTTGCAATAACTCAAGAAAAACAGCCTTTATCACCCCCATATTTTGCACATGTTCAGTTCATGTCACGTACATTATTTCATAAAATAACAACTACTTGATCGGACACCATCTTGGGTAGGTAAATTAGGGTCAAAGGTCACAAATTGTTCATCCTGTATCTTGGTGAATACATGTCCTGTCTTTCCCATATTTTGCACATGCAAAGGGCATGTTACAATAATCACTAGTCTTCACTAAATAACCACTTTTTGCTCAGATGCCATCTTGGGTGTGCAAAGTGGGGTCAAAGGTCAAATATACTTCATTCTGTATCTTCGTTAGTGGATACGGAATTCGGTACCAAAGATGGCAAGTCTGACTTCATTTTCTAAATGAGAATCCAAACATCACACGGCCAATGTGTCCTCGACACAAATGAAACCGGTATGGTCATGCCTATTGGGATCAGGACTCAAATCATTGATTTTCGAAGAAATGGGATCACCTAATTTGTCAGTGTTGACAAATTCCGGTTCTAGTTATCATTATTATTATCGTCATCATTATTATTATCATTATTATATCATCATTATTATTTAGTATTTATTATCATTATCATTATTGTTATTATTATCATTATTATTATCATCATTATATCATTATTATTGATATTTTATTATTAATAATGTTTTATTATTATTATTATTATTATCATTATTATTATTATTATTATATTATCATTATTATTTGGGAAGAGGGAGTTAGTCATTAGGTTTAATAAGTATTAGGCACCCGTGGGAATCCACGGGTCTCAGGGCCTTGTATTTTTTCTCTAATATTTCTTTTCCCACGTTATGGGAGAAAGAAAAGAATATTTTTGTCTTCATTTGCTCCCTCCTATTTATTTCTACAACCAAAACTTGATATGATGGACCATAGAACCACCCATTTTATTTCCACTCGTAACTTCACTTAAAAAATAGGCGGTCGGCAAAGCGAGGTTTTCCCCCATGTCCGCTCGTCTTATGAATATGTATGTTTTACAGCAGCTACGCGGTAAACGAATGGACAGCGGCACGATCGGCAAGGACAAAAGGTGGATATTTAGCCATCCTAAATAGTCTGGGTACAATGATACCCGACTTGAGAGTAAACTAAATGACGTACCTGAGCTGCATAGTATCCTGCAGTTGTGCAAAATACAATAAGATAACAGCATTCGTTGTTTTCATTTGGGCACGCCAATTAAGGGCGAACGTCCCTGACACTGTACGTAAATGCCCTTGTAAGACCGTGCCGTTTATTACCATATGAGAGTCCAAGAACGTATCATGATATGCAATGCAACACAGCGACAGGCTCAATGCATACACGCCACTCTTGGCGATGGTATATTGCCCGTACCCACATATTGCGTGTGTCATATCCATTGTCAGCTCCGCCAGCGATCAGCTGGGCGAGATACGTTCTCGGTAGAGTATTACACACACACACAAGGCGAAATAGGCAAGCTCCCGTGTATACAATGTATTACCGTGTGTATGCTCTCTGCGAGCTATCAGCTGGGCGATCACGAAAGATGATCTAGAGCTTTCGCTGCACCCCATTATCCCACTGAAGCTGGGGTCCAGCGCATGTTGTTTTTCTTTGTTTTTTGCGCTGCTCTCATCGTCGACACGGAGGCGTAGCGCGGACAAAACCCAGACGGGGAATAGAAAACACCCTCTTGCCATCGACGGCACTGGTCTCGAGGGCCCGGAGCCAACGGCTTCGGAGGAGATAGCCGCACAAAAAAAAACACGGGAAGGCATGGGGGTGATCCTTACGCGATTATAATATACTAGCAGCACCCGTGGAAATCCACGGGTCTGAGGGGTTTTATTTTTTTCTCACAATACGATTTTGCACATTTTTATTGAAGAAATAAAAAGAAAAGTTTTCTCATTCTTTCGTTAATTGTGCTGTCTTCTAATTGACCACCCTTCCCAGAAATTTGATATTACATTTTTGTAGTATGTGCCCCGCGATCCGGTCCATTGGTAGGGATCATTCCTGCCACTACTTGCTTTTATTATAGAACTTGAGTTTCGAGGGGTTATTTGCACCCGTTGAAGTCCAACAGTTGTCTTGTTGCCCCTCACCCCTCCCCCACACGCACACACACATTTCCACCTCCGCAGGGCAAAAAACAAAAAAAATCAAGGAAAATTACCAAAAACGCAAATGAGATTCCCCGGAAGTTCTACCCACAGATTGTTCCCGTCGAAACGGGGAGATATTAATACAATGACTTTGATATCAATTACCCCCTGCTCTTGCATCCATACAGGCACCCGCGGGAATCCACAGCTGGTCTCAAGGCCTCTGGTTTTTTTTTTTCATATTTCTTTTCCCCACGTTATGAGAGAAAAATAAAATATTTTTGTTTTCATTTGCTCCCTCCTTTTTGTTTTTAATCACCAAAACTTGGCTTGATATCATATAACCATCTGTTCATCTGCTTCAGACTGTACATTATCATATTTAATATTAGGCCTACAATCATTGCTTTTATTATTATTATTATTATTATTATTATTATTATTATCATTATTATTATTATTATCATCATTATTTGGGGAGGGGGAGATCATAGTCATCAAGTTTAATAGGCACCCGTGGGAGTAGGGTCTCACGACCTCATTTTTTTTTTCTTTAATATTTTTCCCATGTTATGGCAGAAAGAAGAATATATATTCGTCTTCATTTGCTCCCTCTTTTTTTATTTTTATCACCAAAACTTGGTTTGATAGACCATAGAACCACACATTTTATTTCCACTTGTAATTTTAAAAATAGGCAGTCGGCAAAGCGAGGTTTTCCCCTACATCCGCTCATCTTATGAATATGGAATGTTTACAGCAGCTCTGCAGTAAACGAATGGACACAGCAGCGCGTGTAATCTGATATGGAAGGGCGCGATCGGCAAATACATTTAGCCGCCCTAAACAGTCTGCGTACAATGATACCCGACTTGAGAGCAAACGGCGAGCAATCCAAATGACGTACCTGAGCTGCATAGTATCCTGCAATTGTGCAAAATGCAATTAAATAACAACGTTCGTTGTTTTTATTTGGGGACGCCAATGGCGAACTGTATGTAAATGCCCTATGTAGTCCATATCACGCGCACGCAGATATAGTGCTTCGTGTAACCATCATCAATACATACACGTAACAGGCGGAGGCAAAGGGACATCACAGAACTCTACACCCAGTGTAGAGTGTGTAGAGTTCTGTGAGGTACATTGTGTGTGCGTGCGCGTCAGCCGGAAGATGTCAGAGATTTCGCTGCATCTATCATCTTTAGTATCCCACTGTCTCTGCAAGCTAAAGATGGATGATCGAGAAAGCAGGAGTCCAGCGTAGGATCGGTCAATATTAAAACGCTCGGCTCTTTCGTCACGCACAAAAATGCATCTGTTCTAATACTGTGCCTGATACATGATAATGGACACAATTCTTCAGTGTATAAGTAATCATACAACATTTGGAATGAAGGTACCATATATCCTAATGATTGTCTCGAATGGAAGAAAACTCATCTCCTGCCTGAATTTTGGCTTCCTTTTCAAGCTTGCGGTCATGGTTGAACATGAATTGTAATCATAAAGCGAGGCACATCCTTATAAATAAACACAGGAGTACTGAGACATAGTACAGAACAGAAACAGGCTTTTTATCACTCTTGACAATGCATTACATTGATATAAAGCTTTTTTGGGGGGTGTTACGATTAATTGTGACACTGCACCTCAAAACAAACAAAAAGTCGCCAGACATGAATTTTTAGTTAGGGCCATATTCTGAAAGAGCAGACTTTAAGCTTTAAAATGATGTATAACTCAAATCAAATGGACTCTCCTAACCTATCTAAATATTGGAAAGAAAGCACAAACTCAGGAAAAGTGTGAACTGAGAAAAGAGGCTCTGAAGTACAGTGTCTATTAAAGCGCTTAATCTTTACCAAACCGTGCTGGCTGTGCAATGAATGGGACAAAAAACAGGAAGTAAACCACCAGAGTAACAACAATGAAGGGATTATCAGATTAAACTGAAATTAAGCATGCCTCATGAACACATTCTGTCCATAGTTAATGCCAACTTTCAAAGCAGTAGCACTATCTTTTCAAAAGTTATTAGAGTTGAAAGTGAAGAGTGTGGACAAGGTTTTTCAGAAATGAAAAAGGGATTCTAAAGACCCAACTAATCGCACTATTCTACCAAAAATGTTCGAGATAAAGTGCTAAAAGACCACACTTTCCTGTCCGTTTTATGATACCAAATTTCAGCATAATGTAAAAGAAGACCCGCTCCTTCAGAAAATATGAAAAAGTCAAGTTCGGCTAGGTTGACCCATTTCACTTATTTTCATTCCTCAACGCAAAATCAATGTGTGCGACTTTGTGTTCGTTTTGAGGTGCACGGTCACAATTATTCTGAATGCTTGTTGACCACACAAGGAAATACAGTTCGCTGTTCCAAAGGTTTGTTATGAAATGAGGTTCGTTTTCGATGGTTTGTTAATCCAAAAGTTAGAAAAATAAATGTAATTGCCATAAGGTTCGTGAATACAAAACGAAATCAGGAAGGTCTGTGTAAAGTGTATTAATTCCGAATATTTGTTTCTACGTCACTGAGTTTCAGCTCCAATTCAATGGTTCTTCATGCTTTTAATAGTATTACTAAGTGACCAAATATGACAAGCATAATTATGATGAAATTTCATAGTCACAACGTGAAGCTGTGGGGCCTACATCAGCTTTTGCTTCTGATATGTATAGTATGTGCAGCATAGATAAGCACGACAAGCGATAGATACTGTGGATGCAACGATGATCATGGACATGTGCCTAATATGCCGAGAATTCAGAATGTTACAGCAGTTGTTGCGCCGGAACAGACGTGAAATCAGTCTTTGATGCGTTGTTTTAAGTGCCCTGCAACATTATAACCATGCGCATAATTTGATGGTTTGTAGTGCATGCAAAGAACACAATCTCGATAGGCAATTATTGTTAATATACTCAATTGACTTTCTCTATGATTATACCTTTTGAGCCCCTGTCTGCAGAATGGTTCCTCAGGTCCTATTTAGGTGTTGGTACTTGCTAAAAGCATCCTCTTTAGTTTCCATTGACAACAATTAAACATAGGAGGGGAATGGAAGCAATCAATGCCCTCGGTAAACGAGGTTTTTTTGTAATATGCATTGTGTGCCTTTTTCTTTTTTCTCTTTCCTATTGTTTGTGAGTTAAAAACTTGCCGCAAACTACACTGCAGCCAACACATAATGCATTCCGACTTATTAGTACAGCGGCACAGACACAAACGCACCAAAGCTAATACATTCTGGCTGCCCTATTGGTCAGAATGGTTAATAATAGTCCTGTCCTGTGATTGGATGATTATCTCACACACCCAAGCTGTCACCTTAAACGGTAGTGTGTGCGACGGAGCGTAAACACCGTCGCTAAGCAGGACTGCTGTATTGTTTCGTCCGGGAAAAGAAACAGGTTGTGAGCTTGAACATAGCCTGAACTTTGAGAGCGATTTTCTCCACTTTTTAGAAAATGGACTAACATCATAAGGGTAGTTGATATTCGTTTTTAAAAGACAAGTTCACCTTAATTGACATATGGGTTAAGTGAATGCAGCAATATTAGTAGAACACATCAGTGAGAGTTTGAGGAAAGTAGGACAATCCGTTCAAAAGTTATGAATTTTTAAAGTTTCTGCTCACTCAAGGCTGGATGAAAAGACTACTATAGCTTGTGATATCACATGTGTACAACGATATAAAGAAAGAATAAAAAATTCAACATATTTTCACTTTTCTCGCATAACAAAAGAACACTTGACTTCTCTCTTTCAGAAGGCAAAGGGAATAATATTACCCCTAACATATGTCAGTAACAAGCCGAAGAAATGTGCACTTTATTCAAAAAGTGAAGTTTTGTGAAATTCTCCTTTTTATTTTCTTTATATCGTTGTACGCACATGACATCACACACTGTAGTAGTCTTCTCATCCAGCAGTGACTACGCAGATACTTTAAAAATTAATAACTTCTGAACGGATTGTCCAATTTCCCTAAACTTTCACTGATGTGTTCTACTAATATTGTTGCATTCACTCAATCCACATGTATATGAAGCTGGACTTGTCCTTTAAGATTTCTAGGGATGTGGAAATGGTTTGTATTATATATCATTGTAAAGCTAAGAGTGTAGAATTCACATATAAGCATAACTAAGATTTCATTTTCTATGACTTTTGACACATATTGAAGGTGCAATTAGCATAGATTAAAGTCATTTAACCTCTTCTTTAGTAGCAATAAATACACTTGTAAATGATTTGTGTCCTACCTGTGACATGTCATCTGCTGCTGTTAGATTGATCCATTTATGGCATCAGTAAAACCTTCACCGAATTTTCCTGAATTTATGCAAAGTGCTTGCATTACCGCAGACATTGTTATGGTATGCATTTTCTCTATGCTCTTGTTGCATTCCCTGTTGCAGAACTTTTTGTCCTTTCCAAGATTCTAGTATAAACACAGATTATAAATTTGTACCAAATGGTAAGTTTCTTTGAATGTTCACATCAACTTTTCCTTTTATTTGTCCAAAATAAGTGACAAATTGTGAATATTGGAGAGTTGCTTTCATTCTGTAGGTAGATGTACTAATGAGATTCTGCCCTCAAAGTTAATCATTTGGTTTCCTAATCAAGCTGTCATGTTGATAAAGGCTGATTTTAATGTTTGTTTCTTTTTCACCAGGACTTTTTCAAATTCCTAAAGGATCGCACAGGAATCTTGACAGATATCACTATCGACAATGTGTTCACTATTGAAGACCCACTGTTTTGTGAGGTAAGTGATGCAGATATCAGGGAGCTAGGAAATGTTGTGTTATTCCATCACTTTGTGTCTTTCTTAGACCCCAATCCCACTAGGAAGGTGATCATGGTGACCATGGCAACCTGTGAAAAATTTGTAAAGCATGGCAGAATCACCCTCCATTTCAATTTATAGCCTGCAAGGGAATTATACTACCGTATAGTTTCTCTTCGGTCAAACTGTGCTGCCACATTGTTGCCACTTTTCCAGACCAACGAGATGTGCTGCTTCTGACATTAAATGGATTATATTACATGTATGATATTTGAACACTTATCAAGACCTCACTACAATGGCGCTACGAACAGAGTGACTGTGATGTGTTAATGCCGGGGTCATGCTACGATCTCAATGGATTGGGATATAATTGAGTTGTATGATTAAATTTCTGCAGTCAGCTGCCAGTGTCAAACCAACGATGGGTGTAGTAGTGTGTATGTAGGTGTGTGTGTGTGTGTGTGTGTGCGCCCAGATTGCATAAGCATGAACTTATTACATTACTATAGTACGGTATGCAGCAAGTGAATGAAACTTCCCACAGTATGCAGGGATTCCAAGTAGTTCTGCTGCTGATCTGTCAGCTCTTATCGCAGTTTATCGGTCGCAGACGGGAGTGTAGTACGTACCTGTGACGATAACGTTATTTCAGGTCCCAAGGCATACAAGGTCTCCCCTCATCCAGCTTGCTACCTTTTCTGCCCTTTCCTTCTGCCTCTTTCGTTCCTTTGCTTTCCCATGTTTGATCATACTTTTGAGAGTGTTTTTACGTAATTACGTGATTTTCTGCAATTGAGAGGTGAGTTTTTGTTTTCGTACTGCATGGTTATTGTGTGATGATGTGCATGAAAAGAGCATTCAAACCTGTTTCCTGTTTGTGTGTTTTCATGTAGCCTTGCCTTCGTTGCAAACATCGTGTAATATTTTGTTTCATTTTTATTTTGAGGGATGGTTTCTCTGTTTTCATGTCACTTCATCTTCTCCCTTACAGTGCAAAGAATATTTCGTTCTAATGCATTTTTTTTTTTGGTTCTTTTCGCACTATGCTGTAGTTCTTCCCACGCTTCTTTATAACGAGGTGGTGTTCTTTTTCGCTTTACATTGCAGCAACATATAACAATACTAGTACTTGTATCCTAACCTCTGCAGTACAGCTGGGGTGCTGACTGTGGAAAGATTGGTCTGTATCTTGTCCATGATATATTTCCGCAGAGACTATGCCTGGCTTCACGGAGAAGAGAGCCGATAAAGTAAGAAAATAAAAGACTCTTCCAGACTGACAATTTTTTTTTATGCCTCCGCCACGAAGTGGTGCCGGAGGCATTATGTTTTCGGGTTGTCCGTCCGTCTGTCCGTCCGTCCTTCCGTCCGTCCGTCATTCCGTCTGTCCTTCTGTCCGTCCGTAATGAATTTTGTGGACAAGGTAACTATCAAACCTTTTGAGGTATCCTAATGAAACTTGGCATGTATGTGTATTAGGGGGTGAAGGCGTGCCTATCAACTTTTGGGTGCACATGCTCAAGGTCAAAGGTCAAATACATAAAATTTCACTATTTCCATCATATCTATGCAATGTCTGAAGATATTTTCTTGAAACTTAGTGTATACATGTATTACCCAATTGAGATGCTCTGGTTTGGGTCATGAGGTCAAAGGTCGAAAGGTCAAGTAAAAATATTAAAACTTCACCTTTTTTCTCTGTACCTTGGAAATTGTTCGAGGTCTCTTCATGGAACATAGTATATAGATTTTCCAGGTCAAATGTCCACCGAGATAAACCAAATGTCAAATAGGTAGTTCGAATGTCCATTCAGCTGAATAAATGTTCATGACAGAATATGGTATCAAATTAGGCAATTCAAATGTCCACTTAGGTATGAAATGTCCGCACAAATATCAGACAAGAGATAATGCAGTTCCCAATGTTGCATAGCAAAATATTACAGAGAACAATGCGCCGGGAAACCATTGTCAGATAATGTTTTCAGGTGTCCATTCCCTACTAGACAGTGCTTTCTTGAATCACAAAATCATTATTTCACATAGGTAAATTGTATCGTTTAGGACATGTTTTCCAAGTGAACTGTCCTCTAGCTCAAACACATTGTTCAAATGTTCATGTGTATTGCAAGAGAGATTAATGTATGTCCACAATACAATGCGGTTAGCAATAGGCAGTTCAAATGTCCATGGAGGTATGGAATGTCCATGTAGCACATGTCAAATATGACTGGAGCAATGTCCCATAAGGGAGATCGAATGTGACATAGTGATTTCAAACGTCCATAGTCTGAAAAACTGCTTATTTAAACCATATAAATCGTAACCTTACATGCATAAACGCATTCCTTAGTAATTAGTCTTTCATGTACTTGCTACATACACAAACACAGGTCCATACGGTGTCAAGATAAAAACATATTTTTATTGAAACTTTTAAAAAAATGCATGCAAACAAAGTCAGTAGGGCTAAACTGACATTAATCTCATGATAGCATTTTATTATTTATTATTATTAATTTATTATTTCATATGAAAGAATGAAGATTTCTGGCATGAGACTATTCACTTTTATTGTCTAAAACATAAAGGAAGTCATTTTCTTCAGAGTCTTATTTCACTTTTTTGTGATATTTTGCATCATCCCATACATAGATAGAAAAAAATAGTTCATATATCATACAGAACGGCCATTCTTCTATTCCCCTAATACGATTGTGCTGTAGCTCAGAAACAAATGTAAACCTGTCATTTTGATGTCAATTCTTAAGTTTCGGTCTTCTAAAGAACATTTCCTGTCCGGCTTGTCGGACGGAATTTGAAAGTTGGACGGTTTCAATTGGTGCTATAACCAATTATCATTTATCACCATTTTATCTTCTTGTTTTGTTTTTTTCTAACTCTTTTCTTCTCCCTCCATCCTCTCATTTCTCTTCCCCATTTTTCTCCCTTTTTCTTTTTTTTTTCGGTTAAAAAGTGGTACAATGCATACCTTGCCATTCATTTTGGAAGTCCTGCTTTTGTATTACCTGAAAAAAACAAGTTTTGTTTTTTGTTTTTTAGATAGGAAATTGAGAATCAACAAGAGAAACGAAGTTATTTCGGTGATGTCACTCACTTTAATTGTGTTGCATAATGTTGGCAAAGTCTCCATAGGCAATACTTATCATCATGTTTTCGAGTCAAAGGATATTTGAATTACCTATGTAACATTTGAATTCCGTATGACCGACATGATACTCTCATTGACCTGAGATGACAAAAGAATTTATTTTGTGTGGAGATTTGACTTGACTATGGACTGCTTATATACCTATTTGGACATTTGATTTCCCTAATGGTATTGGAATTACTATATCATACTTGCTTCGCTAATGAATTTGATTCAGATAGCCTACAATTTTATGTTCTTTAGCTTGCAGAGCAAGCAACATCAAATGCCAGACTATGGTAACAAGAAATATTAAATTTATTGAAATCTTTGCACACATACAAATAATAACCGAAAAAGAAAATATATTTGTGAATCTTATTATAGGAATTTCATCGAATATCTTTATTTTTTAAGAATATGATTTTCCAAGGTCAGACTATTTGCTTCTTTGGTCAGAAAAAAAAAGAATTGGAAGTCACTCTTTGTGATAATGATTCTTAACTCTTTTGCTTCACCCCATGAATATGTGATACTTCTTTTGTTCATTTTCTTACAGTTCATATTTTACTGCCATTTTACTGCAAATGCAAAATGCTTCTCGAGTTTCAAATTTCTATATTAATGTATCATCACTCTTGAATTCCCTGGATAAAAATAAAAACCGTGTTCTTCAGAAAAAGAAAAAACAATGAGCGAGACTCGCTTTGTTTTAATAAAGTCATGACAGATTGTCTGTGAATGAAAACGCAGTTGTCTGCACCTGATAATATTCATCAGGATTTCATATTCTTGAGAAGGATAATTCTCTTTGCTGTGTTATGGAGTCAACTGATATCAAAATTACTTACCTGGCATCTGAATCACCTATGAATGTCGTGATATGCTCTCATTGACCTGAGGTGACACGAAAATTTATATTGTGTGAATATTTGACATGGCTATGGACATCTTACTTACCTTACAGGATATTGGTTTGCTATGTGGACATTTGATTTCCCTATTGATATGTGAATTACCTAATGTGACGCTTGATCTGATATTACGGATATTTGACCTGGAAAACCTATATATACATGTACTGACTGGCAGTGATTATCTAGAGAATTTAGGGTTCCTGGGGTCAAAGCCATGGGTAAGAGGTCAAGGACAACACTTCAAAATTTTACTATTTCCCTCATGTTTATGCAATGCCAGCAGGATATATATATATTTTTTTTACACTAGGTGTATGCATGTTTAACCTAAGAGAGATTCTCTGGAATTTTTTTTCTTTTGTTTTTGCCTCAAAGGTCAAAGATCAAGTGAAAGTGCTGAACTAAAGTTTTTCCTCCATATCTCGGATGTGGCTCAAGTTATCTTGAAACGTACTACATATTTATGCATCTTCTGCCTGACAGTGATTATGTTATGAATTTTAGGGTCTAAGGCCAGATGAACATGGTAACAATTTACTATTCAATATAGAAATTACACTTTTTCTCGATACCTTGAAAATTACTCAATGCATAAACATATGAATGGGTCAAAGTCAAGTTAAAGTCGTCCATAAATCCCAAATACATGCTTTCCTATTCATCTAATTAAAGCTAGGTCAAGGAAGGTGAGCATTCAACACATTTGTGACAAACTTTTCATTTTAACATTTTGCCAATTTTGAAGGGCAGTGAGTTGGCTCAGTCGGTAGCGCGTCTGCCTCACGATCACGCGGCCCGGGTTCGAACCCGAGTCTGGACTGAGCAATGTTGTGTGTAAACATACCGTCCCCTCTAGCAAGAGGCAAAACACTCTGTCCCTCGGATAGGTCATAAAATGGAGGTCCCGTGTATGAGAGAGTCACAGCTCATGCACGTAAAAGATCCCGCTTCATTCATTCATCGCAAAGAGCAGGGTGTCTAACCCGGTGAAGTGGTCCCACCCCACATCCAACTTGACCCAATGGAAGACCAGCTTAGTGTAGCTGAATATGGGCTATCCAGCCATCTTCACAGATGGAAATGAACATGCTAATCACACATTGTCCACATGTACTATTTAGACCTATTAGGAGAATCATGCATTATGGCGGATGCATACCAGTCGCCATAGCGACATTTCTAGTTTATTTATTCCATGGACCATGCACATCCCTGCTTATACAGAGGAGAGCCGTAAATGTCAAGAAATTATAAAAAGAGCACATGCGGGCAGACAAGTCTTTCTGTCTAGGGTGCAGGTACTGATGTCAGTGTGATCATTTTACTGAGGTGTTCAGCTCAAATGGTGATGATGTTTGATGAAAGTGGTTCTGAATGTTTGGGAAAGAATCAAATGACTTGATTAGTGGTAGTGATCATAATCATTCCCTTTGCAACTTCTTCTTTCAATCTCTCTTCTTGCATGTTACTCATTTCATATTTCCTCCCCATGAAAGATGAACAAAAAATGAGGCCCTTCTATATACTTCATTGCAACAAACAAGGATCACACCCACTTCTTATATTTTGAAGCAAGTTAGGCCAAATAATGGCGAATAAGAAAAGCATGAACGATGCAGAGAATTATAATTTGACAAGACTTCCCGCATAGGGGAGTGCTTAACATTACATTCCTCCGGTTCGGAACAGAACAAAAAAAAAGGGGGGAGGGGCTACTAGTATAGGTACGACGTGTATGGATCATTACCTTGCTTCGTGGGATTTCTGGGAAGAGAGACAAATGGCTAGATGCAAGTCTATTGTAAAGAGCCTGTGCACTGCAAATGCCAGAGTTAGATATTTCTTTTATTGGCCTGAACATTGCAGTTGACTTGTGTATTTTAAACTATCACTTTATTAGAAAAATTGGATTGCATGTCTTTGAAAAAATAATTGTAAAGAGGTTGTACTCATGCTCTAAGGCAACTTCATTCAAAAGGAGCTGTCACAATCGCATGTTGTATCAATACAGTTTACAGAGAATGTTCAGGATAGGGGGACGTAGAAACGGAGGGTTTACCATACATGTCCCGACGTCAGATAAGAAGCCCACCGTGAAGAGACAGATACCATCGGTCAAGGGGAAGTATGGACCCACTCCCAGTAAACACAACAGCACCATCATGTGCAAGGAGGTTCTACCTCCCTTGTGCGATCCTAATACGCTACCCTACGAGCAAAACTGCACGTCAATGCTAAAAATTTGAACCCCTTACTGAAGTTGGGCCTACTCTGATCAAGGAGTCTATCTTTTTTTTTTTTATGCCTCCACCACGAAGTGTCGCCGGAGGCATTACGTTTTCATGTTGTCCATCCGTCTGTCCATCCTTCCGTCCGTAATCAATTTTGTGGACAGCGTAACTAAAAAACCGTTTGAGGTATCCTAATGAAACTTGGCATGTTATATGAGTGGGCGAAGTTGTGCCTATCGACTTTTCGAGACACACCCTTATACAGATCTGTAAAGCATGCCTTGCAAGCTTGCGGCAGCTTGCGGCAAGCTTGCAGAATGCTTGCAGGGTTCCACATATTTAAATGAGCTGCCGCAAATTTGCATACTAGCTTGCTGCAACCTTGCAGGGCTTGCTCACATACCTGCAAGCTTGCACAAAGTTTTTAGCTTGCCGCAAGCTTGCTGGCCAGCTCGCTGCAAGCTTGCGGGCCAGCCTGTGGCAAGCGTGCGGCAAGCTTGCAGGGTTCCCAATATTTAAATGACCAGCCGCAACCTAACATGCTAGCTTGCTGCAACCTTGCAGGGCTAGCTGACCTGCAAGCTTGCACAAAGTTTGAAACCTTGCGTATTAGCTTGCCGCAACCTTGCAGGGCTACTGGTAGCTGACCTGCTAATTTGCAGCCTTGTGTATTGACTTCTGGCATTCTTGCAGGGCTAGCTGACCTGCAAGCTTGCAGGGAGTTTGCAACCTTGTGTGCTATGCCACCAGTTCGCGAAATGCTTGCTGCTAAGCTTGTCGCAAGCCTCTGCAAGCTTAGGTTTTTTTAGAAATTAAGAAATTTGATAACTAGAGCACTCGCACAGGAGACCTGTTCGAGCACATGAAGAGTTTGTTCGCAAAAACCGATAAGTCCATTTTTGAAGATTTTGAAGTATGGTTTCTGTTATAAAGTACAAATAATATGTTTGTATTGGTCCTTAACATATAAAGGTAAATTTTTGAAGTTACGGTCAAAAGAAGCAAAAATTTTCTTATTATTCTCTTTATTTTTCTTGACCTTTAATCGCAAATATCTCCATTTGGTAAATATGGACTTATCGGTTTTTGCGAACAAACTCTTCACATATCCCCCGAACCAATCTCCCATCCCCCATCTGGATTACTGTACTTTTTAGGCCAGAATGTTGTATAATATGGCAACTGTCGCGGGATACAATAAAATCTGACAAGAAATGAGGCTGGTATATAGCACATACAAGGAATATGACATGTCATCCTATAAAAGTTTGAACAATGAGAGCACTGGCAATGAAAACTTTTGTTACCTAGAATAACTCCCCATAAACCTCAATAGCAAGTTCGAACAAAATCCAACAAGAAATGTGGCTGATAGAGCATGCACAAGAAATGTGACTGGCATCTAAGTTGGAGCACTGAGGGCACCACCACCACAAGCTGTTGTGTCCTACATGTACATGTAGAATGACCATTCGTTCACCGATCCTGAGCAAGTCTGAATAAAATCCCATAAGAATTGAGGTTACATGTAGTACCATACAGCACATACAAGAAATATGACATGGCATCCAGGAAAGTCGGAACAATGAGAACGCTGTCAATGAAAACTTTTGTTGGCGCTGTCACCACAAACTGTTATGTGTCCTTCATGTACAATGAAGAATGACCACCCACCTCCTTAGCAAGTCTGAGTAAAATCCAGTGAGTAACAATCAAGTCATTGCATAGATATTTAAGCATTTTTGCAAATTTTGACATGATCAGGGTGACCTTTGACCCTGTAAAAGGTGGAACAGGGAGGGCAGCATTATCAATAGGTATAGATGTATAGATTTGACTATGTTACCTTTAAATACCAAATTTGAAAAAAATCGGTCGAGAAACAAGGCCAGCATCACACACACAAGCAGACCCTGTTGAATTTACCTTTTCATGTATAAAGACGGAACAAGCGAGGGCACCACCACCAAAAACAATAGGCACCTTGATTTCACTATAATGCACCTTTTTGCCAAATTTGAAGAAAATCTAATAAGAAATGTGGTTGATAGAGCACACACAAGAAATGACCTTTGACCCTGTAAAAGGTGGAACAGTGAGGGCAGCATTATCAATAGGTATAGGTGAATAGATTTGACTATGATACATTAATACATAGGCCTACCAAATTTGAAAAAAAAAAAATTGGTCAAGAAACAAGGCCAGTGTTGCACACACAAGCAGACCCTGTTAAATTGACCTTATTTTTAGCTCACCTGAGCCAAAGGCTCAAGTGAGCTATTGCGATCGCCCTTCGTCCGGCGTCCGTCGTGCGTCGTGCGTCGTCCGTCGTCCGTCGTCCGTCGTGCGTCGTGCGTAAACTTTTTACATTTCATCTTCTTCTTGAAAACCCCATGACCGATTTTCATCAAACTTGGCAGGTAGCATCCCTAGGGGGTTAGGAACTCAATTTGTTAAAATGGGCACCATGCCCCACCCAGGGGGCCCCCAGGGGGGCCCAAACCCCCCAAAATTAAGGAATCTGTAAAAATCTTCTTCTCTAGAACCAGAAGTGATAGAGCTAAGTTAATACTATGAGTTAGTACATTGATGACTGTAGTTTCAAGTTTGTTCATGGCAGAATCAGGGGTGCCCCCCTTGGGACCCAGGGGAGGGGGGTGGGGAAGGGTTCTAATGGGGCCTAAATTGTACATTTTCATCTTCTTCTTGAGAACTCCATGACCCATTTTCACCAAACTTGGCAGGTAGCATCCCTAGGGGGTTAGGAACTCCATTTGTTAAAATGGGCACCATGACCCACCCAGGGGGCCCCCAGGGGGCCCAAACCCCCCAAAATTAAGGAATCCGCAAAAATCTTCTTCTCTAGAACCAGAAGTGATAGAGCTAGGTTAATACTATGAGTTAGCACATTGATGACTGTAGTTTCAAGTTTGTTCATGGCAGAATCAGGGGTGCCCCCCTTGGGACCCAGGGGGGGGGGGGGTGAGGAGGGGTCCTAATGGGGCCTAAATTGTACATTTTTATCTTCTTCTTGAGAACCCCATAACCCATTTTCACCAAACTTGGCAGGTAGCATCCCTAGGGGGTTAGGATCTCAATTTGTTAAAATGGGCACCATGCCCCGCCCAGGGGGCCCCCAGGGGGCCCAAACCCCCCAAATGAAGGAATCTTTAAAAATCTTCTCTAGAATTAGAAGTTATAGAGCTGAGATAATACTATGAGTGAGTACATTAATGACTGTAGTTTCAAGTTTGTTCATAGGAGATCCAGGGGTGCCCCTCTTGGGGGTAGGGGGGGGGTGGTTGGAAGGGTCCAAATGGGGGCCTGAATTGTACATTTTCATCTTCTTCCTGAAAACCTCATGATGGATTTTTGTCAAACTTGGCAGGTAGCATCCCTAGGTGGTCAGGATCTCAATTTATCAAACTGGGCACCATGCCCCACCCAGAGGGCCCCAGGGGACCCCAATTCCCCCAAATTAAGGAATCTTGAAAAAATTGGGCCCTTATTGTACATTTTCATCTTCCACTTGAGAATGCCTCGTCAAATTTTGGTAGAGCTGTGAATAATTTAGATTAGTGACTGCGTGAAAGGTGAACTTGCGATACTCAGGTGAGCGCTAGACCCGCGGGTCTCTTGTCATGTATAAAGACTGAACAAGTGAGGGCGCCATCACCAGAAACAGCAGGCATCTTCGTGTTACCATAATACACCTTCATGCCAAATTTGAAGATGATCTAAGAAGAACTGCAGCCAGTAGAGCGCTCTCAAAAGAAAATCTCTGCGGCGGACGCGGATGCAGCGGACGCGGCGGCGCAACGAGGCCAAATCCATTTTATCCTCCAGACTCTGTTCGGGGGATACAATTAGGAAATTAAATTGAAATTTGCACAAAAGTGAAACATAAAAAAGGCAGAATGAAGTATGAATAATACACTCAAATCTGTTATACATTCATTTATTGTCTCACCCACCGGAGGTGAAGGCGAGACTAAGGGATCCAAATGGCGTCCGTCCGTCGTCCGTCCGTCGTCCGTCACAAATGTTAAAGTTTACCTGCAAGACTCTGTTATGCATAACTTGGCAACTGTTACAGCAATGGCAGCCACACTTGGGTGATAGAAGCACTAGGGGTATCTTCATGTTATGGTGTTGTCGGAGGTCATGAGATGATGTCAAAGGTCATTTGAGGTCATATGTGACCCGCTACAACAAAATGATCCTAAAGTCGGGCGAGGTCTATTATTTGAAAATTGCATGATATAATCCCCTAGTCTTTCTGCTTTAAATTGATATATAACACATTTTATAAAAATAATTGGCTGCGGATATATCGATGTTTAAAAGAGAGCATGTCTAGACGTCTGGAAATCACTGTTTCGAGAAAAGCGCCCTAAAAGTCTTCCTTTCGACGCAGTCGCGATCAAGGGACACGCAAGTTAGTTTTCACCTCTGGACAATAGAAGGTAAGCCCTAGCAACCCCCGAAGAGTTCATTCAAGCACATTAGCGTCGGCGGTCTCCTCACCAACCAATCAGTGACCAGGATGTGAGAAGCGGCTTAGCATAGCGCACCCCGCCCAAACGCACCAGTCGACTGGGCAGTGTGCGAGCTTCACGCTTCGGTTAACAGCAAGCAGCAAACTGACCAATGAGATCACTCTGGTCGTTGTAAGGGGCGGAACCTATCGGTGGCGCTCAATCCAAATTTTCAAACCAGTTTCTGCTTCATTGGAACGCCAAAAAAACATGGCTCAGAAAAACACTATTTTTTGGTCTTTCCTTTGATCATTTTGCTTCAAAATTTTGACAGATGATAGAAGATAGGTTAGACTCCAATAATATGTCAAAATCAGAAAATCGTAAGTTTTGACCAATTTTAATGCTCTGACTTTAAACTCGATTTTTACGGCTTCGACCGTGCGTGACTTTAGGACCTTTTTGTTGTAGCGGGTCACATATATTAAAGAGTATGTGCAAGACTCTCTTTTCTATGTTAAAGTTTACCTGCAAGACTCTCTTTTGACAAATAACTTCACATAAGTTGCTTGGATTACAACCTAACTTGGGTCATAGATGCACTGGGGGTACCTTCGTGTTATGGTGCCGTTGGAGGTCACAGGATAAAGTCAAAGGTCATTTGAGGTCATACGTTAAAGTTTACTTGCAAGACTCTCTTATCACACGTAACTCAACACATGTTGCTACAATGGCAATCAAACTTGGGTGATGGATGCACTTGGGGTACCTTCATGTTATGGTGCCGTAAGAGGTCACATGATAAGGTCAAAGGTCATTTGAGGTCGTACGTTAAAGTTTACTTGCAAGACTCTCTTATGATAACACGTAACTCAGCACATGTTGCTACAATGGCAATCAAACTTGGGTGATTGTAGATGTCTCTTGGGAAGTTGAAGGTTACCACAAGGTCAAAGGTCACAGACAGGGGTCAACAAACTTTTAGGGCCCAATGTTAAGTTTTTAGGGCGCATTTCGTTTATGGCTCATAACTTTTGATCCCTTTGTCCGTTTGTGACCAAACTTGGATGGAAGGATGTCCCTTGGGGAGGTGAAGGTCGTCACAAGGTCAAAGGTCACAGACAGGGGTCAACAAACTTTTAGGGCCCAATGTTAGGTTTTTAGGGCGTGTTGTGATTGTGGCTCATAACTTTTAATCCCTACATCCGTTTGTGACCAAACTTGGACGGTAGATGTCCCTTGGGGAGTTAAAGGTCATCACAAGGTCAAAGATCACAGAAAGGGGTCAACAAATTTTCAGGGCCCAATGTTAAGTTTTTGTGGCGCGTTTCGATTATGACTCATTACTTTTGATCCCTTTGTCCATTTGTGACCAAACTTGGATGATAAATGTCCCTTGGGGAGTTGAAGGTCACCACAAGGTCAAAGGTCATAAGCAGGTCAATTAACTTCTGGGAGTTATAAAAATGTTAATTCCTTGTACGCGAATGGGCAAGACAATTTGGCACTTGCCTTGTTTTACTAAAAAAAAGAGGTATGCAGAATGTATTGACGTATATGTAACAATAAAAATACCTGTTTATACACACACAAATTACAATGGGTGGGACTGTATTGCACATTTAGGGGAAGTTACAATGATTAATTTGTTAAAATGTGTAGATTATAGAGGTTTATGGGGAATGAAAATATGGTGAGGTTATTCAGCATGTTAATGCATGCAGTTAGTTATAATAGTATTAATCAATTTGATACCTTGAACAGAATTATTGTCCTTAAATCTAAGCTGCACACAGAAACAGTCAAACCGCCATTTTGAATTTATGAGTGAACAAGTAACTTTCTTTTTTGTAACTGAGAGGGCACCAGGCAATTTTCTCTATCAATTAACCTATAAGTTTGCGACAAGCTTGCAAAGATTTTGATTGTGACCATACAGTTGTAGTAAGCTTGCGGTAAACGCTTCCAGAATTTGCTCTAACAATTTACCCACAAGCTTTAGCTTCGGACAAGCACACAAAGATTTTGACTGCATTTTGCATGCTTGCGAAGTTCTAACCCGCAAGCTTGCAACAAGCATGCAAAAATTTTGATTGCAGTTCACAAGCTTAAGTAAGCTTGAGGAGTTTTCTTTAATAACCTGCAAGCTTGCGACAAGCTCACAGAAATTTTAATGGCCTGCAAACTTTGTGGTAAGCTTGCGGAGATTTCTGCATTACTCGCAAGCTTACGGCCAGCTTGCAGAGCTGTTAGTTGTCTCACTGCAAGCTTTTCGTAAGCTTGCACAGCTTTCATGTGGTCTTTCAAACTTATCTGCAAGCTTGCGACACAATCTGCAAGCTTGCAATTATTTTTGCAATCGTATCTGCAACCTTGCAATCGTCCACAAGCTAATGGTAAGTTGCTGCAAGCTTACCGCAAGCTTACCGCAAGCTTGCAGCAAGCTTACCAGGGGATGCCAAGTTTGTATCATGCTTGCAGTAAGATGGCAATAAGCATGCGCAAGCTTGCACTCTTTAATACAAGCTAATTAAGGTTGCCGCAAGCTTACTGCAAGCTTGCTGCAAGCTTGCTGCAAGCTCGCCGCAACCTAAGATTTTTATAAGGGCATGCTCAAGGTCAAAGGTCAAGGTCAAATGCACAAAATTGTACTATTTCCCCCCATATCTATGCAATGCCTTTTCTTAAAACTTAGTGTATACATGGACTACAAAATGGAGATTCTCCAGAGAGAGTTTCAGGTCATGAGGTCAAAGGTGAAAGGTCAGGAAGAAATGTAAAAATGTCACTTTTTTCTCCATATCTTAAAAATGGTTAGAGGCATCTTCATGGAAGTTGGTACATATGCATGCAGTGACTGACGGTCATTATCTAGGGAATGTTGGGGTCACGGGTCAAAGGTCAGGGGGTCAAAGGTTAAGGTCAACTCCTCATAATTTCACTATTTCCCTCTTATCTACATATATTGCCTGCAGGATTTTTCTTTAAACTTAGTGTATTGCCCAGTAGAGATTGTTGTATGAAGTTTCTTGCCATAAGGTCAAAGGTTATGTGAAAGTGCTAAATTTCACTTCTTCAAAAATCAAGTAAAAATTCTCAAATCTCCAAATACCTGCACTTTTAGACAATAAAATATAGAAAATTCATCCAATCAAACCTCGTTCAAGGAAAGTAAACATTCAACACATTTGTGATGGATCTGTCATTTTAATATTTTGCCAGTTTTGTGAAACTGTCATCACACATTGTCAAGACATTGTACTATAGACCTATCAGGAGAACCATGCATTATAGCAGAGGCATACCAGTCGCCATAGCAACATTTCTAGTTCCTCCTTGCATAGCATTAAGATGAAGAAATGTGGCTGAGGAATGAGACTTATACCCCTTTCCCGCTGAAGGAAATCTCCCCCGGGGGCACCCGGGGGCACCCGGGGGCACCCGGGTAACCCCGCAATATGAAAGGTAACTCGGTTGAAACCTAGGGGAAGCCTAGGTGAAACACCGATAAAATTTTGGGCTATTCTTACCCTAGAAGCGTCCTGGGTAAACACCGATAGTTCAACAGGAAACCACCGGTGGTTCACCGAGGAACGCCCAGCGTGAAAGGTCGTCTCGGTGAAACACCGGGTGAAATATGCAAATTGTGTTTTTTGCAAGCAAGCGCCCAAGTTAGTCCACATGTAGTTGGTGTATACCCATGTAAACATACACACGACTACAGTAGTATGTCGTTCGTGTGACGTTCACAGCTGCGACGGCATTGTGGTATTGCATCGTGTTGTATTGTTTAATTGCACAAATAAACCGAGCTGATTAGAGTGTACTCGATCGAGTTGCCGTGTCTTCTTCTTCTTCCTCTTCCAGTCTGGTACGGTCCGCCTCTGGCGTATTATCGTACTGTACCTTGTGCTTGTCAAGCGCTGGGTGCACAGTGATAGCAAATTCCATTCTTTCTTTCTTTTATTTCACAAGGTAATGAACGGCTAATGTCGCGAATTTCAACACTTTGAGCACAAAAAAAATGAAAAAAAAATGAAGGCCCTCCGAATATGTGAATTACGATCGATAGAGGTAGAGAATTACGAGTACGAACCAACGAGTGGAAAAGGAAGGAGCAAACACATATTGTCTGTTTGGGTGTAGATGCAAGTGTGTCCATAACGCCGGTAGTCATTTACGTATGGATTACATAATACCCTTTCGCAATTATCTGGGTTACGCTTTGTAATGCGGAGTAATAATGTGTATGCTTGAGTGGGTGTATGAAAATATGTGATGTATGTGCCAAAGTTTTTGCCAAAGGGAGGTGTACGCTGTATGTGAGGGGTAAAAATGTCGAGTGTGTTTAAGTGTGTAATTGTATCCGTTTTTATCTGCATTTATGAATGTTTTAATGTTTAAAGGTTTTCATTGTTATATCTGTGTTTTGGAAACAGAGTTGTGAAACGAATAAGCAATGCTACAACGTTATCATATCACTATACCTCTTCAGTAATGTAAGATGTCAATGTCACTTTTTTTTTCTTCTCTCTCTCTTCAAGTTTGCTATCTTTTCTTCCTCTCATTATACTGGCCAGGTTTATGGTCGCTCATTTGAATGTGTTTGTTCATTTTTAAAGGTATAACCCTGTGAATGCATACCATGTGCACTAGTCCACATCATGTGATTATAAACACACTCTAGATGAGCTAAAAAAGGGAAGGTGCAAACATGCATTGTCAGCTTGGGTGTAGAAGCAAGTGTGTCCATAACGCCGGTATTCGTTTACGACTCGATTACATAATACCCAAACGCAATATATTTGGGTTACGATATGCATTGCGGAGTATATAGATGTATATGCTTGTGTGGGTGTATGAAAATATGTGATGCATGTGCCAAAGTTTTTGCCAAAGGGAGGTGTACGCTCTATGTGAGGTGTAAAAATGTCGAGTGTGTTCAAAAGTGTAATTGTATCCGTTCTTATTTGTATTACATGAATGTTTTAATATCTGACGGTTTTTTAATGTTATATCCGTGCTTTGGAAATTGAGTTATGAAATGAATAAGCAATGTTACGATGTTATCACATGATTGCATCTGTTCCGTAATGTAAGTTAATTTTTTATAAGCAATTTGTATGTGATATTGTTTTGTTATGTTGTATTACTGTATAAACTACCTCAATTCGGCCTTGTTAGGCTGCCATGGTAGTTGTTTTTTAAACCATGAATAAATAAATAAATAAATAAATAAATAAATAAATAAACAACCACTACGCACTATATACAGTACGTTCAAATTAGCGCGCGAAATATCGCACCATTATTACACACTTCTGCTAGGATCGGCCGCGGTGCGAGCAGAAAACACGTCTAGGGGAAAGTTGCGTAACAAAATTCACCGAGAGCATTGTCGTAGGTGTGAAAAGACGGCACTGAAAATTTCACCCGACGTTCCCCGGTGAATTCACCGAGATATCCAACGGCGTTTCACCGAGAGTGGCAGCGGGAAAGGGGTATAACTCACCACTCGATTCATTCAAGTCACCAAGCAGAAACATGTGGTGCATTATGTTTGAATCAAGTGGGGGCGCTGTGGCATAGCGGATAAGACTCCTGATTCCCGTTCGGAGGATGCGGGTTCGAATCCTGCCCAGTGCTTACGTCCTTGGAAAGATGTTTTTACCCGCTATGTCCCTCTCAACCCAGGGGTATAAACGGGTACCTGCCAACACAAGACACAAAAGAGTCAACAGATTCCTACAAGCAAAAGGATTTTAAAGTTGAAAACTTAATACAGCATTATGCCTATGAAACATAAAAACACAAAGAAGGGGAAGGGGTGAGATCCCCATCCTAGCCCCATAGCCGAACCTCTCTCTGATGAGGAACAGGTAAATGTCAGCATTTCCCGGCGCCCAATGATGAAGGCACAGCAGGAGGCAGTGGATAATTTGTCAACAGCCCCCTCCACTCCAAGTAAACATTTTTAATTTCGTTCTTTTCAGAAATCAATTTCATTTGAGGGATTTTTAGCTCACCTGAGCTCACCTGATGGGGAGGGGTCCCAATGGGGGCTTAACCCTAAAAAGAGTGGGGGGGGGGACTTCTTGGGCCCCCCTCAACATTTTTCACGATAAATCTGGAACGTAAAAATCTCCTATCGCAACGCTATATGACATTTTTCTTTGAAGTCTTGCGCAACTTTTGAGACCAAATTCGAGACGCCCGGGTACGTGGTTCTGAAGTTACACAATATTTTGTAAGTGCATGTCACACCCGAAATTGCTCAAAAATGTGATTTCATGTACAAATCTCATGCAAATTCTGTTTCTGACCAACATTCATAAATGTATCATTGTTTTTACTTTTACCGATCAAAATCAATTAATTTCATGTTGTTTATGATCGAAATAGTGTCGCCGATGATTTCCATCCAAAAAAACAAGGCAAGTGCCAAATTGTGTCTCGCCCATTCGCGTACAAGAAATTAATATTTTTCTAACTTCCAGAAGTTCATTGACCCACCTATGACATTTGACCTTGTGACCTTCAACTCCCCAAGGGACATTTACCATCCAAGTTTGGTCACAAATGGACAAAGGGATCAAAAGTTATGAGCCATAATCAAAACGCGCCATAAAAACTTAACAATGGGCCCTAAAAATTTGTTGACCCCTTTCTGTGACTTTTGACCTTGTGATGACCTTTAATTCCCCAAGGGATATCTACCATCCAAGTTTGGTCACAAACGGACTTAGGGATCAAAAGTTAGCCATAATCAAAACGCGCCATAAAAAACTTAACATTGGGCCCTAAAAGTTCATTGACCCCTGTCTGTGACCTTTGACCTTGTGGTAACCTTCAACTTCCCAAGGGACATCTACCATCTACGTTTGGACACAGACAGACAAATACATCAAAAGTTACGAGCCATAAACGAAATGCGCCCTAAAAACTTAACATTGGGCCCTAAAGTTCATTGACCTCTGCCTGTGACCTTTGACCTTGAGGTGCCCTTCATGTTTGGTAAAATGTGTAACTTTGTATAATCACTCTTCCCTCCAAGTTTGATTGAAATTAGAGAGTACCTAATCCAAAAATCCTCAGTAGAGAGTTATTCAAGTTTTTGTAGCGTTACGGACAGACGACGGACGGACCGACGCCGCAGGCGATCCCTTAGTCTCCCCACACCTCCGATGGGCTCGACAAAAAACAAAAAGTCGAAAACAATGAAATACATAAGAAATTTTAAAAACGATAAAATACATAAAATAGCCCACTCTTTTTAGGGTTAATTGTACATTTTTATCTCCTTGAAAACCCCATGATGAATTTTCACCAAACTTGGCAGGTAGCACCCCTAGGGGGATAGAATTTCAATTCCTTCAAATGGTCACCATGCCCACCTGGAGGGCCCCCAGGGGGAGCTCAACCCATCCCCCAGTAAGGAATCTTTAAATATTTTCTCTAAAACCAGAAGTGATTGAGCTATTAGTTAATACAATGAGTCAGTATATTCATGCCTGTTGTTTCAAACTTGTTCATGGTGGAATCAGGGGTGTGCCTTCCTCCCTTCTAGGTACCCAGGGGAGTGGGGTGAGATGGGTCCAAATGGGGACTTAAATTGTACATGTTGATATTCTTCTTAAAAACCCCTTGATGAATATTCACCAAACTTGGCAGGTAGCATGCCAGGGGGTTAAAATCTCAATTTGTTCAACAGGGCACCATGCTCCCCTTGAGGGCCCCTAGGGGGTCCAATTCCCCCCCCCCCCCAACATTACTATAATATGGACTGGCCTTGAGGGGGATAAGACATTTAGTGCCTGAACTGGAATTGTATTGCCTGAGTTGAAGACAAGGGCTATACAATTCTAGTGAGGGCAATTAATGTCATATCCCCTGAAAGTAGACAGTCCACATGTGACCCTGCACCACAAAACCAACAAAAAGTTGCCAGGCATGGATTTTCAGTTAAGGGCAGATACTGAAAGAGCAGACTCTAAGCTTTAAAATGATGTATAACTCAATTCAAAAAATGGACTCCCCTAACCTACCTAAATACTGGAAAAAAAGCACACACTCTGGAAAAGTGTGAACTGAGAAAAGATGCTCTGAAGTACACGGTCTATTCAAGCGCTTAATCTTTAGCAAGCTGTGCTAACTGTGCCATGAAAGGGACAAAACACAGGACGTAAACCATCGGACCAACAACAATGAAGGGATTACTAAGATTAAGCTGAAATTAAGTACATTCTATTAGCACATTCTGCCTATGATTAAAGGGATCGCACAGTTTTGGTTGAGACCTAATTTCAGGTTTCTAACATTTTTGGTGAGATAATGAGAAACTTCTTATGAAATATGAAAGAGCGTGTAATTCTATGAGGAATTCAACGTTTATTTGATGAAAATTGGTTTTGAAATGGCTGAGATATCCAAAAAAGAGCGATTCTAATAAAGCGTGCCCCAATGCATGAACAAAATCATAAATTATTCGTTTTATACAACACCTTGTCCAGTACGTGCAACTCGGGAAGGCCCCCCCCCCCCAAAAAAAAAAAAATAATAAATAATAAAAAAATAACAATTAGGCCTAGGCCGAGAATTCTAAACCACCCAGTGTACTACTGTATTCAAACACTCGTCATGATTTGATAACACAGTCACAGGAATCGCAAACTCTGCAGGGTCTATACCCATTCTACACTAACGTTAGATTGAGGTAGGCCTAACTGTTAGGCCGATCTGAGATGTCAGTAGATCTAGTAGGCCTAGGTCTTATGTGTATTTCCGACAATGATTTTGTATCAAAACACAGAAAAATAACCAAATTACAGTTTCTCAACTTGAAATGAAGTTTTGATTTTGAGATCACTGTGGTCCACGTAGCAGATCAGAGTCAAAAGTAAAAACAGCCGTAACGTAAGGCCGCAATACATGCAACTAGCTAGGTAAAGTAGCTGCGCGTACATGACTACACGTAACATTGTAGTACTCCGCCGCACCTGGCCTGTGAATGAACGTAGTTTGCTGGAGCTTTGCTAGTGAAGTCGAGCGGCCGTGCGTTAGTAACCACCCTTGAAGCCGTGCATTAGTACCTGCGAGCCGTGGAATAGGCCCATGCCAAGGGCCTATTGCACGGCTGTCACTCTCAATGAGTTTGGTAGGTATTTTCTATTGAATGTCATGTGACATGTTCTTGGCCAATCACAATTCAACATCATTTAAAAGTGTTGTATAATACATCATTTTCTTCATTTCAAATGTGACTGCCCAGCTCAAAACCCACAAAAGTGGAACTAGGTCATTTTTTTTATACTTATGTCAACGTACCAAGTTCTAAGCTTGAAAAAAATTATTTAACTTGCTAGAATTGGACCATCCTAACCCATTCAAAGGGGACCATGACCAGTGCTATCTGAGCATCTCTCACAGATTGTATTTTAAGCAATAAGGCAAAGTAAATTTCAGCTGGTGTGCCTTCATGATGGCTAGAAGTCAAATGAGAATAATCGAAAGTCAGCTCCCAGTTTATAACCTTGCCCATTGCCTTATACTGTCCACATATCTAACTTATATTTTTGGCAATTCATCCTGATTATCCTCGTTCATGATTTCACCACTCCTGGTGTAATCCTAGATGTGTCCACGCTGTCCGGCTACTATTAGCATATTCTGGGGTATTTCGCGCTCTTCCTGAGTGATTCCTTGGACACTCCTAGGAATGTCTGCAGCCAATCCACATAGATTCCTAGTAAAGTCCCAGGGCAAGCCAATTTGTACATTTTTTCCAAGTTCGATGTGGACAGGATGCCAAAATGACAGAATTTGCTTCCGTAACCCTTCCTAGGCGTGTCCGCACTCTACTAGTGGACGTCAACCCTTAGGCAGTTATTCACTTAGTTGTTGCTCGGTAGGCCAAGCCTCCAAGCCAGCTGTGTGGTTGTTAATGGCAACTTTTGTGAACAAAGCATGCTTAAGATTTAAAATACACAACACAACAAGTCTGTTGTCTTAAAACAAAAATGACCAGAAGAGACTGTTGCACAAATAAGGTGGCCATTTTGAATATCTCGAAACCCTCAAGGATGCAAGAGTTGATTCCTCTAGATTCAGATTTTTTTATATACACACTTGGTGATTCTATCCTTCTATGAAGAGTGCTCGATATCCTCAAAGGAAGAGCTTTAGACAGAAGTATTGGAACAAGTTCACTCGGTTGGTAGCAGGTTCATCCGTATTTTATTGCTACTCGGAGTTTTCATGCCACCTCCATGAGGGGCAATCATCAGGCAATGATTAAATACATCCCAGAAATGCATCTGGATTGAATTAACGCATTTTTAGAGCGTGATACCAAAACAAAAACAAAACAAAACAAACTATACTCGCCTGGACCATAGTGACCAGTGCGCACTTAATCATATCCATTATTACGTATATCAGGCAATGATTAAACCCGTTGGACAATGCATCGACACCATAGTTTGTGCGCTATGACCATAGTTACCAGCGCGTACTAAATCATTAATAATATTTTGCCAATTTAGTGAAAATGTTATCACACATTGTCCATATGTACTGTAGACCTACAGTATTAGGAGAATCATGCAATATGGCGGAGGCATACCAGTCGCCTTAGCGACATTTCTAGTGATATTTGTTTTACTTTCAAATTGAGAAAGTACTAGTACTTACACTTGTAAGGCACTTTTAGTTTAGACAACTATAGTTTTTTCATGAGAGTTCAAGTAAGTTCGGTTAGACCCTCGCAACCACGAAATTAACAACACGCGAAAATGTCCTCCAAGTAGCAATTCACGAAATATCTGTATTCGAAAATTTCAACTCGTACAGTAAGCTGCAGTAATCAAGCATTTCATTTTTTATACCTCCACCACACATAGTGTGAAGGGGGGTATATTGAATCACTGTGATATTGGTCGGGCGGTCGTTCAGGCGGTCTGTTGCAAAATCTTGCATCGCGAACTCCTCCTACAGTTTTGAAAGCAATTTAAATGAAACTTTTAATAGGGTACTGTAAAAGTGGTTTCTTTCGCGTACAGATAATTTCACGGTTTCCATCGGTGCCGACTTTTTCGTGTGTGTTTAAATTCGCGGTCGGCAAAATCTGTGAATTCACAGTCAGCAAAACTGTTTTATTTTGCACATGATATGAAAACCGAAACTATAATCCAATTATTACCTCCGCCAAGGGAGGAGGTTATATTTTCGTTACCGTTGGTTTGTTAGTTTGTCCGTGCGCAAAATAACTCAAAAAGTAGTTGACGGATTGGGATGAAACTTGCAGGAAAGGTTGAGAATGACACAAGTACCAAATGATTAACTTTCGGTAGTGATCCGGGAATTTTGGGGGAATTTATGAAGGATTTTTTATATTTTAGCAGGTAGCAATGAACTTGGAGTTCAGGCTGCGCGTATTTGAGGTTCGCCTGCGCGCGACTAAAGTGCGTGCTCTAGTTTATGCTGGGATGAGGCGCGCCTTGCAGATGAGGGTTTATGATGTAACAAAGGCTTCTATATTGGGAAATCTGGCAACTTTCAGCACACAATGCAGTACGTATGGGTGGAAATCACTGATATCTCTACGGAAGAACAAGATCAGTGGTGGAAAATGATATGCATGCTTGGCGGAGGTCCGCGCTCTCAGAGTGCTCCTCTAGGTATTTATTTATTAAGTAGAAATTAAAATCAAAAGCAGGCTTACCTGAAATCCGTCTCTCGAGTACTTTATAACATGCTTGTACCTACATTGCGCGGTATCGCTGTGTGTGTGTGACTATCAATACACTCAATGCGCGAATGCGGAATCTTCATGTGTGCATGTGCGCAATAGCGTTGTAACAAGAGGTGAGTTCAAAACATTTTCGCGTGATGTTAAATTCGCGGTTCAATCTCAAAGTGCGAAAAGCGCGAAAATAAAACCACCGCAAAAGAAACCACTTGTACAGTAAATGATGATATCGAGGTATAGATGTGCAAGACATGTTTTTTGTGTTTGTCGGACAATGCGTTGCCATGGTAACCATAATTTTATTAAAACCTTGTGGATTGAATAACTTCCACAGTATTTAAGCAATCAATTTCAAAATTGGTATCTATGATGATCTATAGGTGTTACAACGTAGTTATGCAAGACACTCTTTGTGTTTGTACTTGACAAAGCGTTACCATGGTAACCGCATGTTTTCTTCGAAATTTTGTGGAGAGTGAACAACTTCCACAGTTTTGAAGCAGTTGAAATCAAATTTGGTAGGCATTATGGCCTTGAGGCATAGATGTGGAACACATAATTTTAGTGTTTGTCGGACAAAGCCTTGCAATGGTAACCATAATTTTACCAAAACCTTGTGGATGGAATAACTTCCACATCATTCAAGCAGTTAAGGTCAAATTTAGTATGTATGCTGATCGGGAGGTGTAGTTATGCTAGACACCATTGTGTTAATATAAGAAAAATGTGTTGCCATGGTAACCACTCATTTTTGTATCAAATTGAATCATTTAATCTATGAAGGTGAAATTTGGTGTGCACGATGCTCTTTCAGTGTAGTTTTGCAAAATGTCCTTTGTATTTGTATCGGACAATGCGTTGCCATGGTAACTGCATGTTTTTTTTAAATCCTGTAGAGTGAACTTCTTCCACAGTTTTAAAGCAATTGAAACCAAATTTGGTAGGCATTATGGCCCTGAGGTATAGATGTGGAACACATAATTTTTGTGTTTGTCACACAAGCCGTTGGCCATGGTAACCACAATTTTACCAAAACCTTGCAGATCGAATAACTTTTCCATCATTCAAGCAATTAAAGTCAAATTTAGTATGTACATTGTATCATGATCTAGAAGTGTAGTTTTGCAAGACACCAATGTGTTAGTTTAAGAAAAATGTGTTGCCATGGTAACCACTCATTTTTGTATCAAATAAACCAAGCTATGAAGGTCAAATTTGGAGTGTACTATGGTCTTTAAGTGTAGTGATGCTGGGGGAAAGCATGTTTCCATTTGCTGTAAGTTTTATACTCAGTGTTAACTCTGTAATTGTACAGTAAACTAAAATTATTCTGTTTCCAATGCGACAAATGCACAAACTTGGTATTAACGTCATTGCCCTCATGACATCACATACTATAAAGCAACACTAGGGGCGGGGGTATTAATCACCTTCAGTGATAATTCTCGTTTCAACTATCCTCATCAGGTTGACAATTTTGTAGCTTAAAACTGAAAATGAGAATGGAATCCTGACAAAATGATTCCTGATTTATCTTTCACGTACAAGCTTACATTCCACACACTTTGAGTGTTGAGACACAGCTCAATAGTTAAAGGTGCGCTCTCTCTCTGGCACCAGGGGCGTAAGTTTTGCACACGTGCAGGTTAGAACCCCACAGGATGAAGAACCAAAGTACAAAGTACCTCTTTTCTTTTACTTTTTTGTTTCAATGGAGGTAATTTCACTTTCGTTGATGTAGAAATCATGTTGTCATGTAAATGCACCCACACGCACACACACATTCCCTTTGTTCTGTGTTGCAGACTGCATTGCTTCGACTGCTGCAAAATTTTGATCATATCATATGTGACCCGCTACGACAAAATGATCCTAAAGTCGGGCCGTGGTCGATTATTTGAAAATTGCATGATATAATCCCCTAATCTTTCTGCTTTAAATTGATATATAACACATTTTATAAAATAATCGGGCTGCGGAGATATCGATGTTTAAAAGAAAGCATGTCGAGACGTCTGGAAAATCACTGTTTCGAGAAAAGCGCCCTAAAAGTCTTCCATTCGACGCAATCGCGATCAAGGGACACGCAAGTCAGTTTTCACCTCTGGACAATAGAAGGTAAGCCCTAGCAACCACCGAAGAGTTCATTCAAGCACATCAGCGTCGGCGGTCTCCTCACCAACCAATCAGTGGCCAGGATGTGAGAAGCGGCTGAGCGTAGCGCACCCCCGCCCGCACGCACCAGTCGACTGGGCAGTGTGCGAGCTTCACGCTTCGGTTAGCAGCGAGCAGCAAACTGACCAATGAGATCACTCTGGTCGTTCTTAGGGGCGGAGCCTATCTGTGGCGCTCAATCCAAATTTTCGAACCAGTTTCTGCTTCGTTGAAACGCCAAAAAACATGGCTCAGAAAAACGCTATTTTTTATCTTTCCTTTGGTCATTTTTGCTTCAAAATTTTGACAGATGATAGAAGACATGTTAGACTCCAATAATATATCAAAATCAGAAAATCGTAAGTTTTGACCAATTTTAATGCTCTGACTTCAAACTCGATTTTCACGGCTTCGACCTGTGCGCGACTTTAGGACCTTTTTGTTGTAGCGGGTCACATATATAATGACGACAAGACAAGACATAGCCATTTTGGTTATGCAAATAAGGGTCAGAGTTTATATTTGAAAACACCAATCGATTAAAGTCAACGTGACCCTTAAAAGACTTTATAGCCATGTTTCAGTTTCTTCATTTTAAAGACCTCTTAGTAAATATTCAGTTAGATAGCCTGTAAAATCAACTTACTCGCACATGCAGACACACAGAATTACCATTTGGTTGCATGGCAGATAATTTAATCCTTTTTCATTGTCATTTCATTTTTTCGTTTTAATTGTCGATCACATGTGACTGATATCTGATGATCCCCCCCCCCCCCAGCGTATCACTTAGCTCATCTTCAAGTGAAGAGTTTCATGTTTTGTTTGGTTTCATTCTTTTTATGCCTCCGCCAACGAAGTGGCCGGAGGCATTATGTTTTCGGGCCGTCCGTACGTACGTACGTACGTCCGTCCGTCTGTACGTACGTCCGTCCCGTTTTGTTTTTGTTGATATCTCAAGAACCGTGTGGTGGTTTTACATCAAACTTGATATGAGGGTATATCCTGGGGGGATGATACTTTGTTTGGATTTTAGGGTCACGGGGTCAAAGGTCAAAAGTCACAGGTTATTTTGTGAAAAAAAAGGTTGAAAATTCATGTTTTTCTCCATATCTCGCAAATGGTTCAAGGTATCTTCATGGAACTTAGTATATGGTCAGTTTCACAGTAAAGGGTGTAACTTTGATGTGGCAAGGGTCAAAAATTAAAGTTGTGTTTCTATTTCTATCTTTGCCTTTATTTTATATAGGAATGTCTATATTTTCAATATTTTGTCATTCCAGAGCTTAATTTTTAGGCTAAATATGAAAAATGAAGTGACTATTATGGAATTTTAGATAAATTTAGGTAAAAACAACAAGAATGTTTTGGTCACCCACAGCAACCAAATGAAGATAAATGGTGGATGTAATGCAACTTTTCACTTGCTGTGAACATATATTTGAAATATCAAAACACTTTTCCCCCAACAGATATTCGCTCTTGCAATTATTTGGATGTGAGCTTCAAATTCCAAGGTAAAAATGGTACCTGACAAACTATTTTTAAGTTAAAAGAATGTTCTAGAAGCAAGAGCCACTCTAAACATAGCCCTAAATTATCTCTTGGTAACAAACATTTATCAACCCAAATCCCAAAGAAATTGGATTATTTTTGACAAAGTTGAAATTTTCAGACTTGTGAGTTTCGGAGGCTTCAGTTAACAAACTAGTGTGTTTCGAAGGCTTCAAAACTGCTAACACAAAGTTCTAGGGCTGTATTCACTTAAAATAATAAAACTACAGTAAGCAACTATCACTACATGCTAGAATAACAACAGGGCATCAATAAAATGTGAATAACAGTATACAGATGTACATTTTATGGCAGTGCATAATGTTCACCCTTCATAGAAATTGTACTTACGTGACACTGCATTATTATAAGGAAATTGGCCTCCACAAAAGTGAATAACAAACTGTGTACACTTTGAGCAATGCTCAGTTCGAATTAATGACATTACATGAGGCAATATGATTCAAAAGGAAACTGCAACAGTAGCAATAAAAGTACACTGATTAGGAACATCTTTTTTTTGTGCCTTAAAGTTAGCAGCAACGCATGTTTCGGAGGCTTCATCATGACTGTTAACATGCAAAAATGGTCCATTTTAAGGTGATATGAAGTACATTAATGCAGCTGATTGTTTCCAAATAACTAACAATGTTGTAACACGTACAATAGTATTCATTTGTATGCAGAAAAAAAGACTTTCCAACATATATGTTAAGAGATAAAGAAAATATTTAAATCTTTATGCTCAGTTGTATACATACACTGTATTTGCATATCCATGACTTTGGCAATACAGAACATGATTAGGCTACACACATGTACAGCCTTATGCATTTGTCAAACTTTTCATCATAATGCAGTAAGAATTACTTTCAATGAGTTAGAACTGTAGCTATAGACTTAATGCAAAGATTATGTTTGCTTGCTTTATAAGTGCAGTTTGTGGGATGTATATTGACATAAACCACCCATCATAATTGTTTTATATACATGTGAAATCAATTTCAACTGTTGATGAGAAAGGGATAGAAAATAGACTACATAGTGTATGTGATGGCATGACGGTTAGATTACAACATAGCATTGTAAAATATAGAAAGGGAAAAAAAGGCTTACTTTTTGCATATGGACCATGCCTGATATCCCCTACTATAGCTATCAAATGCAGTGATCATGGTCATTGAACAGCAATCTTAAACACTGATCAGCCATTCCATGTAAGGGTCATCATCAAACTGTCATCATCAAAATGGAGTTGGAATAATCAATGTATTGGTGATATTATCATGGAGCTCAATAGAAATTGAAATGGTCAAGATCCCATTCATCTTTTTGAATTGCCTGTTGAAAAGATAAATGTACATACCCTACCCATGACTGTGTATGAATTTGAATTAAAAAAAAATGTTCACCAAATGTATAGTTCCCTATAATACAGTATATGATAGTTAGAATTTTACTTTCTCTTTCTGTGGTATACAAGTCACCCCTGTTTCATATCGTTTTATTTTTCATTTTTTTAATTCTTCAAAGGCTTCTTTTTTTATAGTTATTTTATAAAATTCCAGTTTGTGTGACTCCTGTGACAGCTAGGAGGCCTGTTTTTGAAGGTACGCATTGAGAAATTGCTAACAGAAATTTTACTGTTTCTAAAAATGACAACCTTTTTAGCAAAAAATTAAAAAGCAGCAAATGTGTTTAAATATCTAAGTTTGTTAGAAACCCACAAGTTTGTTTTAAGTAGTATATAAACCCACAGACTACAGTTTTAACCTTTTGAATTTCAAAATAGTTAGGGGCTTGTAACTTTTTCCAGAAAAAGCCAGGATAAACAGATTATAAAGATTTCAATCATTTCAATATTGTTCTTCATGAACATAACTTCTCCAGTCACCCACCCATGTAAACTACATGTACCCCATGGCAACAGGCTATTTATAAGTAGAGGTCTATATGTCATTTATGAACAATCCTATCCCAACCATTACTGTCCATTTACTGCACTGAGAACTAAACCCACAAACATGTCATAGAGTCTCACACATGTTTGCGAAGAGATGTTTTGTAACACAAGTAACATTTTGTTTAATCAAAAATAGTCAAGTGGTCACTGCCAGCATAATAAAGTATGTTAAATAGGGTATAGCATCAAGATTGTGTTGCACCTAGCATGCATAAAATCTGACATACAGATTGACATGAAAACCTGTCTAAATGAAGTAATCAAATGTCAAAATTCCAAAACAGTACCCTGTGATCCAAGTCACACCACAGAAATGATAATCTGCAAGATGTTAGCTATTTTCAAATCCAATCACAAATTTATTAATTACTTTCCTCCAAATAAGTATTGGAAATGAAAGCCAAAAAACTTGTTAAGAAATGGAAAGCTGAAAAGTCAAGATTTTAGTATGGCAAAAACAAATGCCATGTGAGTAACAATGGAATGGATTTGTCAATGGGTTATAAATGGACATGTAAAAGATTGTGTTTCGAAACTACAATGTATTACACTCAGATGATAGTGAGTCGAAAGTGTAAAAATCCAAAAAGTATATTCCACCATTTGCTCTTGATCATGCATAAAGGATACAACCTTAAATTCAAAAGTAATATATTTCTTAGTTAAGTGTATGCTTCCCTCTTGAATAACCATCTATTAAAGTCCTGGAATCTTCAGGACAGGAATAGTGTCCAGTTCTTTAAAAAAAAAGTGTATTTAACACTAAATAATCAAGTAATTGTTTGGTCTTCATTAACAAAGTCTAACCAGTCAAAAGAGTGATACAAATATGGTCACAACACTTCAACTTCTCTCAAGAGTAAAAATGAGTTATCCAACTTTAATAAGAACATTGATGTATCCACAACTACTTGCTCTGTTGCACTACAGTTGCATGATGTGGGCATGCACGCAAGCTGGAAGTCACTTTCATTACTCACAATATCTAGCCTGTTCCATTGTTTCAAAAGGAAACCTACAAAATAAATGCTTTTCATACATTTAAACAACTATCTACACCTTGCTTGGGGAATCATTAAGTCTCATTCAGTCCAAACAGTTATTAGATAGACTTAGAATTACAAAATTGTAATCAAAACATTCCATTTACGTGCTGTTAACATAAAATGAAGCCTCCGAAACATCTGGAAAATTAATTTGGTATGCCGTATGTTTTTATGAAAATCATGTATGTTATGTAGAAAGTGATGGGTAAATTGTGTCTTTTTTGGTTGATATACACTGTTTAAACATATTTGTGGGGCAACATCCTCATCTGCCAATATTTTATTGCTGAATGAAAAGGTGAGTTATGTGTGACACGTCTGCACTGTTTAAGAAAAATAGGTAAATCGTATAGTAAATCTATATTGGTGAGTAAACAAAGCCGCCAGAAAACTGAATGTGATTAAATATCTTTAGATATGTCATAAGCGATCATTGGGTGGGTGAACAATAAATCTAATTTCATTTTGTCCAGAGAAAATCACAAAAATGCAGTGTTAACATCCTTTTGAAGCCTCCGAAACCACTTTTTCTCTATAAAGTGTATTAGCTCCAAAAATTATTGCAGTATCATAATGTTTTTGTTATTTTTGTTGTCTGTCCATGTCTGTTGATGATTTCATGGCATAATTTGGGGCAGACACTTAAAGAATTTATCAGAAATGTCAAATTAGATATTTTTGCTGTTTCGGAGGCTTCAATGCGTCTCGGAGGCTTCACGTGTTAACGGAAAATTTGTATTGTCTCCTATTTTCAGAGAGTTTGGCGGATCTTAACTATTTTTGGTCTATTAGGTTAGGGCCCCATATCCTACATTTTGACATATAGATTAGGTCGCTTCTCTTATCTATATTCATATTATTTTACTAAACACTTTGTTTCGGAGGCTTCAAAACTGCTAACGGAAATTCCACTTGATGGAATAAAATTATCACAAAATTTCAAATAGCCCTAGAATCAAGTAAACTTTGATGTAAGTCTAAAGTTTAGCTGTACATCACTATTTTCAGCATAAAAGAAAGTAACCAAAACACATCCACTGATCATTACTGTCCATCAAAGTTTGTAAACAATTGTTAACAGAAAATGAAGCCTCCGAAACCTCAAATTTGAAGTCATAGTATTCTAAAACAAAGAGCCAGATACAAACCAAACTAATTTGGTCGTTTCGATTGACCATGCAACTATGCTTTTAACATAAAAAATTATATCTCTGCAGTTGCTGTAGAAAATTATTAACATTTCAAAAACGTTATATAAATTTCAATGCAACAAAATAGTCATTTTTAGGGTACATATGTGACTGTCAAAACAAAACGCATCAATACCTGGACCTGATTATGCTACCCAAGGTGGCTACTCATAAGGTGACTCACATGGGAAAAAATCTTTGAGATCTGTAAATCTATGTGTTCAGGGTGGGCCAAAAGGCTAAAAATTGAAAGTTACACCCTTTACCGTGAAACTGACCATATATGCTTGTTCCAATGGGCAGTCATTATCTAGGGAAGTTGAGGGTCATGGTTCAAAGGGTCAGGGGGTCAAAGGTTAAAGTCAACTCCTCAAAATATCACTACTTTCCTAATATTTCTCAATACCTTGAAAATTACTCAATGCATAAACTTATAAAAGGGTCAAAAGTCAATTAAAAATCATCAGTTCCCCCAAATACCTGCACTCTGATGTTTTAATCATTCATCCAATTGAACCTAGTTCTAGGAAAGTGAACATTCAGCACATTTGTGGCAAACCTGTCATTTTGATATTTTGCCAATTGTGTGAAACTGTCATCACACATTGTCAAGACATTGTACTATAGACCTATTAGGAGAACCATGCATTATGGCTGCGGCATACACCAGTCGCCGTAGCGACATTTCTAGTTTAAGAAGATTTTGGATTTTGTTAAAGTACAGTCAAGCTTGCTTAAGTTGACTTCATAAGTGGAATAATTGCCTTAGTCAAAGGTCTTTTCAAGTCCTTTTCTCTTTATATTCTATTGATTTTAATCCCTCATAAGTTCAATTTTTTCTTGAGTCAAAGCTATTGCTCCAGTCCACATAGATCGACTTAGGCAAGGTTTACTGTACAACAAGGAAATTAAATTGCAGCCCAATTGCAACTCTTACAACTGGGTTGCCTGTTTATCTACTTCCTATTTCATGATGTCTTGTTTGTATGATATTGCAATTATTTGAATGAAAATCTTCTTTAAGAGTGTGAGCGAAGGAGCAAACGTATGTATTATTTATTTGGGTTTGCCCTTTTACTCATATTACAGCAAGCACACAATCTGACCTTGCCTGACTGGGTGACAGATGACGTCATGGTGCAACTGGAGAATCTGACCAACATTGGCATGACAATGCTCTTTGCAAAGCCTGAATTGGCAAGACTCAAGGGAGGTATGTATTGGTTGTGATTTATAGGTAAAGTTATACTGAAGGGTGTACTTTTGACTTGCGTAGTACATCAATAGCCGCATTTACACTTACTAACATCGCGATTTTTAAAATCGCGATATTTTGGTTCCACCGTTTACACTTGCGCAGAAGCATGCGAAGTTTGACCTTCACGAAACATCGCGATTTTTTGGTCGGTAGTGCGCATGCGTAATTTACCTCTTTTCAACACAGTTGCTGAGTGGAAGCGCGCACTATTCTGTTCGTTTTCACTGCAGCAGTGCAGTATTATTTTGATCACAGCTGGTTGGAACGTTGAGCCAGGGCTTTTTATCAGTACAATGCACACATAAATTTGTGCTTCTCGAGACTGTCATACTTACGGTAAAACTATGGAGCTTGCTATATTAGATCACATACGTAGTAGGTGTGTAAAACTTCATCTACAGCAGCATTCAGGAGGATCATGAAATTTCGCCGATATGACGAAAGTGAGAAGTAGGACTTGGAAGTTAGGACCGGTATTTTATCAGGCGACAGCAACAACTCACACTCGTTACGTACTCCTGTACTAGTATTCCACAAACAGCGTATATCGAGAGCAGTACGGGCACTCCCACAATCTGAATCAACGCATTTCTGGGAGAACATCATTTTGTTAAGTCGTCTTGGGGTCATGATACGTGGTTGGAGAACTTCAGGTTTGCTACTAGTTGTAGTTTTCACGTACTAGTTTCATCTGGGAGAGGGAGGTGAGAGACCACGAGCCGATCGAGGATTGGCCGTTTAGACCTGTACACAGCTACACGATCCAAAGAGGGATCGGGAGCGCGCGTAAACTCCCGGTGCAATCCGATACCGAAAGTCACGTGATGAAAAATCGCGATATTTCTGCAGCTTGGGTTTACACTCGCTAACTTCGCCTCAAACTTCGCGATGTTTCAAAAAATCGCACTCTGGCTGGCGATTTTTCTGGCGATGTTTCGAGGGCGTTTGGGTGTAGTTGCATAGCAACGTACACCCAAATGTCGCGATTTTTCCAAGCAAATGTAAATGGGCCTAATGATTGGTCTCCCCAATACAGAAATTGTCCTTCAAAGAAATTATTGTTACTATTGATACTGCTGCAGCTGTTACTGCTCATAACACTTTGATCTACAATTGTTGCTGTGCAAGGATTGTTGCAGTGCTTGTGTAGATTGTTTCTTTGATAGTCATCCAGGTGCAGATTACATACCCACCTCCCTCTCCCCCCCCCCCCCCCCCCTCCCCAGTAACAAATTAATACTTTCATTTATACCTATGTGGATGTCTGTGTGTAGCGCATTACAATTGTGCTTTTGTTTACCGAACTTATTTGTAGGTATGACATTCTTATGAATTATAGTTGCTTCTGTCATTTGCTTTTCCAACCCTTGCCATCTCATAGAGTAAATATGTCATCAAGACATAGAGCAGTAGGAAAAAAGGAAAGGAACAAGAAGTAAACAAAGAAACTGAAGTTGCTTTACATTTGGCTTTATGCAATGATGCGATTATTGCGATGTGATTTTTTTTTTCTTCATTTTTATTAAATCCTGCCAATGATGTGTCGCAAATTTTTGTTAGAATCATGTGCATAATACTTCAAGATGTAGGCCTATTCATATCCCTGCCAAATGAAGGTTGAAGATGGCAAGTAGGAATCAGCATGTGGTTGAGTGGGCAGGCAGTTGATCTTTTGCAAATGCTGGAGAACAACCTACTCCAGTATTCATGTAGTTCCAATTTTGCCACACATATTGAGCATAATATAAAGTTGTGGAAGACATATTTTTCAACAGCAGTAGACAGTGCATTGCTGCAGTATCAGCACATTTTGGCCTCAAAATCATGTAAATGGCTTGCAGATTGAACAATTCATGTTTTAAGTGACTCACTAGAAAATTGACACGCATGAAAAACTGGATGTAGAGCTGTGTAGGATACACTGTTCATGTGAGTGATACAAGTTGTGAACATATATTGTGCAGTTTCTATAGAAATGTACTGTGAAACCAGAATTTTTTGCACACATCAATTTTTGCGAATTTTGTGAGGAGCCAAGAGTCGCAAAATTAAAATGCCTACAAAAGTTTGTGTCTACACTGTATGCATTAGTAAAGCCAGTGGTAACTCTGAAAAAAAAAAAATCTCATTGCAGTGCAAAAGGCTGTTGGTTCCGATTTTTAACAAATTTATGCCGTGAATATTTCTGATTTTACAGATCACATTTGCACATAACAGGGAAGTTAAAATATTATGGTAGAAAGGAAGCTGATGACAAATTCACACACACACCAAAAAAAATTGACACACACGAGAAACTTTCATGTGATTAATTGTGTCTCAATTTATGAAAACAATCATTAGAAATTGATGTCACACAGTTTCTAAGACCCCGTTTGCAGTGCAGGGCCGGGCCAAGCTCGGTCTCAATTTGCGGTACTCGTCCCCACAATTCTGTCCGTTTATAGTGTCGCGCCCGGCCCAGGCTTTTAATTCCAACCTTTCAATATTTTGTCGTAGTGGTGCTCTACTTGTAAACAAACACTATCATTGGGAGGGCGCCGGTCGCAATGTGGTATACTCTGGTTTCCAGACCATTTGCCAACTGGACTCTGCGGCGACAAAGTCGCTGCCACACGAAGTCGCCGCCTTTGCCGAAAGCAAAGGCCTCTGCAGGACAAAACCACCTTAAATTATACTAGTTTTCGACGTTGGTGGCGTTAATATCCTGAATAGCGAAATAGTACGGGCAGAGGGTCTGGAAGTCAGACTAAATTTGGTACCACATTTGGCCCAGGTTGCATTTACAGTGAGAAAAGGCCGGGCTCGGCCGCGGCCTAGCCGCAACTAAGACTACCTCCAGAGCTTGGCCAAATGTGCGGCCGATTTTGGTACGGCATTTGGCCTTTTGCGCGTTTACAGTGAAATGAAGGCCGGGCTTGGCCGCGGCCAAGCCTGGCCCTTTTACTCACTGTAAACGGGGTCAAAGATAGGAATGTACTCATATGCACATAATGATGTATAGTCAAAATATTAAGGGAGAAAGAAGCTGATGATTACACAAATATATGAACTAAAAATGTTGCAATGGCGACTGGTATGCCTCCACCATAATGCATGATTCGCCCAATAGGTGTATAGTAAAATGTCTTTACAATGTGTGATGACAGTTTCACATTTAACTGGCAAAACATTGAAATGACAGGTTTCTCAGAAATGTCTTGAATGTTCACTTTCCTTGAACTAGGTTTGCTTTAATTGTCTAAGAGCACAGGTACACTGTACATGTTCAAGTATTTGGGCAATTGAGGATTTTACTTGACTTTTAACCAACCCTTATATAACTTTATGCATTGAATAATTTTCAAGGTATGAAGAAAAAGTGTAATTTTGAAGGAGTTGACCTTGACCTTTGACCCTGACTATTGACCCATGACCCATAAATTCCCTAGCTAATCCATGCCAGTCAATGCATGCATATGTACCAAGTTCCATGAAGATACATTGAACCATTTGCGAGAAAAGTGAAATTGTAACATTTTCACCCGACCTTTGACCTTTGGACCTTTTACCTTATGACATGAAACTCTCTCTGGAGAATCATTACGCAGTAGTACATGTCTACATGTACACTAAGTTTCAAGAAGATACCTTTTGGCATTGCATAGATATGGGGGTAATAGCAACATTTTTAGCATTTGACCTTTGACCTCTTGCCAATTTCACTAAAAACTACTCAACTAATTGCCCCATCATACTTCATCCTTGGACCAGGTTTGGTGAAAGTTGCTTCATCCAGTTTTGAGCTATCACGTACACAGATAAATTTTAGGATTTGACCTTGATCTTTGACCTTTGACCTCTGTCTGATTTCACTCAAAAACTAATCAAGTAATTGTCCCATCATACATCATCCTCGGACAAAGTTTGGTAAAATTTGCTTGATCCAGTCTTGAATTATCGCATAAACAGATTCAATTTCATGATTTGACCTTGACCTTTGACCTTAGCCTTTAGCTGATTTCACCCAAAATCTCATCAAGTAATTGCCCTATCATACTTTATACTTGGACCAAGTTTGATAAAATTCCAGTCACTATTGCTCAAGTTATCGCGTAAACGAATGCGGACAGACGTACGGACGGACGGACAACCCGAAAACATAATGCCTCCGGCACCACTTCGTGGCGGAGGCATAAAAATCTGACAATGCAGTGGGCAATACAGATTCTTGGAGTATCAAGAACCAGTAATGGCATAGATTGAATCATTATGTTGATTTTGTTGTGATATCCAATGAACAAAGAATTTCCAGAGTGGACAATAAAGTAATCAATCAATCAATCATAACTAATGGGAGGCTTCTGGAAAGCCTGCTTGCCCTGCAAACAAACATGGCCATGAAAAACTTTTCTAGAATAGGTGAGTTCTCAGAAGATTTTTGATGATGTTTATCGATTATGGATGCCTGATTGAGACCTGGAGACTATTCCAGAATTCTGGTGTAGCACTGTAGCAAAAGCAAGCCCTCCTAAAATGAATTTTGTCTTACACCATATATGACTGAAGAGCATTTCGTCATTGGAGCTACACAGCCTGTCAAGGGCTGTTTTCACGCAGCATGCAAACGATTTGCAAAGGATGCTACTGTCGAAAAATGGCAAGTCCAACATTTGTATTTCAGTCTGCAACAGATCCCCAAACCAGCGCAGGAGTTTGGAAGCATTGTCAACTGTTCATGTTTGGTGTTTTTGGTGAGACAAGAATTTTTGAAAGTACTGGTATTTTTTCAGTAAGTTTTCCACATTCTTGGTCATAAATTGCTCGTGCTTCCACGAATGTCTTGAAATCCTCATCATATGCACATGACCTATGCAAGGCATGCACAATATTCACAGTATCTTTGTGAAACCTGAAACAGATCTCAACACTATGGAGACTGTCTCATGGATGTTGCGGCAAATCAGCAAAGTTTTTCCAATCATTTTACAACATATTTGTATACTACTAACATACTTTTTAAGACATTCTCACAAACATTTTGTGCATGCTTCGGGGCAAATCTGCACCATGTGACATCTGACCTCTGTAAAGCATGTGGCTGAGGTGTCTGACTTCATAATGACTTCATGTCATTTACTTCTGTTTATCAGCTTTTCTACAAATTAAAATTGTAACATACATCTGCTCTTCAAACAATAGCAACAAAATGTGACCCTGCACCTCAAATCAAACAAAAAGTCGCCAGACATGAATTTTTAATTAAGACCATATTCTGAAAGAGCAGACTTTAAGCTTTAAATGATGTATAACTCAAATCAAATGGACTCTCCTAACCTATCTAAATATTAGAAAAAAAGCACAAACTCAGGAAAAGTGTGAACTGAGAAAAGAGGCTCTGAAGTACAGTGTCTATTCAAGCGCTTAATCTGTACCAAACCGTGCTGGCTGTGCGATGAAAGGGACAAAAAACAGGAAGTAAACCACCAGAGTAACAACAATGAAGGGATTATTAGATTAAATTGAAATTAAGCATGCCTCATTAACATATTCTGTCCCTAATTAATGCCAACTTTCAAAGCAGTAGCACTATCCTTTCAAAAGTTATTAGAGTTGAAAGTGAAGAGTGTGGACAAGGTTTTTCAGAAATGAAAAAGGGATTCTAAAGACACACCAAATCACACTATTCTACCAAAAATGTTTGAGATAAACTGTTAAAAAACACACTTTCCTGCCGATTTTATGATACCAGATTTTGCATAATGTAAAAGAAGACCCACTCTTTCAGAAAATATGAAAAAGTCAAGTTCGGCTAGGTTGACCTATTTCACTTATTTTCAGTCCTCACGCAAAATCAGTGTGTGCGACTTTATGTTCGTTTTGAGGTGCACGGTCACAAATAACCGGGGGGCCAAAAGCTAAAAACAGAGGTCGAGTTCCACTCTCTCTACAAACTAAGTAGACCATGCTTATTTTCAAGTTTTTATTGTAACAAACAACATTCTACTGGTCTACCTCAACAAATTTGTTGCGAAAGCCTCCAAATCCAAGATGGCGTCCAAGATGGCCGCCATATTTACTGAATTTGTTATTTGAAAGATAGAATTTGATAGAAACATCAGATTTCAACAAATGTGATGTCATATGAAAGAGAATTAAATTTTCTACAAGTTGATAACATTTTTGTGGGTTATTGTGATAACTGGATTGAGATTTTAAGGAAAAAACACTCATTTTTTGATATTTTTTCTGAAAAAAGGAAAATCATAAAAATGCTTGATTCAGCATAAATCAGTGAAAGACTGAAGGATTATCTCGAAACGTTTCAAGAATTTTGCTTGACATATAATTAATATTGGAGAAAATTAAGGGTCAGTACCATTTTCGGTTAAGGAGTTATAATGTCTCAAACTTGAAAACTCACTATGTAAAAATGGCCACTTTAGTTGTGACAAGACCTTGTTGGTCGTAAAGGGAGTCTGCGCATGCCAAGACTACTACACGCACCACTGCCCTGGCGCTTGTAGCAGTGCCAGTGGTGCGTGTAGTAGTCTTGGCAAACGCAGACTTTTCTTTGACAAACAAGGGTTTGTGCCTGCAAACTAACTTTACATACCAATTGGTACATGTAGCTCAGGTGACGGTGATCGCTATTATTTCAAAGTAGATTGTTCTGAAGCAGATGAGATGAAGCAAAAATCATTTTTCAAATATAGGCAGTAGCTTGCAACTTGGCACCAATCTTGTTATAGATAGTTTAAAGGGGATGGCTAGTAACTGATCAGTGGGAATCAGTGGGAATGCTGGAGGATGATTGTTCCAATCCTTGTGGGATTCATTGAAGAGTACATTATATATCTACTGTTGTGTGAAAATTATTTGCTTCAGAATGGTCTCATATTCAAGTAATGTGCAGTTTAATGTTTCCAGGTTAGTGTGCCTGGTCAGTGATGGGGCATTAATCTGCACATTACTTGAGTATGAGACCGTTCCGAAGCAAATAATTTTCACACAACAGTAGATATATAATGTACTCTTCAATGAATCCCACAAGGGTTGGAACAATCATCCCTCAGCATCCCCACTGATTCCCACTGATCGGTTACTAGCAATCCCCAATCTTGTTATAGATAGTTTAAGGCAGAATTTAGATCAACCACTCAAAAAAAAATCAAGATGACAGCCATCAAAGTTGACATAAGTGTATCGCGCCAAATTAGATGTATTATTTCGATTTTGATACAATTTTGTCTGTTGTGCTATCTATTTATATGGTTTTATATATTTTGAACATTGTAGTGCTATTTTAAACTGTCTTAGGATTTTATGGAGACATTTTTAAAGCCAGTGATATTCTACTCCAAAAAACAAAAACAAAAATCGAACGGAAGTTTTCCTTTTTGAAGGAGTGAATAACAGACAACAGTGAATTTAGAGTGAAATTGGAGTGAATTTTGAGTGAAAATGTTCATTTTCACTCATTTTAGAGTGACCTTAGGGATCACTCGTCACTCTTGGAGTGATCCCAGGCCGCAGCCCTGAGGTCACTCTAAAATTAATGAAAATGAACATTTCCACTCTCGAGTGATCCTGATATATGGGAAAGCATCTACCAATGGCATAAGTTCAGATCAATTGTGACACTATAACTCACATGAAATCAGCCTAAAACAATGTAAGAAAAATCTATTAACAGTAAATACAGTTTCAGCATGCTTATTTGTAAATGTGAATATACATAATCAATTTGAACAGTTTTATTCGAACAATATACTGAAAAGTAATTTCGCACAACACATTTAAGAGCAAATTTGAGAAATTGCCGCCATGTCCGATTTTTTCGTGGGGGGGGGGGGGGGGGGGGGGGGGGTCTCTGATCAGAAGGGCTTCTTCTTCTTCTTCCGTGTAGTACAGTCCACAAAATGTGTATCAGCGTACTAGTGTGTGGGCAGGTGTGGTGCAGGCATATACAGTGTCATTAAAATGTCTACAACGTCACTATGTGCAGCTAAAAACACCCCTGGTTGTTAACGCAGTTGTATGTCCTGCACCCTCTTTTTGAATAGATCTAGAGAGGTGCAGTTGACAGCATCCAGAGGAAGGCTGTTCCACAATCGGATGTCATCTGGGAAGAATGATGATTTGTAACATAACGTTCTTGTGTGAGGGACAACAAGTTTCAAGGACATCTACGGATCAGACATTATTACACATATACCATCATCATTCACGTTTCTACAACAGCAGAGTAACATACAAGTAAAAAAGCATATCTTTGATACAGCAGCATTTGTTTTTTATCAAAGATCGGGCCTTACCCAAACACTGGAATGAGCTCCACCCCCCCCCCCCCCACACACACACAAAAAAGACCCTCAATATGGTTTACACTAGTACAATATCGTTCGGATGTACACATAGAAAAGTATGATAGACAACAATATAAGAAGATTTTAAAAAATATCAAATTGTAAGTTGAGATTTAACTTTGACGCAACACACTAAAGGTATTGTTTACCATTGGGAGAGATATCACATTCGATTTATATGTGCAGGTTAGTTGTATCACAAAACATTCTACTATATAAAAAAATTGTAATAAAGCCTAAAACATACGGAGATATCACCCTTTCTTTTCAAGAAACCATAACCATGATAACTGTTGACAGCTTAGTATAAAAAAAAATTCTTGTCAGATCTATTTTGTATATTTAACAATATTTAGTATTAATTATACTGATTTAACCCGTTCCTTATGGGAACCTGGTTTACCAGGTTCCCGTGGGAGCAACTGATATACGGGAACCTGGTTTACCAGGTTCCCAAAATGAAGACAAGGGTGCCTGTTTCAGTGGCCTAAATTCATGTTTCTTTGTGTTAAAATGCTCAGAAAAGTGGATTTGTTAAATAGATCAGAGTTCACTCTATCAGGATTTGTTCTCCTTCTGTTTGGAAAATGCGTGTTTTCCAGTATTATGTACCTTTTCGTGATTTAGTTTTTTGCTTGTTCTGCTGTAAACTCGTACGAACATGTACATATAGCGATCAAGGCTGAGATCAGTTAGAAATGCGGGTTCGCTGACCCCAGTCACCTCATTCAGGTACCTGGTTTTGTGTAGAACAAAAGATTCTGAGAGCTCATCAGCGCACGCTCTATTCATACCTCGCACCCGATCGATATTTCCATTGTTCACTGGCACATGTAGTTGACCGTGGAAAGGGGGACACAATGAACCGCTTGACTGCCTTCACACAGGTGGATTACCAACCTGTCTGCCCCTTTGGCGACGGGCAAAAAGAATCTCATTTGAGGGCATAAAAAGGCACTCAGAGAATTGCGGAAGGAACGGGTTAAGTTTGTTCATTAGTTGTTCTATCCCTAACTCACAATTTAGAACTAGTTCAAGGAATTAACTAAAGCTGGGTTTTTGTTTTACATGCACTAATGGTAAATAATGCCTTGAAGGACAACCTCGATTAATTACTGTCATCTTAAATTTTGTGTGGATACTATTTTTGTCGCTAAATATGACACATTGGCAAAATTTGTGCAAAATTCCAAGCTCCTATCTCTTTTTGGAAAATACTTTCTGTTCAATCTTATCTGCCTCAGAACAATCTACTATGAAATGCTACCGTAATAGCGACCAGCATCACCTACCACTTGGCATGAAAAGTTAGTTTGCAGGCACTTGCAAGTCACTAAACCATTACAGTATTACCTGTGACCATGTAAACACATTGTATGCAAAATTTGTAATGCATAAATATAATTTTTTCAAGTTTTAGATGTTAACTTGTCAACAGTGTGTGATATTTCCTGTAATTCCATAAATATGAATTATGTCTCAATCTCAGTAAATCTCAATCTCAATGGCAGGTTTCAAAATAATTCTTCAGTTCTTCTTTGATAAATACTAAATCATGCATTTTTACATTTCTTCCTTTTTTCAAAACAATATGAAATATGGATTCCCTTCCCCCCCCCCTCAAAAAAAAAGAAGCAAACACCCCCCCCCCCCCCATTTATCACAATACACAGCTAAAGTGGCGTCAACTTTTAGGAAGTTTTACTCTCCTTTGTATGACATCAAATTTGTTGCAATCCAATGTCTCTATCAAACTTTATATTTGAAATGTTATATTCAATAAAAATGGCCCTTTTGGACCGCATCTGTACTTTGGAGGTTTTTGCAACAAATACACTGAGGTGTAGTTATGGAACATTGCTTAGTATGTTTAATATTATGTGTGGTCTTGCTTATAGAGAGAGTGGAACTCGAAAAGTAAGCACGATCTTGGATTTGACCCTCTGTGACGTCTTTGGGAACAGATTCGTGTAAAAGAATACATGATATTATGTAAAATGGGATTTCAAGTTTGAGACATTATAACTCCTGAACCAAATACAATACTGACCTCTAATTTTTTCCAAATATTGATTATATGGGAAAGGTGTTAATTTCTACATGGTTTTCATAAAAAATTTTAGAATTTGATTTTTTTTTCACTTTTTAGAGAAATATTCATGGTGCATTCCGAAAAATGTCTACATAAAACCCTAAGATGGTTTGAAGTAGCATTACAATGTTCAGAATATATAAAAACCATATAAATAGACAGCAAAACAGACAAAATTGTATCAAAATCGAAATAATACATTTACTTTGGCGCTATACACTATGTCAGCTTTGATGGCCTGCAATCTTGAATTTTTTGAGTGCTGTTGATCCAAATTTTGTTTTAAACTTTCTATAGCAAGGTTGTTTCAAGCTTCTACCTCTATTTGAAAGATATTTTTTGCTTCATCTCATCTGCTTCAGAACAACCTACTTTGAAATAATAGCGATAAGCGTCACCTGAGCTACCACTTGGTATGAAAAGTTAGTTTGCAAGCGCAAACTCTTTGTTTGTCAGAGAAAAAGTCTGCGTTTGCCAAGACTACTACACGCATCACTGGCACTGCTATGAGCGTCAGTGCCAGTGGTGGTTATAGTAGTCTTGGTATGCGCAGACTCCTTTTACGACCAACAAGGTCTTGTCACAACTAAAGTGGCCATTTTTACATAATGAGTTTTCAAGTTTGAGACATTATAACTCCTGAACCAAAAATGGTACTGACCCCTAATTTTCTCCAAATATTAATTATATGTCAAGCAAAATTCTTGAAACGTTTCAAGATAATCCTTCAGTCTTTCTCTGATTTATGCTGAATCAAGCATTTTCATGATTTTCCTTTTTTCAGAAAAATATCAAAATATGAGTGTTTTTTCCTTAAAATCTCAATCCAGTTATCACAATAACCCACAAAAATGGTATCAACTTGTAGAAAATTTAATTCTCTTTCATATGACATCACATTTGTTGAAATCTGATGTTTCTATCAAATTCTATCTTTCAGATAATAAAATTCAGTAAATATGGCGGCCATCCTGGACGCCATCTTGGATTTGGAGGCTTTCGCAACAAATTTGTTGAGGTAGACCAGTGGAATGTTGTTTGTTACAACAAAAACTTGAAAATAAGCATGGTCTACTTAGTTTGTTACAAACTGAGTGGAACTCACTCGTTAAGTAAGCGAGTTTTGGGGGTTTGGCCCTCCGGTTAAAAGTGTTAAAGCTAGTAGACACAGAATACAATTAAAATGACTCTAGAATAAATTGTATATTTGAAAATTAGATAATGTGTGGGGAACCTTCCGGAAACGAGATGTTTGTGAGCGTAGGTCCTCAGAAAAGAAGTTGGCACACATGCACACAACAAGCTTGAGTGCACAAACCAACAACAGAGAGAAAAGAGAATGTTTGACTTCAACTCAAGACAGCTATAAATTTTCCGTGGTTATGGATTATTTAAAAATTTGCACTGTTCACTTTAAAGGGCTCGTATAGTTTTGGTTGAGACCTAACTTCAGGTTTTTAACATTTTTGGGTGAGATAATGAGAAACCTCTTATGAAATATGAAAGAGCATGTAATTCCAAGAGGAATTCAATGTTTATTTGATGAAAATTGGTTATGAAATGGCTGAGATACTCAAAACAGAGCAATACTAATAAAGTGTGGGACCCACATCTTATTATGATCATTTTGTTTTACTTTGTGTTTGGATGTCTCAGCCATACCAAAACCAATTTTCATCAAATAAACTTTGAATTCCTCTTAGAATGGCGTGCTCTGTACCATATCATAAGTGGTTTCTTGGTATCTGGCAAAAAGTTAAAAGCCAAATCCTCAGCTCCACCAATACTGTACCATCCCTTTAAGGTACGTGTTCTTGGCGTATGTGACTGGCCATACGTAGTTCAGCAATGTTCCATCAATGACATACATGCAATGTCGTGAAAACTACCCATAGATTGCGTAAGAATGATTTTTAGATCTATCGTTGGGACACATTTGGAGAAAAACTTTTGTGAGTGTTGGACTTTGCCTTTTGTTTAAAATATTTGCATCTCTCACAAAGCACTTAAGCCCCTGTTCCACTATGCTGTTCTCGCTACGATTTGACAGTTTTCTCAGATTGGGAAGGATCGGGTAAAACCTGAGCCGATCTGGGCACAGTACGATGTTAGAACACTCTAAGTACGCAGCAGTTACGACTACCACGTGCTTGCTACGCTCTTACTACGATGATCGGGAATGAGACATTACGATCTCTGCCGCTGCAGCTATGCTTTAGAACGATGTAGGTACGCTGTCAGTGCAATGTTGCCGATGTTTTCCGATCGATGCATGCTGTATCTACGCTCTGAACGATCTATGCGATCTTATCACGCTGTCACCCCATTCAGAGAGCTGAAAAGTGCGCGATGTGCCCCGATGTACCCCGATTCGACTGTCGATCTGCAGTCAGTCTAGCATGCAGAACTGAAGAAATATACTGTGGACCTCGAAAAGGCTCCTTAACTCACGGATCTTTTGCAGCATTGCATTGTTATAAACAAAGACGTGCTGATTTTTCCAAGGCTTTTTTTTAGCTCACCTGAGCCAAAGGCTCAAGTGAGCTATTGCGATCGCCCTTCGTCCGGCGTCCGTCGTGCGTCGTCCGTCGTCCGTCGTCCGTCGTCCGTCGTCCGTCGTCCGTCGTGCGTCGTGCGTAAACTTTTTACATTTTCATCTTCTTCTTGAAAACCCCAAGACCGATTTTCATCAAACTTGGCAGGTAGCATCCCTAGGGGGTTAGGAACTCAGTTTGTTAAAATGGGCACCATGCCCCACCCAGGGGGCCCCCAGGGGGGCCCAAACCCCCCAAAATTAAGGAATCTGTAAAAATCTTCTTCTCTAGAACCAGAAGTGATAGAGCTAAGTTAATACTATGAGTTAGTACATTGATGACTGTAGTTTCAAGTTTGTTCATGGCAAAATTAGGGGTGCCCCCCTTGGGACCCAGGGGAGGGGGGTGGGGAGGGGTTCTAATGGGGCCTAAATTGTACATTTTCATCTTCTTCTTGAGAACCCCATTACCCATTTTCACCAAACTTGGCAGGTAGCATCCCTAGGGGGTTAGGAACTCAATTTGTTAAAATGGGCACCATGCCCCACCCAGGGGGCCCCCAGGGGGCCCAAACGCCCCAAACTTAAGGAATCTGTAAAAATCTTCTTCTCCAGAACCAGAAGTGATAGAGCTAAGTTAATACTATGAGTTTGTACATTGATAACTGTAGTTTCAAGTTTGTTCATGGCAGAATCAGGGGTGCCCCCCTTGGGACCCAGGGGAGGGGGGTGAGGAGGGGTCCTAATGGGGCCTAAATTGTACATTTTTATCTTCTTCTTGAGAACCCCATGACCCATTTTCACCAAACTTGGCAGGTAGCATCCCTAGGGAGTTAGGATTTCAATTTCTTAAAATGGGCACCATTCCCCACCCAGGGGGCCCCCAGGGGGGCCCCAAACCCCCAAAATGAAGGAATCTTTAAAAATCTTCTCTAGAATCAGAAGTTATAGAGGTAAGATAATACTATGAGTGAGTACATTAATGACTGTATTTTCAAGTTTGTTCATAGGAGATCAAGGGGTGCCCCTCTTGGGGGCAGGGGGGGGGGGGTTGGTTGGGAAGGTCCAAATGGGGACCTGAATTGTACATTTTCATCTTTGTCCTGAAAACCTCATGATGTATTTTCATCAAACTTGGCAGGTAGCATCCCTAGGGGGTCAGGATCTCAATTTATAAAAATGGGCACCATGCCCCACCCAGAGGGCCCCAGGGGGCCCCATCCCCCCCCCCCCCAAATTAAGGAATCTTAAAAAATTTGGGCCCTTATTGTACAGTTTCATCTTCTACTTGAGAATGCCTGGTCAAATTTTGGTAGAGCCGTGAATAATTTAGATTAGTGACTGCGTGAAAGGTGAACTTGCGATACTCAGGTGAGCGCTAGACCCGCGGGTCTCTTGTTTGTTGATGTCCTTGCTTTTATAGTCCGTCTTCCTCCAGTTGTAGATGAATTCATATTCTTCAAAATTCTGCTATGTCCTCTTCCTTCTCTTTAAGCATCACGTGCAGTCTCTCTTTCTTCGCCTTTTGGGTAGCTGCTGTGCTGCGTTCTTCTCTTCTTTTTCTTCATCTCTTCTCCTTCTTCGGAAATTTGAGCTCCTTCTTCTTCATGTTCTGCCCTGACAGGTGTAGCGAGAATGCCCTCATCCTCCTCAACAGTTCTGCCTCTTGATCTCCTTGATCTTCTTCTGGCAGACATTTTTGTGTAAGTTTTCTTCCCGTTCTTGTACCGATGTTACTACGCTCAGAAAGACCTTGTTATGCTCATCCCGCTGTGTTTACACTGTCACTACACTCTCCCCGCTGCGTTTATGCTGTCACTACGCTCTCCCAGCTTGCTGTACGATTAAAAATAGGTCAATTTTGATCGGGGAGATCAGGAAGAACTGTTCAAAATTTCTTCCCGATCTGAAAAAATGCCCACTCCAGCCCCGATCTCCACACGCTGCTGCTACGATGCTTCCGATCCCCGTACACTTTTGCCGCTCTCTCCCGATCTGCTAGATCGGGACAGATTGGGGTCCAGATCGTGATAGTGGAACAGGGGCTTTACCTGCCCAGTGAAAACAGACCTTGTGACTATAATTGTTGATTTCAATGTAATTAGTTGAGTGAGATAAATGGGGGCCAAACCATGGAGAGCTATACATGTCATGAGAAGAAGCCAGCACAGATCATAGTAATGTGAATTTGGAGGGGTTCACATGTGTTTCGCACATGCATTGTGTAATAGACCGGGGGCCCAGAAGATTTATTCAGCTGAAAAGGCCACACTTTTTGATTGTCTTATCATATTAGGATGTGGCCAAGGGTCAATAAAATGAGTAGCTGGCAAGTCACATCCTGTACCGTAATTGAAATTGAAATTGAAATTGAAATTGAAATTGAAATGAAATTTATTCATATTCCACATAGTGGACATTATATGATAAAATATACAGGGTATAACACATAGTGGACATTATATCAAAACTATACAGAGTATATTACATGTATATACAAAATATAGTGATATTCTAAGATAGAATAACACCATATACAAATGTGGAGGGGACTACTTAGAAGCACTGCTTGTTAAATGTAGTCCCCCTACAGATTATAGACAAAATGATATCAAAGATAAAGCTGAGTGAAATAACAAAAACACCATATATACACTATTTACAAGGGCACATGAACCGTACTGTGGATATACAACAAGTCATGTATATGTTACAAAGCACAAGTTTATGTATAAAGTGTTTACAGTGTACATTATATACAGTATACCATAAGAATAATGAATGAAACAGAAGATAACCTTCCGAGTATACTTCATGAAAGTACTTCTAGAAAACATTGATTGAAATATACATACGTTTTATTACCATAAAACTGTTTATTAATACTTATCAAGAAACACATTTTTGAGCTTATACTTAAAGCTATTCAAGCTCTGAGCTTGTTTTAGTGAACGATCAAAGGAATTCCAAAGCTTAGGACCAGTAAATATAAAATTTCTGTTACCAAAACTAGTTCTATTTTTAGGAAGATGATAATCATTCGCATACCTTGTTGAGTACTTATGTATAACATTATTTTTTCGAAACATTTCCTTAAATACAGCAGGGGTAGCGTTAATTTCTACATTGTACATAAAACAACCCAGCTGAAGACAATATAAATCAGTAATCTTAAGAATACGGTTTTCTTTAACCCTAATCAGGCTGGGGGGGGCGGAATCCGCCCCCCTCAACGTTTCGCACAATATCTTCGCAGCGCGATAAGCTCCCGCCGCGATGTTTCATTACTTTTTTCTTTCAAGTATCGCGCAACTTTTGAGACCAAAATTGTTGCGCCCGCGCGTACCGTCTTGACGCGACGCCCGTTCGAAAAAAATTGGTCAACCCCAAAATTGCTCCAAAACATGATTTTGTGTACAAATCCAATGCAAATTGTGTTTTTTCAATTAATTCACATAAAAATTCATATCTTGACTTAGAATGGACGAAATTAATATATTTTAGCATAATAAAGCTTCGAAAAATGTCTGTGACAAATTTTGGCCAAAAAACAAACAAAAACAAAAGGTCGAAAACCAAAGAAATACATAAGAAATTCAAAAAACAATCAAATACATAAGAAATTAATTTCAATACAAATTTCTTTTTATCCTATGTCTCAGGAGAATGATACAAGAAACATTTTAAAAAAGAAATTAGCTTAATTAGAGCATTAATAAGTGATTTAGAGCCCAAAACTGATTTTATGCATAAATTACAATAATTAATTAATATAAAATATAAGAAATATTTTTCGGAGAAAGCAACCATACATTTTGATAGTATACGTCGCGGGCGTTGCGTGTGCCGATTTTCGGCGCGATCACGCGTTCCATAGGCGAGATCTGAAGGGGGGGCGGAATCCGCCCCCCCCCCCCAGATATAGCATAGCCAAAAAAGCCCAGCCTCATTAGGGTTAAACAAGACATCAGTGTGTGATCTATTAGCAGTATTGCATATCAAACGCATCGCTCTTTTCTGCAAGAGAAGCACTCTGTCCATTTTAGTTTGTATTGCATTTCCCCATGCCATTACGCCATAATTAAGGTAAGGAAAAATAAGAGTTGAATATAACATAAGAAGCACTGACTTGGGAAGAATCCGTTTCACGTGATTAATGATGCCAATATTTCTTGAAACTATCTTACAAATATTATCAATATGACAATTCCAAGTTAGCTTATTGTCAATAGTAATACCGAGAAATTTTGTAGTCTTGACTTCTTTAATGACAGAATTATCAAATATCACTTGGTCAGGAAGTTGTTTAACAGAGTTACTGAATAACATGTAATTGGTTTTTTGTTTATTTAAAGATAATTTATTTGCTTTTATCCAATTTGTTACATGTGTAAGTTCTACATTTAAAACTTCTACTAACTTATTAGGATCACTGTGAGTATAGAATAAGTTTGAATCATCAGCAAAAAGGATAAAAGAGAGAACACTCGAAGAACATCGAATGTCATTTACATAAATAGAGAATAACAGTGGACCAAGAAGGCTTCCTTGGGGAACTCCACTCGTGATTGGTGCCATAGACAAATTATATCCATCAACGGTAACAAATTGATTTCTTCCAGAAAGATAACTTTCAAACCATTCCAGAGCCTTACCATAGTGCGCAAGTTTGTATAACAGAATGTCGTGATTTATAGTATCAAATGCTTTAGAAAAATCTAAGAACAGACCGATAGTATGACAGGATTTTTCGATTGAAGCTGATATGGTATTTATTAAACTTAGAATGGCATGAGTTGTGTTATGTTTTTCTCTAAAGCCAAATTGGGAGTCAGATATGATGTTGTGAGATTCAAGGAAGGTAGTTGTCCTTGAATGAACAATTTTCTCTAAGATTTTTGATAACGAAGTTAACAAAGATATTGGGCGATAGTTGCTGATACATAATTTGTCTCCTTTCTTGAATATTGGAGTCACCTTTGCGAGTTTCATTTTAGATGGTACTTGACCAGATTGTAGTGAAAGGTTATATAAAAACAATAAAGGGTCTGCTATACAATGTATAATGCATTTGATAAGGACATTGCCACTGTCATCATAGCCAGGGGCTTTGTTTGCTTTGAGCTGAAGTACAATTTTGATTAATTCTTGCCTGTCAATTGGCTTGAAAAAAAATTAGTGGTCATTTGGTGAGGAAAGAAATTCGTAAAATGATTTATCACTTGGAGTAATAGTTTGTGCTAAGTTTGAACCTATCTTTGAAAAGTATGAGTTAAAAATCTTGGCAATTTCAGACTTGTCCTCAATGATAGTATTATCAACTTGAACTTTAGAAATGGGATTTACAGCCTTCCCTCTATTCAAAATGGTATTTATTACTTTCCAAGTGTTCGTGATATCACATTTGAATTGACTTAATTGGTCTGCAAAACATTTCTTTTTAGCTAATCTGAGTGTATTGGTAAGAATATTTTTGTATGAAATATATTTCATTCGAGAGGTTTCATCACGGTTTTTGATAAGATTAACATATAAAGTACTCTTGCGATTTATTGAGCGTAAGAGTGTTTTGGAAACCCATGGTTGCTTGGGGATTCGTTTGTAATCCTGTGTTTATTCAGCCGAAGGGGTTCACGGACAAAAGTTGGTGGATATTGTTCCTTTGGGTGTACCTATCATAAAAACAGCAATGCCAGCTAAATTACCCTGATGGGGCCCCAGACAGTAGCCCCAAAGGGCCCCACCCATATGGTGTGCTATTCAGCTGAAAAGGGTCACGGCTGATTTTTTTTTGCAATGGAAGTAGTACACATCAGAGATATCTAAAACACCAAAGCCAGATATCTGGTTTATCCTGATATACGGCTAATTTCTTTTGCAATGGACGTAGTACGCAAAAGTGATAACCACAGCACCAAAGAGAGTTGTATTTTGCTGCACGGGACCCCAGACAGTATAGCCCCAGCTATTTTATCCTGTATGGGGCCCCAGACAGTAGCCCTTAAGTGCCCCCCCCCCCCCCCACACACACACACACACATTTGATTTTATTCAGCTGAAAAGGGTCACGGCTAATTTCTTTTGCAATGGAAGTAGTACCCATCAGAGATATCCAAAACACCAAAGCCAGTTATTTTATCCTGTTCGGGGCCCCACACAGTAGCCCCAAAGTCCCCCCCCCCCCCCACACACACACACACACACGCACACACATTGATTTTATTCAGCTGAAAAGGAGTCGTGGTTAATTTGCAGTGGAACAAATACACAACAAGATACCCAAAACACCAAAGCCAGTTATCATCCTGATATACGGCTAATTATTTTGCAATGGACGTAGTACACAAAAGTGACAACCACAGCACCAAAGCGAGTTGTATTATGCTGCACAGGGCCCCAGGCGGTATAGCCCCAATGTGCCCCATCCATAAGGTGTTTTGTTGGGGGTTTTTTCAGCTGAAAAGCTTCATGGCTACTTTCTTTGTTTACAAAGGAAGGAGTAATCAACAAAGATACCCAAAGCACAAATGCCAGTTATTTTGTCCTTTACGGAGACCCACAGTAGCCCAGAAATGCCATCTCATATGATTTTGTTCAGCTGAAAAGGGTCATGATTATTTCTTTTTAGGCAATTGATTTAGTACAGCTGAGATACACCAAACGTCAAGGCCAGTTATTCTATCCTGTACAAGGCCCTTTATAGAGTAGCTCACGATTAAGTGCCCCCATGCCATATGATTTTTTTCTCAATTAACTGGAAAGAGTTATTACTAATTCCTTTTTCAAAGATGAAGTACACAACAGAAATGCCCATAACACCAAAGTCAGCCATTTTATCCTGTAGGCCTACATGCTGCATATGGCGCCCCAGACAGTAGACAAGAAGTACCCCCATATGATTTTTAAGGAGATTCATGGCTAGTTTCTTTTGCAATGAAAGTTGTAAACAAGAGTGATACCCTACATACTAAAGCCGGTATTTTTAGGTTCTACGGGGCCAAAGACAGTTGCCCAAAGGTGCTCAACCCATATGGTTCACTAGTATTCATCTTTAAGAGTAACTTTGGCTAATTTTATTGCAATGGAAATAGTACTCAACAGGGATACCAGGAACACCAAAGCCAGTTATGTAATCCTACATAGTAGCGCTGAAGTGTTCCCCCTCCTTCTGGTTTTATTCACCTAAAATAATAATAGTAATACTAATAATAATAATAATAATGATAATAATAATAATGATAATGATAATAATGATAATAATAATAATAATAATAATAATAATAATAATAATAATGATAATAAAAATGATAATAATAACAATGATCATCATCATCATCATCATCATCATCATGGCTAATTTCTTTTGCAATGAAATTAGTACACAACAGCTGAGATACACGAAACACCAAAGCCGGTTATTTTATCCTGTCCTGGTCTCGAGACAGTAGCCCAGAAGTGCCCCAAATGGTTTTAGCAAAATGTCATGACTATTTTCTTTTGTGATGGAAGTGGTACACAACTGAGATATGCAGAACATGTAAGCCAGTTATTTCTTTCAACATTTGGCCACAGACAGTATCCCAGAATTGCCCTACATGAGTCGTAAAAAGAGTCATGGCCAATTTCTTTTGCAATTGAAGTAGAACACAACGAAGATACCCAAAAACACCAAAGCTAGCTATTTCATCCTGTACGGGGTCCCAATAAGTAGCCCAGAAGTGTTTCCTATGATTTTTAAAATGGAGTCATGATTGATTTCTTGATTTCTTAGACTATATCCAGCTGATAAATTTTGTAGATTGAATTACTTTCATGCTTGCGATGTTTCTTTCCTGTGTTCTTTCCAGGGCATAAGAAGTCAATTTCCCTATTTACCCTCAAGGCTACTGAGATGATATCAAAAACAATCTAGTCCAGTTCGGACCTGTCACTTCTACAATGATCATTTTGAAGTTCACATTTCTTCATGTGCTTACAGGCTTTCATTTGTAAAATTCTAGATCATAGGTCGTCGTATTAAGCAACTATTTCAGACACAGTTCGTGAATCTCATATCTATAATTAAAGATAATGTATCATAATTCTTATAAAGAATGTTTACCTTTACAGAAAGTATTAAATCATCAGTTTTGTTGAAGGAGCTAACATCATCAGGATTACAATTGGATGGGGGTATTGGTCACATTAAGTGATGGCTCAGTTTCATTTACAAGTATTTATTTATATTTGGATTTCGTGCATATTTTTGTGGAATGATATTATTATTCTATATTGTTTGTAACTGTGTTACGTTGATATAGCTGATTCTGGGTGAATGCACTGGTCAGGGAGGAAGGTCTCAAGTCTAGGTTATTAAATATGCCTTTTTCTCCCCTGGCAACCAGCGATGTGCACCTAGAATCACCACAATTATGAATGTAATATAATAAATGATAATGATAACAAAAATGAGATTTCATGGATAATGACAGAAATTCATAAGTTTACACTTGACAGGTAGAAAGTATGGGGAGTGGAGTGTCATCATCTCATCCACCAAATCCTCACATACGTATCAAAAGGCACTTTTATAGATTTTCTGAGTTCCTTGAGGCTACTGTCAAATGGAAATCGTATTGTCATCAACACATCACATTTGTTTCTCACAGTAAAAAATCGTTTAATATAAAGTTATTCCTTTCATGTCATTCTTGAGGTATATATCAGCTCTGGGATTTAGGGGTCATTCAGGGCTACTGTTTAGGGCCCTGCACAGGACAAAAGGGCTTAGCTTTTTCGCGTATTACTGCAAAAATAAGGTCAGCAATGATGATTGTCTCTAAAGTCCCTGTTCCTCTATGCTGTTCTCGCCACGATTTGACAATTTTCTCAGATCGGGAAGGGTCGGGTAAAGCATGAGTCGATCTGGACACAGTACGATGTTTGAACACTCCAAGAATGATGTATTTACGACTAGCACGACGTCGTGCTTGCTATGCTCTTACTACAATGATCGGGAATGAGACGTTGCAATCTCTGTCGCTGCAGTTTCACTTTAGAACGATGCAACTATGCTGTCAGTGCGATGTTGCCGATGTTATCCTATCCAAGCACGCTGAATATGTTCTGAATGATCTATGCAATCTTATCACGCTATTCCCCCTTCCAGAAAGCTAAAAAGTACTCGATGTGCATGCCTCGATGTACCCCGATTCGGCTGCCAACTCGGTCAGTCAACTTGTTAGCACGCAGAACTAAAGAGATATACTGTCGACATTGGAGAGGCTCATCAACTCATGGTTCTTCTGCTGCAATTCATTATTAATCAAAGATGTAGTGATCTTTCCAAAAGGCTTTTTTCTTGATGTCCTTACTTTTATAGTCCCTCTTCTTCCTGTTGTAGAGGATTTCATATTCTTCAAAATTTTTCCATGTCCTTTTCTTCTTCCTCATGTTACCATCTAATCACGTGCAGTCCCTCTTTCTTCGCCATGTGGGTAGCTGCTTTGCTGCTTTCTTCTCTTCTTTGTCTTCATCTCTTCTTCTTCTTCTTCTTCTTCTTCTTAAATATGCGCTCCTTCGTCTTCATTCTCGCGACGACAACGTCCTCCTTTTCATTTTCAGTTTTGCTTCTCGATATTTTTGATCTCCTTCTGGCAGACATTTTCTAGCGTATCGACTACATCCGATTTGAGTGGTGAGAGCGGAAGATGTGCGTAATTGAGTCTGGGAAAGCGTAGGAACAGCGTAGCTAAAGTGGCCAACAGCGTAATCAAAGTGGGAATGAAGCGTACCAAGAGTGTCGTAGGAACAGGCCTTGATTTTATATGAGAGTAGAGAACTTAGTGAGAGCGTCGTTAAAGTGGGAAGGTCGTGCTTTGATCAAGAAAGCGGCGCAGCAGCGGTACCACGTCAGTGTCTAGTTTACTTCCCGTTCTTGTGCCACTGTGATACGCTCAGAAAAACCGGGAATTGTTGCGCTCATCCCGCGGTATTTACATGTCACTACGCTCTCCCCGTTTAAACTACGATTCAAAATAGGTCAATCTTGATGGGGAGATGGGGAAGAAATTTTGAACAGGTTCAAAATTTCTTCCCGATCTGTAAAATTGCCCAATCCAACCCCGTCACCCAAATGCTGCTGCTACAATGTTCCCGATCCCTGTACACTTTTGCCGCTATCTCCCCATCTGACAGATTGAATAGATCGGGATGCAGATCATGATAGTGGAATGGGAGCTTTATAGTCAAATAAAATCAGTCATGTGGGGGCACTTCAGGAATACTGTGTGGGACCCGGTACAGCTATAACTGGTTTCGGTGTTGTGGTACCTCGTGTACTACTTCCATTGCAAAAGAAATTATAGCCATGATTCTTTTCACTTGAAATAAAATAATACGGGAGGACTTTCCAGCTACTGGCTGGGGGCCCCTTAAAGAATAAAGATAACTGCATGGGTTTGGTGTATTAGGTATCTCAGCTGTTACTTCCACTGCCAAGGAAATTAGGCATACATGACTCTTTTCACCTAAAAACTCTTAATTTATATGGGGTGGGAATACCTTGGGGCTATACCTGTCAAGTGCCCTGCACAGCATAGGTTTTCCGGACCAATTTTGCACCTCTTTCAATCCAATTCCTTATTGCTGCATGCAATTTAGCAATATTTAGCCTAGAAGACATGGTATTTCAATTCTATGATCTCTCCATCATTTTCCAATTCATTTTGGAACATTCACATTACCTCTAACCTCATTCTAAATAACACTTTTTCAACTGAAATTCGTAAGACAAGCACCATTTCACTATCTGTTTATTCATAAATCTATAATGATATAGTCACATAATCACGTATATGCTGCGCTCGTTCATTCAAATTGATTTCTGGGCATCCAATTTAACATGTTCTGCAGTCAGTTTAGCAGATATGTTCATGGTTTACATCTTTCCTTATGTTCTTTCATCGCAGTTATTGTTTTGTAAGCATCATAACATTTCATGTTTTCGTATTCGTTTAAGATACTTTGACAACCGTTTTTTTTTTTTTTTTTAATGTGCTTATTGAGTCCGAAGAAGCACGTAGCCACAAGTTATCTGGCCATTACAAGCGCTTCATTCCGACCGGTGGTCGGCCCAGTTCTAGGAAGTCAAGGTTATGATCCTCAAATGTTTTTGTTTTTTTTTATATGTCTGTATCTATTGTGCTGTTATGACAATAAAAAGATGAAGTTAATCTGCAGTACTGGTACACGTAGGCCTATCTATAATGACATGTATGAAAGAGAAGGAAAATACCATGCCTTCCCATAACCGCATTATTTTGTATATCATTGATTCACCCCACTGCTTTTAGTAATAGCTGATACCTCTCCACTCATCTCCCCCACCACAACCCCTCCCCTGTCAACTTGATAGTGGTCCCCTTGTTATTAAGATAACTATTCTTTTCTATTGTATTTGTTAAGATTACTGTATTATTAAAAAATGGCGTAATGGTGATAAAGTTACAGAAAATGTTTAATGTATAGTCCAGGTGTATGTAAACTTTATTTTTAAGCCAATAGGAAATCAAATAGTCTTAATTACAGTGTTAATTTTTGTAAAATAATGTTGGCATTCAGTGATTTGAATTTAAAAGTTTGAGCTTGAGTTGTAGCTATTACTTTGAACCATTTTTAGAATATTACCTAGTAATTGTAGTAATTGACTGCAAGTTGTGGACTACTATCTCAACAGAGAATGAGAAGCAAACACGTGTCACATGTCATACACATGTCATGTAAATATGTATATGTTATATCTGTTCATTGTTACTCATGTTTTGTATTTCATACAATGTTAAATCTTTATATGCCCAGTTGGGGCCAAAAGGTGTGTTTTACAATAAAGTTCAAAGTTCAAAGTTCTTTCACAAAATTGAATGACTGAAATACCCTTTTCGGCAAGTCAAGGCGAGTTTGAATGAACGTAGGGGTACCAGCCAATTTGAATACCCATTTTCCGAATTCGAAAGCCACAATACAGTGCGAATTTCATTGATCGAAATGCTAAATTGAATGCAAAAGTTACAATTTTGAAAGACAGACTGTGGGATAACGAGAGTCGTTCTGAAAATTGAATGAACCTTCTATCAAATGAACTGACAAAAGTGCGAAATTGGCTGGGAAAACCTAGCTGGCTTTGGTGTTTTGGGTATCTATGATGTACACTGTATACTAAGGCTTACTTCGATTGTAAAGAAAAACAATGATGACTCTTTTCAGCTAAATGATATCATAATATGTGGGGGAGGGGGCACTTTATGGCTACTGTACCGGGCCCAGTACAGGATGTAATGACTGGTTTTCGTGATTTGGTCATCTCTTTTGTGCACTATACAGAAGTATTCTTCCTTTGCAAATTGCTTTGATGTTTTGCTACTGTAGCCTATAGGACTCCGTATACAGAATACAATGACTTGCTTTGGTGTTTTGGATATCTCTGTTCAGTAGGCAGTAATATTTCCATCGCAAAAGAATTTGTCAAGACCATTTTCAACTGATTAACAGTATATGGGTGGGGCACTTTGGGGCTACTGTCTTGGGCCCCGTACAGGATAAGATAACTGGCTTTGATGTTTTGGATATCTCTGATGGGTACTACTTCCCGTGCAAAAGAAATTAGCCGTTACCCCTTTCAGTTGAATAAAATCAATGTGCGTGTGTGTGTGGGGGGGGGGGGCCACTTAAGGGGCTACTGTCTGAGGCCCCCTACAGGATAAAATAATTGGCTTTGGTGTTTTGGATATCTCTGATGGGTGCTACTTCCATTGCAAAAGAAATTAGCCGTGCCCCTTTTCAGCTGTTTAAAGAAGTCAATGTATGTGTGTGTGGGGGGGGGGGGGACTTAAGGGCTACTGTCTGGGACCCCCGTTCAGGATAAAATAGCTGGCATTGGTGTTTTGGATATCTCTAATGAGTACTACTTCCATTGCAAAAAAAAATTAGCTGTGACCCTTTTCAGCTGAATAAAATCAATTGGGGGGGGGGGACTTTGGGGCTACTGTCTGGGGCCCCATACACGATAAAATAGCTGGCATTGGTATTTTGGCTATCTCTGACTGATACTACTTCCATTGCAAAAGAAACTAGCCGTGACCCTTTTCAGCTGAATAACACCATGTGGGTGGGACCCTTTGGGGCTACTGTCTGGGGCCCCGTACAGATAAAATAGCTGGCATTGCTGTTTTCATGATCGGTACACCCAAAGGATCAATACCCTTTTCGGCAAGTCAAGGCGAATTTGAATGAACATAGGGTACCAGCCAATTTGAATACCCATTTTCCGAATTCGAAAATTGAATGAACCTTCTATCAAATGAACTGACACAAGTGCGAAATTGGCTGGAAAACCTAGCTGGCTTTGGTGTTTTGGGTATCTATGATATATACTAAGGCCTACTTCGATTGTAGAAGAAAAACAACGATGACTCTTTTCAGCTAAATGATATCATAATATGTGGGGGAGGGGCACTTTATGGCTACTGTACCGGGCCCAGTACAGGATGTAATGACTGGTTTTCGTGATTTGGTCATCTCTTTTGTGCACTACACAGAAGTATTCTTCCTTTGCAAATTGCTTTGATATTTTGCTACTGTAGCCTATAGGACTCCGTATACAGGATAAGATGACTTGCTTTGGTGTTTTGGATATCTCTGTTCAGTAGGCAGTAATATTTCCATTGCAAAAGAATTTGTCAAGACCATTTTCAGCTGATTAACAGTATATGGGTGGGGCACTTTGGGGCTACTGTCTTGGGCCCCATACAGGATAAAATAACTGGCTTTGATATTTTGGATATCTCTGATGGGTACTACTTCCCGTGCAAAAGAAATTAGCCGTTACTCTTTTCAGTTGAATAAAATCAATGTGTGTGTGTGTGGGGGGGGGGGGGGGAGGGGGCACTTAAAGGACAAGTTCACCTTCACATACATAAGGATTGAGAAAATGCAGCAATATTAGCAGAACACATCAGTGAAAGTTTGAGGAAAATCGGACAATCCATTCAAAAGTTATTAATTTTTAAAGTGTGTGCGCAGTCACTGCTGGATGAGAAGACTACTATGGTGTATGATGTCACATGCGTACAACGATATAAGGAAAATGAAAGGATAATTTCACAAAACTTTACTTTTTGAATAAATTGCACATTTCTTGGACTTGTTACTGACGTATGTTAAGGGTAATATTATTCCCCCTGCCTTCTGAAAGAGAGAAGTCGAGTGTTCTTTTGTTATGCGAGAAAAATGGAAATATGTTGAATTTTCTTTATTCTTTCTTTATATCGTTGTACACACGTGACATCACAAGCTATAGTAGTCTTTTCATCCAGCCGTGACTGAGCAGAAATTTTAAAAACTCATAACTTTTGAAGGGATTGTCCGATTTTCCCCAAACTCTCACTGATGTGTTCTACTAATGTTGCTGCATTCACTCAACCCACATGTCTATGAAGGTGAACTTGTCCTTTAAGGGGCTACTGTCTGGGGCCCTGTACAGGATAAAATACCTGGTATTAGTGTTTTGGATATCTCTGATGGGTACTACTTCCATTGCAAAAGAAATTAGCTGTGACCCTTTTCAGCTGAATAAAATCAATTGGGGGGGGGGGGGGGACTTTGGGGCTACTGTCTGGGGCCCCGTACACGATAAAATAGCTGGCATTGGTGTTTTGGCTATCTCTGACGGGTACTACTTCCATTGCAAAAGAAATTAGCCATTACCCTTTTCAGCTGAATAACACCATATGGGTGGGACCCTTTGGCGCTACTGTCTGGGGCCCCGTACAGATAAAATAGCTGGCATTGCTGTTTTCATGATCGGTACACCCAAAGGAACAATATCCACCAAATTTTGTCCGTAACCCCCTTCGGCTGAATAAATGCATTTTTCGGGGCCCCTTTTTGTGGCCCCTAGGCTTACGGTACAGGATGTGACTTGCAAGCAACTCATTTTATTGACCCTTGGCCACCTCCTAATATGATGAGACCGTCAAAAAGTGTGACCCTTTTCAGCTGAATAAATCTTCTGGGCCCCCGGTCTCTAAATGTTGTTATAGAAAAAGAAAATGAATAAAAAAGATGTGACCTTCAAAGTCGCGAGAGCAAATTCCCTCTTAGGCGGGGTACAACGATTTTGACCATTATTTGTGTCGATTTTGTTTTTTATGGAAATAGAAACTTTGATATGGTTTCTACGTCTACACTAAATTTCATGACATAAAACTAAGTTTTTCCTTGCAACTGATTGACAAATTGCCCTACATCGACGTAAATAAGCACTGAATTGATCAGTGTTTTAGTAGTAGCCATGACAAAAAATCATGGGCTTCCCTTAAGTATGTACGTCCATGATTTTTTTTTATCATGGCTACTACTAAAACACTTATCAATTCAGTGCTTATTTACGTCGATGTTGGGCAATTTGTCAATCAGTTGCAATGAAAACATCTCGACGGAAGAAATTCATGAATTTGAATAAGTTTTTCCTATTGAAAATGGAATTTTAAATACGCAATATTGGATCACACTCATCAGTTTCGATCTTATTTCAAATGCCACGCCAATATGCCCCGTGTTGCTACTGCGCGGAATCTCGCATGTGATTGGCTAGGGTGACACAACATTTACATAGTTTTGGGTAATAAGCTTTTGGAGACATGTTTCGCAGCGTTTTGGGAATGTTTTGTCCACACATGCATGCTCCATTGTTGTTACAAAAGATATGCTGTGTAGTGTATGCTCTTCGTTTGGTTTGATACACGGATGTACGTGGGGAACATGGTTTAAACACATCTGCGCATCGGAAACTCACCTGTCAATTGCAGCAAAATGGCATTATTGTGTGAACAGAAAACTTACAATATTCTTAGAACTATGTGCTCGTAGTAGATATAATGGCAGGTTTACTCAAAGGACAGCAGAGGAAGGAAAGGAGTGGTCATAAATAACCAATAGTCAAATAATAAACATCAAGATTGCACCAAACTAAGTAGTGGTGTTTCTTGTGTTATTTTGTTTTTTTGATATGATAAACAACATTGCTCAGCGCAACACATGCACAGCTTAAAAAACAATACAAAACAACAAGAAGCGTGACCCTTGCCAGCTATAGCAAATGTTCTGCCTTCGAAAGGGTACCCAATAATGAAAAAACAAATAAACCACAATGAAAACATGATTTGTAAAGATGTGGATACAAATGCACTACCCGCTCCTGTTACGTGTACACACACAGGCATGGTGTGTGGATGCCATTGGTTAATTAATGCGTCTACCATACACATGTACGACAGCAGGATGACAGTATGTGCAATTATTGTATCCGCCATCTTTAAAGACATAATGGTAAACAAACCCAAGTGAAGCGCATTGTTCAGCTGAGTTCTGAGGAAGGTGCCTGTGAAATTTGACTCTCTCAGTGAGCCAATCATAAGGCGCTGTGGTTGCTAGAGGCGGAGCTTAATCTCGATTGGCACCAACATATGTATGGGTGATTCTCACCGTTCGGATATTGTCTTTGATGAAGAGATGAATCTTCAAAACCCATTTACTTGCAATTTTGTCAGGCTAACAAATTGAAAAGTGCATCATATTTTGCTTTATATGCCCACCTATGGCACCAGAGAATACAAGCATTTTATACCAATGCAAAGCTTACCCCGTTGAGGACGGGTTGATTATGATACGACACGCATTTTCCATAGACGCTTGCCCGAGTATACTCGGGACTCGTCCTCAATGGGTGAGGAAATGGGCAATGTGATTCAATGAAAAAAAATAACGTTCAAAATTTCTGACTTTTGCCTGAAACCGTTGTCACCGATCACAAATAATAATAATGATAATTTCAACATCCAAAAAAATGGAAATCTCAATGTGTCTATTGTTATGCAAATGAAGATAAACCAAAATTCACTGTCATACCAAAGTACGATCATTCCATCATTCACTTAATCAGAAAGAATAACACTGAAAAAGTTCATGAGTATGAATAATTTTGCATTCAACTCTACGTGAAGGACTGCATATTCTCTATATGTGTAATTTTTTGAATAAGTGGAAATAATGTGTCTTTTATCATTGAAGTAACAAAAAGGTCAAACTATATTATGACAAAAGATTATTGCTCTTTGAGTCAGGATACGTCGTTTCGCTAAATTAGATTGATGGTAGAGTTGCAGCACGCGTATCTGTAAGTCAAGATACGTTCTTTTGGCATATTGTGTGTCTCTGCGGGAGAATGCTTTTGCTCCGTAAGCCAGGATACGTCCTTTTGGCAAATTGATAAATTGCTACGTGAGGATGATAATGTGGTGTAAAGGATACTAAGAAACTAGAAATATTCTTCCCCAGAGTGCTCTGATTTGGTAAAATGCTGTATCTATTCTAAACATGGCAATAACTCTGAAATGACAGTTTCTTTTGTGCTGAAATTTCATGTAGATATTCTTTATGAATGTCTAAAGAGTCTGCTTCTTTAAAATGTTTTACTCAAATGAGGAATAAATGAGAACAAATTAAATTTTCAAACTTGTTTTTCTTTTTTCTCAGAACATTATATTTTGGGTTACATTCTTTTGCCTTATTGCAGCCGACTTGTTATGAAAGCATGGACCAATGTTAAATACATGTTCTTGTACTCATTAGATATCTATGCCTGTGACAAAGGTTATGTCGATAATGAAAAGCTGCTCTACAGGTTTTGGGTGTGGGTCTCCCCATTTCACCCTTCCCTGCTTTTATAGATATGTTGCATATTTAACAAGATGGAGCCTTGGTGATTTCTCATTGTCTTCTCACTTGTCACATTTACATTTAGGTCCTTTGGTTGGCAAAATGATAAAGGACATGGAAACCAAGTGTGAAAATCTTACTGGAAATCCAATGAAATTCTACATGTACTCTGCTGTAAGTATATCAAACTGTTTGTGAAGGTCCAGTCTTGTTTAACAATGCACTTTGAACTCACAAATCTGTTACCCTTTCAGCCTCCCAGCCATTTTTTTTTACCATGTACACTCAGCAAAAAAAAGAGAAAAGAAAGAAAGTAAACACTTTTCAATTTATATTTCTCATAGAATATTTGGCTAAATGTTAATATATCGCATACCATATGAAAAGTGATGTAATTGGCTATCAAACTGGTAGGTCAATAAAAAGGGAAACTTCATGCATGACTGAACACCTTTCTTGGCTCAGGTGGAGAAAAATGAAGAATCTTCTATTATATCCAAATTTAAATGAAATTTAAAGAGAAGAAGCAATATTAACAAAAATGGTAGAAATTTCAATGTTTTTTTTTTAGATTAGGAAAATTGTATATAATAATTGGTTCTTGATTTTGTCTTATGAATTCTTAAATTACTGAATAAAAGAATGAAATGGAGAAATTCTGTTCTATGTGGTCGGTCGGTTGGGCGGTCAGTCAGGCGGTCAGTCAGGAGGTCCGTTTGCAAATCTTGTGTCACGAACTCCTACGGTTTTGAGGCAATTTAGATGAAACTTGTGGTACTTGATGACATTGAGATATTGATGTGCAAAACATGTTTGTTTGTTTTTGTCGCAGAAAATGTTGCCATGGTAACCACATTTTTCCACAAACCTTGTGGAATGAACTACTTCCACAGTATCAAAGCAATTTATTTCAAATTTGATATGTATAATGATCTATAGGTGTAGTTATGCAAGACACTTTTTGCTTGTACCCAACAAGGCATTACAATGGTAACTCCTTATTTTCTTCAAAATTTTGTAGAGTGAACTACTTCTACAATTTTGAAGCAATTGAAATCAAGTTTGGTGGACAGGATGACATTGAGGTATGGATGTGCAAGACATGTTTCTTGTGTTTGTCAGAGAAAGCATTGCCATGGTAACCACAATTTTACCAAAACCTTGTGGAGGGAACTACTTCCACAGGTTTTAAGCAATTTATTTCATATATTATGGTATATGTACCTGGTAATGATCTAAGGTGTAGTTATACAAGACACTATTTGTGCTTGTACCCAGCAAGGCATTGCCTTTGTGGCATTGCCATGGTAACTGCATATTTTCTCAAAAATCTTGTTGAGTGAACTACTTCTACAATTGTGGAGCAGTTGATTAAATTTGGTGGACATGATGGCATTGAGGTATAGATGTGGAGACCTGATATTTGTGTTTGCCAGACAAAGCATTGCCATAGTAGCCACAATTTTACCAAAACATGCGTGTTGTAGCAAAATCAAACCGTCCTCAACGGGTTAACCTACTAGCTTGATAGCCAATTAGATTACCTATATGGTAAATGATATGTTCATTTTCATCAAAATCTATGAAAAATATCTCAAAAAAAGTGTTCACTTTTTTTGCTGAGTGTCTATAAAGAGCCTATTCTTCTGTTTTGCGATACATGTATCTTTACAATAGAAATTTGTGTTCACTCACTATCATGTAGTCAGCAGGCACTATAAAGGCTTTCTGTCCCATTTTTCAATGTAATTTAATCGTATCCCCTGACATGTATGCCAGAGGATAATTTGGATTTAGCAGCGTTACTCCGCCGCCAGCGCGTCATGCGCTCTAGCAGCCACAAAACTTGATGGATTTCTTTGAATTTTGTATAGAGGTTCATATTGGTAATATCTCCACACCTCTAACTTTCGGTGATTCTGCCTCCAGTGTTTCATCTTTTATAGGGTAAAATGCCATACTTTCATGCATAGTTTGTGTGCACTCTAGAGGTCACATTTGTTAACAAATTTTGTTAGAATTTCGTATAGAGATTTATCATGATGTAATCTATAAGCCTATAGATTTTGAATTTGCTGCCCCCTGCATTCCGTCATTTATAGGGTCAAAAGTCATGTTGGTGGTGGATGGTTTGTGTGCACTCTATAGGCTACATTTCTTGATGGATTTTGTTCAAATTTGATATGAAGGTCAACCATGATGTAATCTATAAGCCTATAGATTTTAGTTCTGCTGCTCCCAGTTTTCCATCTTTTATAAGGTCAAAGGTCATATTGTTGGTGGATGGTTTGTGTGCACTCTATAAGCTACATTTCTGAACAGATTTTGTTCAAATTTGGTATGAAGGTCAACCATGATATGTGAGCTACAAGTCAAAAGATTTTGGATGTGCCGCCCCCAGTGTTCTGTCTTTTATAGGGTCAAAGGTCATATTGTTGATGGATGGTTTGTGTGCGTTCTATAGGCTACATTTGTCAACGGATTTTGTTCAAATTTAGTATGGAGATTTATCGTGATGTAATCTACAAGCCTATATAGATTTTGGATGTGCTGCCCCGAGTTTTCTGTCTTTTATAGGGTCAAGGATCATGTTGTTGGTGGATGGTTTGTGTGCGCTCTCTAGGCTACATTTCTCTATATTTCTCTACATTTCAAGGTCTACCATGATATCATCTACAAGCCTATAGATTTTGGGTCTGTTGCCCTTGGTTGTGTTGAAATTCAAAATTCCCAAAATTCTGTAAAATAGCTGGCAGAAATGAGGTGTTTCATATTCACTAACCTGGATAAGTGAGATGTACCCTTCCATCGATAAGATTTCCAAGGCAGGTTCTTCAGCTCAAACTCTGTCCAAGGGTCCGCACAGCCAGACTATGAGTTCTTTTCACTCAAAAAAATCACCTATTTTCTGTACATGCACCCAATGAAATATAGTCCCTTCAAATTCCATGAGAAAAACTTTCATCTTCCAACCAAAATGCAGTTTGTAGAGGAATTCATACTCAATATCTGCAGCTATTCAGTTTTCTGCCAAACTGCACTATTGATTTTTAGTTCATTTTTTTTTTCTTCATTAATTTTGGTATCTTTGGTATGAGTTTGTGAAGGGGTCAGGGACGTTCCATTTTATTTACAGGTGTGAGCCCTGTAGTAGAGGTCATATTGTTTAATTGATTTCATAACATCATGAATATGTTTTTGATGATATTTGCCCCTTCATAATATGAAAAATTGCACATTGAAGGGTTGTAAAGCTTCTCAAAGGGACGCATTTGAAAATGATGCCCTTTGGGGTGTTTCCAAAAATAGATCTTGCAGTGCTGATTAGTTCTTCATAAGATGAATACTAGATACACACAGTTATCCTGGATTAAGGGCATATCATCATCACCCTATTGCCTACAAAGTACTGTAAAAGACTTTGATTTATCAAACAGATTAACTTTATGTACTTTGAGCTGTTTCAGTGGAAGCCAAAACAGAGAAATACATTAAACTACCACATTGAAATATTTGCAACACCATCTGCTCCGCCATAGAGAGTTCTGGTTACAGACATTTTGTGTACTATAGGCTGGTGAGACTTGAAGTGCAAGTACTGGTTGGTGTATGTTAGTTTACAGTAGATTGTGATTTTAACCAGTGAACTGTCCTTCATAATTTTACGTACTTCACCATCTAGAAAGGCAAGCTTCCTGCTTTCACATTCTAGTCTGTTGTGAACGAGATGTGTATGTTCAGAGAGTTGATGTATCTGATCAAGGGTTGTTCTTTTACACTCTTTGAGATTAACAAAAGTATCATGAACATATCTTAACCAGGCATTTGGTGTACTCTCTCTGAATCAAATAATAAAAACAAGTTAAAATGTTCAAGGAGTGAATGACAGAAAAGAGTGAGTTTAGTGAAATTGTAGTGAATTTTGAGTGAAAATGTTTTATTTTCACTAATTTTGGAGTGACCTTAGGGATCACTCAAAGATTTTTTAGTGATCCCTGACATCACTCCAACATAAGTGATAAAACATATTTTCACACCAAATTCACAATTTCACTCTAATTCACTCTTTTCTAGAATCATAACTACTTCATGAGTGAACATTTTCACTTCTTTTAGAGAGAGATAGAGAGTATACGAGCCAGTGTAAGGAAAAGTTGATGTTCAAATCCCTGCATAATCAATGATTGGCAAATATGGGAGAGATGGATGAACCCATAGCCATGTTTTTTGACATAGTGTTGGTCTTTGAAAGAAAAGTATGTTGTAACATAAAGTATTAACAACCCAAAGAGACTTGGTTGCCCTTTTCTGCCACAAATATCCCCTCTTACTTCTCCCTCTTTAGGATCTCGTTACTTACGACTAAACCAGTGCTTAGCATTTTGTGGCTAAAGTTATGATTTTGTCATCATCTTTTTTCAACTTTGTGTGTCTGCTGAATGCCATATACTAGGTGTTTCAAAAAACATTTCCCACTTTTGATTCTTAATAATTCATAAACTATATATCAGATAACACTGTCATTGATATGAGTAATAGCTGAATAGTGTACAATTTGGTTGAAGGTGGTTTGAATATGAAAACATAAATCAGTTTCATGAAATCTATGATTAACTTCACAGTTAGGTTCCAGATTTTGCTCTATTTTCAACCCTCTGTACAAAATTTCACTTTGCACAGGGGTCAATGGATGTGTATGGGAGTGTGTGGTTAACACCCTGACAATGGTCCTAAACAATGGTTAGGGTTTGAATGCTTTATTATTTATTCATGAGAAATTCCACTATCATAACTAGTCTTTATTCAGCCTCTGGCAGTATCTGTGTAAAGTCAAACGCCTGCCGATACTGTCGTTGGGTCTCGACAGTGCTCTCCCTACTTCTGAAAAACGAAATTACAATGAATACCTTCTGTTCTATCGTAAACATAGTGACAGGAAGCAAAGAAAATCGATTAGAGTATACACTTGTGTCGCCCCAATGATAAATGCTGCTGAACTCTTTACCAAAAATGATTTCTTTTTATCAAAAAGCGAAAAATTTGTCAGACTATTCAATTCGTAGACAGTTATATTAAAATGAAGAACTTTAGATCATTTATGCTTATTTATATCCCAAATTTAGTGATATGTGAAGCAAAAATTGAAAATGATTGCCAGCTGGAACGGAATGTGGTGTTTGCAAGCACATGGAAACATGTGCTTCTTTTTCCCATGTGCATGCAGTTTACCCTTTACCGTGCATGAATCCAGACTAGCAGTGCCCAGGGCAATCCACATGAATTATTGATTAAGCATTCATGTGCCTGGGAGCAGGAGACTGACGCCTAGTCAACAGGTGGTTCAGGCATGTCTATTGTGCAGGGCCATTGTCAGCACACACTCACATAGACATCATTGGTTCCTGTGCGAAGTTCATTTTTGTACAGAGGGTTAAAATTTGACCAAAATCTGAAACCTTACTTCAAAATCAATCTTAGATTTAATGAAACTGATTATGCTTTCACATTCAAATTACCTTCAACCAAATTGTACACTATTCAGCTATTATTTATATCAATGACAGTTTTATCGAATGAATAGTTTTTGAGCTATTAATGATCAAAAGTGGGAAATGTTTTTTGAAACACCTAGTACCATAGAACTGAGCTTTTTTTTCTCAGCAGTCTATGCAGTGTGACAGAATACCAACTGTTTGTCTGATTCATAGAGTCCTTTGGGTACTAAAATAATGCAGGCTCTATAGGTCTCAGTAGAAGGTCTCTTGGCACTAGGACTGCTCAATTTTAACTTATACATAAATCCAGTTACTGACTGCAGCGACAACCAAATTTCTCATAATGTTACAATGTCTTTAAACAGCATGGAGAGGGTATGGAGGTTATTTATCATACTGTGTACTTTTTATGTGTATTAAGACAGAGCGATGAGTGTTGTAACCTGTTGTGATTTTATTCTTGACACAGCACGACACCACTCTTGCAGCATTCATGTCAGCTCTTGGGGGTCTACAACAAGAAACAGTCGCCATATGCATCCGTTGTTGGTGTTGAGTTGTGGGAAGACAGAGGGTAAGAATACTTCTTGCATGTACATTTGTGAAAACGACTTGTAAAATAGAAAAATTGTATACCTGCTAAAATTAAGAATTGTGTTTCTGATTTTGAAAAGAAATGGCAATTTGCGAATGAAAGTTTGTATTCATAGCTCAAGGAAGTGTGCCCTAGTTCAGGTTACCAGACAGTCAAGTGTCCTTGTCAGCATCATTAAAGGAAAATATTTCCAGCCACCACTTGGAGTGAAGAGAATCCTAAGCAAATAGACAAAAACATTGCTCAAAAAGACTTAAGGACTTGAGAGAGAGGGTGCCAGTCAGTGTATGACGCACAAGTAAATATCTCCACAATTTTTCTGAAATTTTGGGTGTAATTGTTCGTTTTGGATTTACATCAACATTGTCAATGTATAAAGAACTTACTGTTTTTATTCAGTGATACCATAGGATCAAAGTCATGTCTCAAACAGCAATCTGTGTTTGAAAAGCATTTTCTTTCCTGATGCCTGAAGAGAACCCATAGTTAGGCAAAACTTCGACGAGCACCTCTTGGATCCTACCTCAAAGTTTTCCCATGTTCACGTCTGTTCCCGAGGGATATACATTTGCCACAGAAACACCAATGGACTTGAGAATAGCCTGCTCTACTGCTCGAATACCCAGGGGTACATGGATTACCGGTCTTGAAATACTTGCCATGACAATATACTATATTGTACCTCTGCTACACTCCTCAAGCCTTATTATCTCATACAAATGCTCATCTTGTGACCCGCTATTCACAAGAACTAGCACCCTATCTCAATAAGAATTGCATTCATTGTTGTGAAACCTGTTTAAATGTCCACAAGTCACAAAGCCAAAGCCAGGTTCCAAATGACAAGCCAAATGCCATCATGACAGATTTCTTGCAAAATACATTTCTCACTGCCATGAAAGACAGTCGAGCAAGCCATGCATGAAGAAATGAGGGTAATCAGGCAGGAACTCTCCATGACAAACACCAGTTTAACTCATTGAATCCAGAATCCTCTCTCTGGAAGCTTACAATGACCAAAAGACAAAGAAAATAGATGAATTGGAACAAAAATTTCTTGAACAAAGAGAGGAAATAAAGTAACTGGAAAACAAAGTGAAAGAGTCGGAACAAAATTTGCGAAGAAACTTTGAAGGTATGTTGAATCCAGGAAAGCAGGGGTGAGAATCCTGATGATATTGTTCTGAAGCTCACCAAATAAAAGCTAGGTATTGAAATTGACATCAATGACATTGACGGAAGTGAAGGAACAGGACCCCATCGAACCTCAAAGCAATCACATGCCCACAAACAAGCAGAGCATCAACACTCACCATTGCAAGATCTGACCACATCGACCTCGTTATCATCCGTGAGTGAAGCCTCGTCCTCTTACATGTCAGACAGCAAGCTGCACCACCAGCCTATCATTGTGAAATTTGCCAGGTAGGCCTACTGTGCACAACAAGTCATCATGAAAGCTAGACGTAAACTCAACAACGCAAACCCAAAACAATCAGGAATCTCTATTGCAGATGATCTCACATCATCAAACTAAAGAATTCTCAAAACGGGCCAGATAATCCAAAAAATGTCTCTGCTGCGTGGTCTCAAGACAACAGAGTCTGTGTAACCATTGTTGTGAAAAGTAAAAGAAAGCATGTGATCTCTCTCCAGGAAGTGCAAAATTTGTAAAACCTGTTAATCACATCAGAACTGAAGGAAAATGAGGGTAATAAGTTGTGATTGTCATTTTCCCAATAGCAGCACTTTTCTGTTATTTCAACTTTTGAACTGATTGAAGTTGGTTTTTGTCGAGCCCACCAGAGATGTGGGGAGACTAAAGGGATCGCCTGCGGCGTCTGTCCGTCCGTCATCCGTCTGTCCGTCGTCCGTCCGTCCGTCGTCCGTCCGTAATGCTACAAAAACTTCAATAACTCTTTACTCTGGGCTTCAATTCCAATCAAACTTCGAGGGAAGAGGGTCATACAAAGTTTCACATTATACCATATATGAAGGTCACCTCAAGGTCAAAGCTCACAGGCAGGGGTCAACGAACTTTTAGAGCCCAATGTTAAGTTTTTATGGCGCGTTTCTATTTATGGGTCATAACTTTTGATCCATAACTCCATCTGTAACTTAACGTGGATGGTAGATGTCCCTTGGGGAGTGGATGATCACCACAAGGTCAAAGGTCACAGGCAGGGGTCAACAAACTTTTAGAGCCCATTAAGTTTTTATGGCGCGTTTCTATTATGGGTCATAACTTTTGATCCATAACTCCATTTGTGACTAAACTTGGATGGTAGATATCCTTTGGGAGTGGATGATCACCACAAGGTCAAAGGTCACAAGCAGGGGTTAACGTGCTTTTAGAGTCCAATGTTAAGTTTTTATGGCGCGTTTCTATTATGGGTCATAACTTTTGATCCATAGCTCCATTTGTGACTAAACTTGGATGGTAGATGTCCCGTGGAGAGTCGATGATCACCACAAGGTCAAAGGTCACAAGCAGGGGTCAACAAACTTTTAGAGCCCAATGTTAAGTTTTTTATGGCACGTTTCGATTATGGGTCATAACTTTTGATCCATAACTCCATTTGTGACTAAACTTGGATGGTAGATGTCCCTTGGGGAGTGGATGATCACCACAAGGTCAAAGGTCACAAGCAGGGGGTCAACGAACTTTTAGCGCCCAATGTTAAGTTTTTATGGCGTGTTTCTATTATGGGTCATAACTTTTGATCCATAACTCCATTTGTGACTAAACTTGGATGGTAGATGTCCCGTGGGGGGTGGATGGTCACCACAAGGTCAAAGGTCACAGGCAGGGGTCAACAAACTTTTAGAGCCCATTATTAAGTTTTTATGGCGCGTTTCTATTATGGGTCATAACTTTTGATCCATAACTCCATTTGTGACTAAACTTGAATGGTAGATATCCTTTGGGGAGTGGATGATCACCACAAGGTCAAAGGTCACAAGCAGGGGTCAACAAACTTTTAGAGCCCAATGTTAAGTTTTTATGGCACGTTTCTATTATGGGTCATAACTTTTGATCCATAACTCCATTTGTGACTAAACTTGGATGGTAGATGTCCCGTGGAGAGTGGATGATCACCACAAGGTCAAAGGTCACAAGCAGGGGTCAACAAACTTTTAGAGCCCAATGTTAAGTTTTTATGGCACGTTTCGATTATGGGTCATAACTTTTGATCCATAACTCCATTTGTGACTAAACTTGGATGGTAGATGTCCCTTGGGGAGTGGATGATCACCACAAGGTCAAAGGTCACAAGCAGGGGTCAACGAACTTTTAGCGCCCAATGTTAAGTTTTTATGGTGCGTTTCTATTATGGGTCATAACTTTTGATCCATAACCTCCATTTGTGACTAAACTTGGATGGTAGATGTCCCTTGGGGAGTGGATGATCACCACAAGGTCAAAGGTCATAGGCAGGGTCAACAAACTTTTAGAGCCCATTAAGTTTTTATGGCGCATTTCTATTATGGGTCATAACTTTTGATCCATAACTCCATTTTTGACTAAACTTGGATGGTAGATATCCTTTGGGGAGTGGATGATCACCACAAGGTCAAAGGTCACAAGCAGGGGTCAACGTGCTTTTAGAGCCCAATGTTAAGTTTTTATGGCGCGTTTCTATTATGGGTCATAACTTTTGATCCATAACTCCATTTGTGCCTAAACCTGGATGGTAGATGTCCCGTGGGGAGTGGATGATCACCACAAGGTCAAAGGGTCACAAGCAGGGGTCAATGAACTTTTAGCACCCAATGTTAAGTTTTTATGGCGTGTTTCTATTATGGGTCATAACTTTTGATCCATAACTCCATTTGTGACTAAACTTGGATGGTAGATGTCCCGTGGAGAGTGGATGATCACGTCAAAGGTCACAAGCAGGGGTCAACGAATTTTTAGAGTCCAATGTTAAGTTTTTATGGCACGTTTCTATTATGGGTCATAACTTTTGATCCATAACTCCATTTGTGACTAAACTTGGATGGTAGATGTCCCTTGGGGAGTGGATGATCACCACAAGGTCACAGGTCACAAGCAGGGGTCAATGAACTTTTAGCGCCCAATGTTAAGTTTTTATGGGCGTGTTTCTATACTGGGTCATAACTTTTGATCCATAACTCCATTTGTGACTAAACTTGGATGGTAGATGTCCCGTGGGGGAGTGGATGGTCACCACAAGTTCAAAGGTCACAAGCAGGGGTCAACAAAATTTTATAGCCCAATGTTAAGTTTTTATGGCGTGTTTCTATTATGGGTCATAACTTTTGATCCATAACTCCATTTGTGACTAAACTTGGATGGTAGATGTCCCTTGGGGAGTGGATGATCACCACAAGGTCAAAGGTCACAGGTAGGGGTCAACAAACTTTTAGAGCCCATTAAGTTTTTATGGCGCATTTCTATTATTGGTCATAACTTTTGATCCATAACTCCATTTGTGACTAAACTTGGATGGTAGATATCCTTTGGGAGTGGATGATCACCACAAGGTCAAAGGTCACAAACAGGGGTCAACGAACTTTTAGAGCCCAATGTTAAGTTTTTATGGCGCGTTTCTATTATGGGTCATAACTTTTGATCCATAACTCCATTTGTGACTAAACTTGGATGGTAGATGTCCCATGGGGAGTGGATGATCACCACAAGGTCAAAGGTTACAAGCAGGGGTCAATGAACTTTTAGCGCCCAATGTTAAGTTTTTATGGCATGTTTTTATTATGGGTCATAACTTTTGATCCATAACCCCATTTGTGACTAAACTTGGTTGGTAGATATCCCGTGAGGAGTGGATGGTCACCACAAGGTCAAAGGTCACAGGCAGGGATCAACAAAATTTAAGGGCCCAATGTTGAGTTTTTAAAGCAAGTTTATTTTTTGCCAAAGATTTTTACCCTTTTATATCTCTTTTTATCTGTTATATATCTCTTTTTTTTATCTGTTATATCCCATTCGCGTACAATTTCTTGTACGCGAATGGGCGAGACACATTATGGCACTTGCCTTGTCTTTTTATGTCTCCGCCACGAAGTGTCACCGCAGGCATACTGTGGTTGGTTTTTTTTGCATAATCAATATTGTGGACAGCATAAATTGAAAAATGAGGTATCCTAGCAAACTTGGCATACATATGTATGTAGAGTTTACATGCTCAAGGTCAAAGGTCAAGGTCAAATTCTCAAAATTTTGCCATTTCCACATATATGCAATGCCTGAATGTATTTTCTTGAAACTTAAGCCCCATCTTAAAAGACATCTCTGGGCATTCTCCGGTGAAGAATCACCTTGCATTGACATTCCACAGATTTCATAAGCACGGGTTGAACAATGAGTGCCCTGTTTTAACGGGGGGGGGGGGGGGGGGTGTGGGGTGATACGATTCTTAATTTGGGGAGTGTGTGAGGGGAGGGTTGGGAGAGTAAAGGGATCTGTTTTGTAATTATGTCACTTTTTTGGCGGTATAATCATAAGTTTGTAAATTGTGATTTGATATTGTGAAATATACAAGGATTTTTACAAAGTGTGTATTTTTATGCAAGAGATTTTAAGTACAGTTATGAATATTTTATCATGATAATCAGTGGCACATAAATCTGTAACGCTGGATGCGTCTGGAAGGGATATAGGTTAGGGCGGTCCGCGGACTACAGTTATTTACTAGTTAACTAGCCCAATGCCTGACAGCCCTGTCAGGTGCATTCAGTGTTTGGGTATTTTTGTGTTATCGTATTGATTGATTGTTTTGAGCTTTGTAATTGATTATGTATTGCATGTTTTCTGCCAGATAGAATAATAATGATAATAATAATTGCTCAAAAAACTTTTCCGGGGAGAATATGCTGTCTTTGACCAATCAATTAGCTGGAAATGGAAGCATTTCACATAATTGTCATTGCAGTAGCATACATAATTTTGTACTAATGTGCCCCCTTGTACTGAGTGAGGCATGTAGGCCCTGTTATCGACAGAGGCATTTGAATTAGGCCTATTGTTTTTCCTTATAATATGTTTACCTTGAAAATATATTTTATTGATAGAAAAATGAGCAAAGAAAATGGGATTCCATCAGGATTCGAACCCAAGACCTCCAGATGCTAGCCCGATGCTCTACCAACTGAGCTATAGAAAGTCCTAGTTTAGTGTTCATCCCAGAAACCCTTATTTCTCAATGCTTGAATGGTCAGAAGCTATAGTAGTGTGTTTGTGTGTGACACACACGCTTACACTTGAACCTGGCATAAACCCAAAGGATGATTCAACTTAGGGATAAATGTGAGGGATCACCAAAGTGATGCAGCTTTTCGAGTAACAAATGCAAACAGAAGAAAACTGACCAGAAAAAAAATATAACCGAGACCTCCAGATGCTAGCCAAGTGCTCTACCAATTGAGCCATAGAAAGCCCTAGTTCAGTGGTCGTCCCAGAAACCCTTAATTCTCAATGCTCAAATGATCAGTAGCTATAGCAGTGTTTGTGTGTGACACACACACACACACACACACTTGAACCTGGCATATTAAAACCCAACTTAGGATAATTCAACTTCGGGATAAATGCAAGGTAATACTGAAGTGATGCAGCTTTTTGAGTATGTAACAAACGCAAACTGAAGAAATCTGACCAGAAAGGAACATAATTTACTACTGGAAAAATGAGCAAAGAAAATGGGATTCCATCGGGATTCGAACCCAAGAAAATGTATTCTATTTCTCTTTTCTTAGGATCTTTCAAAAACAATAAAGAAAGTATAAGTCATAACATTAACCACATATATGCAATCAGAGCGCGACTGTATTACAATTTCATTAAACCCACAGAACTCAAATATGACGACTGTATAATCATACAGAGGCAACTACACACAGCGCTGCTTCGCATGCCGTCTGGTCGGGCTAAATGCACATAGGATTTGTGTGATGCAGCGCTGGTTACCTGACATAGCGCTGGTCACATCAAACCCCGGGTAAGATTCACCCGTGAGCGTCTTAACAGACTCTGGCAGTTCTGAGAGTTCTCCAGAGGCTACCCTGCGTCTACTCTGTTCGATCACAGGGTAAGAATTCTCCGGAAGCTCTCCAGAGGCTTTCCATCGCATTACATCTTAACAGACACAATCTTCTCCGAAGAACAATCTTTGCCGCAGGCTACCCCAAGGCTACCCTGCATTTTGTGACATGTTAAGAGGAGGCTGTAGTGTATATGTATTACCAGAAAATTGTTCTTGAGGGAAAAATTTAATCTACATTCAATACAACTGGCCGCCTGTCTATCAAAACTATGCTATTTTTCCGGCTACGCCAAGAAACCCGAGAGCATATAAGCACAGAGAACTAAAACAAAAACAGCCACTTACCGCGCACAGCTCCCATCCTCCGTTGAGTCGTCCTCTTTTTTTGCATGCGACCCATGGAGCTCAGAGGTCTCCAATGACTTGCTCTTCTTGTGCAACTGCTACCTCGTGGACTCACCGGAGCTGCTTCCTCCCGTAAATGGCAATGACCACGCTCAGGTCAGACCCACCCTTTTTGGCAGCTAAGTAACCTTACAGGTTTGTTACAGCAAGAGCTAATCATTTGCCTTCCCTGTTCAAGAAATGTTTTATTGTACAGAGAAACCACGGCCTCCGCCCTGGCTTCTCCACCGGACAGGACACTATGTATTTAGTAAAGCATCAGCACCTTATATACCATGCTCCCCCATGTCCTTTGGCAGCCTTATGACACTAGGGAACTTATTTAAACTTCCCGCTGCCATAAATTTCTTGCTTGGCTCACTCTCACCCTACACAAGTCACGGAGCTCCGAGAGTAAGGCTCAGTACTTTTCCATCATGCCACTGCTGCATTTCCCCACAACTATGGCGAGTGGCTTGACACCAAATTTCCTTCTGGCTCACTGGCTCACAGCTATGGCCAGCCATCCAAACTATTATCTCTATTGGGGCCTTCGAATTTTGGCGTCGGGCTCCGACACTTAGTGTCTCCCCCAGTTGGGGAATTGATGGAGACCTCCGGATGATTTTCAGATTTTTACATTTGAACCACTATAAATAAGTTATATTGAGGACAGAGTTTCAGAATTTATAATAATTGGGATGAAAAATAAGAAGATTTTGATATTTATAACAAATTGCAATGAACAAGGATGATGACATGGCAGGATCACCATAAAAATGCATGAGTTGGGGTTCAAGGAAGCAGAACAAAAGAAGGCGTGCATAGATTATACACAAATGAACTCGCAAGCTAGCGGTATTGTAATGGAATGACACTGCTACATTTCTGGAATATGTGAACCTCCTGTCATCATCCTTGTTCAGTGTAATTCATTTAAGGTTTTTCAAAGCATTGTTTCTCTACTCAGAAACCACAATAAATTCCACAAATCTATACATGGTGCTGTTCATTTATGTACTACATGATGTGAAATTATGAAAATCGCCTGGACTGCCCATTATAAACCCAGCCTGCCTTCACAGCGCACTCCCTTACTCACCTGTACTGGACCTTCGTCTCTTCCTAGCCTGCAATACTTTGATTTTTTTTTTTTTTTTGTAAAGCCGGAGAACTACTCGCTTAGCTTTTTTATCCTATGTTTTGTTTTACCATGCAACTCTTTCCCCTTTTAGCTGTGCAGGATCCAAGACGGCTCCGCTCCCACAACTCCTGCAGCCCTTCTCTCACTTGTCCAAGCCGTTGCCAGCAAACACGGCGCTCCCCCTTCCCCCCACCGCCTGCCGGTACCTCCCGTGGGCTGGCGCCCACCACCTGCGGCTATAGCTACCCTGGCTAGCCCGGGTGGTATCCGCAGCGCCACCCACCCACCACCCCCTGCCCCGGATCCGTGCGGTGCCCTCCCCCCGCATGTACTGGCCGCAGCCGCCAGCCATGCTCATACCCTCGACCCCTTCATTGCTTCGGCAGACTCCGACTGGTCAGCCATCGACAACCACCCGTGGGCGCCACCCCTGCTAATGCAGAGCCCTCCCCCCCTCCCCATCACCACTATTTTCTTGGGGAGGAGGCACAGGTGCTCCTCCACAATCTAGGGGAGTACTATGCAGTCAAACCAGAACACGCTGAGCAGGAATAACAAGTCCCTCCTCTTCCGCACTTCCCCTCCCAAGCCCTGGCATTCCCCTTTTGGTGGACTTCCACCAAGAGTACAACTGCATGGCCGGGGAGGACCAGTTTCGTGGCAGCCCTGCCAATCTACATCACTCATTCTTGTTCCAACCAAGCAACTACGAGCACTACTTTGCACCCAAATAATTAGCCCCTGAGGTGCTAGTGCTGGGCAATGACATTACTGGGGGAAATCCTATGCACCGGCGCTCCTTCATGGACAATGACCGCTGCTGGGCACAGATGGCTCAGCTCTTGGGATCAGTGATGCACCTTGCAGGGGTCGCAGGCCAGGCTCGACCCACCACTGAGAGCACTTGGGACAGCAGGAGGCATTCCTGGCAGACTCCTCTCCTACGTGCCCACTTGGCACGTCATAGTGGACAACCTCTGGGTCTGATCCAAAAATCAAGGGAGCGTGACGGGACGGAATTTGAATGGGTTTTTTATTTAAAACAAAAAAAGTTTAAGTGTTAGCAGCCATTTATTACTACAAATGTGTTAAGCTTACATGAAGACATCACACTGCACTATGGACAAGATCAGCATCTGTTTTGTTTCCATGGCAACAACAAATTTTATTGGCGCGACGGGACGGACTGAAAAAATCACTGGTTTTTGTGAAGAAAATTCAAAGGAGAATTAATTCAAAGTTAATGAGTAATACAGACCATGTCATGTGGTGTTTGTTTGTCAATATTCCAAACATTACTTGCACAAATAGAGAAACATCTAGATCTAATAGATTTTATTTTTTAGGTAATTTTCTCAAAAGCTGTTGAAGTCCGTCCCGTCACGCGACGGGACGGACAAAAATGAACTATGTACAAAACGAATGGGAAATTCTAGAGAATCAGCTAATTTTCATCAAAATGTATTTAAACTTTGGAAAACACAGTTTTATAACATCTTAGTGTAGATTATGCACACCAAGAGTCAAACTACTAATGAGTGCTGAAAAATTTGATCAACAATTATTGTCATAAGGCCAAAAATTCTCATTTTACAAGAATTCTTACACTTTTGGTGCGGTAATCCTTGATTTTCTTTCTCGAGGAAAATTACTTTTCATGAATGATAATGTTGCAATGGCATTTCATTTGCCCAAAGATTGAATCTTTCCACCAAGATTTGATCACCAATGCAAAGGCTGTCTTTAATGAAGATCTTGGCAACTGTGGATACTCTTCATATTCTCTTCCATTTTTTTTTCCAATTTCCAGCGAGAAAAACAAAAATGTGGCTCTGAGTCTGATCCAAAAAATCAAGGGACAGCGATGAGATGGAATTTAAGAGATTTTTTTGCTCACACACACAAAAAAAAATGTTAGCATGATAGAAGCTTACATGAAAGCATGAAAGTGCACTATAAACAAGGCAGACATTTGTTTTGTTTCCATGGAAACAACAAATTTTACTGGCGTGACGGGACGGAATTAAAGAAAATCAGTTTTTTTTTTTTTTTACAAACTTCAAAGGAGAATTGTATCAACGTTGATGAGCAAGACTTGCCATGCTATGTGGCATTGTTTGCTACCATTCCCTAGATTACTTCAACAAAAGAGCTAACATACAGATCTATTATAGTTTTTAAGTAATTTCCTTGAAAGATGTTGAATTCCATCCCATAGCGCAACGGGAGGAAACGATATGCACTATGTACAAAACAAATGGGAAATTTTCAACACTGACTAATTTTTATCAAAATGTGTTCGAGCCTGTAGTTAACACAGTTTTATAACATTTTAGTGTAGAGTACCAAGATTTAAACTACTGAGAAATGATGGAAAATTTCAGTAACAGTTATCACTATTATAGTTAAAGATTTTCATTACACAAAAATCCTTGCACTTATGGTATAGTAATCCTTGATTATATTTTTCCTAGGAACACATTTTTTCCTTTTTTTTATGAGAGAAAATGAGACTCATTACGTTGCACGTCATTTGCACAAGCTTTGATTCTACCTCCACGATTTGACTGACTGTGCTATAAAGTCTATACAAGTTTTTAACAGCAACAATGCCACTCAGAGTAGTGGCAAATCATTTTGGGGAAGTAATTTTGTGATTATCTTAGTATCCAGATGCTGTTTTTTTTTTCAATTTCCATCCACAAGGGGTTGAGCATCATATATTAGGATCACAGTTTTTGACAGCCATGTTGTAGTTTTTCAGTTTTAAAACTTCACCTCTTTTTTGAGTTGCAGTAATATTGTTGACATTTCTTTTTTTATATAAATTGCATTTTTAAACTTGTATGTCAGAAGTGTCTAAGAATTGAAACAGGTTTATGTATTTTTTAGATGAAGAATTTTGAATTGTCAATTCCCCATGTGCATTCCATCATGGGGATGCTCAAAATCAATGTTTCAGTATTGAAATTCAAACAATTGTCTAAGAATGCTTTTTTCCCCATTTTTCTCATAAACTTTTTGTGGCAATTTTTCTTCCCTATTTCTCAGACAGGGTAGGAATCTGCATGTTGATAAATAGTAATCTCAATTTAAAAAAAAAATACAGTTCGAACACATGGACAAGAGAATCAGGTTTATCTAAAAATGCAGTATTGACTACCAGAGTAGACTGTGCATTTGTAATTTACAATAATTTTTTTTTTTTAATGTCTAAATGGGAATTGCCTTGCTAAAAATAAGTTGGTGAATTACATCACGGACAAAATGAAACAAAAAGTAAGCATAGATCTTAGTACATTACTCCAAACAGTAAAAGGCTATTCATGTACATGTAAAATGAATGCAACTACAAATCAGCAGAACATCAAACTTAAAGGGAGAGTACAGTATTGGTTGAGATGAAGATTGAGCTTTTACACTGATACCTTCTTTTTTTCCAGATACTAAGAAACCAATATATGAAATAATACAGAGCATACAATTCTAAGAGGAATTTAAAGTTTATTAGATGAAAATCAGTTTTGAAATGGCTGACATATCTCGAACGAAGTAAAACAAATAATATCCATTGCAGAAAAAGGTGGAACCCACCTGGCTTTGTTTTACTTTGTTTTGCATATATCAGCCATTTCAAAACCAATTTTCATCAAATAAACTTTAAATCCCTCCAAGAGTTATATTGTACATGCTGTTTTATATTTCATAAAGGGTTTCTCATTACCTCACAAAAATAGATGAAAACTTGATGCCCCATTTTGACCAAAACTATACCATCTCTTTAACTTCAATTGGTCAACCTCACTAGTCAATCAGATCATGGGATGGGGGTAGAGATACATATAATTTAAGAACTGAAGGGAAGATGAAGGATCCATAAAACCCCTTGACCACATACAATGGTTACTCTTTTCACAAGTTTGCCAATTACATTGTAGTCTTTTGATTCTGTTCAAGTTAGGGACACTCTTTTTCTAGCCCATTGTGGTATAAAAATTCCGTCCCGTCGCACCTACCATTGTTTACATGTGCAGTCCGTCCCGTCGCGCCTGCCATTATGTAAAGTCCGTCCCGTCGCGCGATGGGACGGACATTATGTTGGACAGTTATAATTTTCTTATGAATAGAGAATTATTTAATTTAGTGTCATGGATATAGAGCCCCACTAATTCATTGATACATTATGGAATATGAGTGACCAAACTCAAGTCTATCATACAGAAAAAATAATAATTTTGTGTCAAAGTACTGAAAAACATGTTTTTTCAAGAAAAAATGAAGATTTTGACCCAAAATTCAACTATAATGAGAAAAATGAATACCAGATATGAATTGCTCCTAGGAAGGGTACTCTATGATAAGAATTGATGTTTCCCCTGCTTTTGTAGTTTTTGTGCAAATTACTTGAAAAAGTAAAGTCCGTCCTGTCGCGCAAAGAGGGCGCTTTTCATGTTTTATCGGTAATTTACGGAAAAGTCTGACGTCAAATATATTAGACACGTACTTTTCTGAAAACTGCAGATTCTCAGCTTTTATATGATATATAACATGAAATACAAGTGTCAATATGAAAATTTAGTCCAAGTGAACACTATTTTTGGATCAGACCCCTCTTCATGTTGTTGGTAGTCTAAGGGGCTACTCTGTGGACTTGATCCACTCCTTACCTAATGGGGCCATACGATTTCCCTCCCCCCCCCCCCCCCCCCCCCCCCCCCCAGGCCTGCAGAACTTCAAGCCCTTGCCCGGGAGACCACCTCCCTGCTGGTAAAAAGGGCAGTGGAGGAGATCACAGATCATCTGCGCCTCTCCATACCACCAATATACCTCATCCATCATCGTGAAAGCAGCTCGATCGCTGCACACCACCAGCAGCGCCCAGCAAGACAATGGCTTCGCATCCTTGGGTGCCTAGCCAGCCTCTATGTGCTTAGAGATTGCAGGCTGTGAATGCGTACCGTGCAACTGCACATTCTTTGACACTACACCACACACTGTGACCCCCTTCTCAAAACCATTCTTGTTGCCCCACACGCCCATACCCTGTTTTGATTGTGGACTGCTCCTGCCTCCCTCACAGGGCAAGCCCATTTATACAGTGGTCCTATCTGTCACAGTTATGATAAACACCTTGCTGCAGGGCTGGAGTGCCCACTGCAGTGGACTTATAGCTCATGGCAGTTGACCATCCCACATTGCACAACATGTCAATGTAATGGAACTACGGGTGGTACTGCTGGCCCTCCGCCACTTTCGCCAGCTTGTACAGGGCTGCACTGTCCATGTCCGCATGGACAATACCACACTAGCGGCCTACATCAACAGGCAAGGGGGCATGTGCTCCATCCAGCTGAACACTTTGGCAGTGCAGCTATGGATGTGGTGCCGCTCACAAGACATCATGTCAATTGCCTTTTACATTCTTGGCAATGACAATCAAGTCACCAACTTTTATTGTCACAAGGGCTACATCTTCCATCCGAGTGGACCCTCCACATGGATGTATTTAAACTACTGATCCAAATGCTGGGCCTCTCAACATAGATCTCTTAGCATTAGCCCTAAATGCATGGCTGCCACGTTACTGCTCCCGGGTTCGCGACCTGGTAGCAGCAGCCCTAGATGCATTCTCCCTCAGCTGGAGCGATCTCCACGCAAACGAGATCCCGCCCATTCCCTACTCCTGCGGGTCCTACAGAAGACAAGGGAGGACCAAGCCGCAGTAGTTCTGATAGCCCCACACTGGTCAAAGAGGCTGTGGTTCCTGGAGCTGTGGAATCTGTTAGTGGGATGCCGGAGATTGCTCCCCAACAGATGCTCATGTGCAACTTGAGATTAACTGGCTACTACAACTGGTGCAGGGAGGGTGGAATTGATCCCTGCCCTGCACCATTAAACAAGATAGCTGACTTTCTTACCTCTTTGACAAAGGGCTAATGCTTGTCATCATCAGAGGCTACAGATCCGCTGTCGCTGCCATCCATAGCAGCTTTGAGGATGGCACTACAGTCTCTAATGTTCATGTTCTGACCTGCCCTGCCAAGGCCTTTTTTTGTCCAATGACCCCCTCGCGCAAGCTGCTGCCATTGTAGAGTCTACCAAAGGTACTCGAGACCCTCGCCTGTAAGCCCTTTGAACCTCTCGCTGATGCCTCGCTCAGGGGCTTATCCATTCAATTCAATTCTATTTGTTCCACATGCTAAAAAGTATTAAAAAAACACAAATACACGGACATAACATATTGTACATTTCGTTTACATTGGAAACGAGAATGATGCAAAAAGATGTACAGTCAACCTTGGATACCTCGACGTCGGATAAGCCGAATATCACTTACCTCGGGGGCAAAATGAAAGTCCCTATTGTTCCTATGAAGTTTCCGTGTATTAAAGTTCGCGTAGCTCAAAAAAAATAACTCGAATTTCGGTTACCTCGAAGAGAAATCTACTGTCCCGATCTTAATTAACTTATTGTTTTTACCAGCATGTTGCTCGAATCAAAATTGCAAACATCACTCAGCATCTCCGATTAAGCGCGCGTGGACAGCGAAGACATGTCACAAATCTTTTCACACTTGACTGTAAATATTCTAAGACCAGAACAATCCCGCGCCCAGGCCAAAGAAATACCCGGTACACAGCTGACAAGAAAAATCCCCAACACCTATACCTACACACGTACTCGGTTTGCACATAGCACCCATGCCAATAGAGTGCTTACGATAGCACTGCGCTCTGCCTCATCATCTTCTTTTCTTTAACCACTGTGTTCTGACTTTTGATCATGATAGTCATACCGTGCGTGTAGATTTCTTAACCGTCGTGGCACACCTGCTTAGGTGTTGACAGTTATATCTTTGGCATTAATCCCGGTCCACTGTCCAAACATCAATCTCCTGTGTAGTGCCTTCTTTTTAACTTTTTTTTTTGCCTTTCACAAAGTTTGTTTCATTTATTCTTCCCAAAGAATGCAAGCAATGAAAACTTCTTCTTTTTTTTTCCAGCAATGTGATTATGAAAATAGTGTGGTATATATGATCTGGAAGTATAGGTCGAGCATAATAAAGAATAGAATAGACAGGGCTCCATACAAACTTTTATCGGGCTACCAATATCATTGATTTTTGTTTTTTGGTGGTCAAAAGTAAAATCTGGTGACACAGAAAAATCAAGAAAAACATTAGAAAAACTAAATCAGTCCTACTAAACATAGAAAAATTAATATTAAGCATTATTGCATTGATACAGATGCCCATGTCTAAAACAAATGAATAGAAAATTCAATCATCTTATTCTGTGTTTTAAGATTTAGCAAATAGGCGTAGAGATTATTATAAAAGTTGATGCCTATATATTTAGGAGGCCAAAACTTACGTTTGAAATGGGAAAGTGGGAGCATTTGCTGACATTTGTTAGCATCCGACATCCGACGAAAGAGCCAAAAGTTACCGTTATTCGTTTCTTATTGTAAAAACAATCATCCAACATTTGTGTGGCGCTCCGACAAAATGAGTCATAAGTCGCACGGGGAGTTTTCCCGTAATGAGCCGAAAATGGAGGGGAAGCACTGCTCGGGTCGAAAATTTTTTATGACGGATTTTGATTCCTTGATGTTTTATCTATTTGTACAGAAAATTTCAGCGTGTAAAAATGAGTACAAGTGTCCCAAATCACAGTTTTTCTGAGACAATTTTTTTCGGTTACATTTTTTTTCGAACGCTCGCCTTTGCGTTGCATTTCGCACCTATTGTTCTTGCCCGATCAAGACTCCGCCTCCGTTGCTAGGGCGTATGCTAATGAAGCATTGCTCTTGACCCCGTTGAAGACAAAACAAAGCATGGTGCGCGCGGCGGCGTCGGCAGCCAAGCGGTGAGGGCTTTAGAATTACGCAATAATAGTGAGCTGACCAAGGCTATCGATTGCATGACCAGAGAGTTTCGTTTGATACATGCACCACATTTCATGAAGTGGTGATTGATGTGACGAACAAATCGCGCTGAAAAAATTAATTCCAATGAACGATCACGCAAAATTCATGATACTTTATCAATGAGCTAATAAATGATAACATATCGAGCTTGAAACCTCTTTATGCATGTGTGTACTTTTACAACGGTTATTGGCCTCATTAATGAATTCATTCAAATAATCATAACTTTCGTTCCCTGGTATGTGACTTGCTGTTTAAAGTTCATCTTTGGAGATAAAGTAGGGCCTAAGTTGTCAATTATTCTCGTCTTTATAAAGTCGACAATTCGTGTGATAATTCGCCAAATGTATGTAATGCGTACTATTATTTCCCTGGTTAATAAAACTTATTGCCCTATTTGTTATGATGGTTTGGGCCGTGTCGGCATGGAGAGAAATCGGAAGACAAACATTATTAATGCCCAAAATAGCTCGTGTTCCCTTTGGAGGATATTCTGACTCTTGTCATCTGTGTATTCTTTAGAAGTATGACCTATTTGAGAAAGTGACAGAAAGCTGTGTCGCTACTCAAAAGTGTGCTTCTTCATTTTGTTTTGTTTTTTAATCAGAATGTTTGTAATGATAGCTGTTTGTCGTGTATTGCGTGTAGCTGACGTGTGAGAGGCAAAGTCTGCAAAGAATTTGGCTAACAGCTTTGCGAAGTAGCAGCGCTAATTGCCCATTGAATTGCGTATTCTGAGGAATTCCGAATGAAAGAACTCGGACGACAATGTTCACGCCTTGTATCCGAGTAAACCCCGCATCAACGAAGCCTTAAACAATGAAAGGTAAACTTCCTGCTATCAAGGGGTGGATAATCACGCAACCAGTATTCTTTCTTCGCCATTGATAGCAGAATCAGTGACGTAATGGAGCAACAGTGTTGGAGGATCGGCATTATGTCTGCTACCAATTTTAAAAGAATTTTTCAGTCCCCTTTTGTGTTCAGAACCATAGTCAGGGACGCTAACTTACTTTATCTCCTACAAGCTATAGTTACTATCTTAAAACGTGAATTTTATGAAAGGTTAAAAGTGATCGCGGAATCAGTTCTTCTGCGTGACACCAGGCTTTTATAATAGCATACCAAGCTTACAACATCGTTTACCTGTATAGAAACGGCGGGGATACACACTTATCGCAATCATCCAGATTTGAGAGTGATACACTCAACTATCTTTCTTCATCTTTCCCCCGACAAAGACCATGGTAATTCAAGACAAACAAACAAACAAACAAACAAGCAGTTGCATTATATCAGAACGTAGAGAATTTTTGTGTTTCATGTATACCATCTCTTGATGAATAGTAGGCATTTGTTGTCGTTTTTACAGCGTTTCCTAATAAATGCCTATAGCGAAAACCCAACACAACTTTTATCAAGGATGGAAGGGAACTTAAATTTAGATATAACATAGTTTACAGAAATCAGACATGTAAATAAGGCAATCATATACATCCGCATGGCCGATTGTAATCTCTTACTTTGATAATCAAACATGATCGCCTGAATTTACGTCGTTTTCTAATTTCTTGAAGTTTGCCTCATTTTCTCTCTTTTTTTTAAACAATTGCTCGCAACATTTAAAAATCGTAACACAGTCTGCTACTCCACAACATAATGTTCCATTTGATTCGTCACTTATTGTTGGTCGGGTGACGCCAAATGTTGGAATCTCGAGCGATGATACATGGCATTTTGTTTGTTGGTTTTCGTGTCATCGCTCAAAAGAATTTTGACTACGATTACAGAGGTATCATCTACAAGACTTAACTGATGGTTTACAGAAGTGATCATCAATTCAGTAAGGATTAGTCAAGTCATGAATTCACTTTACCCATCATGTATAATCGAACTACGACATTGTTGGGGTAACTGCACCTTTTTATTCTCATAGTTCAAACTAATTCTTGACAAAATCAAAACAAACGAGATATGAAACTCGTCACACTGAAGACGAGTTAGGTGATACGCTTGGGGTCATCAGATGTCGGTCATCCGTGATCGACAAAAAAAAAGAATGTAATATAGCACCTTGAAATTATAATGAAATACTTAGTTGAACTTTCTTGGGCCTACATTATTCAGATCACATTTGTTTTTCTGTCACACAAACTAAGTGGAAATTCTGTGCGTGTGCGACTAAGTCGATTTACGGACTTTTTGAGTACGTACAGTGCATAAACTTAGACCCCGTTTACGGTGCGGGGCTGGGCCGAGCCGCGGCCGAGCTGCGGCCAAGGCCAACCTCAATTGCGAGGCCGAGCCCCGCAATTTAGTCCGTTTACACTGCCAGGCTCGGCCGCGCTTTTGATTCAAGCCTTTCAATATTTTGTCGTAGTGGCGCTCTACTTGTAAACAAACGCAATTTGGTATTGTCTGGTTTTCAGATCCTTTGCCAACTGAATTCCGTGGCGACGAAGTCGCCGTTCGGGCAAAGGCCTTTGCCGAAGGAGAAAATCCTTTGCAGGACAAAACCACCTTAAACTATACTAGTTTTCGACGTTGAAGTGGTTAATATCCTGAATAGCGAAATAGTACAGGCGAGGGTTTGGAAGCCAGACTAAAATTGGCCGCGCATTTAGCCCAGTTTGCGTTTACACTGAGAAAAAGGCCGGGCGCGACCGCGGCTCGGCCGCGACCGAGACCACCTCCAGAGCGTGGCCTAATGCGAGGCCAATTTTGGCCCCGCATTTGGCCTTTTGCGCGTTTACACCGAAATGAAGGTGGGCTCGGCGCGGCCCAGCCGAGGCCGAGCCTCGCACTGTAAACGGGGTCCAAGTGATCCTCGGCACGTACAAATAAAACATGACAATTAAGTGTTTATAACCATCCTGGCTTTAACAGTGGCCTTTTAAAACATGACCTTTGACCATTATTTACATAACCAATATGACTCCCTCTAATCTCGCTATAACAATGATCAGTTCAGAGAGCTCTTACAGCTATATACAAGCTTGTGAGATTTACCAGCAGTAAAACCAATGAAGCCTCCGATACAAAACAAAGGATATAGAGCAAGTGAGTCTGTTTACATGAGAATGTGATTTATCCTGGACGAAAGTGATACCTCAATTAAAGAGAAAAGGGCAAAAGAAAAACGGGCCAAACGTACGGCTCTAGCGAAAGAGACATCACCTTTAACCATGTAACTATAGGTCTCCTCCAACTAAGAGTACACTTTGAACGTAAGCGTATACGTGAATGATAATTTATGACGATCTCACGTGAATGATAATTTATGACAATCTCACGTGATCGACACACATTCAAAGGGGACAGTTAGAAGTGGAAAGAGTGCTTAATTGTGTCATTAATTCCTAATCAATGACACCGCTACTATAGGCATATCATAATTTCTCATCTAAAATCAATGGCCTATAGGACTCATGCACCATTACTTGTATCGTGCATAAACTTTGTTTTTTAAGCTTTGAGTGAAACGTGTCATAATATAATTCTGTAATTCCATCAACAGTGATTGATATAATAAAGAAGAAAGATATATCACCGTATTGAACGCTTAGAACCTAACGGGGGGGGGGGGGTATTATAGCATGATACTCGGTTCTTTACTGCCCAGATGCCAACAACACCCATCACCCACGGCTACGAATAGAGAAACAGCCATGGTGAAAATAAAACTTTGCTTTCTCGTAGGCAGAATGACACAGAATCCCGTCAAACACACTTTTATTGGCAGGGATGGACATGAAAAAGTTCATTACTAATACTAAACAGCGTATGCATTCTATTCATGTGGCGCGAGATACCTCTATAGCAACATAAAGCCTGTCTTCAACTCCGTTGGTCGAACAATGACAACCTGAAATTTCAAAGAGATGAGCGAGACGCTGTATACACCTGGCCTAGAGTTAATTTATTCAGTTCTCATTCCTACTTCAAGTTGGGTTATGTTATTGTAATCATTCCCATCTGCAGTATAACAAAACCAAAGTGAGGGAAAAGGGGAGAGAAAAACGAGAGGTGGCAAAAGGAAAACTGCATGCACAACTGCAATCCATATCATTGCATGTGACAAGTGAAGCAAATGTATTAGTTGTTATAGCAGTGTTTTATGAGCATAAACAGGCAAATAGACAGACAATGTCAAATATAAAAACCATCAATTTAATGTCAGAGAAGATGGTAAACAAGATGCATTGAAACTGTAACTAAATCGCTGCTCTTCTACTCGGTCACGGAATGTCCAACTTTATATTCAACAACAACAAAAAAATGTTAGGGGAAAGAAACAAATTTAGATATAACATTCTTAAATTAAAAACAAGAAAAAGGAAATGTCCACGTCAGGATTTTAAAAAAAAAATGCCGCAGGAACATGCATTATATTCTAGATGGGAATACGGTCTTGATGCAAAGGTCCAATGATTGTCCAATAGATTACTTTAAAAGCAATCTGTGGTTCCCTTACCATCACCAGTACGACACCACAATGACGTCTCTAAAATCAATGGTAGCACATTTATCATTGCATCGTGCATTAACTCCCTTTTCCTAAACTACCAGTGGAACGTGTCATATTATAATCATTGTGTATTTCGATGAGTAGTAATTGACTTTAAAGAAGAAAGATAATGCAAAAAATTGAACGCTTACCACATTGCTTATAGGGCTATTCCAGTTTGGTACTGATCTGTTCTATTCTCCCAGATGCCAGCAACATATATCACCTATGGCTAACTAGTGAAACAGCCATGACAAAAATAAACGACAGAGAACCCCGTCATAATCACTACACTTGGAAAGGTGTTGCCCGAAATTCCTCATTATGAAGCAATATCAAGTCACTTCCTTCCCTGCCTGTCTTTAACTCCGTTATTTGGTCAAACAATAACAACCTGGAATTCCAAAGAGATAAGCGAGACGCCATGCACCTGGACTAGAGTTAATTAATTCAGTTCCCATTCCTGTTAGTTATGTAAACGTACACGTTCCTAAATATCCTGCTACAGTATAACAAGAACACTATGAAGAGAAAGGGAAAGAGAAAACGAATGGTGGCAAGCGGGGTACTGTTTCAAGGGGCAATTTACAACATTACGTGTGACAAAATTAATGAAGCAAACCCAACCTCCAAACTCCAATACAAAACAAGGGAAATAGAGTAGCTTTGTTCATGACATCAGAGTGAAGCTGAACTGCAGAAAAAAAGAAAAAAGAAATAAAAGGAAAAAGTCCTGCGGGACTCGATTAACTTCTCTCCTTCTGGTAGGGCATTATAAACACGCAGCGTGCTAAGCGATTCTGCCACACGGAAGATCCGAAGATCTTGTGCGAAACTTAAATCTATCTATGTATGCTATACACAACACAAATTTACATTGATATTCAGTAGGGATATTGTGTGTGTGTGTGTGTGTGTGTGTGCCTGTGTGTGCCTGTGTGTGTGTACGTTTACATGAAAACGTGATTTCTACATGGACGAAGGTGAATACTCTATAAAACAAAAAAAGCAAAAGATATTTTGTTTCGTGCTCTCATGGGGTTTGAACCCGTACGTGTGCAACCTCACGTCTTTTGTGACGTCGCCTTTATCCTCTCGGCCATGTACGTCTTGACGAGAAAATATGAGGAACGTAAGCTTATATGTGAAAGATGATTCAGGAATCGTTTGGTCCACATTCCATTCTCATTTTCAGTTTTTAGCTGCAAAATTATCAACCTGATGAGGAGATTTGAAAAAAATAAAATGCATGATTACTGCAGCTTATTGTCTGAGCTACCACATACTTAAGTTTCAGAGGAAATGGAGCAAAATCAGCTGAGATAAATGTGCTTAAACATTGTCAAGTCAATGCATGGTTTAAAAAAACAATCACCTTCCATAGACATAACACGTCAACTTGTCTGATTTTGAGTCTTTACCTTTAATCACAATTTGAAGTATGATGGTAAGTCTTCTCGAACTAAGAGTGTGGAACGGAAGCTTCTACGTGAAAGATGAATCATGACGATCAACCGTGACTGACACATCTTCAAAGGGATCAGTTATTACAGGTGGAAGCCCTCGTGCCAAGATATTGTCTCAGCAATTCCAAAGCAATGATACCCTTACATTTAGGTATACCATAATTTCCCTCTGAAATCATTGGTATTATTCATGTACAATTGCTTGCCTTGTCCATAAACTTTGCTTTACAAACTTTCAGTGAAACGTGTCATAACATAATTCTGTAACTCCATTAGCAGTGATTAACTACATAAATAAAGATATATCAAATTGAACGCTTAGCGCGTATAACTAAGGGGGATTTTAGCCTGATGCTGTGTTATTCACTGCTCAGATACCAACAACACTCATCACCTACGGTTACGTATAGAGAAATAGCCATGACGAAAATAAGGTTTTCCTTTTCTTTGGCAGATAGACACACAACCCCTTTGAACACACTATAATTGACATGGAGGGACATGAAAAAGTTCATTACTACTACTAAACAGTGATGCCTTCTACTCATGTGGCACAAGATACCTCTATAGCAACATAAAACCTGTCTACAATTCCGTTATTGGGTCAAACAATAACAACCTGGAATTTCAAAGAGACGAGCGAGACGCCATACACCTGGCCTAGAGTTAATTTATTCAGTTGCCATTCCTGCTCCAGTTGAGTTATGTAAATTATTTTCCGACCTGTCTTGTGCAGTGTAACAGGAACAAATGTAGAGAAAAGGAAAGAGAAAACGAAAGGTGGCAAGCGGGGCACTGTATACCAAGGGCAATTTACAACATTACGTATGATAAATTTAGCAAATTCAACCTCCAGCCTCCGACAAAAAAAGGGGGGGAACTTGAGTGTCTGTGTATCGTGGGGTAATGACATCGGAATGAAGCTGAACTGCCAAAAGAAAAACAAAGAAAGAGAGGGAGAGAAAAAAAATAATAGCGTCCTGCGGGTCCCGAACATCTCGTCCTAAGGTAGTGCATAATGACCATGCAGCGCGCCAAGCGACTATAAAGCCACACGGCTGTCCCGAAGATTGGATGTGAAATTTATATCTTTATACCATAATAATATATACAACATGAAAAAGTTCATTACTACTACTAAACAGTGATGCCTTCCACTCATGTGGCACAAGATACCTCTATAGCAACATAAAACCTGTCTACAACTCCGTTATTGGGTCAAACAATAACAACCTGGAATTTCAAAGAGATGAGCGAGACGCCATACACCTGGACTAGAGTTAATCAATTCAGCTCCCATTCCTGCAAGTTATCTAAACGTACATGTTCCTACCTATCCTGTTACAATATAACAAGAACCAATGAAGAGAAAAGGAAAGAGCAAACGAAAGGTGACAAGCGGGACACTGTAACAAGGGGCAATTTACAACATTAAGTGTGACAAAATTAATGAAGCAAACCCAATCTCCAAACTCCAATAAAAAACAAGGGAAATAGAGCAGCCGTGTTCACGGGTTACGTATACTTGATAAAATAATACGATAAATGACATCGGAGTAAAGCTGAACTGCCGATAAAAATAAGAAAAAGAAAGAAAGAGAAAACTCCTGCGGGAGTCGAACTTCTCGCCTTCCGGTATGGCGTTATGAACACCCAGCGCGCTAAGCGATTACGCCACACGGCTGTCCTGAAGATCCTATGCGAAACTTAAATGTATGATAAAACTATCGTCACAGTGCTGACTGAGATGGCGCTATTCAACTTCCCACAAGTGGCCGCGTGGATTCGACCAATATACAGTTGCAAAGAACAATCGGGAATCGTTCCGTACAGATTGCATTCTCATTTTCAGTTTTTAACTACAAAATTGTCGACCTAATGAGGAGATTTGAAAATATAAAATGCATGATTACTGCAGCTTATTGTCTGAGCTACAACATACTTAAGTGTCAGAGGAAATGGAGCAAAATCAGCTGAGATAAAGGTGCTTAAACGTTGTCAAGTCAATGTATGGTTTAAGAGAAAATCACCTCCCATAGACATTACACGTAAACTTGTCCGATTTTGAGTCTTTACCTGTAATCACAATTTAAAGTATGATGACGTCATCAAATTCCAAAACCATGACATGGACTTGAAAGGCAAATGTTCAAATTACAACATATCCGAATTTGGGATAATATTGAGCTTAAACAACAGAGATACGAGCAAATGAATGTCAGAAACAGTACCTCAAAAAAATCAATTCCACTTTTTTTATTTAAAATGACGATATGATCACGTCATCGAGTTTTCCTGGCAATATTGATACTTGGAATGTTATTTACAATTCATATGCTTTTGTAATATGCAATAGAAATATAGGGTCAATGGACGATTTAAAGAGCTATGCCGAAATAAACAAAGACATGTTTTTTCACTATATTTGCAGAAAGACGCGCGCGCGGAATTTCAACTTTGACGCCAGTGCATTTCTTTGTTATAGGTCAACATCGATCGGAAATCAATGGACATTGTTACTCAAAGTATCAGGAATCCAAATCAGTCAAAAAAAATGCATTTTCATGTTGCTTACGCCCTCTGCGCGCGAAATTGCGCGGACGGACGCGCACGCGAGAAAATGTTTGAAACGCTTACAATTGTCTGAAACTTCGAGATTTCCCATTGGGAAGTCGTTTTGAGCCTTTTAAAATTTTGACGCGCGTAATGAAGACCTGGGTAACTAGCGTTAAAAAGTAAGATAGAGCGTGACCTGAACTTTATGTCCACCGAAAATGATACAGAAATGATATCCAGTTATGAAGTTATGATCGATCATGTGACAAGGTCCGAAAATCACAAAATGGCGCCTAGATGACGTCATAGATATGTTACTGTCATGAAAACCTTATTGTGGCTAGATTTTGTCATGAGACATGTTGACTGAAAATGTCATGTTATTCCGTAATGTCATTGTTGAGATATTGACGACACAAAATGTGGCAGAAAGAAAGAAGAATAGAAAAAAAGAGAAATTTTGACAATCACAATAGGTGATACGCTGATAGCGTATCACCTAATAATTCTTTATATAATTTCTCAAAATACTCAAAAGATGGCCTAAATCAAAACGTTCTACAAAGATTGCATACGGCAATCTTTACTGGCCTAAACAAGTTTTCTAGAGCTATCAGTTCCCCCTATGACGATGACTTCGATTGCGTTTTGAACTTGTATCGAACTACTTTCAAAACAGCTATTACCTTTATAGGCTAGTTCGATTAATAAGCCAGTCTTTTGAATTTATAACCAACATTCATAATCGTAAACATACAGTAACATAATACTGTCAATAAAAGTTGGAAAATGTAAATGCTATAATAGTAGCGCAAAATAAATGAGTAACGATTATCTTCATACATTCTAATTCCCAAGTGATGTCGCTACGAAAATGACACGTGGTTTGACGACTGCTTCAAGCAAATAAAAGTAAAAAAGGAATGGGAATATACTTCTAATGATAGTACCCACGCCGTACAATGCATTTCACTGTATTTGGTAACGTTTGGTTACGTTTCTGTGCGCTTTGCGTACGGAAAATAAAAGGCAGATTGATGCTATTAACATGCTAACACACAACGCATTCAAAATGTTTTTGAAATACACCGTGTACAATATAATGTTTTAGTATACGGTTTGAAACTTTGAATTTGCCAGTCCTTTATAAAGTTATAACCAGGGTTATTACATTATCAAGCAAAAAAGTATTTAGGGATTCGGATTTGCGCAGAAGACTAACAGTGCTACATTTGGCGATCGTTCGCAACAGAGACAATCCTCTTCAATAGATATACAATGTATTCTGTTTTCATGAATTGAAAAGAGAAACGAAAAGAAGTCAACTTTTTAACTTCATTAGCTTTCTCACCAATTGAACTTGATTAGATCTGCCATGCATGATATCACTGTGTGTTCTATTAATTCTATCAAATTATTTAATCGGCGTGCTTGTTTTTTTATGCAGAATATCACAGGTAAGTTTAAGTCATGACGTTCATAATGTTTGTACATATGGTGTGTTCGTTGTTTTGTATTTTCATTTTTAGAATATATCATGTATCCATTATCTGATTCTGACCACGAAAATATGGCAACTGTTTAAATGCGGAGTATGTACTGGAAAACTAATGTCTCCTGCCAGTATAGACAAACTAATTTCTAGTCTATCCCCGCTTGAAAATGGAAATGAAATTAAAAAAAAAAATGAAGTTCGACTTTCAGCAGATTTCAACCGTTTTGTATAGTGCCTGATTCATGTATTGGACACAATTCTTTAGCACATAAGAAATCACACAACTTTCGGGAATAAATGTATGTCTTAATGATTGTATCTCATGGAAGAAAATTCGTCTCCTTGCCTGAGTTTTAGCTTCTTCCTTTTCAAGCTTGCGGGAAAGAAAAAAATAGTTGAACGTCAATCGCAGTCATAAAAGAGAGGCACATCCTTAAAGATAAGCACAGGAGTACTGAGACACAGTACGAAATAAAAACGGGTCTTTTATCACTATTGACAACGCATGACATTGAAATGCTTTTTTTTTCGGGGGGGGGGTGGTTAATACAATTGATTATTCTGAAGGTTCGTTAATCACACAATGAAATATGGTTCGCTATTAGCTTAGGTTCTTTAACAAGAAAATTAAATGCGGTTCCTTTTCCGGTGGTTCCTTTACCCGAAAAGTAATCAAGCAATCATTTTTTTCTAATAAGGTTTGTGAATACAAAACGAAGTGAGGAAGGCCTAAGTATTAATTCTGAATATTTGTCAGTATAATTATCTATACTCCACTTCTCAAATGCAGGAGAATTGTAACTGCAAATGTGATGTTAAAAAAAAACATTAAGCTTAAGCTACAAGTTAATGGTCCTTTATATGCTATGGTATTACAAAAGTGACTGAGAATAAGAAGTGTATTTATGATACAATCATTATAAACCCAACGTGAAGCTGTCAAGCCTACATCAACCTTTGCTTCTGATACGTATATAATGTGCAGCATTGGCAAGCGTGATAAGCGATAATTACTGTGCACCTAACGCCTATAAAGGAAATGTGTCTAATATGGCGGGAATTCAGAATGTTACGGCTGTATACAGCTGCAGCAGAACAGACGCGAAAGCAGTCTTTGATGCTCTGCAACATTACGACCATGTGCGTAATTTGAGGGTTTTTAGTACATGCAAAGAACACGATCTCAAAAGACGACTATCGTTAATCAACTTCATTGACTTTTTCTACCGATGCTGTCTTTTGAACCTCCGCCTACAATAGGTTCTCAGGTTCTATTTAAGTGCGTGCGATGGAGGGTAAACGCCGTCGCTAAGCAGGACTGTTGTATTGTTTCGTCCCATGAAAGAAACAGGTTGTGAGCTTGAACATAGCCTGAACTTTGAGAGCGATTTTCTCCGTTATTTAGAAAATGGACTGACATCATAAGCGTAGTTAATATTCATTTTTATGATCTATAGGGATGTCGAAATGAGTTGTATTACATATCAGTGTAAAGCTTAGAGTCTGTAAAATTCACATATAGGCATAACTACGATTTCATTTTTTGCGACTTTTGACTCATTCCGACGGAGCGCATCACATTTATTAGTATGTTAGCACCTTACAGAGCCGAATCTGTAACTGTTAATCATTTTTGAATGTAAAAGCAAACAACCGACATTCATTTTAGCATCTTATGGAGCTGAATGCTATCCTTATCCATTTCCAAACGTGAAAGCAAACATCCACTATTTTTTAGCATCTAACTGAGTGGATTAATACCGTTAATTATTCCCAAACGCCGAACGAGTTCGAGCAGGGGACTATGAAACGGGCTCTGTACGTGTGTGTGTCCGTGTGTCCGTCCGTGTGTCCATGTGTGCATGCGTCCGTGTGTGATCAAAATGTTCAATTCGTTACTTCTCTGTCATTTATGAGCTGATTTTGATTCTGTTTGCTTTATATGAGAGCACTACATGGGAGCTTTGAAACTTGTACACAGAATTTCAGTTGTGACCTTTGACCTTGACCTTTGACCTATATTGTACATTTTGCTACAAAATGCTACTCCTTCGCCATTTCTAACCCAATTTCGATTCCGTTTGCTTTATTTGATGGCACTAGTTGAGGGCTTCAAAACTTCCACCACAGAATTTTGACCTTTGACTTCTTTGACCTTTGACCTTGATTTTTTGACCTGTATTGTACATTTTGCTACAAAATGCTACTCCTTCGCCATTTCTAACCCGATTTCGATTCCGTTTGCTTTAAGTGATGGCACTAGGTGAGGGTTCAAAACTTCTACACAGAATTTTGACCGTTGACTTCTTTGACCTTTGACCTTGATTTTTTACCTATATTGTACATTAGCTACAAAATGCTACTCCTTCGCCATTTCTAACCCGATTTCGATTCTGTTTGCTTTAAGTGATGGCACTAGGTGAGGGCTTCAAAACTTCTTCACAGAATTTTGACCTTTGACCTTGATTTTTGACCTATATTGTACATTGCATGGCTACAAAATGCTACTCCTTCGCCATTTCTAACCCGATTTCGATTCCGTTTGCTTTATGTGATGGCACTAGGTGAGGGCTTCAAAACTTCTACACAGAATTTTGACCTTTGACTTCTTTGACCTTTGACCTTGATTTTTGACCTATATTGTACATTACATGGCTACAAAATGCTACTCCTTCACATTTCTAACCCGATTTCGATTCTGTTTGCTTTATGTGATGGCACTAGGTGAGGGCTTCAAAACTTGTACACAAAATTTTGACCTTTGACTTCTTTGACCTTTGACCTTGATTTTTGACCTGTATTGTACATTTTGCTACAAAATGCTACTTCCGGTGGGGACATATATTACGCACTGCGTAATTTCTACTTTTCCTTGTTTTATTTTCGTACGGAGCCAAATGTTACTGCTGTCCACTTCCGTAAGTGAAATGAATCATCGGACAATTATTTTATCATCGTACGGAGCTGAATGTTACTGTTTTTCATTTTTGAATGTCAAGGAAGACATCAGACATTTATTTTACCATCAAACGTAGCTGAATGTTACTGTTATTCATTTCAAAATGTAATAGCAAATATCCAATATTTTTTGAGCATCGTATTGGGCAGAATGTTACTGTTATTCACTTCCAAACATGTCAAACGTAAAAGCAATCATTCGACATGTATTCTAGCATCTTCCGGAGCTGAATGTTATTGCCATTTACTTTCGAACGTAAAAGCAAACATCCGGCATTTATTTTATCATTGTACAGAGTTGAATATTATTGTTATTCATTTAAGAACATCAAAGTAAACATTCGACAATTATTTTAGCATCTTGCAGAGCTAAATGTTATTGCAATTTACTTTTGAACATAAAAGCAAACATCCAGCATTTATTTTATCATCGTAAGGAGTTGAATATTACTGTTATTCATTTCAAAATTTAAAAGCAAACATCACACAGTTATTTTAGCATCATATGGAGCAGAATATTACTGCTATTCACTTTCGAACATAAAAGCAATCATCTGACATCTATTTTAGCATCTTCCGGAACCGAATGTTATTGCTATTTCATTTCGAAAGTATAAGGCAATTATATCCAACTTTATTTAACCATCGTACAGAGTTGAATATTATTGTTTTTCATTTCCGAACGTCAAACCAAATATTCAACATTTATTTCAGCGTCTTCCGGAGCCGAATGTTATCCTTATTCATCTCCGAACGCAAAGTCAAATATCTGACATTCGTTTTAGCACCATATGGAGCTGAGTCTTATCGTTATTTATTTTCAAAAGTATGAGCAAACATCCGACATTCATTTTAGTATCATACCGAGTCAAATATTACCGTTATTCATTTCCAAAATTAAAAGCAAACGTCTGACATTTATTTCAGCGTCTTCCGGAGCCAAATGTTATCCTTATTCATTTCCGAATGCAAAATCAAATATCTGACATTAGTTTTAGCATCATACGGAGCTGAGTCTTATCATTATTCATTTCCAAAAGCATGAGCAAACATCCGACATTTATTTTAGTATCGTACCGAGTCGAATATTACCATTATTCATTTCCAAAATTAAAAGCAAACATTAAATCTTACGGAGCCGATTGTTACCGCTGTTCATTTCAAAAGTAAAGGCAAACATCCGCCTTTTTTTAGGTGGTGCGATCGGGCCATCAAAATCTTTATTTCTGAATTTTGATTTTAATTCTGATTTTCATTCAATTCATTCATATAAAAGTCGATTCAATTCCAATTGAAAAGCATGCAAACAGTCAGTAGGCACTATAACAGATACCATGTTGAACATCGATAAACGTCAGATAAGTCGAAGAAAATTCGACGTACGCATACCTCGAAATTCGCGTACGTCGAACCATTTTCTTCAGTCCCGACGAATTCGAGGTATCCGAGATTGACTGTACTTAGCATGTGTGGGAATCAGAAAAACAACATATAGGACTTATCAAGAATGATTCCCTTACAGACGAATAGGATACAAATTGCAATCAAAGATATACATTTTAAGAGTAAATCTATATCATTAGAAAATATATACTAAATCGCAAATAAGAAAAGACAAACACACTCAAGAGACAACAAAGCAAAAAAAAAAGGCAAATACCCCAAGAATTATTCAGCTGAATTTTGAATTAAAAACGATCTATATTTACATCTGAAAGATGAGAGTGTAGGACATTCCTTGATAATAGCAGGTAACTCATTCCAGCACTTAGCTCCAGTATATCTAATTGTAGTCTTTGAAAACTTACATCGGTAAAAGGGTAAACATATGTTATTAGCACATCTAGTGTTATAAGTATGAAACTGCACTATTTTGGATGAATGACTTGTGGAAGGTGACAGGTAAAATGCCTTTGAAGTACGAAAACATAAATATGGCCATTTGTAATTGCAAAATTTGATCAATTTTTAAAACTTTTATTTTCTTAAATAATGTTGCAGTGTGCTCAAAAGGGTTTACATCACAGACTATTCTTACTGCACACTTTTTTAAGGGTCAATGCTTAGACTGGTGTCATAGAGCTATCTGAAAGGTAGACATAAGAACTTCAGTTAACAGTGCACTATCATCAGAATTACAAGTAAATCATAGGGTACTGCAAGGATCTGTTTATGGTCCTATATTGTTTTTGTATCATATCAACAATTTACCGTACTGATCAAACATCTTTCTAAATGCAGATAACATTGTCATATACTTCTTTAATGTAGATCCCAATAAAATCAAAAATGTACTTCATGAAGAATTACATGTAACGTAATGTGTGGATGAATCGTAGAAAGTTGGAAGTAAACTGCTCAAAGACTGTCACCTTGTTAATCGGTACAAAATATATGCTTCAAAAACATACTGAACCTAAGAATTTAAAAAAAATTTATCTAAAGTTGGAAATTTCAAATATCTAGGTATTATTATTAATTCAGAGTTAAAATTGGACCTTCATATTGGGGAATTGTGTCGAAAGGTCAGTCAGATGATGAGTTTGTTTTTTTAGGGGGGGCAGAGTGAAAGGATTCATCAATGAATCTGTCAAAATGAATCTGACATTGATGATAGAGTATATTTTGTTTTGGTGTCAATAGAGGGAGCTGGTGACATGTAGACAAATATTTTGGAATAATAATTTAGATATGATTTGAATGGTATGTGACAGGAATGTGTGGTTAGGGTGCGGTTGTAAAGTGAGTGGGAAGCGAGAGAGAAGAGTTGTATTTGAGGCTTGCTGGCGAGAAGGTGCGCAGACGGTTTGACAAGCCAAGAGCAGGGCCTGAGCATCATTGCATTTAATAAGCCAGTTCGTAGTTCCACTTTGCGCATGAGCACAAAAAGGTCATTGGTACCAAAGCGCATGATGGTTTTTAAATTCACGGAGATAAGCATCTGTCATATAATGATTATTCATGCAATCCTTGTACATGATACTTGCCATTACATCCACCTGACTGCAAACCTGGTATTTGGCATTACGAATATAAACATGTTTTAATGCATTCAGTACAAAACAAAGAAATGGATGCTTTCCCCGAGGGTTGTTTGACGGACCATCCTGGTCACCTGGTCTCGCTGTGCAAGCTCATTTTTGTTTAACACGAATTCCATAAATTGTTACGCCGGGCAAACTTACCGGTACGCATTATAACGTTGCTTATTTGAATGTGAAAGAAGTGCCTAACCAACAAAGAAAATAGAAAGGTCATTTGTACCAATGTGCACATGAGCTAATTACGAACTGGCTTATTCAGCTACGTCGCTTGGTGCATTCCCCATAGACACCACTTGCCGTCACTCAAAAAGAAAAATGGACCGAGAAGCTGTAAGTTTGGCAGAATTTGGTATTATTACTTAATGTAGCACCCGGTAGGAAAGAAGATTTTTTTTTTTTGAATTGATTAGAATGGTAGTAAAGAAAGGTTTATGTTACAGAGTATAAAGCAAAGACACCACGTGAGGTTCTTGAAATATAGCTTGAAATGATGCTTGTCTTTGTGTACGTAATGAGCCGAAATATTTAAGCCAGAGAGAGGTTTGGTAGCGAGAGGGTTAGGTTGTTTGTATTATGCCAAAAGTGAGATCGTTTGAGTATAAGAAATAGCAATTAGATTTTAATCTTAAACGATGAGTTTTGTTGCTGGTGTAATTGCTACGATACTTTTTTCTGATAATTGTAAGAATTATGATATTATTAATAATATCGATCTATATCTATTGATACGCATCTACGCCAAGGACGATATGTATGAGGATCGATAAAGTGCAGCTGTGAATCGATTCAGAAATTAATGTTCAGAGAAAGTATGTTTTCCGTGAAATTCGGATGGGAATTTTAAAAACACAAGAGATACAGTGTAATAAAGGAGTATATATGTAAAGTTAGTAAAAGAAGTTAGAAAAGAATGAGCTTTTACGGGAGAGATTTGCATTGTTTCGTAGATTAATCCTATCGCTGGATTGTGATAACTGTCCCATAATTGTGTGATTTTTAAATTCATCGCGGGTTTCATAATGTGTAAGTATTGCTACGCTTATGCATTTCATTGTATGGCAATTTATTGCAACAGAACCGAAATGTGCCATAAACTTTTATATTCTTTTGTAAGAAAGGTTAAAATGAATATGAAAGGAGAAAGTTGATGTGATAATAAGCTGAGGATGTTCAGATATACTTATGCCTTAACACATTACTGCAAGGTTGAGCACAAATGTTGTATTATAGGATTTGAGGATTAAATAGTTGGGTAGAAAGGTATTTTGACAAGGGATTTGTTATATTTCTAGCCATCCGTATTCAGGCACTGAGTATCCGGACTTGTCCGGAGGACATATCCGGAGTCGGATACCGCCTCGTCTTTGAGTCTTCGAATAATCCCACGCCCAGCTGCGGACAGAAACAGGCAGACACCCGCGAACCGGACAGTGTATCCACGCTACTCGACCGTGTGTATCCGGCCACGCCGTGCCGCCACACCCGTATACACTTCACGCCGCGACGGACTGCAGGAACAGGCGTCAGCCACCTCGCGTGAACCGCGTATCCGACGCCAGGATCCGGCTTCGCCTGAGCAATACTGTACAGTCAACACGCGGTTGTCGACAACGGGAAAGTGCCTTTGATATTATGTAGGGACTTTATTCACAGGGGGTTTTTCATACGTAGAAATGCACGTGCTCATATAGGTGCTCATTAGAAATGAGGATACCATAAAACAATTTGTTTATATATATATATTTTTGTCTTGCCTTTTTCTTCCCGAAAAACTTGTTTTTTTCTTTCGGTGAGTTTGTATTGACATTCGGGAGACAAGATCCCACATTGCACCGACTTTGTTTAAATAAAAGAGTCGGATGACACAATTGATTTGAAACGATAATTCACTGTGTTCAGTTTATCATTGCGGTCGTCCTCCGAGAAACCCTTTGACAGAATCAAGTATGAAACTACTGTATAATTCTGAAATCCTACCACATTTTGATTATGGTAATGTGATTTGTCATTCAGCAGCCCAAACCCATGTAGAAGCGTTGCAGAAATTACAGGGAACAGAGCAGGCAGCACAATACTGAAAGTAAAGTCATTGGAACATATTTTCATTTTGAGGGATTGCTTTGTGATATATGATTGTAAAATATGTTTGGTATTATTCGAACACTATTACAAATCTTGGACCCCGTGGAAGAACAGATTTATCAAGTAGATAGATCCTATTCATGTGCCTCTTTTGTGTAGAAGAAAAGAGTATGTGAGCCCATCAGTGCATGCTCTATTCATACGTCGTGCTCGATTGATATTTTACATTCGATGGCACATGTAGTTGGCCGTGAAAAGGGGATACATATACCACTTGACTGCTTTCACACATATGGATTACCTACCTGTCTGTTCTCTGTCAACCTGCAACAAAGAATCTCATTCGGAAGCATTGGAGGCTTTTGAAGAATTGCTGGAGGAATGGATAAATAAGAGGCAACCAAACTAGAGGCAGATTGATTGGTCCAGGAAATCACAATTTTTTTTTCATCTAAAAAGGGATGAAATGTATTTCTCATGTCACTGTGGTTTTCGATTGCCATATCAATCACTTAAGCCCCGCTCACACAGCACTCCACGTCTAAATCACGTACAAAAAGTTATGAAAATCTGGTGGATGTGGTCGTAAGTTGTTATTTTTGGTAAATTTTGGTTTAGCCGTGCTTTGTACGGGGTATGGCCCTCGGCGGCTGTTCCACTGCTGAAGCACTGCCTAAGCACGGCTAACCACGTCCAGCCACGTGTATGTACGCAGAAAAATCCATTTGTCAGTGATAAGCCGCTAAACACACGCTATTTCCTGTGATACCAACGCGTAACACGCATCTGATGACCGTGCTCTACCAGTGACAGACCGCTAAACTTTCGCGTCTTACCGCGTCTCCCCAAGTTTTAATCACTGCCGGAACATGGACTATCACGTGTGTTTCACCTGTGTTGCATGTCTTTACCACGTGTGCGGCCCAGGTTGTCTGCGGGCTAAAATTTTTAGCAGTTCATCACTTTTGCCGCGTCCAACGCCTTTCCGATTTTTCCACACGTCCTGCCACTTCTATAAGTCGACCGTAGCTCATCTTAAACTCGACATCAACGCAAACAACATCGTCTGCTTCACGGGAGACCACTTTTTGACGGGTTTTGGCCGTGATTAAGCCATAAAGCGCTATGTGACCAGGCTTTTAGGAAATTGTTTTACAAGTCCAATTTCCCACAATTTAATAATTAGTGAAAGAATACTAGAGTGACATTTGTCAAGCAATGGTGTATCTATAGTTATGAGACAACACAGAGTTTTAAAGAGGAAATTCACCCTGAAACTGAATAAACTCCAAAAGAATTAGGGGAAAAAATCCCTACAGAACGTTCTAAAATGACAAAAATTTGATAAGTAAGGTATGACATTTTGAAATTTCACATCTTTTTATGCCTCCGCAACGAAGTGGCCGAAGGCATTATGTTTTCGGGTCGTCCGTCCGTCCCGTTTTGTTTTTGTCGATATCTCAAGAACCGTGTGGTGGTTTTACATCAAACTTGGTATGAGGGTATATCCTTGGGGGATAATACTTTGTGTGGATTTTAGGGTCACAGGGTCAAAGGTCAAAGGTTATTTTGTGAAAAAAAAATTGAAATTTCATGTTTTTCTCCATATCTCGCAAATGGTTCAAGGTATCGTCATGGAACTTAGTATATATGCTTGTACCGATGGGCAGTGATTATCTAGGGAAGTTGGGGGTCATGGGTCAAAGGTCAGGGGGTCAAAGGTCAAGGTCAACTCCTCAAAATATCACTACTTTCCTTATATTTATGCAATGAATGAAGGGGTTTTTTTTTTAACTTGATGTATACATGTATTACCCAATATATATTCTGTGGGAAGTTTCTTGCCAAAAGGTCAAAGGTCAAGTGAAAGTGCTGAATTGCACTCTTTCCTCCATATCTCAAAAGTAACTCAAGGTATCATCATGAAACTTACATATTTATGCATGTTCAACCTAATAGTGATTCTCTTTGGAACTGTGAGGTCAAAGGCCAGGTTTAGATAATGCTATTTTCCCATTTGTTACTGAAATTATACTTTTTCTCAATACCTTGAAAAATTACTCAATGCATAAACTTATAAAAGGGTCAAAAGTCAAGTAAAAATCATCAGTTCCCCAAATACCTGCACTCTGACATTTTAATCATTCATCCAATTGAACCTAGTTCTAGGAAAGTGAACATTCAGCACATTTGTGTCAAACCTGTCATTTTAATATTTTGCCAATTGTTTGAAACTGTCATCACACATTGTCAAGACATTGTACTATAGACCTGTTAGGAGAACCATGCATTATGGCGGAGGCATATCAGTCGCCGTAGCGATATATCTAGTTAGAAAACATTTCTTGATGAAGTCCTTATGAATATTCAAATGAGCAAGTTGATGATGTCATGCCCTCACAATTGTTATATGAGTGTACCACCACCCACGCATAGTGTGTGTGGAGGTATATATGAATCACTCTGAGGTCGGGTGACCGGGCAGTCGGGTGGTCGGTCCGTTATGCATTGCCATTGCAACGGGAGATTTTCATAAAACTTGTGGATCAAACTATTCTCTCATTTTTTGAGCAGTTGACCCCAAATTTGGCATGTGTGACCGCTATCAAAGGTAGATGTGCAAGACACCTTTTTCGTTAGTATCACATAATGCGCTGCCAAGCAATGGCAGTTTGCCTAAGATTTGTGGTTGGAACTACTCTCATTTTTTGAGCAATTACACCCAACTTTTGCATGTTTGACCACTTTCAAACGTAGATGTGCAAGACACCTTTTTCAGTAGTATTGCATAATGGGTTACTATGGCAATGGCAAATTTTCATAAAAATCTTACAGAATGTTGTGGATCAAACTACTCTGTCAGTTTTATAGCAATTCAGTTAGAATTTGGTGAATAGGATCAATATACTATGTAGTTGTGCAAGACACATTTTTGTGTGTTTGAATAAATCTGTTGCCATGGCAACAGCAGTTTTTATACCAATCATACATAAGTATGTGGAATGACCTAACTCCCTGAGTTTTATTTAACATACTATTTGACTTCAAGTTTGGCACATGTGACTGCTACAGTATGTAGATGTGCAGAATGTATCTTCTGTCAATGTTGAACAATGCACTGCCATGGCAACAGCATTTATTCACTGAAAACTCCCTCAGTCTTTGGGCATTTGACTTGAAATTAGCACATGTGACAGCAATACATAGTACGTAGATGTGCAAACTTAATCTTTCATCATTATTAAACATTGCGTTGCCATGGTAACAGCATATTTCGAATGAAAAATCATACAAAATAGTGTGGATTCAGCTAACTCCCTCAGTCTTTGAGGGCTTGTGCCGAAAGGGTGGGTTGGGTGGTGGCGCGTCGCGTTAATGGGAACACCACCCTTCGTCCAAAGCCCCCCTCCCCCCCCCCCCCTCCCCCCCGGTTTTGCTAAAATGGGGCGTTGGGTCGCGTCGCGTTGACTGGAACCCCACCCTTCGTCCAAAGCCCCCCCCCCCCCCCCCCCCAGTTTTGCTGAAAGGGTGCATTGGTACTTTTTCTCATGTAGTATTAAAAGACAAGTTTTGAATTTATATTTAACCTTCAAACAACCATTTCAAAGAGGCTATCGTCCGGATCTAATATTTAATTCGTCCAATGTTCATTTGGTCCAATATCCAATTGGTCTAATATCCATTTATGTTTTACATTACAGGGCATGGATCATGTGGATAATCAGTGGCTTATCTATATATAGTCCAGCTGCTGGGGGTGCTGGCCTGGCACCATGGGGGAGGGGCGAGGGACCCTAAACTTTACCCTAATCTTATTTCATGTGTATGAACATCTGTTTTCTCCCTCAATGCAGGGTCAGAGCATGGAGCTATGGTCAGAGGGTAGTCCGTAGTCGTAGAAAAAGGCCCCCCCAAAAAAAAAAATAATAATAATAATAATAAATAATAAATAAATAAATAAATAAATAAAAAATTGCCCAGTTGGTCATATAGACGAAATGATGATTGGACCAAATGGTACCTGATTAGACCAGGAGGCTGGCTATTAGACCAAATGACAATAAGGTCAATGGTTATTAGAGTAAATGGGTGTAGACTAAATGATGATAGACAGAGGCTAGACCAACTGGGCAATGGACCAAAATTAATGATGTGTACACCACATTTATATTGGACAAATTTGGTTTTATTTTAGACCATTTGATGATTAGACGAAATGGAATTAGACCAACTCATAATAGACCAAATCAGTATTTGATGATATAAATTGGTGTTAGACAAAAATAGACCAAATGGCTATTATTAGACGAATTGACTGTAGAAGAAATAGTAATTAAACCAAATAACAATAAGACCAAATAGTAATTGGACGAAATGATGACTACACCAACTGGTTATTAGACCAACTGATATTAAACAGTCTATTACACCAACTGGCTGTAGACCAAGTGGTAATAGAGTGTAAACCGATCCGGACGATAGCCTCTTTGAAATGGTTGTTTGAAGGTTAAATATAAATTCAAAACTCGTCTTTTAATATTACATGAGAAAAAGTACCCTTTCGGCAAAACCGGGAGGGCTTTGGACGAAGGGTGGGGTTCCAGTCAACGCGACGCGACCCAACGCTCCGAACGCACCCTTGCGGCAAAACCGGGGGGGCCTTGGACGAAGGGTGGTGTTCCCATTAACGCGACGCTCCACCACCCAACCCACCCTTTCGGCACAAGCCATCTTTGAGCGTTTGGCTTGAAATTTGGCATACAAGTGTATGTGACCACTATAGTACATACATGTGCAGATTTATTCTTCCATCATTTTTGAACAACTAGTCAATGTACCTGTGGAGTGCTGAATCAGCCGAAGTGGGGCATGGGGGGGGGGGGGGGGGCTATGATGAAGTACAAGATCATGCTTGTTTGGCTTCAGCCAGTGCCCAGAAATCCTCTATGGGGATTCCCCCAGAAATGGTGAAGGTCACTGGTTCAACGGAGGTCAAATAAGTGTTTTGCGCTACTCCTTGGTCTGATCTTGGCCAAACTTGCTGGAAGCATTAAGTAGGCCTATACCTGGGAAATCCCCATTGAGATTTCTGGGGAAAATATGTCGTACTGAGGTGCCACCGCATGTAACAATGCAGCCAAGGTTGGAAAAGTAAGAAATCAATATAGCACCCTCTATCTGGTGTCTGATTATTGCAGCTGTTGAAGATTAGAAGTTATTTGACCTTTGACCCCAGTGACCTTGACCTTTCCAAAAATGAACCCCTCGAGGGCAATTTCGCGGTCAACCTGCATCCACCCACTAAGTTTGATGGAGATAGGACCAAGGACCTGGGAGGAGTAGAGGAACAAACACAGACAGACAGACAAACGTCGCTCGAATTATAGTATGATGTGTTCTCATGGTAACAGCATATTTTGAATAAAAATCACACAAAAATACTGTTGATTCAGTTAACTCCCTCAGTCTTTGAACATTTGGCTTGAAATTTGGCACATGTGACCGCTATAGTATGTAGATGTGCAAACTTTATCTTTCGTCGTTGTTAACAATGTGTTGCTGTAGTAGTGGTATGTCTTTAATGAAAATCATACAAAAATTTGGATTCAGTTATGCAAACTCTCTTCAAATTTGGCTTCAAATTTGGCACATCACTATGTTACCTAGATCTGCAAAATTTATCTTTTGTCATTGTTGAAAAATGTGTTTCCATGGTAACAGCATATTTTGAATGAAAATCATACAATATTGTGAAATCATGAATTGAAAAATGTGTTGCCATGGTAACAATATTTTTTGTGAACATCATGGAAATTGCCAGTTTATTTTTCTTACTCAGTTTTTGAGCACTTAACTGGAGATATAATGGCACATGTGGCTAACAGTGAGCAAAATACATTTATTCTATGTCGAACAATGCATTGCCATTGTAACATTTTTTTTTCAATAAAAAGCATACAAAATTATTGCTGGTTGAGCTAACTCCCTCAGTTTTAGGTGGGGTTATTAATCACATTGAGTGATAGTTCTAGTTCTTGTACGTTAAATACAGTTTTCAGAAGAAAAAAAAAATTAATTTTGGCTAGTACAGGTTCAAGACATATTCTCATACCAAAATGTATCAGAGTTAACATCTGTTCTTTTTTATTTTGGGTGGATAAAAGCAAGTTTTATATAGAATACACCTGAAATGTGAGATTTTTGTCATTCTGTATATGAAATGATTAAGAAATTGTGAGAGCATGAAAACGACTTTCTGATTTGAACATTCGTAATGATGGTCAAGAAGTGTTTTCTTAAAAATTTTGACATTTCAGCATGTCATAACTTCCTTATTTCTTATCCGGTTTTCATTGTTTTTCCACTTCTCTGTAGGGATTTTTTTTTTTTGTCTCTTTCGACACTGATGACATTTTTGAGTGAATTTCTTGTATAAGGAGCAATATACAGTAGACCTCGCCTAAGTCGACATCGCATAAGTCGACAACTCGCTTAAGTCGACACAATAAAAAAGTCCCGATTTTTGCCTTTGTTATTCCTTGAAAATTTCCTCGTCTTAGTCGACATTTATAAGTCGACAACTCGCGTAAGTCGACCAGATTTTTCAGTGCCAACTGAGCTGAAATACGTGTTAATTCCCTCGTCTAAGTCGACATAATTTTTCGCTCAAAATCTTATCGCCATTCTCTGAAAAAGAATTGTTTTCCCGCTCCGATTCGCTGCATTTCTACTCGGTAGTTCGCTACTGTACGGCGCGGTAGCGTTCGCGCCGTGCGTCCATTGTCTTGTATGCCAGAATAGAAAGGGCATACACTCATTTACACCTGGAGTATTACAATGTGATACCCAAGGCAGTTCACTTTACGGGTACCCCTTTCCTCCCTCTCGTTTTTCTCAAAACGCAAAAATTTTGTACACTTCACTATGTCTCAGTAGGTATTCATTATCTGAACATTAAATGTTTTTGTAAATCCGAATGTTCTGACGTTAATTATTCCGAAGCGGTGTTAAAACCTGGCCCCTTTCTAGAAAATGTATTACAATGCAACCAATAATGCAACTAAAAAAAAAAAAAAAAAAAAAAAAAAATCAAATGCAGGCGTATCAAATCACGCGCTAATAATCATGAAACTAGAAAATAATTGTACGAACCTGAAACTCAATTGCGTTTAAACGCAACTCTAAAATCAAATGCAAGTTCATCAAATCACACACAACGATGTATTTAAACGCAAGAGCGTTGCAGAGAAGACTTGCGGTTTTGTACGAAACTAGAAACTGCATTTAAAAACATCTCTATACATCTACGGAAGTGCGTTATTGTTGAAAAGACTTGCATTACTCTTTTTATTTTGTAAAATTAGAAATTAAACGCAACTCTGACAATCCAATGCAAGTCCATCAAATCACACGGAAAGCTGAAAGACATGCGTTTGATAATCATACGAAACTAGAAAATTGTAGGGAACTTTTTTTTAAAACTCAATCGCGTTTAAACGCAACTCTAAAAATGAAAAAATGCAAGTCCATCAAATCACATGTAACGCTGTATTTAAACGCAAGAGCGGTGCAGAGAAGACTTGCGGTTTTTGTACGGAACTACAAGAAACTGCTTTTAAACGCAACTCTAAACATCTACGGATAACAGTATGTGTAATTGTTTAAAAGACTTGCATTATGTTTTATTTCGTAAGCAAAATAAGAAATCAAACGCAACTCTGAAAATGAAATGCAAGTCCATCAACTCACATGGAACGCTGAAAAGACTTGCGTTTGATAATCTTACGAAACTAGAAAATTGTAGGAAACTTTTTAAAACTCAATTGCGTTTAAACGCAACTCTAAAAATCAAATGCAAGTCCATCAAATCACACATAACCCTGTATTTAAACGCAAGAGCGTTGCAGAAAAGACTTGCGATTTTGTACGAAACTATTAAGAAACTGCGTTTAAACGCATCTCTAGACATCTGCGGAAGTGTGTTATTTAAAAGATTTGCATTATTTTTCATTTCGTAAGCAAAATTAACAATTAAACGCAATTCTGAAAATCAAATGCAAGTCCATCAAATCACACGGAATGCTGAAAAGACTTGCGTTTGATAATCATACGAAACTAGAAAATTGTATGAAATTTAAACTCAATTGCGTTTAAACGCAACTCTAAAAATCAAATGCAAGTCCGTCAAATCACAAGCAACGCTGTATTCAAAAAGCAAAAGCGTTGCAGAAAAGACTTACGGGTTTTGTCCGAAACTAGAAACTGCGTTTAAACGCATGAAAATTTACGGAAGTGAGTTATGGTTGAAAAGGCTCGCATTATTTTTTATTTCGTAACGGCACTTTCGCCGTGACCGAATTTAGTCTGCACTTGCAGGGGAACATTCACACGTTTCAAACTACCGAAACGCATGCTGCTTCACAAAATGTCAATGAAAAAATGACAACGAATTATTGTTAGAGCTCGCTATGCCGAAGGTTTAAATCTCAGTCCAAAGTTAAATTAGTCCGACAATGGAAAGTGGTTTGTTTTTGCGAAGGTTATAGTAGTCCGAAAGATTTCGTTTTCAAACAAACTTTTCTTCTTCTTTTTATTTCAGACGGGCCCGCGCCGTACAGAGCGGTAATGTTACGAATCGGAGCGCGAGAACAATTCATTTTCAGAGTATGGCAATACAAATTTTAAACAGAACAAATATGGCGACTTAGGGAAGGAAAATCACACATATTTCAACTCAGTCGGCACTGAAAAATTATCTCGACAGAATCATGCAAAATCACAAGCATATCTTCGCAGCAACGCACTTGAATTTAAATCGCAAAGTTTAAGGCAATTTTGGGGAATCTGCATTTGATATTTCAAATCAAGTTTAAAACGTAAAGTGTCTAGAAACGGGCCTAGGTTTCCGATCCCGCTCTCTCAAAATCTCTCTAGAGATTTGGATATTGTGCGTTGTCGTTACTAACCCGCGCGAGATTTATGCATGAACTAAAACATAATTGTTGCTGATGTCAGTAGGCACGTTTTGGCGGCAAAAGGAATAAGATTTGGGTAGCGATCCGCATCGTGATCCAAATCTATAACTCTGTACACGGGAAATTAGTTTTCATTTATAAGTCGACAAAATGTCGACTTACGCGTAAGTCGACATTCGCGTAAGTCGACGTGTTTTGCTCAGTCCCGATTATGTCGACTTACGCGAGGTTGACTGTATAGGGTAATCACTTATGAAATGAAGTACCATGTGAACCAATTCATGTTGGTTTAGATATCCATTTTTTTTTTTACTTTTACAGTATGTGTTCCATGCCTTGCACATATTAATGGCCTATACTTTGATTTCAATGCAGAAATTTCAGCGTCAGCATGTGGTTCAGAAATGCAACAGATCAAAAGAGGCCATATGCACTAAAGTTGGCTGATTGTGGAGAAATTTGCCCCCTTCCAAAGTTCAAGGAGTTACTCAAGAACGTAGTTCCACTTGATGTGAAGGCAGAATGTGGTGCTACCTTCGAGAAAAACTGCAGTATGTAATTTGTTTTAAGTATGATTTCTGCATTTCTTTGGCTGAAAAAAGTGTAAAATCAGACAGAGTGGTAAAGTGTTTAACCGAATGGGACCTTGAGTAAAAGAGGTATGACCTTCTAGAATGTCATGTACATGTAAAATTGTAGCAACTTCATGCAAATTAGATGAAGTGGTTATGTAATCGGTCTCTCAAGCCTTCCAGTGATTTTCATTAAAAAGCTATGGTAAATTTCCTGTTTTGACACAAACTGAAAAAAACAATAACTCACATTTGACATATCAATTGTTCGTTCTATTTTCATGACACAGAATGATGACTCTTAGGGGTTTAGGATTACAGATGATGATTTTTTTAAACCAAAACATGATTTTCATTGTTGTTATTGTACGTAGATCAATCTGTAGGTTAATGATATGAAGTGCATGCAAATGTACATGTATTTAGAAGCAAAATCAATCTGCATGGAAATCATGTGAAACTTTGAAGTAACCTAAATTTTAGACTCTTACCATTCTGCTTTTGATCTGTTTGTTCAAGTCAACTTGAATGTGGCATGGAATAGCACTTTACATAAAAGGAATAAGATGAATGAAGATATGGTTTGTGCAGCAAGAACCAGTTTGTAAAAAGTCATATTTTGTAATAATGATGTACAGTAACAAGTGCCCACAACTATAATTTAAAAATGCAGCATGTGAAAACTATGTCATCTTGAAGTAGGCAGGGTGGACACTGCAAATGGAATAGGCACTAAAGTAGCCATTAACCACCAATATTAGTACACTGAAGGCATGACATATGCTACAATTATCAATGTTGCAAAACCTTTTGTAATTATCTCTTGCTTCCTCCCTAGCCATCGCCATCGTGATAGGAACCAGCATCATAGTGCTGACACTCCTCCTCATCTTTCTGTACCTGATTTGTCGCGGACGACACCTCACCCATAAAGATGGTCATGTGAGACTCCCACAAACCCCAGATGTCTAGCCAGCCACATTGTCTTTGTATAGAATTAAGTAATGTCTTTCTAGTATGACAAAACTACACAACTTATCAGTACATTTGCAATGCAAGCAAGGAATTGTAGGTCTGTACTTGAGAGAACTGCACTCTCTAGACTAAAGGCCATATTGTGAAAAGTAGCAATTGCTTAAAAATGTATAATACAAGTAGAACAGATCTTTTGCTTGTTCATACTAGCATTTGCTTGACATTTTAAGCTCACTCGTGCCAGCTTGAGTTTTTTGCTTAATTAGGATGTTTGCATTTGCACATCATGTTCATGTTCATAAGAGAAAAACCGAAGTTGTACAGGAGTAAAATAAATCAAGAAGAAATTGCTCCTGAGTTGTATTAGAAGGTATTTTGTTTTAAGAAGAAGAATGTTCAATGATTACCACTCACAATTTTATGTGAATGTGATGAGAAATAGGGAAGATGTCCCACTCTGTTGGAAAGCATTAGATAGAAACCACACGCAACTTCCTGGCAGATCCAGGCTAACCGAGCAACAACGGGGGAAAATGATGGGGATTGGCAATTCTGTGTGTGTGTGTGTGCGTGTGTGTGTGTGTGTGTGTATGTGAGTATGTGTGCATTATGAGTGTTCACATTGTTCCAAAATCATTGTGGAATTTTGTTGGTAAGTCAGGAAATATGCATGTCTTTAAAATGCATAGTACAAAACCCACATTTGTTCTCCTATAAATAGTGTTAGCAAAGGCTTGACATTGCTACTGTTGAAAAGGTAAACAACTTCTGTGAGGCAAGCAAAAAGTTATACATACAGATTAGACCAATTGCTTGAGCTTGATCTTTTGCTAGACGAAAGTTTGTGCTTGAGTATGAAGAAATTGCTGCTTCTTATGCACATGGCTGAAATTGTACATACATGTACACTCTGAACATGTTCGTTTATTATTTGAAGAACTCATTTTAAGACAATTTTGAGTCATTTACTTTTGAATATAAGAATAATTGTGAGGAGACGATAAAAAAAGCTAATACTGTACAAACACGAGGATGTTGAGGGTAAACATACTTGCAAACATTTTAGATGGAAAAAAAATGTGCTAGAATGTGAAGTGAGCACAGATGGGATGAGAGGGGATGTCCTCCCACCTAAATTTCAAGCTTCTTTCTTTTTCATTGTGAAATTGTGTCATTTTTTGGTGCATACTTAATAAGATATTTTGTATGTTGGTACAGTTACGTAAATTAGACTTAAGAGTCGGTAACCACTTCAAATCTCACAAAAGAGGTATTATACTGCCCAAATTAGTAGAGTTGTCAAGTATGCATGAAGGAATAGTAGAATTGGATAATATACAAATGATACACAGGTCTTGAGTGCATCAGTCAGAAATGTGTACATGAGGTGACTATAGAATGCTTAACCCACGAGGCACTTTTTTCTCCATATCTTGGAAATAGTTCAAGGTATCTTCATGGAACGTAGTATGCATATATGCATGTACTGACTGGCGGTGATTGTCTAGGGAATTTTTGGGTAATGTGGTCAAAGGTCAGAGGTCAAAGGTCAAGTACAACTCTTCAACATTTTACTATTTCCCTCATATTTGTGGATTGCCTGCAGGATTTTTTAAAACTTGGTGTATAATATATTTATTCCCCAATAGAGATTCTCTGGGAAGTTTTTTTTTTTTTTTGCCAATAAGGTCAATAGTCAAAAGGTCAATGATCAAATGAAAGTTCTGAACTTTACGTTTTCCTCCATATCTTGGAAGTGACTCAAATTATCTTGAAACTTGATAGGTATTTATGCATGTTCTGCCTGACAGTGATTCTCTTATGAATTTTAGGGTCAAAGGTCAAGGGTCAAAGCCCAGGTGTAAATGGTAACAATTTACTACTCAATACAGATTTTTTTTTTCTCCATACCTTGAAAATTCCTCAAATCCCCAAATTCATGCTCTCCCATTCATCCAATTAGACCTAGGTCAAGGAAGGTGAACATTCAACACATTTGTGACAAACATGTCATTTTAGTATTTTGCCAATTCTGTGAAACTGTAATCGCACACTGTCCACATGGACTATAGACCTGTTAGGAGAATCATGCATTATGGCGGAGGCATACCAGTCGCTGTAGCGACATTTCTAGTTTGACATATGTGATCCTCACAAATCATTCACGTGGTCAGTGAAATCAGTCCTTTAGTTATAACAAATGATTGTTTTTCTTCAAATGGTATTCTGTGAAACCATCTGCACACAGATGACTTGGAAAAGAAGTGAATATGAAATGACCATATTGTGATATTATGCATTCGAGTTCATGTAAATCACCATGCTATCCCTTTTTTCTCATAGTAATATAGTGTACTGGTAAAGAGATGAGCTTTAAGTCAGCCCCTTTTGCACTTTCTCTGATCGCTTCACGGATGACCACAGAGTCAACACGGTCAGGCCCAAAACATCACGGATGATCCCGGACCAATGATCCATGATACGATCCGTGAAAGTGTAAAAGGAGCTTTAGCAATCACTTTTAACATTCATGTGTATTGCATTTACGTCAAATATATTGACAAACCGTATGATAAGCCAATGTTACATGTTCTTGTGGATAGTGTGTATGATCTATGATAAGAAAATACTGTGTCAAGAGTAATGAAAAAAGTATGTGTTCTGAATTGAATGTAGCAGTTGTCTTTTGTAAGATCTCACCAAAAATACATTTTTTTTTTAAAGAAACCATTAATCTTACTTGCCTTGTTAAAGATTGAAATGAAAGATAGTGTTTAGCAGGTTAAGTTGCTCCCATATATGAAGAGATCATCATAACCTCTGCTTTATGGAAGTAAACATATGCGCACATTCTTTCTTGAAGTCTTAATCAGTAGTATGTAGAGACATATTTTTGTTTGGTCAAATGTTGGCTTTTATTTCACATTTCTCCATTGTAGTGTCAAGAACTTGTGTCTTGAAGTTAATTTACATTTTTATGTCTTTGCCATTAAGTGTCGCAAGAGGCATGATGTTTTCCGGTTATTTGTTCTCCTGTCCATTATCGATTTTGTGGACTACGGGTATGTAACTTAAGAACCATTTGAGGTATCTAAATGAAACTTGCCAAACTGGGCAAAGAAGAGTTCACACATGCAAGGTCAAAGGTTATAGGTCGATGTCAAATGCTAAAATTTCACTGCTTCCCCCACATCTATGCAATGCCAGAAGGTATTTTTCATGAAACTTATTGTCTACATGTATTACTGTAAAAGTGGAAATTTTCGCAGTGTTGAAATTTTTCGTGCATTTTGCGCAACCAGAGACTAGCGCAAAAATAAAAGCACACAAATATTTTTGCTTGCCATATGTTCCTGTACTTGATGTCTTGATTCCGCGGAATTAATAACACACGAAACTCTTCTTACCCGGCCGAGCACGAAAAATTAGTCGCACGAAAATATCCACTTTTACAGTATGAGGTAAATATTTTCTCTGTCAACTTTTGGGCCACGTGGTCAAAGGTCAAATGAATGTGCTGAAATGTCCCTTTTTGCCTTATCTTGGTAATCCCTCAAGGTATCGTGATGAAACTTGGTACATGTAAATGTATTACATGACAATAATTGTCATGGGAAATTTTGGGTCATGGGGTCAAAGGTCAATTAACATGGAAAAATCCAATATTTTCTAAATACCTTGGAAATTACTCAATATATACTAAATGAAACTAGGTATATATTGTATGTGTGTTTCTGCACAATGGTTCTGTAGGAAAAGATTTTTGGTCATAGGGTCAAACACAAATTTTTCATTTGTAGAGGGAGACAAACTGAAGAAACTCAAACCTGAGCCTTCACCCCTCTGAATACATGTAATATCTTTCTTTCATATATGCTATGCCTTGTCCGCCTTGGACTACTTAACATAACAATGTCGGAATCTCGCAGCTAGGGTATTTGTTCCATGTTCATCGTGTCACTGCCGGCAACCAGGGACAGCCTGGTGGTAATGTCGCTGCCCGGAAAGCAGTAGATGACAGGTTCGAGTCCCACTAGTTCGTTTTTTCCGACATGTTTGTTAATTTACAGATCAGCAGTTGCGATCTTAACAAATCTTTCATTTGTAGAGGGAGACAAACTGAAGAAACTCAAACCTGAGCCTTCACCCCTCTGAATAATACGGTATCTTTCTTTTATTTAAACCCTTTATTGTTGTTCCAATGGTTTACATCCTGATTTTTTTGTTGTTGGTGTTTGTTTTTTTGTTCCATTCATAACACAGCTAGCATGGTTTGGTATTAAAGATTAAGTGCTTGAATAGACCCTTCACCTTGGGGCCTCTTTTCCAGAGTGTGTGCATTCTTTCCATTGAGTTTTACATCACTTTAAAGCTTAGAGTCTGCTCTTTCAGAGGTTTGCCCTTAACTCAAAATCCATGTCTGACGACTTTTTGTTGGTTTTGTGATGCAGGGTTACAAGTACAAATATGTGTATTTGGAAGAGGGTTATATAAAAGTTGCTCTGACAGTAGGAAGGAACAAACAGGGAATAAAAGGTGCAGGTAAAGAGTGACAGAAGTTACACATGTGAGTCATTTTTCTCCGGGATGTTGAGGCTATGGGGCTGGATTGTGTGAAGTCATCTCATCCAGAGCTTCTCTGTTAATTTGGACTGTGTCTTGATGAGTGCCCAAAAATATGATGCCCTGTAGAATCATGTCGGTGAGAGAGTGAGTAGGGAGATTGAAATGGCCAAGTGGAGTGTCAAGCTTGGCTTTGTTGACAGTTGATTTGTGTCCATACAAACGTCTCTTTGAGAATGGTCGTGACTTCCCCTACAGAGGACTACACACTGGTTCCTACATTCTCTAGCTGCTAGTGATGAGATACACAACAGTAGTGGTGGTACAAGTGATGTTGCGTTGTTATGATGTGAGGGGCCGGTAGAGCTGCTGGCTAAAGAGTCACCCTCGTGGAAATGAAGCACCTATTGGCTGTGAATTTGAAGGTACCGTGCTGTAATAATGATGATAATAATAATTGACAGTGCTTATACAGCGTGTCCCAGAAAAAACGAAACCGGGTTTCCATGCAACTTTTTACTATCGAAATCATACATTTTCTTTATGAGATATACATCAATGGAAAGATAAACTTTTCTTCTTTCATTTGATGTACAACTTAATGTTCATCGTTCATGCATAACTGAGTTAGAACAATGAACAGTCGGGCTACCAAATTTTCATTTGCACGCGCAAATTATGACTTTAAGTGAATTTTTCAGACTTTTAACGTTACGTTTTCGAAAAACAAAGTTCATTAGCCAAATATTCATATTTCTTTCTTTCATACGAGACCTAACGCATCAAATATGAATAACGCATGCTTGAGAAAAATTTGCATGAAAACATGCTTCATTTCTACCGATTCTACTATAGTCGAAAAACAAGCATTCAGCTCTCCCGACTTAGCATTAGACAATGGGCTCATCTGCACCATTGAATTCACACAAAACAACCGCAGTGCTACAATGAATGTTGTTCGGGGGGGGGGGGGGGGGGGGGGAGGTATTTACAGAGAATGCTGTATGAGACGGAAAGCCCTTTGTTGTCATTTATTTAGAATAAGCTATGAGACATAACCAAAATTATTGAAGACTAATATCGTGAGTATGCTCAGGCTGCACGCAGTCCAATGGCTATGGGAAACAACATTACAACAATGATACACATTTTGATGATTTTGTACCTCAAACATATTTCTCTGTTTCATTCCTCTCTACATTTCCCTCACGCGTGGTTAGTCCTTCATCACTGACATGATTTTAAAGTTTTTGAAGGGGGAGGTGAAGTAGAAAGAGAGGGTAAATCACTTTTTTCATCACTGAACTTGCGCTTCTAACATTTCAAAGGTGCAAGTGCAGGGCAGAAAGTCATCTTTCTTTCGGGGGGGGGGGGGGGGGGGGGCTCGGAAGGTTTTTTCAGTCCGTTTCTCCCACCCCACCTTCCCAAACATTTCGCTGATGAACACCCTTTGCTCTGTAGTTAGCTGCATGGTCAGGCAAGCTCATGATCATGTGCTGATTTAAGACCTTATTCAAAACCGAACCGTCAGTAACAATCTCTTTTACCCCCTCCCTTCATGTTTGTGTAAATTCATTGAAGCATGAAAGCCATTGTTATCTGCCAAGTTGGGCATGTCGGGAAAGCTAACTGGCTCCTTATTTACTATCTATCCATCTGGGTAAAATGGAAGCATATATTCAAATTCAGTTTTCTCGAGCAGGCATTGATCATTTTTGACACATGGGATATCATATGAAAGGAAAAAGAATGGATATTAAGGCTATGATTTTATTTTTTTGCAAAAGATTGCTGAAAAAGTCTGAAAAACTCATTCAAAGTCGACATTTGCTCGTGCGAATGAAAATTTAGTAGCACTACTGTCTATTGTTCTAACTCAGTCATGCACGAATTTTTAACAGTGAGTTGTGCATCAAATGAAAGAAGAGAAGTGTATCTTTCAATCCATGTACAACTCGTAAAGCAAATATGTAATTATGATCGCAAAGAATTGCAATGAAACTCGATTCGTTTTTTCTGGGACACGCTGTATAGCGCATAACACAACGTGATAATGTCCCTATGCACTCAAAAAAAAAAAGATTGTACAAAAACATACAATTCCAATTACAGTGATGGTACTGATCTGTAAGGGAGAATAATTGTCAGAGAGGGTACTTCAGCACAAACAATGAGATCTTTGAGGTTGTGGTGGCATCGGTATGCCAGGATGAGAGTATTAGGAACGGCCTGTAAGAGACAATCAGAAGTGTGTAGAATATGGTGATTGTGATGAAGGATATTGCGGAGAGGAGGTAGATTGGGATGGAAGGTGGTCATGAGGAGCTGTCAGTAGTGTCCTGTTTATTTTCGATTTGAGAACTTCAGATCTGCGAAGAGAACAAACTTTGTAAATTTCTTGTTGAACTCTCCTGGTGCCATAACCCCTGGCTACAGAATGTCTCTTCAGGTCCCTTGCATGGGAAGGAAAGTCAGAATCCTCAGAGCAGATACGGCAAAGTCTGAGGGCTTGACTGTACAGGATACTGGTTCTGCAGTGACGGGTGGCAGCTGATTGAGTGAAGGTACTGATGGGTTACGGGTTTAGTGTAGAGAGTGGTCGTGACATGATTACTCTTTCGAATCGGTGACATCAAGGAAGTTGGTCTCCTCTTGGGAGAAATGGTTCTGTGGAAAGAATTGATGTGTCAATGAAAGCAGAGGCTTTCTTTCTCCCTGGTCCAGATGAAGAAACTGTCGCCCATGTAAAGCCACCTAATCCATGGACGACAGGGTGCTGAATCTAACACCCATTAGGCTCCCTTCCTTTGACTTCCAACCTACCCCTTTTGTTTTCTTAATTATTATGTGTTCCTAGCCCTCCACTCACTGTCCTTGTGTGTAGTCCTTATGATTGTGATTACTTTCCGTATTTGTCATTTTGCCTTCGACGAAGATTCTGCTGGAATCAAAAGCTCAGACAGCTGTTGACTTTATATTTTTAAGTACAGCTGTTGCATATTGTATTTTATGTTATTACAGTTGAACCTCTTGTATCCGGACAAGTCGGGACCGGGGCTCATCCGGATAAGGGATTTGGCCGGATACAGGAGACTCAATGCTTTATACATGTACATAGACATACACATGTACTGATGAAGCCCATTGTAGTACCAAATGTAGTACAGTGCACTCCCGTTACAACGAACACGGTTATAACGGAATTTCGTTATAACGAAGTAAATCTTCTGGTCCCAAAATTATCACCATTAAAGTCTGTGGTACAAAATTCGCCTATAACGAACACGGTTATAGCGAAATTTCCGTCATAACGAAGTCTTTTCCAAGCGCCACAGACAAAGAAAAACAAAAGAAATGTGCTCCGTTATAACGAAATGCGAATTGCTTTCGAAAATACGTAGCGGAACAAGCATTTATAGCGTCTCTGCATGGGTGAATGCTTCACACCACTGTGTGTTCGCTCCTTGTGTCACGCACAGTTTCTGAGGGGAACTTGCGTTTATTATTGTAATACAGTTATCCCATCACATTTCACATAGCTTTCCAGTGTATGATGAGTATTCAGCAAACAGAATATGACATATATACATGGTTTCAATGTTTTTGTTATGTATTGTATTTGTTCGGTTATAACGAAATTTCGTTATAACGAAAGAAAACTGCCGGTCCCGAGCATTTCGTTATAACGGGAGCGCACTGTAATGTGTATACTGCAACCTTTTCATTGTTACACTCAGTAACAGACCCCAAAATAGAGGTTCGTGTTTGCAAGAATGAAATCATTTTCTTTTATAAATTCTTGGGATGATTTACCTAAATAATACATTAAGAAATGTATCAAGTATATGTAATTCATGTGTGTTTGTGTAGGAGATCTCAAGGAGTTGGGAATCCCCCTTTCCTCCCGTAATTATTTTTTTTTAAATCACGGCGAGATTGCGTCCGTATAATAGAGAGATCCGGATAAAGGGAGGCCGGATAAGAGAGGTTCAACTGCATATGTCATAAACCATAATTTACCACATTTACCTGTCATCTTCCTTCTATCAAAGGACAAGTCTACCTTCATAGATATGTGGATTGAGTGAATGCAGCAATTTTAGTAGAACACATCAATGAAAGTGTGAGGAAAATCAGACAATCCGTTCAAAAGTTATGAATTGTTGAAGTTTATGCTCAGTCACTGCTGGTTGAGAAGACTACTACAGCTTTTGATGTCACAAGTGTAGAACCATGATTATAGAAAATATAAGAAAATTTCAGCATATTTTCCCTTTTCTCTCACAATATAAGAATACTTGACTAGTCTTTCAGAAAGTAGGGGGAATGATTACCTGAACATTATGTCGGTGACAAGTCGAGGAATTATGCACTTGTTTCAAAAATAAAATTTTGTGAAATTCTCTTTATATTGTTCTTGTATTGTTCTAGGCATGTGACATTCACTCACAGTAGTCTTCTCATCCAGCAGTGACTGCGCAGAGTTATGAATTCATTCATAACTTTTTAACGGATTGTCTGATTTTTCTCTAAACTAACATTGATGTGTTCTATTATTATTACTACATCCACTTTAACCCACATGTATATGAAGGCAGGCTTTTAGTTGCTGGAAATGTGTTTGTCAAAAAGTCAGGTGATTTAAAATGCAATTTTAACTTTGATTTGAGCACTACTTTGAATGTCCCACAGATAAATGTCATCATAGAAAATTAAATGCTGTTCATCTTTATCATTACTTCACCTTTTTTGTAGAGGAGTATTGAACCAATGTTGTAAAAAGTTGGGGAAGTTATGGAAAGCGTCAAGGTTAATATAAATTAGTGTTTAATTTTGTGAACATGATGTACTAACTCCTTAAACAGTAATCTCCATTCCAACAAAACCACCAAAGTAGCTCTAGCCAGAGCTTGGTTCCACAGTAGCTCATTAGTGTATGTTCAAATAAAAGTTACATTCCATTAAGATGATATTTTGTCTTTTGATTTATTTTTGTCTCATTACTTTAAAGACACAAACCATCGTGTATGTCAATGCTACGTTTATTGTCTTTTTATTGCATTTTTTATTTTCTGTCAGCACATTCAATTTGACATTGTGATGAAGTCAGTACCTTCACCAGAGAGGATGTGTTTTTCCTAGCTTTGTTTGCAATGAATGGCCAAAATTCGGAAATGTTGCATAGATTTAGTCCATGGATTAACTGCATCATAATGTCATTTAGAAAATGGTCTAAACTTTTGCACTTTCCAAAAGAAGTGAAGATGTAGTCCATGGCCTAAATGTCCTGTAGCATCACAGATTAGTCAACTGAGAAGTGTAGAATCACGCAAAAGACGGTAAAAGGAAACTATTATTGCTGTTTCATTTAGATCTTTATTTGGTGTCCGCTCGTGATACTCAAACGTTGACAATACGTTTCATCCGTGATAGTCTTAATTCAAGTCAGTGTTACATTATTCTACATCTCCCCCCAAGCTAATTCATCTCACAGTTCAAAAATGCCATTTGAAATGTACACTGTATTCAAATTCCACTGATATCAAATTCTTCAGTCCAACCGTTCTTATTAAAATTCTTCAACAATCCTTTTAAATTTCTATATTAGAAAGAGTGTTTTATAAATCATTCCAAACTTTCATTCTGATACATGTCCAAAAATTCAAAGAATTCAATCCAATTTCTATTTTAAGTTAGCTCATTACTTAGTTTTCTATTCTCAAATGGAGAGCCGCTGTGGTGGTTTTACTAGATGACCAGATCGAGTTCTCGTCTCAGGCGGCGCTCGAGGTTGTGAGTCCCCCTGTCGGCCCCTGGTTACCTGCTGGGCTCGTGGTGGACTGCTGCGGCATTGTGGATGGCTGCCCCTGGAGAGCAACCAAGGCACTTCTGTTCCGTCACACTATCCCCTGGTTTGTCTGGATATGGTAGGACCTCGGCTGTATTGCTTTTCCCACCACCTCTCGGAAGCGAGCTTGATCTCGAACCCAGATGGCATCTCCTGGCTGAAGGTCTCGGAGAACATGCGATGAATGGCGCCTGTCATAGTTCGCCATTTGGTTTGTGCGATATTTGTCCTTCTTTCTCACATTCTCCAAGTCCTGTGTTTGCACTCTAGGCATGAGTGTTTGAGGGAGAACACGAAGTTGCGTCCTCAGTCGCCTTCCCATGAGGAGCTCGCATGGTGCCATACCATTCTGCCATGGTGTTGACCGGTAGCTTAGGAGTGCAAGCTGGATGTCCTCGTTTTTCCTCAGCAAGGCCTTTACTGTGCGCACTCCCCTCTCTGCTTCACCATTCGCTTGTGGATATCTTGTTGAGCTGGTTGTATGGACAAATCCATACTCCTTGGTGAACTTTTTGAAGTTTTCATTTGCAAATTGTGGTCCATAGTCCGAGATTACCAAATCCGGAATCCCATGGATTGGAAAGATCTCCTTTAGCGATTGGATCACTGCTTCCGGAGATTGGCCACGTAGTACTTTGACCTCGATCCATCTTGAGTAGTAGTCAACTGCTATCAAGAACAACTTTCCTTTGTGTTCAAAGAAGTCTATGCCTAGTCGTTCCCATGGCCTTGCAGGAAACGATGTCATCAGTGGCTCTTTCGTCTCTCGGCAGTGGATGGCACATGTTATGCATCTGGAAATCATTTCCTCCACATTCTTGGATAGACCAGGCCACCACACTGATTCTTTTGCTCTTGCTCTGCACTTTGTGATTCCCAAATGTCCTTGGTGTAATTTACAAAATCACCAATCTCTCATTGTAAATCAACAAATCAACGACGGTCAAGTGTCCTCTTTGTTCATAGTGCTGTCTCAGGACTGGATTGTGTGGCATGTAGTCTAGCCATCCTTTGACACAGTACTGTCTGATTTGAGCACATATTTCATCTGACTTTTGTGCTTCTCCGATTTGATCCAGTCTTTCTTTGGATGCTGGATGATTCGCGGTTGTGGCTGATGCGAATGTTTCAACCTCATCTACCAAGGCGACCTCACCCTTTCCCGGCATTATGACAGGTGCATGTCACAGGGTATCACCGTCAACTACTGCTTTCCTGGAACGTAAACTGTCATTGCGTCAAATCTCATCATCCGCAATCTGAACTGTTGAAGTCTTGAGGGCATTTTTGCTAGTTCTTTGGAGTTCAAGAGTGTGACCAGTGGTTTGTGGTCAGTCTCTACCTGGAAGTGTAGACCAAGGACATAGTCTGTGAACTTCTCGCATGCCCATGTTGCTGCTAGAGCTTCTTTTTCTATCACCGCATACCTCTGTTCTGTCTCTGTGAGCGTGATGCATAGCACACTGGCCTGTGCTTTCCATCTGACTGCATGTGATGCAGGACTGCCCCCATTCCTGTATTGGCTGCATCTGCGGTGATGATTGTAGGGAGTCCTGGGTCATAGTAGGCTAATACCTCAGGTGATACTAGCTTGTCTTTCATTCGCTCAAAAGACCTCTGCTGTTCTTCTCCCCATTTCCATGCATTGTCCTTACATAGGAGCTCACAGAGAGGCTCGTTCATGTCCGCAAGTCCAGGTATGAACTTTCCTACCTGGTTCACCATGCCCATGAACCATTGGAGTTCCTTCACATTCCTGGGGGCCGGGAATTCTCTGATCGCTCTTGTTTTGTTTGGATCAGCCTTTACATCGATGATATACCCCAGGAATTTCACCCGCTGCTGTGAGAACTCACATTTGTCATTCAGTGTGAGTCCTGCTTCTTGTAGGCGTTGAAGGACTGCTCGCACCCTGGTGTCATGTTTCTTTTGATTTTGTCCATGTATCAGCACATCATCCATGTGACAAATCACCCCATCCAAGTCCTTCCAAGATGGATGACATTGTCTTTTGGAAGACCTCCGGTGCTGATGCTATGCCAAAGGGTAGTCTGTTGAAACAAAATCTCCCATATGGCGTGATGAACATGGTCAGGATTCTTGATTCCTGATCTAGCGGTACCTGCCAAAACCCGCTGTTCGCGTCGAGTTTGGAAAATGTAGAGCTTTTTCCCAGCTTGGCAAGGCTTTCATCTACAGACAACATCGGGTGGATTTCTCATTCGAATGCTTTGAGTTGGGTGAGATCCACACAAATTCATATTGACCCGTTTGGCTTGGGCACTGGGACCATCCCTGAGCACCATTTTGTAAGCTCTGACACCTTAGAAATCACCCCTTGTTCAAGCTTTGAGTTCAGTTCTTTTTTCACTTTGGGAAGCAGAGGATGGTGGACCTTTCTCGGTGCATACAAACAATGTGGTTTAGCATCCGCAGACAGGGTGATATGGTGTGTCCTCTTCAGATGTCCCAGTCCTTGAAACAACTCAGGGAATTCCTTTCGGAAATTTGCGTGAGTGTCCCCTTGATTGTCGAGTTCACTGACAAGAACGATGAGTCTCAAATCTGTACATGCTTTTCTGCTGAGTAGTGAACATGGTTGATTTTCGATCACATACATTGTTTCTGTGATTTGTTTGTCTTTGTACTGCAGATTTGCTTTCATTTGCCCAATGACTGTAAGAGCTTTCCCTCGTGGACCATGTTGGTTGAAGAATGCTTCTGTCCAGCCATGGCGTAGAATCTGAGAGTACTGAAACTGCAGCACCAGTGTCCAACTTGAAGTGTGTTTCATTTCCATTCATTTGAATATCAGCACTCCAATACCGTTTGTCTGTTTCTCGCACTTCACCGAGGAAGGGAACATCAAGAAAGGAATCATCATCTTCTTCCGCTCCATCTATTTCATGGACTTTCCCTTGTTTTGGTTTGTCTTTGTATTTGTTCAATGGAGGCTATCCGCTACGGCACACAGACTGAAAGTGGCCCATCTCTCCACATTCATGGCACTTTGCGTCTTTTGCAGGGCAATTTACGCGGTTATGTCTAGCTCTGCCACACCATTTACAGTTACCTTGTGATGGCATGGACGTCTTCCCACTTCCCTGGTTGTGTGAAGTGAACGATTTGCTCCGCGTATTTGTAGCCGTAGGCTTATGCTTGAAGCCAACATGTTCAACAGTAGGGTTTGATTTTGTACCCTCCGATTCCCCTCTGACAACGGGCTTATTTTGTTTCCTTGCTTCAGCTTGTCTGCTTAGTTGTACTGCTTTGGTCAGGTTTAAGTCCTCTCGTGATTGCAAGTGATCTGATAAGGCATCATTAAGCACTCCAACCACTATTCTGTCCCTTATCAGCTCATCTTTCAATGTTCCATATTCACAGTTGTTGTGACTGATTTAGTCCAGCGATTTTCTCGAAACTTTCTGGTAAAGGCAGATTTTTCTCCACAGTTCGTTTACCGCCGCTGCCACCATGAAGAATCACGCAAAAGAGGGTAAAAGGAAACTATTACTGTCGTTTCATTGAGATCTTTATTTGGTGTCCGCTCGTGATACTCAAACGTTGACAATACGTTTCATCCGTGATAGTCTTAATTCAATAAGTCAGTGTTACATTATTCTACAAGAAGGATGGTTTATTAAAGCCGTGGACTAAATCTCATCCATGGTTTCTGTGTATGTGTGTGGGATTGACAAATCAAACACAGCTAGTGCCACATAGCATTACAGGGCGATTTACGCAATTCACACATCCACAAACAAAAATCAGTTAAGGTACTGGTATCTTATCGTTTTCATATGGCTATTCAGCATTGGTAGCCAAATCTGGAACCACTTCTCACACGAAGTGGTATTTTATCTTCATACACAAACAAAAATTAGTTTAAGGGCCCCTGAAATCCAAATGGATGTTGATTTGTGATACCCTCAACATCACTTTTGCGATGAAACGAATATCTAGAAACATTCCATATATTTTTAACGATTTTTTCCTCTAGTTTTCTTCAGATTACTTGGGAACGCCCACAAAAAAATCCTTCAAAACCAATACACTGTATTCCTCAGCTGGCCTCCTGTCAATCATTGCCAAAGTACTGAAATGTGTAACAAAAGGCATTGGAATGCACCTTCCCCTCGACTCTGCATAACTTGCATGTTTCTGTGATAATTAGCTGTGTTCAGACGGGAGCAGTTTTGGTCGGAGTAACTGCGGAGGAAGGGTCGGAGGAAGCTTGGTCGGAGTAACTTCGGAGGAAAGGTCGGGGTAGTGCCCGTCTGAACTAGGTCGTTGTAACTTCCTCCGGTCGGAGGAACTTACCACGACCTCTTCCTCCGACCAAGATACTCCTGAGTTTTCTCAGGAGTATCTCGCTACCACGACTAGCAGGTCCGAGTAAATTGCCCGTGCGGACAAGCCCTCGGAGTATCTGTGAACTTACCTTACGACCTATAGGTAAAACTTAAATCGCAATGTTGACATTTTGCGAGTACGCATGCTCGTGTAGTGCAATTCTAACCTAGTCGATCGCGACGAAGAAGGCTTAGCTCTCAGAAATGTCCATCAACAAGAATGGAGAAGGCAAATGCCACTGGTAAAAAACAATCGTAGATCTATGGCCTACGTGCGCGACCACTTCCGGAAATTACACCGACCCTCCACGGTGATCCCCGCGAAGGCCGTGGTAAATTGGTGGGAGTTTCTTCCCACGACCGTCGTGTGGACACAGGGTCGTGGTAAGATAGGTATAAATTTGAATTTTAATTGCTGCGCCATAAAATTTTAATCCGACTAGAAATACGTCTGAACATTGTGACGAGCAAAAGACATGGCGAGGGAACATGCAAGTTATGCTGAGTCGAGGGGAAGGTGCATTCCAATGTCTTTTGTTAATCATTTCAGTACTTATTATATTGTTTTCGAAGGATTTTTTGTGAGCGTTCCCAAGTACAATCTGAGAAAAATAGAAGAAAAAATCGTTAAAAATATATGGAATGTTTCTAGATATTCGTTTCACCGCAAAAGTGATGTTGAGGCCTTGAGGGTATCATAAATCAAGGAGGTTCGAGAAATGGAGTCACAACAGTCTTATTTGCTTTGACCCCATGCTCGAAGCCGCCACTCATATGAAGTATGTATCAAACTGGATCTGCCCCTCCTCCCCCCCCCCCCCACATAGGAAGAAAATGAATTCACGTCTCATTGTATAATGACCAGCCACTGTCTAAAGCCATGTTCAAACGTATTTCTACTCGGAGTAAAATTTTATGGCGCAGCAATTAAAATTCAAATTTATACTTATCTTACCACGACCCTGTGTCCACACGACGGTCGTGGGAAGAAACTCCGACCAATTTACCACGGCCTTCGCGGAGGATCGGTGTAACTTCCGAACTTCTGGAAGTGGTAGCGCCGCGCACGTCGACCATAAGATAATTTTTTACCAGTAGCATTTGTCTTCTCTATCCTTGTTGATGGAAATTTCTGAGCGCTAGCTTCTTCGTCGCGATCGGCTAGGTTAGAATTGCACTACCCGCGCACGTGTATTCGCAAAATGTCAACAATGCGATTTGCCCCCTGAAGTTTTACCTAGGTCTTAAGGTATGTAAGTTCACAGATACTCCGAGGGCTTGTCCGCACGGGCAATTTACTCCGACCAGCTAGCCGTGGAAGCGAGATACTCCTGAGAAAACTCAGGAGTATCTTGGTCGGAGGAAGAGGTCGTGGTAAGTTCCTCCGACCGGAGGAAGTTACCACGACCTTGTTCAGACGGGCACTACTCCGACCTTTCCTCCGAAGTTACTCCGACCAAGCTTCCTCCGACCCTTCCTCCGAATTAAGTTTCTCCGACCAAAACTGCCCTCATCTGAACACAGCTTGAGGATACACTAATCTGACATATCAGAACTATTCTTGAAGATGATTACCATATTACGTTTCATTTTTCGGAAATAATCAGAAAAGTGATAAAACCGGCTTTCCATGAGGGTAAAATGTCAGACACTTTCACAAAATACAGCTCAGATTTTACACTTTTTGCACATATTTTCGAACGGAAATTGACTTTTATATGCCGGGAAATGTGCAAAACGCCTGGAAATGTGCAAACGTCGCCAGATCCAAACTGTCCTTGGAAAGAATGAGTACTTGAATGCATCAATAGATGTCTGGGGGAATGTTAAAACTTGACAGTCAGACCGCAGCACGTATGCTAATGAGCCGATCCGGCAAGATTTATTCAGCACTCTCGTTGACGATCTTTGCGTTCGAAAGGTGTCTCGTTACGTGCGAGATTTTTGCGAGAGTATAACAGGGCTATGGTTTTCACAGTGTAGCGACTTGTATAGTTTACATTCATCATAGGTACAAGTTACGGTAAATTGTTTCTCCAGACTTTGTTTCTTTATTTTGATACCAAATTTGCGTATAATATCGGTTTCTTATCATGACGATATAATCAGTTGAAGTTTGTGTAAATTTTACCTGCTTTTTTACGGAAGATTTTGGCGTCTAAAGTTCGTTTTTTGGTTCCTGATGACCGGATTAAGAAAACTGTTGTTTCTGATTTTGGCTTTTTCGTAGAGAGGAAAACTTAGATGCTCATCATATTTGAGTCAAGGGAGACGCAAACATGATTTATACTAGTTTTTTCCGTTTTGAAATGTCTGTAAAATTCACTCTTGAGCTGGAAGTATATGCTCCACACAAAGTGTACAGTGGCGCGAAAGAGCCCTGTCATTGGACGGTGCTTGCACTCGGTGCTTGAACTTGGCTTGAAACTACACGCGTGCCTGTATGCAAGCATGCGCTATGCATGCACGTGGCATGAAAACCGTAGCAGCGTAATGACGTGATGCAAGCGCTGAATGCAAGCGCTGTCCAATGAGAGAGCTTATAACTCTTGAGATTGCACGGTTTTCAAGCTGACCAGCACTGACATCGATGTATAATTTTACTGGTTCTTGACCGGATTAAACAACAAAATTGTCAAGATATTTACATAGATACAAAGATTAAGAGATGGTCTACCAAATACTGCATTTTCATTGAGACGCAAGGTGAATTTGGTATTCTTTTGACGTCATGAACGTGTACTACACGAATTACTTTTTTTCATCATTTTTTCAAGCTCAAATTACGCTATGATATTTTTCATTTTTCAATAATTTGAGTAACATGTGACGATAGCTTACTTTTTTTTCCTTGAATTTGATACCAAATTTGTGAATATAAGGTGCATTTTTTGTTGCCGAAAGCCCAAGGACAAAAATCCCCTTCCGCAGCTCATTACGTATGCAAGCCTCGAGCGGGCTTGCATACGAGTTGAATAAATACGAGCGAATTTATCGGGTGCTGCGGACTGACTGTTGAGGTCATGATCGTTCCTTGCATGGTAGGTTGCACATTAACGATGCTTCGGTTGCAACGAAGCAGAGATTGGTGTCGTGGTGTGTGTTTGTTGTTGCTGTTCAGTTGTTGTCGCGCTATCATCGTCGTTGTTGCGTGTTTGTTTGTTTGTTTGTTTGTTTGTTTATTTGTTCGGTCGGTCGGTCGGTCGAGGCGAAGTTGCGATACAGTGAGACAAGGACGCCGGTCCCGGGGATTTAGTTGTGGCAGGAGTTCAATGTATGAGATAGTCTATATACAGTAATCGAGAGAGCTGTTTTTTGTAGAGCTATCTCCTCCGAAGCCGTCGGATCGGGGCCGCCCAAACCGGTGCCGTCGGCAGCGGCCGGGTTTCGGCCGCGCTCCTCCTCCGTGTCGACGTCGAGAGCGGCACAAAAAACATAGAAAAACGAAAGACAAACAACAACATGCAGCGTTTGCGCGCTGGCGCGCTGGACTCCCGCTTCAGTGGCGAAAGCTCTATCATCGTTCTTGGACGCACACACACGCACACGATGTATACGGGTTATACTGTATACAGCTCGCGCCAGTTCGCAGGCTCAGGTCGCACACACAGAACTCTATACAATCTGTGGTAGCACAGTACGTGGGCATTCTCGCTGGCCAAGTTGATCGTTCGCGGAGACATGATACATACACGCACTACGGGTACGGGCAATATATCGCGGAGAGTGGTGGTGTGTACGTACATGCATATAATTGAGCCTGTCGCTGTGTTGCATTGCTTATCATGATGATGCGTTCTCGGTACACGGGAAGCTACGAATGCCGTATTCTATTTCGAGAAACTACAGGATCATGTGCAGCTCAGCTACGTTATTTAGTTTACTCTCAAGTCGGGTATCATTGTACTCAGACTGTATATAGCAGTGATATCGACGGCTAAATATCCACTTAAATTTTGTCCTTGCCGATCGTGCCTTTCCATATCAGATTACAGGCCTGCGCCTGTCGCGCCTGTGTATGTATTGACGATGGTTACACCAAACACACTATCTGCGTGCACGTGATATGGGCTCTCATATGGTAAATACACGGCTCGGTCATACAAGGGCATTTACGTAAGAAAACAGCGAATGCTTTTATTTTATTGTATTTTGCACAACTACAGGATACTATGCAGCTCAGGTACGTCATTTAGTTTGCTCTCACGTCGGGTATCATTGTAGTCCTAAGACTGTTTAGGACGCAAATATCCACTTCAATTTTTATCCTTGCCGATCGTGCCCTTCTATTTTGATTGCACGCACCGCTGAGCTGTCCATTCGTTTATTGCATAGCTGCTGTAAACATGAATATTCATAAGACACGTGCGGACGTAAGGGAAAACCTCGCTTTGCCGACCGCCTATTTTTGAAGTTACAAGTGGAAATTGAATGGGTGGTTCTATAGTCCGTCAAACCAAGTTTTGGTGATAAAAACAAAAAAGAGGGAGCAAATGAAGACAAAAATATTCTTCTTTTTCCCTTAACGTGGGAAAAGAAATATTAAAGAAAAAATTCAAGGCCCCGAAACCCATGGATACCCACGGATGCCTATACTTATTAAACCTTATAATGACTATCATCTCCCCTCCCAAAATAATATTTATTAAATGATGATACAATAATAGTATTCATATAATAATGATAATAATGACAATGTACAGTCTATGAAGCAGATAAACGGGCGAGGATATGTAAACGTATTGTCGTTGTGTGTGTGTGTGTTTTTTTTAATGACGTGGTAATGAATATTTTTCATGACATACGCCACTTTTCAGCTTTTTCATGAAGAGAAAAGATGTGTGTGCGTTGGGGCCAGATAGGGCTCATGTACGTTGTTTTTTTTTTTTTTTCAACGGGCGTCGAGACTGAGGGCGAATGGCATGGGGAAGGGGGAGATATGCAGGGCAAAATGTCAATGGCACCCCCCGTGCTTCGACGGGAAGAATCTTTGGTCAAAGAAGACAATCCTCGAATTTCCACGGGTGCTGCCAAGTTGATCTGTGATAACAGCAAGCGGGACGTACAGTTTTGGTTGAGACCTAATTTCAGGTTTCTAACATTTTTAGGTGAGATAATGATAAACCTCTTATGAAATATGAAAGAGCAAGTAATTCTATGAGGAATTCAACGTTTATTAAAGATGAAAACTGGTTTTGAAATGGCTGAGATATCCAAAAAAGAGCGATTCTAATAAAGTGTGGGACCCACACTTAATTACGATTGCTTTGTTTTACTTTGTTTTTGGATGTTTCAGTTATTCCAAACCCGATTGTCATCAAATAAACTTTGAATTCATCTTAAAATGGTATGCTCTGTGCTATAATCATAAGTGTTTTCTTGGTATCTCGCAAACAGTTAAATGTCCAATTCTCATCTCCACCAATACTGTACCATCCCTTTAAAGTCCCATTCCATGGACCGGCTCCTCAGCTCAGGTGTTAGGAGGGGATGGCCATGGGTAGAAGAGGGTGCAAAAGAAGAAAGGAGAAAATAGTAAAGTTCTTTCTTTTTGACTACTAAAAACGCGGCAAAAATGATATGAATAAATTCAAAAAAAAATATGAGGCCCTCAGACCCGTGGATTTCCACGGGTGCTGCTAGTAAGGTTTATATTTCATGGGTGTTTCATAGTTATAACGTTAACTGTAAAGTGTATTTTTGAATTATATTATATGTATAGCATAGTATGTTTATACACAGTAATTATTTATTCATTTTGATTTTCCCATTATGTATTGTTGAATATGTGTATCTGTAGGATTTACTTAACTTTCTTCCGGTCAGAATATTTTTCCTTTTCCTATAATATCAGATGTGAAATATGATTATATTGGGTGGATTTAATGCAATTTATTGGTAGTGTATTTTTATATATTTATATAATTGAATGAGTGATTAGAGTTATTATTTTTTTAGGTTTAATGTATATCGATATAAGTTCTTTTTTTTTCTTCTCGTCCTGAAACAGCTGATCAATCATTCAATTCAATTCAATTCAATTCAATTTATTCATTTCATAAAATTGCATATAAAATATTTACATAAATGTGTGAGTCAAAGGAGGAAATCACGCAAAAACCCAGGGCTTGGAAATGGAGATTCCCTTTACAACAATCATCACAGTTTTGAATGAAACATATATATATATATATATGGGTCAGAATTTTGAACGATGTACAATTGAGCCAAAACAAGGCAAAATTTAAAAAGTAGGAAATTCTCCAAATCATTCATCTTACCTGAAAGGGTATAACTCAAGCTTTAATATGAACCCAATTATACTAGGATTTTCCCAGAGGAACAAGTTTTTATTCACCGCTGAAGTTTACCATGTCCAGAGCAGCGAACGTCCGTGAGGAATAGTACTGCACATACATTTGAATACCATTTAACATGGTTTCCAAAGATCTGATTCAGTTCAAAATCCTAACGAAATATCTTAAGGGATATGTGTACGTGATTGCAGAATATTAAGCTTATACTCTTAACCTGTACGTAATGGTAGACAACTGATGATTTAACTAAATTCGTCATTTCTGTGGAAATATTGCTCTTCCGCTAAACACTTTCTTAACTTTACGCCCATTTTACAGAAACTCAATATTTTCACCTCTTATTTCACTATCCCATACTTTAATCCTCACTCCCAAATAATAATATACCTTTTTAAGATGTTTCTTATCTGAGCAGTCTCTATAACCCAACAAACAAAGCATAGTTTTCATCACGGAGGTTCGCGTGTAGCTCACGGACGTTCGGAACAAACAAGATATTGAACAATGCAGCTCTCTTGAGTTGGAAACGCATTCTATTCACAAGAAACAGCAATTTCATGTCGAGAACAAACTCCTCTGCAAAATCCTGAATAGATATTACCAATTCGCAATTATATAAGTTGTTTATCTTCTCATACTGAGGAATCAAAGAAAACAATTTTTCCATCTCTCGTAAATGAACGTACAAACGTACGTGCAATCTCAGTGACGTAGTCCATCCTTGAGAACGAATATATTTATCAAAATTTCGTTATCATGAAGTAAATATTCAGGTCCTAAACTTGTTATATAAAGTCTACAATGCAAAATTTGCTTTTTATATAACGAACATGGTCACAGCTAAAATTATGACAAAGAATTAATATAGAAAAACAACAGAAATGTGCTCCGTTATAGAAATACGAAGTTTAGCTGGGGAGGGCAAACGAATACGTTAGGAAGAAATCCCTCTGTGTTTGCTCTTTGTGTTACACACTGTCTTATTTTTGTCTTATTATATTAGTCAGAAATGTTAATAGGTTCGATACTGCGAAGTTTCGTCATAACAAGACACAAAAAGTCCATATAACTTGGATGGATGTTTGTAACTTCGATATTATACAATAAGGTTTGTTATAACAAACCTTTTGTAGCGCGTCATTTCGGTGGCTCGTTATACAGTTTGTCAATACGAAAATTGATAGAGTTCGTATAATTATGAAGCTTTTTTATTCGGTAAATGATAGGAATCTCCGAAGGTTAACCGAAAGGCTTATTAATTGGAACATGAAAAGTTATGTTCGCTGATCCAAATGTGGAGAAACAAGTTAGCAACTAAAATCTTCCAATTTCAAAACCTCATGATAACCGTTTTCACCTAAAAGAATATCAGGCCCATTCCACTTTTAGAAGAACGGACCTAAAAATAATGATCCTTAATATCTAATGTTCGAAGAACATTTCTAATAACAAACCTCCTGAATTAACTACAATTTTTTTTTTTTCATTTTGGAATAACAAACCTTTGGACATCGGAGTAACGAATCTTTGGAAGAGCGAACGTATCAAAGTGCAACCTTAAACCTATTCTTCATCATTACTTTTTTTTAACATGTGTTTTCAAAGTAAGCACAAAAGCACAAACAAATTGACGATCTCTCTGTCTCTTAAATGTAAAATGAAAAAAAAAAATCTTGGAAAAAATTACAAATGAATATTGCTTTTCATTGATGAGTATAAAACAACACCATGTGATGATAAGCGGAGGATTTGTGTGTTTTCATCAGACAATAATTGTATACTGCATGATTTATGTTCGCTTGTGACGGCATTTCGATGAATAAAAAACCTAAACAAACAAACAAAAACTTCTCCAGAGGAATTTGGTATAACGGGAGTGCACTGGCAATTCTTTTCTCTGTGTGTTGGAGCTCGATCCCTTCTCTGTTTCTCAGTCATTTTCATTCAACTGCTTCCACGTCATTTTGAAACTTTTCCGTTTCTTATTCAACACATGCTCATTACTTCCGTCATTATCCTGAATGTGAGTGCGTTGCACTTTTCGGATTTGTTTTGGTTTGTTTTTGTTTTCTGTTTGGTCGCAGCATGTTCAGGCTATTGAGGGAATGAGAGAAAATCGTCATGAAGAGAAAAATAAGAATGAATTAAAGCATTTAATATCATGACAATACAGCGAACGTCCGTTATGGAGACCAAGACTGGATGTGTTCTGTTTGAGACGGCAGCTACCATACTCAAAAGATAAACACTTAGAGCACCTGTCACTAAAAAGTGGCACTGATCCTCTTTCTCCTAGTATGTAATCCACTGACTTATTCAACCAACGAACATCCGTGAAAAAACGTTTTCCGTTTGTTATTACAGGTAAATTGAGTGCTGAACGCTATTCACTTTCGGGTATGAGCGGCTCGGTGATTTGGTAATATTTTCAACTAACATTAATCTTATGTGCAGTGATATATTTGTAATTGACAGAAATTTCCTTTCTCGGACAGAACGTCCGTGAGCGAAACTTTCAGAACCTGTAACAGTACAAATTGTCTCCAGAGCCTCATTAGAAAGAAATTTAAACGCACAGAAATTACAGATTACGCAAAATTTCATTTTCCTATAACTTTGTTTTAAGTGTTTAGCTGTTTTTTGTATAATTAGAGGGAAAACAAGCGTAAAATTGTGAGTAGATTTTCAATTGTTTGTTCATCATGATCACATAACGCCTTAAAAATTCTGAAACTACTGCTCTAAACTCATTTTCTACTTTGTAAAACTTTATTTGTCGCTATTCGAGCCAAAAGTTTTAAAGAATACAGGACACTTTCGGGACAAGTTATCCCTATCGGAGGGATTGCATACGTCACGGACGTTCTCTGGAATTATCACGGACGTTCGTTCTACTACTAGGGTCATGTTCCAGGACGGATAACTAATAGGCAGAGAGTACCTAGCCTTCCTAACTCTTTCAAAAATTTGAAAAGGTATTGCCAATGCAAATTGTAAGAAATTTGACATCCTTACAACATATGTATTGCTCAGAGGGGGATCAGGAGGTGAATTTTCAGAGAAAATATTAATTATTTGCTTGGTTTTTGGTGAATTGCATGGTCCAAAAACTGCGGACGAACCTCAGTCCGCTCCAAAAATGGCATGCAGCTCCTCGGCTAGAGAGCCAAAGGTAAAATGCACCATCGCCATCAAAGCAAGATGGTGTCTCACTCGAAAACGTTTTAATCATCACGGACGTTCTTCTTTTCTTGGAGGTTCGTCTAAAAATATAATTTCGGTTCCTATTTGACAAAGGATGGACAGAAACTCAAAACAAACATATTATCGTGTTGCTAGATCTTAGTTGATTACGACTCAGAACAATATCGCCAATAACGTTTCATGGGCTACGATCTTCATTAGAAAATAGCGGAGGCACGTCCGTGACGAAAACTGAGTATAATTTTGCATAAAAGAATATCACGTCCCATGTACAGCCAGCAGACGTACAATTTTTGCAGGATATGTTCATTAGGTGGAACACCAATTTTTCGTATACGTTACAGTTGGGACAACAAAGTAGAATTTGCAGCAGCGATAGAAATAAAAGCATCACGGACGTTCGTCTGTTTAGGACTTTGATATTTTAATTGCTCTCTGTAATTTTATTCGTGCTCATAAAGTTCTTATAATTTTGTGGTACATACCCATGATATGTCAGATCCAGAACATGGTCAGATATTAGATGCCACGTACCATTAAAAATGCACATCATTAGTTTGAAAAACAAAAATTATTGCGAAAATAGCGTTTTTACCGTATTTTTACGCTATAAGTCCTTGTGATATGAAAAATATCAGGCAAAAGTCCACCAAACCATATATTTCCTGAAAGGAAATTTACCAATCTTTGAGATGACTTGAAAAAATCTGGTTGCTTAGATCATCCTGGCGTGTTCTAAGGGAAAGAATGTCATAAGGTACGAAAATTGGCAATTGTACATCGTTCAAAATTCTCACCCATATATATCCAAATAGAACTAAGATTAGAGACCGTTACAAAATCAACAATATATTATGATGGAAACAGGAAAAAAACAACGACTGAACTAATACAATATATTACAATACAATACAAAACAAACATGCACGGTATTTGTCAAAGGTTTGTATGGGAATTGCACAATTTTCATCATTCATTCATATATAATAAACAATCAGTACAGATTAAGAAAAAGCTGCTTATATTGAGTCATAAAAAGATTCAATGTGTTAGCAGTTTTCAGTTTCATGCTTAACATATTCCACAATTTAGCCCCTTTGTACTTTATTGAGTTGGATTGACTAATTTTCAGACGATAGAATGGTGAAATATAACATTGTTTATTTCTAGTATTGAAAGAATGTTTCTTGGCATGAGTAGAAAAATAATCATTGAATATATCTGGCAAGACTGAGCGAACATATTTATACATAAAAATACCAAGTTTGAATGAAATTCTGTCTCGAAAATTTAACGTTTGCAAGTCCTTGAATAATGGAGGGGTGTGGGCAAGATTGAGGGAATTTGTACAGAGGCGAATGGCTTTCTTTTGGAGGACCGTTAGCCGATCTAATTGTCTCTGGCTGGTCCCTGACTAGACGAGATTACAATAGTTTAAGTACGGCAAAATAAAGGCATTGTAAAGCATTAACAGTGTATTTTTCGGGATTAACGAGCGAAGCTTGAACATCATACCAAGTGCAACACTTATCTTTCCATGGACATAATTTATCTGGTTATTCCAGGACAACTTTTCGTCAATATACACCCCTACAAAAATTATTGTGGCAACCTTTTCAATTTCATTATTATCAATTCTTATAGACAAGTTTGGATAAAATTGTATCTGTCTTCTGGAAGATTGAAAAATCATATATTTCGTTTTACTAATATTCATTTGTAGTTTATTTGCCTTGAACCAGTTGCATAAGGATTGCACTTCTTCATTAACAATTTGGTTAAGCATTTTCTGACCAGAATGTGAGTATATAATATTGATATCATCAGCATAAATTACAAAACGAAAAACTTTCGATGAATTGATAACATCGTTGACATAAATCAAAAAGAGAAGAGGGCCAAGGATACTACCTTGGGGCACGCCATGAGATACGGGCATGAGGTCCGACTTAGCACCGTTGAAGCTGGTGTATCAATTGTTGTCGTCCACTCAAATAATCAACAAACCAAGAATGAGGCACACCACGAATACCATAGTGTTCTAGCTTGTGCAAGAGTATGTTATGGTCCAGTGAGTCAAACGCTTTGCTCAGGTCAATGTACATAGCCAAAGGGATTTCTTTCTTTTCAAGGGATAAAATGACTTGTTCCAAGGTGTGTAACAATGCTGATTCTGTCGAACTGTTGTTTGTTTGTAAATGTACATACAAGTCTACATGATATATTTGTGTATAACTGACAGTTGTGTCGTGATGATCCGGGTCCATTTCTTTCCTTGTTCTTTAGGGCCGGCGGAACACGGGGGGGGGGGGGGGGAACAGGGGGGATCCCCCCCCCCACACACACTTTTTTTTTAAACCCGGAAGTACGTAAGTGGCACTAAAAAGAAATAGAGATCTTGACGTGTGAGCACGGTATAGGATTAGGTTATGTTTTGTTTGTTTTTGTTGAAGACCCCTTTTTTTTCTGTTTTCTTTGTGCTGGTTAGCTCATGAAACCCGGAAGTGCCCTCCCCCCCCCCCAAACACACACTTGAAAAAAAGACGTCATTTTCTGGTCATTATAAATGACGCAGACCCGTAAGTAGGGGAGTTCAGGGGGTTCGAACACCCCCCCCCCCCCCGCTAGCGAGCAGGGTCCGCTTGAACACACAAAAAAAAAGGTGAAAACTTCTTCCCAAAGCTCAAAATATGACAGAGGAATGATTTTTAACGATAAAACAACAACAATAATCAAAATAAAACAAAAACAAAAACAAAAAGCCAGCATAACCCAAACTCGACTATTACGTCTCTTGCGCTTCTCCATATTCACTACCACAAAGTGATCAACCTGGAAGAGGTGGTTGAAATCTTCAGCAACACAAATCCAAGACGGATGATGCTGAACTTGATAAAGATAATAGGTATAAGAACAAGGGCGCCGGAAGCGGGGGGTGGGGGGCAGGGGTGGCACTTGCCCCCCATAAAATTTTTGGGGGGCAAAACGAGTTTTGCCCCCTTCCCCCAAGTGCCCCCTGTAGCAAATAATTAATCAATTATTTAAAGACCAATATGAACAGTGAAGGCACTTTTCTTGTCTAAAAGGTGTCAATTTCATAACCGAAAATGCAAAATTTCACCCCTTTGTATAACGGGGCGAAAATCATAATTCATTATCAATGTACACTATAATATCTATACACTAATATTTACTTATGAGTAAATTTAGTGTAATAGACATGATAGATGGTAGCCTCGCTCCCTCGAGTGTGCCCCCTGAAACATACCTTTAGTAAACCTTACATTTTCCCTTTCTTCTATGCTTTTCAGCAATGTAAGAATAATTTTTATTGCTCGAACAATGCGATCACGCTTAAGCTTTTAATGAATACATTTCAGACGAATGGCAAAGTGAAAGTAGCTTACTCGCTCTGCCCGTACACATATAAAATGAACAGTTTTCATAAGTTATAATGATAGTCCTTCGCAGTGATGTTTGTTTTACCCCCCCCCCTCCAACACCCTCGCCAAGGATCTCACATCGTCACATAATGTACCCCCGTATGTTATAATCGTAGTCCTTCACACTATTTTTTTCGCCATATTTAATTCCCTTGAAATTTGCTTTTGAATGCTCTATAAACGCGACTTTTGTACTCTGTTTTTACAAAAAGTCCCTACCGTGGGAAAGGGGGTATCCCCAGAAGCGGATCTAGAGGGGGGGGGGTTGCAACCCCCCCCCCCAAAAAAAAAAAAAAAAAAAAATCCGGGGACCATTTTTTTTTTTTTTAATCTTATCTTTTTTTTAAAACTTGTAATTTTTAATCTGGCAATGACCTCTATACCAAAAATAGTGGTGTTGTAGATGCAAGAAAACGCCATTTTCACACACAGATTTTCAAAAATTCTCCCTACTGTCGGAGGGGGGACACCCCCCTCCCACACCCTCCCCCCCCCCTCGCTCGCTACGCTCCCTCGCATACCGCCCCAACCCCCAACCCCCTTTATAAAAAGCTACATCCGCCCCTGATCCCCCTCCCACACCCTTCCTCCCCCCCCCCCCCCTGCTCGGTCGCTTCTCTCCCTCGCCGAGGATCTTACACCATCACATGTACCCCCTTGTGTTATAATCATAGTCCTTCGCACTGAATTTTCCCATTATGTGTAATTTCCAAGAAATTTGCTTGTAAATGCTCTATAAATGCGACGTTTGTACTCTGTTTTTACAAAACGTCCCTGCCGCGGTACCCCCGCTCGGTCACTTCGCTTCCTCGCCGAGGATTTCATAACGTCACATAATGTGCCCCCGTCGAGATTTTGCCCCCCCCCCCCAAAAAAAAAAAACAACAACAAACAACAACAACAACAACAACAACAACAACAACAAACCAAAAGTGTTCCGGCGCGCATGTATAAGAACAAATCAGTATAAAATAGGCACGAAGATGATCAGAGACTTTTCTTCATGGCTGATACATGTGTCAAACCGAACTATTAAAGGTGAAGAATTGATTGTTTTTACGTTTAAAAATAAAGTATACCCCTCCCAGAGCGTATCCGGGCACTTACCCCTTGGGCAACTACCCTCCGGATAACTGCCACAAGGATAATTACCCCCCAGGGCTATAATAGCCCAGGGCTATAAAAGCCCAGGGCTATAAAAGCCCGGGGGGATAATTCCCCCCTTGCATAGGGCAACTACCACCCGGACAACTACCCTCCTAGGGCAATTACCCTCCAGGGCAATTATCCCCTAGGGCAACTACCCCCGGACAACTTAGGGCAATCACCCCTTAGGGCAATTCCCCCTAGGACAACTACCCACCGGATAACTACCCCCCCCCCCCCCGGTTAACTACCCCCCGGATAACTACCACCCGGAAAACTACCACCCAGATAATTACACCCCCCCCCCCCCGGAAAATTACCCCCTAGATAACTACCCCCCGGATAACTACCACCCAAATAACTACCTCCCGGAGAACCATCCCCTAATGATAGATAACTACCCAAGACATTCATGTACTAGTATATCATTATTGTATACAAGTCATCTGTAATGAAGCCTACTTTTATGGAAGCCTACATCTACATTGTGTGTAGGTCCTACACGTACGTACACGTGTTTCACGCACTGAAAAATGAAGATTATTGAGTTGCTGCAGAGAAGAATTATGTCAGGATTGGTTATAGCCATGGTTATTGGTTATTAGTTATTTGTTATTGGTTACCCCAGGGTTCTGTTGGAGGCCCGGTTTTTGTTGTTGTTGTTGTTGTTTGTTTGTGGTTTTTTTTGTCTGTTTATGAAACTAATCGGTTAAGTATTTCGCAAACATTGTATTGCTTATCATCGTTATGCATAATGATACACGACTTCATTTTCTTTCAAACCTGCTGTGTCTTCACTGTCATCGGCCATTGTAAAAGCTTGGTGCCCCCCCCCCCAACACACACACACACTTTACAGGAGCGAATGTCCCACTCTTTTGCATGAAATATAAAGTGGGAGGGAAGTGGCAGCAAAAATATGAAGTCTTTTTAGGTGATACGCTATCAGCGTATCACCTATTGTGATTGTCAAAATTTCTCTTTTTAGGTGATACGCTTTTAGCGTATCACCTATTGTGTTTGTCAAAATCTTCCTTTCTTTCTTTTTAGGTGATACGCTATCAGCGTATCACCTATTGTGATTGTCAAAATCTCTCTTTATTTCTTTTTATTAGGTGATACGCTATCAGCGTATCACCTATTGTGATTGTCAAAATCTCTCTTTATTTCTTTTTATTAGGTGATACGCTATCAGCGTATCACCTATTGTGATTGTCAAAATCTCTCTTTATTTCTTTTTATTCTTCTTTCTTTCTGGACAATTTTGTGTCATCAATATCTCAAGAATGACATTACGGAATAACATGACATTTTCAGGGAACATGTCTCATGACAATATCTAGCCACAATAAGGTTTTCATGACAGTAACATATCTATGACGTCGTCTAGGCGCCATTTTGTGATTTTTGGACCATGTTACATGATCGATCATAACTTCATAACTAAAGGTCATTTCTGTATCATTTTTTGTGGACATAAAGTTCAGGTCACGTTCTATCTTACTTCTTTTGATGCTAATTACCTAGGACATCATTAAGTGCGCGTAAGCGCGCGTCAAAATTTTAAAAGGCTCAAAACAACTTTCCAATGGGAAATCTCGAAGTTTCAGACAATTTTATGCGTTTCAAACAATTTTGCGCGTGCGCGTCCGTCCGCGCATTTTCGCGCGCACAGCGCGTCAGCAACATGAAAATACACTTTTTTTGACAGATTTGGATTCCTGATACTTTGAGCAACAATATCCATTGATTTCTAATCGATTCCTACAAATAACAAAGCAATGCACTTGCGTCAAAGTTCAAATTTCGCGTGCGCGTCTATGTGCAAATATAGTGAAAAAACATGTCTTTGTTTATTTCGCCATAGCTCTTTAAAACGTCAGGTGACCCTATGTTTTTATTGCATATTACAAAAGCATATAAATTGGACATGACGTTTCAAGTATCATTATTTCCATAATTACATTATGACGTCATCATATCGTCATCTGAAATCAAAAAAGTGGAATTAATTTTTTTGAGGTACTGTTTCTGACATTCATTTGCTCGTATCTCTGTTGTTTAAGCTCAATATTATCCCAAATTCAGATATGTTGTACTTTGAACATTTGCCTTTCAAGTCCATGTCATGGTTTTGAAATTTGATGACGTCATCATGCTTTAAATTGTGTTTAAAGGTAAAGACGCAAAATCGGACAAGTTTACGTGTTATGTCTATGGGAGGTGATTTTTTTAGAAACCATGCATTGACTTGACAACGTTTAAGCACCTTTATCTCAGCTGATTTTGCTTCATTTCCTCTGAAACTTATTTATGTTGTAGCTGTGACAATAAGCTGCAGTAATCATGCATTTTATTCTTTGAAATCTCCTCATGAGGTTGACAATTTTGCAATTTAAAACTGAAAATGAGAATGGAATGCGGACCAAACGATTCCTGATTCATCTTTCACGTACATAAGCTTACGTTCCTCTAATTTTCTCGTCGAGACGTATGGTCGAGTGGTTAGAGGCGTCGTCTTAGAAACGTGAGGTTGCACACGTACGGGTTCGATCCTCACAAGAGCACGAAAGAAAATAATATATTTTTTTTACTTTTTTTCTTCAATAGAGTACTACACCTTCGTCCATGTAGAAATCACGTTTGCATGTAAACACACCTATACGCACACACTCACACAGTATACCTTTGTTTTGCGTTGGAGACTGCATTACTTCGACTGCTGCAAAATTATAGTTTTGCAGGTTGGGCTTTTCAAACTGATATAGTATACTGTCACAACATGAAATTTGTTCATATTAATTCAGTAACACAATGTAGTCGTGGTTACTTTGTGCTGATTTATACATGTAACAAGCTATACATTGTAAAAAAGGTATTCAGTCTTCTGTATTGATGATTATTTGTCAATTAGTGGTTTTTGTGGAGTTTCAGATAGTGATAAAAAGTATGGATGATAAATGCAGCGATAATTCCTATAGTTAGTTCAAAGCTGTGTTACAGATGTTTGATACATACATTTAGCATTGTGTGTGTGTATATACGTGTGTATACAGGTTGGCCATATGACACATGCTAGACAATTACTCTTAATTGATTAGCAAACGTGATCAGCTATGGAACTGAATATGGTACTAATGTATGATGTTAATGATTCTGATTAAACTGTGACGAGTTTAAAGGGATAGCGTAACTGTGTGTAAAAATAAGGCAATTATAAGGATATTTTAGGGCAATTTGATAACCATGCCTATAATAATTTCATACAGGTACTAATGCCTGCCTCATATTCAAATGATAGATCGTCATGTCAATAGCAAACTGACAACGTACGATGAATGTGTTATATATTGAACAACTGTCTTTCAAGTCCATAACGTTCCCCATATTTTCCCGTCGAGACGTGTCGCCGAGTGGTTAAAGGCGACGTCTCAGAGACGTGAGGTTGCGGGTTCGAACCCCACAAGATCACGAAACAAAATAATTAGCTACTTTACTGTTTTTTTTCTTCAATTTTGTATTACATATTCGTCCATGTAGAAATCACGTTCGTATATAAACGCACCTATACACACACACAGACACACACACACGCCATATCCCTCTTTTTTGTGTGTTGGAGACCACATTGCTTCGACTGCAGCAACATTTTGCAGGTTGACTTTGTCAAACCGATCATAGTATGTAATGACGACGACTGAGGTGTTGTACTTTGAACAATTTTCTTTCAAGACCATGTCATTGTTTTGTAATTTGATGACGTCATTACACTGAAAATTGTGATTAAAGGCAAGGTATCAAAACCAGCCGATTATAGGTTTTATGTCTGCGGGACGTATTTTTCCCAAGTTGCCAGAAATGGCATAGCGACCTCAGTCGTTACAAGGCCGCTTTTCCGTCTAGCAATGCAATAGATGTTCACACGGCCACGTTAGTTGAGTGGGCATTGACTTTCCCCCCGTTATATCTATACATTGTTGTTGTTTTTTTGTCTTACCATTTCCGTGGATGACCCGTGGTCGAGTGGTTACAGATACGGTTTCGCATGCACGCTCAATATAACTTCAAGGTGCCTATATCACATTCTTTTCTTTGTCGATCACAGATGACTGTCATCTCATGACCACAAGCGTATCACCTAACTCGTCCTCAATGTGACGAGTTTTCATGTCTCGTTCTTCTTTCTTTCTGGCACATTTTGTGTCGTGAATATCTCAACATTGTCATGACGGAATAGCATGACATTTTCAGTCAACATGTCTCATGACAATATCTAGCCACAATAAGGTTTTCATGACAGTAACGTATCTATGACGTCATCTAGGCGCCATTTTGTGATTTTCGGACATGTTACATGATCGATCATAACTTCATAACTAAAGGACATTTCCGTATCATTTTCGGTAGACATAAAGTTCAGGTCACGCTCAATCTTACTTTGTAATGCTAAGTACCAAGGACATCTTTACGCGCGCGTACGCGCGCTTCAAACTTTTTAAAGGCTCCAAACAACTTCCCAATGGGAAATCTCGAAGTTTCAGACAATTTTAAGCGTTCCGCGCGTTCGCGTCCGTCCGCGCATTTTCGTGCGCAGTGCGCGTAAGCAACATGAAAATGCACATTTTTTTGACAGATTTGGATTCCTGATACATTAAGTAACAATATCCATTGATTTCCGATCAATTTCGACCTATAACAAAGGAATGCGCTGGCGTCAAAGTTGAAATTTCGTGTGCGCGTCTATGTGGAAATATAGCGAAATAAATGTCTTTGTTTATTTCGCCATAGCTCTTTAAAACGTCAGGTGACCCTATGTTTTTATTGCATATTACAAACGCATATGAATTGAAAATAACGTTTCAAGTATCAATATTTCCCTAAATACATTATGACGTCATCATATCATCATCTGAAATAAAAAAAGTGGAATAAATTTTTTTGAGGTACTGTTTCTGACATTCATTTGCTCGTATCTCTGTTGTTTAAGCTCAATATTATCCCAAATTCAGATATGTTGTACTTTGAACATTTGCCTTTTAAGTCCATGTCATCCTTTTGATATTTGATGACGTCATCATACCTTAAATTGTGATTAAAGGTAAAGATGCAAAATCGGACAAGTTTACGTGTTATGTCTATGGGAGGTGATTTTTTTTTAAACCATGCATTGACTTGACAACGTTTAAGCACCTTTATCTCAGCTGATTTTGCTTCATTTCCTCTGAAACTTAAGTATGTTGTAGCTGAGACAATAAGCTTCAGTAATCATGCATTTTATGTTTTGAAATCTCATCATCAGGTTGACAATTTTGCAGTTTAAAGCTGAAAATGAGAATGGAATGTGGACAAAACGATTCCCGATTCATCTTTCACATACATAAGTTTACGTTCCTCATATTTTCTCGCCGAGACGTATGGCCGAGTGGTTAAAGGCGACGTCTCAGAGACGTGAGGTTGCGGGTTCGAACCCCACAAGATCACGAAACAAAATACTTAGCTATTTTACTTTTTTCTTCAATTTTGTATTACATATTCGTCCACGTAGAAATCACGTTCGTATATAAACGCACCTATACACACACACAGACACACAGACACACACCATATCCCTCTTTTTTTGTGTTGGAGACCACATTGCTTCGACTGCTGCAAAATTTTGCAGGCTGACTTTGTCAAACCGATCATAGTATGTAATGACGACGACGGAGGTGTTGTACTTTGAACAATTGTCTTTCAAGACCATGTCATTGTTTTGTACTTTGATGACGTCATCACACTGAAAATTGTGATTAAAGGCAAGGTATCAAAACCAGCCGATTATAGGCTTTATGTCTACGGCGCGTATTTTTCCCAAGTTGCCACAAATGGCATAGCGATATCAGTCGTTACAAGGCCGCATTTCCGTCTAGCAATGCAATACATGTTCACGCGGCCACGATTGTTGAGTGGGCATTGACTTTTTCCCCCTGTAATATCTATACATTTCTTTTTTGCCTTACCATTTCCGGGGATGTCCCGTGGCCGAGTGGTTAGAGAAACGGTTTTGCATGCACGCTCAATATAGATTCAAGGTGCCTATATCACATTCTTTTCTTTGTCGATCACAGATGACCGACATCTGATGACCCCAAGCGTATCACCTAACTCGTCAGCGTGACGAGTTTCATATCTCGTTCTTCTTTCTTTCTGGACAATTTTGTGTCATCAATATCTCAAGAATGACATTACGGAATAACATGACATTTTCAGGGAACATGTCTCATGACAAAATCTAGCCACAATAAGGTTTTCATGACAGTAACATATCTATGACGTCATCTAGGCGCCATTTTGTGATTTTCGGACCATGTTACATGATCGATCATAACTTCATATCTAAAGGTCATGTCTGTATCATTTTCGGCGGACATTAAGTTCAGGTCACGCTCTATCATACATTTTAATGCTAATTACCTAAGACATTATTACGCGCGCGTACGCGCGCGTCAAACTTTTAAAAGGCTCAAAACAACTTACCAATGGGAAATCTCGAAGTTTCAGACAATTTTAAGCGTTTCGCGCGTTCGCGTCCGTCCGCACATTTTCGCGCGTAGTGCGCGTAAGCAAACTGAAAATGCACATTTTTTGACAGATTTGGATTCCTGATACATTAAGTAACAATATCCATTGATTTCCGATCAATTTTGACCTATAACAAAGGAATGCGTTGGCGTCAAAGTTGAAATTTCGTGTGCGCGTCTTTGTGCAAATATAGCGAAAAACATGTCTTTGTTTATTTCGCCATAGCTCTTTAAAACGTCTGGTTACCCTATGTTTTTATTGCATATTACAAAAACATATGAATTGGAAATAACGTTTCAAGTATTAATATTTCCATAATTACATTATGACGTCATCATATCATCATCTGAAATCAAAAAAGTGGAATTAATTTTTTTGAGGTACTGTTTCTGACATTCATTTGCTCGTATCTCTGTTGTTTAAGCTCAATATTATCCCAAATTCACATATGTTGTACTTTGAACATTTGCCTTTTAAGTCCAAGTCATGGTTTTGAAATTTGATGACGTCATCATACCTTAAATTGTGATTAAAGGTAAAGATGCAAAATCGGACAAGTTTACGTGTTATGTCTATGGGAGGTGATTTTTTTTTAAACCATGCATTGACTTGACAACGTTTAAGCACCTTTATCTCAGCTGATTTTGCTTCATTTCCTCTGAAACTTAAGTATGTTGTAGCTGAGACAATAAGCTTCAGTAATCATGCATTTTATTTTTTGAAATCTTATCATCAGGTTGACAATTTTGCAGTTGAAAACTGAAAATGAGAATGGAATGTGGACAAAACGATTCCCGATTCAGCTTTCACATACATAAGTTTACGTTCCTCATATTTTCTCGCCGAGACGTATGGCCGAGTGGTTAAAGGCGACGTCTCAGAGACGTGAGGTTACGGGTTCGAACCCCACAAGATCACGAAACAAAATACTTAGCTATTTTACTTTTTTTTTCTTCAATTTTGTATTACATATTCGTCCATGTAGAAATCACGTTCGTATATAAACGCACCTATACACACACACACAGACACACAGACACACACCATATCCCTCTTTTTGTGTTGGAGACCACATTGCTTCGACTGCTGCAAAATTTTGCAGGCTCACTTTGTCTAACCGATCATAGTATGTAATGACGACGACGGAGGTGTTGTACTTTGAACATTTGTCTTTCAAGACCATGTCATTGTTTTGTACTTTGATGACGTCATCACACTGAAAAATTGTGATTAAAGGCAAGGTATCAAAACCAGCCGATTATAGGCTTTATGTCTACGGCGCGTATTTTTCCCAAGTTGCCAGAAATGGCATAGCGACATCAGTCGTTACAAGGCCGCATGTCCGTCTAGCAATGCAATACATGTTCACGCGGCCACGATTGTTGAGTGGGCATTGACTTTTTCCCCCTGTAATATCCATACATTTCTTTTTTTGCCTTACCATTTCCGGGGATGTCCCGTGGCCGAGTGGTTAGAGAAACGGTTTTGCATGGACGCTCAATATAACTTCAAGGTGCCTATATCACATTCTTTTCTTGTCGATCACAGATGACCGACACCTGATGACCCCAAGCGTATCACTTAACTCGTCAGCGTGACGAGTTTCATATCTCGTTCTTCTTTCTTTCTGGACAATTTTGTGTCATCAATATCTCAAGAATGACATTACGGAATAACATGACATTTTCAGGGAACATGTCTCATGACAATATCTAGCCACAATAAGGTTTTCATGACAGTAACATATCTATGACGTCATCTAGGCGCCATTTTGTGATTTTCGGACCATGTTACATGATCGATCATAACTTCATAACTAAAGGTCATTTCTGTATCATTTTTTGTGAACATAAAGTTCAGGTCACGCTCTATCTTTCTTTCTATGATGCTAATTACCTAGGACGTCATCTAGGACGCGTAAGCGCGCGTCAAACTTTTAAAAGGCTCAAAACAACTTTCCAATGGGAAATCTCGAAGTTTCAGACAATTTTAAGCGTTTCAAACGATTTTGCGCGTGCGCGTCCGTCCGCGCGTTTTCGCGCGCACAGCGCGTCAGTAACATGAAAATGCACTTTTTTTGACTGATTTGGATTCCTGATACTTTGAGTAACAATATCCATTGATTTCTGATCGATTCTGACAAATAACAAAGCATTGCACTTGCGTCAAAGTTCAAATTTCGCCTGCGCGTCTATGTGCAAATATAGTGAAAAAACATGTCTTTGTTTATTTTGCCATAGCTCTTTAAATCGTCTGGTTACCCTATGTTTTTATTGCATATTACAAAAGCATATAGATTGGACATAACGTTTCAAGTATCATTATTTCCATAAAACATTATGACGTCATCATATCGTCATCTGAAATCAAAAAAGTGGAATTAATTTTTTTAAGGTACTGTTTCTGAGATTCATTTGCTCGTATCTCTGTTGTTTAAGCTCAATATTATCCCAAATTCAGATATGTTGTACTTTGAACATTTGCCTTTCAAGTCCATGTCATAGTTTTGAAATTTGATGACGTCACCATGCTTTAAATTGTGTTTAAAGGTAAAGACGCAAAATCGGACAATTTTACGTGTTATGTCTATGGGAGGTGATTTTTTTAGAAACCATGCATTGACTTGACAACGTTTAAGCACCTTTATCTCAGCTGATTTTGCTTCATTTCCTTTGAAACTTAAGTATGTTGTAGCTGTGACAATAAGCTGCAGTAATCATGCATTTTATTCTTTGAAATCTCCTCATGAGGTTGACAATTTTGCAATTTAAAACTGAAAATGAGAATGGAATGCGGACCAAACGATTCCTGATTCATCTTTCACGTACATAAGTTTACGTTCCTCTAATTTTCTCGTCGAGACGTATGGCCGAGTGGTTAGAGGCGTCGTCTAAGAAACGTGAGGTTGCACACGTACGGGTTCGATCCTCACAAGAGCACGAAAGAATATAATTTTTATTTTTACTTTTTTTCTTCGATGGAGTACCACACCTTCGTCCATGTAGAAACCACGTTTGCATGTAAACACACCTATACGCACACACTCACACAGTATACCTTTGTTTTGCGTTGGAGACTGCATTACTTCGACTGCTGCAAAACTTAGTAGGCTGGGCTTTCAAACTGATATAGTATATTGTAACAAAATGAAATGTGTTCATATCAATTCAGTAACACAATGTAGTCGTGGTTACTTTGTGCTGATTTATACATGTAACAAGCTATACATTGTAAAAAAGGTATTCAGTCTTCTGTATTGATGATTATTTGTCAATTAGTGGTTTTTGTGGAGTTTCAGATAGTGATAAAAAGTATGGATGATAAGTGCAGCGATACTTCCCACAGTTAGTTCAAAGTTGTGTTACAGATGTTTGATACATACATTTAGCATTGTGTGTGTATATATACGTGTGTATACAGGTTGGCCATATGACACATTCTAGACAATTAATCTTAATTGATTAGCAAACGTTATCAGCTATGGAATTGAATATGGTACTAATGTATGATGCTAATGATTCTAATTAAACTGTGACGAGTTTAAAGGGATAGCATAACTGTGTGTAAAAACAAGGCAATTATAAGGAAATTTTAGGGAATTTGATAACCATGCCTATAATAATTTCATACAGGTACTAATGCCTGCCTCATATTCGTGTGATAGATTGTCATGTCAATAGCAAACTGACAACGTACGATGAATGTGTTATACATTGAACAACTGTCTTTCAAGTCCATAACGTTCCTCATATTTTCTCGTCGAGACGTGTGGCCGAGTAGTTAAAGGCGACATCTCAGAGACGTGAGGTTGTAGGTTCGAACCCCACAAGATCACGAAACAAAATACTTAGCTACTTCACTGTTTTTTTTTCTTCAATTTTGTATTACATATTCGTCCATGTAGAAATCACGTTCGTATATAAACGCACCTATACACACACACAGACACACACACACGCCATATCCCTCTTTTTTGTGTGTTGGAGACCACATTGCTTCGACTGCAGCAAATTTTGCAGGTTGACTTTGTCAAACCGATCATAGTATGTAATGACGACGACTGAGGTGTTGTACTTTGAACAATTGTCTTTCAAGACGATGTCATTGTTTTGTAATTTGATGACGTCATTACACTGAAAATTGTGATTAAAGGCAAGGTATCAAAACCAGCCGATTATAGGTTTTATGTCTGCGGGACGTATTTTTCCCAAGTTGCCAGAAATGGCATAGCGACCTCAGTCGTTACAAGGCCGCTTTCCGTCTAGCAATGCAATACATGTTCACGCGGCCACGATTGTTGAGTGGGCATTGACTGTTTCCCCCTGTAATATCCATACATTTCTTTTTTGCCTTACCATTTCCGGGGATGTCCCGTGGCCGAGTGGTTAGAGAAACGGTTTTGCATGCACGCTCAATATAACTTCAAGGTGCCTATATCACATTCTTTTCTTTGTCGATCACAGATGACCGACACCTGATGACCCCAAGCGTATCACCTAACTCGTCAGCGTGACGAGTTTCATATCTCGTCTTCTTTCTTTCTGGCACATTTTGTGTCGTGAATATCTCAACATTGACATGACGGAATAACATGACATTTTCAGTCAACATGTCTCATGACAATATCTAGCCACAATAAGGTTTTCATGACAGTAACATATCTATGACGTCATCTAGGCGCCATTTTGTGATTTTCGGACCATGTTACATGATCGATCATAACTTCATAACTAAAGGTCATTTCTGTATCATTTTCGTTGGACATAAAGTTCAGGTCACGCTCTATCTTACTTTTTAATGCTAATTACCTAGGACATCATTACGCGCGCATTAGCGCGCGTCAAAGTTTTTAAATGCTTAAAACGACTTCCCAATGGGAAATCTCGAAGTTTCAGACAATTTTAAGCGTTCCGCGCGTTCGCGTCCGTCCGCGCATTTCCGCGCGCAGTGCGCGTAAGCAACATGAAAATGCACATTTTTTGACAGATTTGGATTCCTGATACATTAAGTAACAATATCCATTGATTTCCGATCAATTTCGACCTATAACAAAGGAATGCGCTGGCGTCAAAGTTGAAATTTCGTGTTCGCGTCTATGTGGAAATATAGCGAAAAACATGTCTTTGTTTATTTCGCCATAGCTCTTTAAAACGTCAGGTGACCCTATTTTTTATTGCATATTACAAAAGCATATGAATTGAAAATAACGTTTCAAGTATCAATATTTCCCTAAATACATTATGACGTCATCATATCATCATCTGAAATCAAAAAAGTGGAATTAATTTTTTGAGGTACTGTTTCTGACATTCATTTGCTCGTATCTCTGTTGTTTAAGCTCAATATTATCCCAAATTCAGATATGTTGTACTTTGAACATTTGCCTTTTAAGTCCAAGTCATGGTTTTGAAATTTGATGACGTCATCATACCTTAAATTGTGATTAAAGGTAAAGATGCAAAATCGGACAAGTTTACGTGTTATGTCTATGGGAGGTGATTTTTTTTAAAACCATGCATTGACTTGACAACGTTTAAGCACCTTTATCTCAGCTGATTTTGCTTCATTTCCTCTGAAACTTAAGTATGTTGTAGCTGAGACAATAAGCTTCAGTAATCATGCATTTTATTTTTTGAAATCTCATCATCAGGTTGACAATTTTGCAGTTTAAAACTGAAAATGAGAATGGAATGTGGACAAAACGATTCCCGATTCAGCTTTCACATACATAAGTTTATGTTCCTCATATTTTCTCGCCGAGACGTATGGCCGAGTGGTTAAAGGCGACGTCTCAGAGACGTGAGGTTGCGGGTTCGAACCCCACAAGATCACGAAACAAAATACTTAGCTATTTTACTTTTTTTCTTCAATTTTGTATTACATATTCGTCCATGTAGAAATCACGTTCGTATATAAACGCACCTATACACACACACAGACACACAGACACACGCCATATCCCTCTTTTTTGTGTGTTGGAGACCACATTGCTTCGACTGCAGCAACATTTTGCAGGTTGACTTTGTCAAACCGATCATAGTATGTAATGACGACGACTGAGGTGTTGTACTTTGAACATTTGTCTTTCAAGACCATGTCATTGTTTTGTACTTTGATGACGTCATCACACTGAAAATTGTGATTAAAGGCAAGGTATCAAAACCAGCCGATTATAGGCTTTATGTCTACGGCGCGTATTTTTCCCAAGTTGCCAGAAATGGCATAGCGACATCAGTCGTTACAAGGCCGCATTTCCGTCTAGCAATGCAATACATGTTCACGCGGCCACGATTGTTGAGTGGGCATTGACTTTTTCCCCCTGTAATATCCATACATTTCTTTTTTGCCTTACCATTTCCGGGGATGTCCCGTGGCCGATTGGTTAGAAAAACGGTTTTGCATGCACGCTCAATATAACTTCAAGGTGCCTATATCACATTCTTTTCTTTGTCGATCACAGATGACCGACACCTGATGACCCCAAGCGTATCACCTAACTCGTCAGCGTGACGAGTTTCATATCTCGTTTTTTATTAGGTGATACGCTATCAGCGTATCACCTATTGTGATTGCCAAAATTTCTCTTTTTAGGTGATACGCTATCAGCGTATCACCTATTGTGATTGTCAAAATTTCTCTTTTTAGGTGATACGCTATCAGCGTATCACCTATTGTGATTGCCAAAATTTCTCTTTTTTAGGTGATACGCTTTTAGCGTATCACCTATTGTGTTTGTCAAAATCTTCCTTTCTTTCTTTTTATTCTTCTTTCTGGCACATTTTGTGTCGTGAATATCTCAACATTGACATGACGGAATAACATGACATTTTCAGTCAACATGTCTCATGACAATATCTAGCCACAATAAGGTTTTCATGACAGTAACATATCTATGACGTCATCTAGGCGCCATTTTGTGATTTTCGGACCATGTTACATGATCGATAATAACTTCATAACTAAAGGTCATTTCTGTATCATTTTCGTTGGACATAAAGTTCAGGTCACGCTCTATCTTACTTTTTAATGCTAATTACTTAGGACATCATTACGCGCGCATTAGCGCGCGTCAAAGTTTTTAAATGCTTAAAACGACTTCCCAATGGGAAATCTCGAAGTTTCAGACAATTTTAAGCGTTCCGCGCTTTCGCGTCCGTCCGCGCATTTCCGCGCGCAGTGCGCGTAAGCAACATGAAAATGCACATTTTTTGACAGATTTGGATTCCTGATACATTAAGTAACAATATCCATTGATTTCCGATCAATTTCGACCTATAACAAAGGAATGCGCTGGCGTCAAAGTTGAAATTTCGTGTGCGCGTCTATGTGGAAATACAGCGAAAAACATGTCTTTGTTTATTTCGCCATAGCTCTTTAAAACGTCAGGTGACCCTATGTTTTTATTGCATATTACAAAAGCATATGAATTGAAAATAACGTTTCAAGTATCAATATTTCCCTAAATACATTATGACGTCATCATATTATCATCTGAAATCAAAAAAGTGGAATTAATTTTTTTGAGGTACTGTTTCTTACATTCATTTGCTCGTATCTCTGTTGTTTAAGCTCAATATTATCCCAAATTCAGATATGTTGTACTTTGAACATTTGCCTTTTAAGTCCAAGTCATGGTTTTGACATTTGATGACGTCATCATACCTTAAATTGTGATTAAAGGCAAAGATGCAAAATCGGACAAGTTTACGTGTTATGTCTATGGGAGGTGATTTTTTTTAAAACCATGCATTGACTTGACAACGTTTAAGCACCTTTATCTCAGCTGATTTTGCTTCATTTCCTCTGAAACTTAAGTATGTTGTAGCTGAGACAATAAGCTTCAGTAATCATGCATTTTATTTTTTCAAATCTCATCGTCAGGTTGACAATTTTGCAGTTTAAAACTGAAAATGAGAATGGAATGTGGACAAAACGATTCTCGATTCATCTTTCACATACATAAGTTTACGTTCCTCATATTTTCCCGCCGAGACGTATGGCCGAGTGGTTAAAGGCGACGTCTCAGAGACGTGAGGTTGCGGGTTCGAACCCCACAAGATCACGAAACAAAATACTTAGCTATTTTACTTTTTTTCTTCAATTTTGTATTACATATTCGTCCATGTAGAAATCACGTTCGTATATAAACGCACCTATACACACACAGACACACAGACACACCATATCCCTCTTTTTTGTGTTGGAGACCACATTGCTTCGACTGCTGCAAAATTTTGCAGGCTGACTTTGTCAAACCGATCATAGTATGTAATGACGACGACGGAGGTGTTGTACTTTGAACAATTGTCTTTCAAGACGATGTCATTGTTTTGTACTTTGATGACGTCATCACACTGAAAATTGTCATTAAAGGCAAGGTATCAAAACCAGCCGATTATAGGCTTTATGTCTACGGCGCGTATTTTTCCCAAGTTGCCAGATATGGCATAGCGACATCAGTCGTTACAAGGCCGCATTTCCGTCTAGCAATGCAATACATGTTCACGCGGCCACGATTGTTGAGTGGGCATTGACTTTTTCCCCCTGTAATATCTATACATTTCTTTTTTGCCTTACCATTTCCGGGGATGTCCCGTGGCCGAGTGGTTAGAGAAACGGTTTTGCATGCACGCTCAATATAACTTCAAGGTGCCTATATCACATTCTTTTCTTTGTCGATCACAGATGACCGACATCTGATGACCCCAAGCGTATCACCTAACTCGTCAGCGTGACGAGTTTCATATCTCGTTATTCTTCTTTCTTTCTGGCACATTTTGTGTCGTGAATATCTCAACATTGACATGACGGAATAACATGACATTTTCAGTCAACATGTCTCATGACAATATCTAGCCACAATAAGGTTTTCATGACAGTAACATATCTATGACGTCATCTAGGCGCCATTTTGTGATTTTCGGACCATGTTACATGATCGATCATAACTTCATAACTAAAGGTCATTTCTGTATCATTTTCGTTGGACATAAAGTTCAGGTCACGCTCTATCTTACTTTTTAATGCTAATTACCTAAGACATCATTACGCGCGCATTAGCGCGCGTCAAAGTTTTTAAATGCTTAAAACGACTTCCCAATGGGAAATCTCGAAGTTTCAGACAATTTTAAGCGTTCCGCGCGTTCGCGTCCGTCCGCGCATTTCCGCGCGCAGTGCGCGTAAGCAACATGAAAATGCACATTTTTTGACAGATTTGGATTCCTGATACATTAAGTAACAATATTCATTGATTTCCGATCAATTTCGACCTATAACAAAGGAATGCGCTGGCGTCAAAGTTGAAATTTCATGTGCACGTCTATGTGGAAATATAGCGAAAAACATGTCTTTGTTTATTTCGCTATAGCTCTTTAAAACGTCAGGTGACCCTATGTTTTTATTGCATATTACAAAAGCATATGAATTGAAAATAACGTTTCAAGTATCAATATTTCCCTGAATACATTATGACGTCATCATATCATCATCTGAAATCAAAAAAAGTGGAATTAATTTTTTGAGGTACTGTTTCTGACATTCATTTGCTCGTATCTCTGTTGTTTAAGCTCAATATTATTCCAAATTCAGATATGTTGTACTTTGAACATTTGCCTTTTAAGTCCATGTCATGCTTTTGATATTTGATGACGTCATCATACCTTAAATTGTGATTAAAGGTAAAGACGCAAAATCGGACAAGTTTACGTGTATTGTCTATGGGAGGTAATTTTTTTAAAACCATGCATTGACTTAACAACGTTTAAGCACCTTTATCTCAGCTGATTTTGCTTCATTTCCTCTGAAACTTTAGTATGTTGTAGCTGAGACAATAAGCTGCAGTAATCAGGCATTTTATTCTTTGAAATCTTCTCATCAGATTGACAATTTTGCAGTTTAAAACTGAAAATGAAAATGGAATGTGGACAAAACGATTCCTCATGTATCTTTCACATACATAAGTTTACGTTCCCCATATTTTCTCGTCGAGACGTATGGCCGAGTGGATAAAGGCGACGTCTCAGAGACGTAAGGTTGCGGGTTCGAACCCCACAAGATCACGAAACAAAATACTTAGCTATTTTACTTTTTTTTTCTTCAATTTTGTATTACATATTCGTCCATGTAGAAATCACGTTCGTATAAAAGCGCACCTATACACACAAAGACACACACACACACACGCCATATCCCTCTTTTTTATGTGTTGGAGACCACATTGCTTCGACTGCAGCAAAATTTTGGAGGTTGACTTTGTCAAACCGATCATAGTATGTAATGACGACGACTGAGGTGTTGTACTTTGAACAATTGTCTTTCAAGACGATGTCATTGTTTTGTAATTTGATAACGTCATTACACTGAAAATTGTGATTAAAGGCAAGGTATGAAAACCAGCCGATTATAGGTTTTATGTCTGCGGGACGTATTTTTCCCAAGTTGCCAGAAATGGCATAGCGACCTCAGTCGTTACAAGGCCGCTTTTCCGTCTAGCAATGCAATAGATGTTCACACGGCCACGTTGGTTGAGTGGGCATTCACTTTCCCCCTGTTATATCTATACATTGTTGTTTTTTTTTTGTCTTACCATTTCCGTGGATGACCCGTGGCCGAGTGGTTACAGAAACGGTTTCACATGCACGCTCAATATAACTTCAAGGTGCCTATATCACATTCTTTTCTTTGTCGATCACAGATGACCGACACCTGATGACCCCAAGCGTATCACCTAACTCGTCCTCAATGTGACGAGTTTTCATGTCTCGTTCTTCTTTCTTTCTGGCACATTTTGTGTCGTGAATATCTCAACATTGACATGACGGAATAACATGACATTTTCAGTCAACATGTCTCATGACAATATCTAGCCACAATAAGGTTTTCATGACAGTAACGTATCTATGACGTCATATAGGCGCCATTTTGTGATTTTCGGACCATGTTACATGATCAATCATAACTTCATAACTAAAGGTCATTTCTGTATCATTTTCGGTGGACATAATGTTCAGGTCACGCTCTATCTTACATTTTGATGCTAATTACCTAGGACATCATTACGCGCGCATTAGCGCGCGTCAAAGTTTTTAAATGCTTAAAACGACTTCCCAATGGGAAATCTCGAAGTTTCAGACATTTTTAAGCGTTCCGCGCGTTCGCGTCCGTCCGCGCATTTCCGCGCGCAGTGCGCGTAAGCAACATGAAAATGCACATTTTTTGACAGATTTGGATTCCTGATACATTAAGTAACAATATCCATTGATTTTCGATCAATTTCGACCTATAACAAAGGAATGCGCTGGCGTCAAAGTTGAAATTTCGTGTGCGCGTCTATGTGGAAATATAGCAAAAAACATGTCTTTGTTTATTTCGCCATAGCTCTTTCAAACGTCAGGTGACCCTATGTTTTTATTGCATATTACAAAAGCATATGAATTGGAAATAACGTTTCAAGTACCAATATTTCCCTAAATACATTATGACGTCATCATATCATCATCTGAAATCAAAAAAGTGGAATTAATTTTTTTGAGGTACTGTTTCTGACATTCATTTGCTCGTATCTCTCTTGTTTGAGCTCAATATTATCCCAAATTCAGATATGTTGTACTTTGAACATTTGCCTTTCAAGTCCAAATCATGGTTTTGAAATTTGATGACGTCATCATACCTTAAATTGTGATTAAAGGTAAAGATGCTAAATCGGACAAGTTTACGTGTTATGTCTATGGGAGGTGATTTTTTTAAAAACCATGCATTGACTTGACAACATTTAAGCACCTTTATCTCAGCTGATTTTGCTTCATTTCCTCTGAAACTTAAGTATGTTGTAGCTGAGACAATAAGCTGCAGTAACCATGCATTTTATTTTTTGAAATCTCTTCATCAGGTTGACAATTTTGCAGTTTCAAACTGAAAATGAGAATGGAATGTGGACAAAACGATTCCTGATTCATCTTTCACATACATAAGTTTACGTTCCTCATATTTTCTCGCCGAGACGTATGGCCGAGTGGTTAAAGGCGACGTCTCATAGACGTGAGGTTGCGGGTTCGAACCCCATAAGATCACGAAACAAAATACTTAGCTATTTTACTTTTTTTCCTCAATTTTGTATTACATATTCGTCCATGTAGAAATCACGTTCGTATATAAACGCACCTATACACACACACATAAACACACACACACACCATATCCCTCTTTTTTGTGTTGGAGACCACATTGCTTCGACTGCTGCAAAAATTTTGCAGGCTGACTTTGTCAAACCGATCATAGTTTGTAATGACGACGACGGAGGTGTTGTACTTTGAACAATTGTCTTTCAAGACCATGTCATTGTTTTGTACTTTGATGACGTCATCACACTGGAAATTGTGATTAAAGGCAAGGTATCAAAACCAGCCGATTATAGGTTTTATGTCTACGGCGCGTATTTTTCCCAAGTTGCCAGAAATGGCATAGCGACATCAGTCGTTACAAGGCCGCATTTCCGTCTAGCAATGCAATACATGTTCACGCAGCCACGATTGTTGAGTAGGCATTGACTTTTTGCCCGTGTAATATCTATACATTTCTTTTTTGCCTTACCATTTCCGTGGATGTCCCGTGGCCAAGTGGTTAGAGAAACGGTTTCGCATGGACGCTCAATATAACTTCAAGGTGCCTATATCACATTCTTTTCTTTGTCGATCACAGATGACCGACATCTGATGACCCCAAGCGTATCACCTAACTCGTCAGCGTGACGAGTTTCATATCTCGTTAGGTGATACGCTATCAGCGTATCACCTATTGTGATTGTCAAAATTTCTCTTTTTTTTTATTCTTCTTTCTTTCTGCCACATTTTGTGTCGTCAATATCTCAACAATGACATTACGGAATAACATGACATTTTCAGTCAACATGTCTCATAACAATATCTAGCCACAATAAGGTTTTCATGACAGTAACATATCTATGACGTCATCTAGGCGCCATTTTGTGATTTTCGGACCTTGTCACATGATCGATCATAACTTCATAACTAGATATCATTTCTGTATCATTTTCGGTGGACATAAAGTTCAGGTCACGCTCTATCTTACATTTTAACGCTAGTTACCCAGGTCATCATTACGCGCGCGTTTGCGCGCGTCAAATTTTTAAAAGGCTCAAAACGACTTCCCAATGGGAAATCTCGAAGTTTCAGACAATTTTAAGCGTTTCAAACATTTTCTCGCGTGCGCGTCCGTCCGCGCAATTTCGCTCGCAGAGGGCGTAACTAAAATGAAAATGCAATTTTTTTGACCGATTTGGATTTCTGATACTTTGAGTAACAATATTCATTGATTTCCGATCGATTTTGACCTATAACAAAGGAATGCACTGGCGTCAAAGTTGAAATTCCGCGCGCGCGTCTTTCTGCAAATATAGTGAAAAAACATGTCTTTGTTTATTTCGGCATAGCTCTTTAAATCGTCCATTGACCCTATATTTCTCTTGCATATTACAAAAGCATATGAATTGGAAATAACGTTTCAAGTACCGATATTGCCAGGAAAACTCATGACGTCATCATATCATCATCTGAAATCAAAAAAGTGGAATTAATTTTTTTTAGGTACTGTTTCTGACATTCATTTGCTCGTATCTCTATTGTTTAAGCTTAATATTACCCCAAATTCAGATATGTTTTGCTTTGAACATTTGCCTTTCAAGTCCATGTCATGGTTTTAAAATTTGATGACGTCATCATACTTTAAATTGTGATTAAAAGTAAAGACACAAAATCGGACAAGTTTACGTGTTATGTCTATGGGAGGTGATTTTTTTAAAAACCATGCATTGACTTGACAACGTTTAAGCACCTTTATCTCAGCTGATTTTGCTCCATTTCCTCTGAAACTTAAGTATGTTGTAGCTCAGACAATAAGCTGCAGTCATCATGTATTTTATATTTTCAAATCTCCTCATTAGGTCGACAATTTTGTAGTTAAAAACTGAAAATGAGAATGCAATCTGTACGGAACAATTCCCGATTGTTCTTTGCAACTGGATATTGGTCGAATCCACGCGGCCACTTGTGGGAAGTTGAATAGCGCCATCACAAGTCAACGCTATAACGACAGTGTTATTATACATTTAAGTTTCTCATTCGATCTTCAGGACAGCCGTATGGCGTAATCGCTTAGCGCGCTGGGTGTTAATAACGCCATACCGGAAGGAGAGAAGTTCGACTCCCGCAGGACTTTTCCCATTCTTTCTTTTTCTTTTTTTTTTCGGCAGTTCAGCTTTACTCCGATGTCATTTATCATATTATTTTATCAAGTGTACGTAACCCGTGAACACGGCTGCTCTATTTCCCTTGTTTTGTATTGGAGTTTGGAGATTGGGTTTGCTTCATTAATTTTGTCACACTTAATGTTGTAAATTGCCCCTTGTTACAGTGTCCCGCTTGCCACCTTTCGTTTGCTCTTTCCTTTTCTCTTCATTGGTTATTGTTATACTGTAACAGGATAGGTAGGAACATGTACGTTTAAATAACTTGCAGGAATGGGAACTGAATTGATTAACTCTAGTCCAGGTGTATGGCGTCTCGCTCATCTCTTTGAAATTCCAGATTGTTATTGTTTGACCTAATAACAGAGTTTTAGACAGGTTTTATGTTACTATAACACAATAGAGGTATCTTGTGCCACATGAGTGGAAGGCATCACTGTTTAGTGGTAGTAATGAACTTTTTCATGTTGTATATGGTATAAAGATATAAATTTCACATCCAATCTTCGGGACAGCCGTGTGGCTTTATAGTCACTTGGCGCGCTGCATGGTCATTACACACCACCTTAGGACGAGATGTTTGTGACCCGCAGGACGCTATTATTTTTTTTCTCTCTCTTTCTTTGTTTTTCTTTTGGCAGTTCAGCTTCATTCCGATGTCATTACCCCACGACACACAGTCACTCAAGTTCCCCCTTTTTTTTGTCGGAGGCTGGAGGTTGGATTTGCTTCATTTATCATACGTAATGTTGTAAATTGCCCTTGGTATACAGTGCCCCGCTTGCCACCTTTCGTTTTCTCTTTCCTTTTCTCTACGTTTGTTCCTGTTACACTGCACAAGACAGGTCGGAAAATAATTTACATAACACAACCGGAGCAGGAATGGCAACTGAATAAATTAACTCTAGGCCAGGTGTATGGCGTCTCGCTCGTCTCTTTCAAATTCAAGTTGTTATTGTTTGACCCAATAACGGAATTGTAGACAGGTTTTATGTTGCTATAGAGGTATCTTGTGCCACATGATTAGAAGGCATCACTGTTTAGTAGTAGTAATGAACTTTTCATGTCCCTCCTTGTCAATTATAGTGTGTTCAAAGGGGTTGTGTGTCTATCTGCCAAAGAAAAGGAAAACCTTATTTTCGTCATGGCTATTTCTCTATACGTAACCGTAGGTGTGAGTATTGTTGGTATCTGAGCAGTGAATAGCACAGCATCAGGCTAAAATCCCCCTTAGTTATACGCGCTAAGCGTTCAATTTGATATATCTTTATTTATGTAGTCAATCACTGCTAATGGAGTTACAGAATTATGTTATGACACCTTTCACTGAAAGTTTGTAAAGCAAAGTTTATAGACAAGGCAAGCAATTGTACATGAATAATACCAATGATTTCAGAGGGAAATTATGGTATACCTAAATGTAAGGGTATCATTGCTTTGGAATTGCTGAGACAATATCTTGGCACGAGGGCTTCCACCTCTAATAACTGATCCCTTTGAAGATGTGTCGGTCACGGGTGATCGTCATGATTCGTCTTTCACGTAGAAGCTTCCGTTCCACACTCTTAGTTCGAGAAGACTTACCATCATACTTCAAATTGTGATTAAAGGTAAAGACTCAAAATCAGACAAGTTGACGTGTTATGTCTATGGGAGGTGATTTTTTTTAAACCATGCATTGACTTGACAACGTTTAAGCACCTTTATTTCAGCTGATTTTTGCTCCATTTCCTCTCAAACTTAAGTATGTGGTAGCTCAGACAATAAGCTGCAGTAATCATGCATTTTATTTTTCAAATCTCCTCATCAGGTTGATAATTTTGCAGCTAAAAACTGAAAATGAGAATGGAATGTGGACCAAACGATTCCTGAATCATCTTTCACATTATAAGCTTACGTTCCTCAAATTTTCTCGTCAAGACGTACATGGCCGAGAGGATAAAGACGACGTCACAAGAGACGTGATGTTGCACACGTACGGGTTCGAACCCCAAAGGAGCACGAAACAAAATACTTATATCTTTTGCTTTTTTTCTTTTATGGAGTATTCACCTTCGTTCATGTAGAAATCACGTTTTCATGTAAACGTACACGCACACACACAGACACACACAATATCCCTTTGTTTTGTGTTGGAGACCACATTGCTTTGACAGGCAACTTGGACTTGAAATTACAAATGTTAAAGTGAAGATGACTCTTAAAATACCGCATGGCCATGTTTGATTTTTTTTTTACAATATAAAGACCTATTGGTAAATATTCATTCACATATCCTTTCCAATCAACTTACTTGAACACGCCGACACCACACGAAATTTTCAATTAGTTGCATGACAGAAACAATTTCATCTGAATTATGTAGGACTGTATAAAGAATTGGACTTCACGAATATTTCTCAATATTACTTCAAGTCGCTACTTAACATTATTTTCGTTGTCGATCACTGAAAATGAGAATGGAATCTGGTTGAAACGATTCCCGATTTATCTTTGTAACTGTATATTGATCGAATCCACGCGGCCACTCGTGGGAAGTTGAATAGCGCTATCAGTCACTTGACGTATATAGCCAAAAAACTGAATATCAATGTAAATTTGTGTTGTGTATAGCATACATAGATAGACTTAAGTTTCGCACAAGATCATCGGATCTTTCCGTGTGGCAGAATCGCTTAGCACGCTGCGTGTTTATAATGCCCGACCGGAAGGAGAGAAGTTAATCGAGTCCCGCAGGACTTTTCCCTTTTATTTCTTTTTTTCTTTTCTTTTTCTGCAGTTCAGCTTCACTCTTATGTCATGAACACAGCTACTCTATTTCCCTTGTTTTGCATTGGAGTTTGGAGGTTGGGTTTGCTTCATTAATTTTGTCACACTTAATGTTGTAAATTGCCCCTTGTTACAGTGTCCCGCTTGCCACCTTTCGTTTGCTCTTTCCTTTTCTCTTCATTGGTTATTGTTATACTGTAGCAGGATAGGTAGGAACATGTACGTTTAAATAACTTGCAGGAATGGGAGCTGAATTGATTAACTCTAGTCCAGGTGTATGGCGTCTCGCTCATCTCTTTGAAATTCCAGATTGTCATTGTTTGACCTAATAACAGAGTTGTAGACAGGTTTTATGTTACTATAGAGGTATCTTGTGCCACATGAGTGGAAGGCATCACTGTTTAGTGGTAGTAATGAACTTTTTCATGTTGTATATGGTATAAAGGTATAAATTTCACATCCAATCTTCGGGACAGCCGTGTGGCTTTATAGTCACTTGGCGCGCTGCATGGTCATTACACACCACCTTAGGACGAGATGTTTGAGACCCGCAGGACGCTATTATTTTTTTTCTCTCTCTTTCTTTTGTTTTTCTTTTGGCAGTTCAGCTTCATTCCGATGTCATTACCCCACGACACACAGTCACTCAAGTTCCCCCCTTTTTTTGTCGGAGGCTGGAGGTTGGATTTGCTTCATTTATCATACGTAATGTTGTAAATTGCCCTTGGTATACAGTGCCCCGCTTGCCACCTTTCGTTTTCTCTTTCCTTTTTCTCTACGTTTGTTCCTGTTACACTGCACAAGACAGGTCGGAAAATAATTTACATAACACAACCGGAGCAGGAATGGCAACTGAATAAATTAACTCTAGGCCAGGTGTATGGCGTCTCGCTCGTCTCTTTCAAATTCAAGTTGTTATTGTTTGACCCAATAACGGAATTGTAGACAGGTTTTATGTTGCTATAGAGGTATCTTGTGCCACATGAGTAGAAGGCATCACTGTTTAGTAGTAGTAATGAACTTTTCATGTCCCTCCTTGTCAATTATAGTGTGTTCAAAGGGGTTGTGTGTCTATCTGCCAAAGAAAAGGAAAACCTTATTTTCGTCATGGCTATTTCTCTATACGTAACCGTAGGTGATGAGTATTGTTGGTATCTGAGCAGTGAATAGCACAGCATCAGGCTAAAATCCCCCTTAGTTATACGCGCTAAGCGTTCAATTTGATATATCTTTATTTATGTAGTCAATCACTGCTAATGGAGTTACAGAATTATGTTATGACACCTTTCACCGAAAGTTTGTAAAGCAAAGTTTATAGACAAGGCAAGCAATTGTACATGAATAATACCAATGATTTCAGAGGGAAATTATGGTATACCTAAATGTAAGGGTATCATTGCTTTGGAATTGCTGAGACAATATCTTGGCACGAGGGCTTCCACCTCTAATAACTGATCCCTTTGAAGATGTGTCGGTCACGGGTGATCGTCATGATTCGTCTTTCACGTAGAAGCTTCCGTTCCACACTCTTAGTTCGAGAAGACTTACCATCATACTTCAAATTGTGATTAAAGGTAAAGACTCAAAATCAGACAAGTTGACGTGTTATGTCTATGGGAGGTGATTTTTTTTTAAACCATGCATTGACTTGACAACGTTTAAGCACCTTTATTTCAGCTGATTTTGCTCCATTTCCTCTCAAACTTAAGTATGTGGTAGCTCAGACAATAAGCTGCAGTAATCATGCATTTTATTTTTTCAAATCTCCTCATCAGGTTGATAATTTTGCAGCTAAAAACTGAAAATGAGAATGGAATGTGGACCAAACGATTCCTGAATCATCTTTCACATTATAAGCTTACGTTCCTCAAATTTTCTCGTCAAGACGTACACGGCCGAGAGGATAAAGGCGACGTCACAAGAGACGTGATGTTGCACACGTACGGGTTCGAACCCCAAAGGAGCACGAAACAAAATACTTATATCTTTTGCTTTTTTTTCTTTTATGGAGTATTCACCTTCGTCCATGTAGAAATCACGTTTTCATGTAAACGTACACACACACACACACAGACACACACAATATCCCTTTGTTTTGTGTTGGAGACCACATTGCTTTGACAGGCAACTTGGACTTGAAATTACAAATGTTAAAGTGAAGATGACTCTTAAAAGACCGCATGGCCATGTTTGATTTTTTTTTTTACAATATAAAGACCTATTGGTAAATATTTATTCACATATCCTTTCCAATCAACTTACTTGAACACGCCGACACCACACGAAATTTTCAATTAGTTGCATGACAGAAACAATTTCATCTGAATTATGTAGGACTGTATGAAGAATTGGACTTCACGAATATTTCTCAATATTACTTCAAGTCGCTACTTAACATTATTTTCGTTGTCGATCACTGAAAATGAGAATGGAATCTGGTTGAAACGATTCCCGATTTATCTTTGTAACTGTATATTGATCGAATCCACGCGGCCACTCGTGGGAAGTTGAATAGCGCTATCAGTCACTTGACGTATATAGCCAAAAAACTGAATATCAATGTAAATTTGTGTTGTGTATAGCATACATAGATAGATTTAAGTTTCGCACAAGATCATCGGATCTTCCGTGTGGCAGAATCGCTTAGCACGCTGCGTGTTTATAATGCCTGACCGGAAGGAGAGAAGTTAATCGAGTCCCGCAGGACTTTTCCCTTTTATTTCTTTTTTTCTTTTTTTTTTCTGCAGTTCAGCTTCTACTCTTATGTCATGAACACAGCTACTCTATTTCCCTTGTTTTGCATTGGAGTTTGGAGGTTGGGTTTGCTTCATTAATTTTGTCACACGTAATGTTGTAAATTGCCCCTTGACACAGTACCCCGCTTGCCACCATTTCGTTTTCTCTTTCCTTTTCTCTTCATTTGTTCTTGTTATACTGTAGCAGGATATTTAGGAACGTGTACGTTTACATAACTAACATGAATGGGAACTGAATTAATTAACTCTAGTCCAGGTGCATGGCGTCTCGCTTATCTCTTTGGAATTCCAGGTTGTTATTGTTTGACCAAATAACGAAGTTAAAGACAGGCAGGGAAGGAAGTGACTTGATATTGCTTCATAATGAGGAATTTCGGGCAACACCTTTCCAAGTGTAGTGATTATGACGGGGTTCTCTGTCGTTTATTTTCGTCATGGCTGTTTCACTAGTTAGCCATAGGTGATATATGTTGCTGGCATCTTGGAGAATAGAACAGATCAGTACCAAACTGGAATAGCCCTATAAGCAATGTGGTAAGCGTTCAATTTTTTGCATTATCTTTCTTCTTTAAAGTCAATCACTACTGATCGAAATACACACTATAATATGACACGTTCCACTGGTAGTTTAGGAAAAGGGAGTTAATACACGATGCAATGATAAATGTGCTACCATTGATTTTAGAGACGTCATTGTGTGTGTGGTACTGGTGATGGTAAGGGAACCATAGATTGCTTTTAAAGTAATGAGACAATCATTGGACCTTTGCATCAACACCGTATTCCCATCTAGAATATAATGCGACGTGCGGCGTTTTTTAAAATCCTGACGTGGACATTTTCTTTTCTTGTTTTTAATTTACGAATGTTATATCTAAATTTGTTTCTTTCCCCTAACATTTTTTTTTTTGTTGAATATAAAGTTGGACGTTCCTTGACCGAGTCGAAGAGCAGCGATTTAGTTACAGTTTCAATGCATCTTGTTTACCATCTTCTCTGACATTAAATTGATGGTTTTTATATTTGACATTGTCTGTCTATTTGCCTGTTTATGCTCATAAAACACTGCTAAACAACTAATACCTTTGCTTCACTTGTCACACGCAATGATATGGATTGCAGTTGTGCATGCAGTTTTACTTCTGCCACCTCTCGTTTTTCTCTCCCCTTTTCCCTCACTTTGGTTTTGTTATACTGCAGATGGGAATGATTACACTAACATAACCCAACTTGAAGTAGGAATGAGAACTGAATAAATTAACTCTAGGCCAGGTGAATATAGCGTCTCACTCATCTCTTTGAAATTTCAAGTTGTCATTGTTCGACCAACGGAGTTGAAGACAGGCTTTATGTTGCTATAGAGGTATCTCGCGCCACATGAATGGAATGCATACGCTGTTTAGTATTAGTAATGAATTTTTTCATGTCCATCCCTGCCAATAAAAGTGAAGTGTGTTTGACGGGGTTCTGTGTCATTCTGCCTATGAGAAAGGAAAGTTTTATTTTCGCCATGGTTGTTTCTCTATGCGTGGCCGTGGGTGATGGGTGTTGTTGGCATCTGGGCAGTAAAGAACCGAGTATCATGCTATAATACCCTCCCCCCTTAGGTTCTAAGCGTTCAATACGGTGATATATCTCTCTTCTTTATCATGTCAATCACTGCTGATGGAATTACAGAGTTATGTTATGACACGTTTCACTCAAAGCTTAAAAAACAAAGTTTATGCAAGATACAAGCAATGGTGCATGAGTCCTATAGGCCATTGATTTTAGATGAGAAATTATGATATGCCTATAGTAGGGGTGTCATTGATTAGGAATTATTAATGACACGATTAAGCACTCCTTCCACTTCTAACTCTCCCCTTTGAATGTGTGTCGATCACGTGAGATCGTCATAAATTATCATTCACGTATAAGCTTTCGTTCAAAGTGTACTCTTAGTTGGAGGAGACCTATAGTTACATGGTTAAAGGCGATGTCTCTTTCGCTGGAGCCGTACGTTTGGCCCGTTTTTCTTTTGCCCTTTTCTCTTTAATTGAGGTATCACTTTCGTCCAGGATAAATCACATTCTCATGTAAACAGACTCACTTGCTCTGTATCCCTTGTTTTGTATCGGAGGCTTCATTGGTTTTACTGCTGATAAATCTCACAGGCTTGTATATAGCTGTAAGAGCTCTCTGAACTGATCATTATGATAGCAAGATTAGAGGGAGTCATATTGGTTATGTAAATAATGGTCAAAGGTCATGTTTTAAAAGGCCACTGTTAAAGCCAGGATGGTTATAAACACTTAATTGTCACGTTTTATTTGTACGTGCCGAGGATCCCTTGGACCCCGTTTACAGTGTGAGGTTCGGCCGCGCCGAGCCCACCTTCATTTCGGTGTAAACGCGCAAAAGGCCAAATGCGGGGCCAAATTTGGCCTCGCATTAGGCCACGCTCTGGAGGTGGTCTCGGCCGCGGCCGAGCCGCGGTCGCGCCCGGCCTTTTTCTCAGTGTAAACGCAAACTGGGCTAAATGCGCGGCCAATTCTAGTCTGGCTTCCAAACCCTCGCCTGTACTATTTCGCTATTCAGGATATTAACCACTGCAACGTCGAAAACTAGTATAGTTGAAGGTGGTTTTGTCCTGCAAAGGATTTTCTCCTTCGGCAAAAGCCTTTGCCCGAACGGCGACTTCGTCGCCACGGAATTCAGTTGGCAAAGGATCTGAAAACCAGACAATACCAAATTGCGTTTGTTTACAAGTAGAGCGCCACTACGACAAAATAATGAAAGGTTTGAATCAAAAGCGCGGTCGAGTCCGGTAGTGTAAACGGACTAAATTGCGGGGCTCGGCCTCGCAATTGAGGTTGGCCGCGGCCGCGGCTCCGCCCAGCCCCGCACCGTTAACGGGGTCTAAGTTTATGCACTGTACGTACTCAAAAAGTCCGTAAATCAACTTAGTCGCACACGCACAGAATTTCCACCTAGTTTGTGTGACAGAAAAACAAATGTGATCTGAATAATGTAGGCCCAAAAAAGTTCAACTAAGTATCTCATTATAACTTCCAGGTGCTATATTGCATTCTTTTCTTTGTCGATCACGGATAACCGATATCTGATGACCCCAAGCGTATCACCTAACTCGTCTTTAAAGTGACGAGTTTCATGTCTCGTTTTTTATTCTTCTTTCTTTCTGCCACATTTTGTGTCGTCAATATCTCAACAATGACATTACGGAATAACATGACATTTTCAGTCAACATGTCTCATGACAAAATCTAGCCACAATAAGGTTTTCATGACAGTAACATATCTATGACGTCATCTAGGCGCCATTTTGTGATTTTCGGACCTTGTCACATGATCGATCATAACTTCATAACTGGATATCATTTCTGTATCATTTTCGGTGGACATAAAGTTCAGGTCACGCTCTATCTTACTTTTTAACGCTAGTTACCCAGGTCTTCATTACGCGCGCGTTTGCGCGCGTCAAAATTTTAAAAGGCTCAAAACGACTTCCCAATGGGAAATCTCGAAGTTTCAGACAATTTTAAGCGTTTCAAACATTTTCTCGCGTGCGCGTCCGTCCGCGCAATTTCGCGCGCAGAGGGCGTAAGCAACATGAAAATGCATTTTTTTTGACTGATTTGGATTCCTGATACTTTGAGTAACAATATCCATTGATTTCCGATCGATGTTGACCTATAACAAAGAAATGCACTGGCGTCAAAGTTGAAATTCCGCGCGCGCGTCTTTCTGCAAATATAGTGAAAAAACATGTCTTTGTTTATTTCGGCATAGCTCTTTAAATCGTCCATTGACCCTATATTTCTATTGCATATTACAAAAGCATATGAATTGGAAATAACGTTTCAAGTACCAATATTGCCAGGAAAACTCATGACGTCATCATATCATCATCTGAAATCAAAAAAGTGGAATTAATTTTTTTGAGGTACTGTTTCTGTCATTCATTTACTCGTATCTCTGTTGTTTAAGCTCAATATTATCCCAAATTCAGATATGTTGTACTTTGAACATTTGCCTTTTAAGTCCATATCATGCTTTTGATATTTGATGACGTCATCATACCTTAAATTGTGATTAAAGGTAAAGACGCAAAATCGGACAAGTTTACGTGTATTGTCTATGGGAGGTGAGTTTTTTTAAACCATGCATTGACTTAACAACGTTTAAGCACCTTTATCTCAGCTGATTTTGTTTCATTTCCTCTGGAACTTAAGTATGTTGTAGCTGTGACAATAAGCTGCAGTAATCATGCATTTTATTCTTTGAAATCTCCTCATGAGGTTGACAATTTTGCAATTTAAAACTGAAAATGAGAATGGAATGTGGACGAAACGATTCCTGATTCATCTTTCACGTACATAAATCTACGTTCCTCTAATTTTCTCGTCGAGACGTATGGCCGAGTGGTTAGAGGCGTCGTCTCAGAAACGTGAGGTTGCACACGTACGGGTTCGAACCTCACAAGAGCACGAAAGAAAATAATTATTTTTTAAATTTGTTTTTTCTTCAATGGAGTACTACACCTTCGTCCATGTAGAAATCACGTTCGCATGTAAACACAACTATACGCACACACTCACATAGTATCCCTTTTTTTTGCGTTGGAGACTGCATTACTTCGACTGCTGCAAAATTTTGCAGGCTGGGCTTTTCAAACTGATTTAAAATATTGTAATAAAATGAAATTTGTTCATATCAATTCAGTAACACAATGTAGTCGTGGTTACTTTGTGCTGATTTATACATGGAACAAGCTATACATTGTAAAAAAGGTATTTGAATTGTTCCTTTAAGTCAGTCTTCTGTATTGATGATTATTTGTCAATTAGTGGTTTTTGTGGAGTTTCAGATAGTGATAAAAAGTATAGATGATAAGTACAGCGATAATTCCTACAGTTAGTTCAAAGTTGTGTTACAGAGGTTTGATACATACATTTAGCATTGTGTGTGTGTGTACGTGTGTATACAGGTTGGCCATATGACACATTCTAGACAATTAATCTTAATTAATTAGCAAACGTGATCAGCTATGGAACTGAATATGGTACTAATGTATGATGTTAATGATTCTAATTAAACTGTGACGAGTTTAAAGGGATAGCTTAACTGTGTGTAAAAATAAAGCAATTATAAGGAAATTTTAGGGGAATTTGATAACCATGCCTATAATAATTTCATACAGGTACTAATAGCTGCCTCATGTTCATGTGATCGAACGTCATGTCAATAGCAAACTGACAACGTACGATGAATATGTTATACATTGAACAACTTTCAAGTCCATATCGTTATTTTCTAATTTGATGACGTCATCATGCTAGAAGGTATGGTTAAAGGCGAGATATCGAAATCAGCGAATATTGTACGTTATGTCTATGAAAGGGGATTTTTGTTTTTTATCCATGCATTGACTCGATAACGCTCGAGCACCTTTACCTCACTTGATTTTGATTTCCTCTGAAACTTAAGTATGTTGTAGCTGAGACAATAAGCTGCAGTAATCATACATTTTATTATTTTTTTTTATCTTCTCACCAGGTTGAGTATTTTGCAGCATAAAACTGAAAATGAGAATGGAAGATGGACGAAACGATTCCTGAGTCATCTTTCACATATAAGTTTACGTTCCTCATATTTTCTCGTCGAGACGTATGACTGAGAGGTTAAAGGCGACGTCTCAGAGACGTAAGGTTGCACACGTGCGTGATTAAAGGCAAGGTATCAAAAACCAGCCGATTATAGGTTTTATGTCTGCGGGACGTATTTTTCCCAAGTTGCCAGAAATGGCATAGCGACCTCAGTCGTTACAAGGCCGCTTTTCCGTCTAGCAATGCAATAGATGTTCACACGGCCACGTTTAATAGTTGAGTGGCCATTGACTTTCCCCCTGTTATATCTATACATTGTTGTGTGTATTTTTTTTTTTGTCTTACCATTTCCGTGGATGACCCGTGGCCGAGTGGTTACAGAAACGGTTTGGCATGCACGCTCAATATATTTTCAAGGTGCCTATATCACATTCTTTTCTTTGTCGATCGCAGATGACCGTCATCTGATCACCACAAGCGTATCACCTAACTCGTCCTCAATGTGACGAGTTTTCATGTCTCGTTTTTTATTCTTCTTTCTTTCTGCCACATTTTGTGTCGTCAATATCTCAACAATGACATTACGGAATAACATAACATTTTCAGTCAACATGTCTCATAACAATATCTAGCCACAATAAGGTTTTCATGACAGTAACATATCTATGACGTCATCTAGGCGCCATTTTGTGATTTTCGGACCTTGTCACATGATCGATCATAACTTCATAACTAGATATCATTTCTGTATCATTTTCGGTGGACATAAAGTTCAGGTCAGGCTCTATCTTACGTTTTAACGCTAGTTACCAAGGCCATCATTACGCGCGCGTTTGCGCGCGTCAAAATTTTAAAAGGCTCAAAACGACTTCCCAATGGGAAATCTCGAAGTTTCAGACAATTCTAAGCGTTTCAGACATTTTCTCGCGTGCGCGTCCGTCCGCGCAATTTCGCGCGTAGAGGGCGTAACCAACATGAAAATGCAATTTTTTTGACTGATTTGGATTTCTGATACTTTGAGTAACAATATCCATTGATTTCCGATCGATTTTGACCTATAACAAAGGAATGCACTGGCGTCAAAGTTGAAATTCCGCGCGCGCGTCTTTCTGCAAATATAGTGAAAAAACATGTTTTTGTTTATGTCGCCATAGCTCTTTAAATCGTCCATTGACCCTATATTTCTATTGCATATTACAAAAGCATATGAATTGGAAATAACGTTTCAAGTACCAATATTGCCAGGAAAACTCATGACGTCATCATATCATCATCTGAAATCAAAAAAGTGGAATTAATTTTTTTGAGGTACTCTTTCTGACATTCATTTACTCGTATCTCTATTGTTTAAGCTTAATATCACCCCAAATTCAGATATGTTTTACTTTGAACATTTGCCTTTCAAGTCCATGTCATGGTTTTGAAATTTGATGACGTCATCATACTTTAAATTGTGATTAAAGGTAAAGACGCAAAATCGGACAAGTTTACGTGTTATGTCTATGGGAGGTGATTTTTTTAAAAGCCATACATTGACTTGACAACGTTTAAGCACCTTTATCTCGGATGATTTTGCTTCATTTCCTCTGAAAATTAAGTATGTTGTAGCTGTGACAATAAGCTGCAGTAATCATGCATTTTATTCTTTGAAATCTCCTCATGAGGTTGACAATTTTGCAATTTAAAACTGAAAATGAGAATGGAATGCGGACGAAACGATTCCTGATTCATCTTTCACGTACATAAGTTTACGTTCCTCTAATTTTCTCGTCGAGACGTATGGCCGAGTGGTTAGAGGTGTCGTCACAGAAACGTGAGGTTGCACACGTACGGGTTCGAACCTCACAACAGCACGAAAGAAAATAATATTTTTTTTCTTACTTTTTTTCTTCAATGGAGTACTACACCTTCGTCCATGTAGAAGTCACGTTCGCATGTAAACACACCTATACGCACACACTCACACAGTATCCCTTTGTTTATCGTTGGAGATTGCATTGCTTCGACTGCTGCAAAATATTGCAGGCTGGGCTTTTCAAGCTGATCATGGTATATTGTAACAAAATGAAATTTGTTCATATCAATTCAGTAACACAATGTAGTCGTGGTTACTTTGTGCTGATTTTATACATGTAAGAAGCTATACATTGTAAAAAAAGGAATTTGAATTGTTCCTTTAAGTCATTCTTCTGTATTGATGATTATTTGTCAATTAGTGGTTTTTGTGGAGTTTCAGATAATGATAAAAAGTATGTATGATAAGTGCAGCGATACTTTCTACAGTTAGTTCAAAGTTGTGTTACAGAGGTTTGATACATACATTTAGCATTGTGTTTGTGTGTCCACGTGTGTATACAGGTTGGCCATATGGCACATTCTAGACAATAAATCTTAATTAATTAGCAAACGCGATCAGCTATGGAACTGAATATGGTACTAATGTATGATGTTCATGATTCTCATTAAACTGTGACGAGTTTAAAGAGATAGCTTAACTGTGTGTAAAAATAAAGCAATAATAAGGAAATTTTAAGGGAATTTGATAACCATGCCTATAATAATTTCATACAGGTACTAATAGCTGCCTCATAATCATGTGATTGATCGTCATGTCAATAGCAAACTGACAACGTACGATTAATATATTATACATTAAACAACTGTCTTTCAAATCCATATCGATGTTTTCTAGTTTGATGCCGTCATCATACTTTAAATTGTGATAAAAGTAAAGACACAAAATCGGACAAGTTTACATGTTATGTCTATGGGAGGTGATTTTTTTTAAAACCATGCATTGACCTGACAACGTTTAAGCACCTCTATCTCAGCTGATTTTGCTTCATTTCCTCTGAAACTTTAGTATGTTGTAGCTGAGACAATAAGCTGCAGTAATCATGCATTTTATTCTTTGAAATCTCCTCATCAGATTGACAATTTTGCAGTTTAAAACTGAAAATGAAAATGGAATGTGGACAAAACGATTCCTCATGTATCTTTCACATACATAAGTTTACGTTCCCCATATTTTCTCGTCGAGACGTATGGCCGAGTGGCTAAAGGCGACGTCTCAGAGACGTAAGGTTGCGGGTTGGAACCCCACAAGATCACGAAACAAAATACTTAGCTATTTTACTTTTTTTTTCTTCAATTTTGTATTACATATTCGTCCATGTAGAAATCACGTACGTATATAAACGCACCTATACACACACACAGACACACACACACGCCATATCCCTCTTTTTTGTGTGTTGGAGACCACATTGCTTCGACTGCAGCACAATTTTGCAGGTTGACTTTGTCAAACCGATCATAGTATGTAATGACGACGACTGAGGTGTTGTACTTTGAACAATTGTCTTTCAAGACGATGTCATTGTTTTGTAATTTGATGACGTCATTACACTGAAAATTGTGATTAAAGGCAAGGTATCAAAACCAGCCGATTATAGGTTTCATGTCTGCGGGACGTATTTTTCCCAAGTTGCCAGAAATGGCATAGCGACCTCAGTCGTTACAAGGCCGCTTTTCCGTCTAGCAATGCAATAGATGTTCACACGGCCACGTTGGTTGAGTGGGCATTGACTTTCCCCCTGTTATATCTATACATTGTTTTTTTTTTTTGTCTTACCATTTCCGTGGATGACCCGTGGCCGAGTGGTTACAGAAACGGTTTCGCATGTACGCTCAATATAACTTCAAGGTGCCTATATCACATTCTTTTCTTTGTCGATCACAGATGACTGTCATCTGATGACCACAAGCGTATCACCTAACTCGTCCTCAATGTGACGAGTTTTCATGTCTCGTTGTTCTTGTTTTTGTTAGTTTGGTGGTTTTTTTTTTTTTTTTTGCTTGTCAGCCGACTTTCGGCGGAAAATCACATCTTGAAATTATGAAGACTTTTTTGTTGTTGTTTCTCTTGTCTTTTGATTTTCTTTCTTCTTGACTGAAAAGCAATTCCCCCCCCCCCCCCCCCCCCACCGTTTCAAAAACGTGGCGCTGCCCTGAATAATGCCCAAATAAATTCAGTAGAATGGTAACATTCCTTTTATTTAATGAAATTATGTACAGACCACCCCCTCCTCCATTTCAGGGGGAATTTACGCCCATGGCTAATATGCTTAGTCATGCTTTGCCTTCTTCTCGGTTGGGTTTTTCGAATTCGCTATTGTGTAATCTTCCAAAAAAGATGTCACAAAACTTCAACGGTTGCAAAATTCTGCCGCCCGGTTGTTAACTTTTACTATACTAAGTTTTATTCCATATCACCAATCATCCGTTCCCTATACATCGGCTTCATGTGAGTAAAAAGAATATTTCAAAGATCTTGTTATTGGTACATCATTCGGTTTATACCCTTTTCCCTGTATACCTACTCTATTCCCAAATACAATCCGACACGAAGTCTACGTTCACCATCAGATGTGTTGTTACTCCAAAAATCTAGAGGAAAACATGGATGGGGTGATCGTGCTTTCTCCGTTATAGGCAATCCCGGGGGTGGGGGGTGGGGGGTGGGGGGGGTGGGGGATGAATCCCCCCTGAAATGGAGGAGGGGGATGGCCTGTACAATCATTCCCCCCCCCCCCCTGAAATTTGAAGACCTGAATATAAAAACGACCCAAGTCCAATTTTTGGCCAAATTCAGTTTGACATGGGAAATTGTAGCTTATGCATGGACTCATCTTGTGTATACAATCATGTGATAAATCCTAATTACCCCCGGAAAGTGCCTGAAATGAATGAGCTTAATCTTATATGAATGTAAGAATAAAGGACTTGGGTCATTCTTACATTCATATTATAGCGCCCTCTCTCATCATTGTCTCATCTCTATAGCAGAATATCATGTATATGATTCAAAGAACGACCCAAGTCCATCACACAAAATGGCCTCTCCACAATTAATGGAAATGTTAATTGTCATGATAATACAATTATGTTCTAATTTGTATATCCAATGTTGCCTCCCCATCACAGGTAAATAGAATATTATTGGACAAAAAAAAGATATGAACAGAGACTCCAACCCCAAGCACCTTCTGATCTGGAGATTCTCCCGCCCGAAACCCCAAGCAAACGGGAGACTCCAAGTTGATGTGTGCGAACCGCGAAGTTCCTAGGTTCTAGATGTTCTCTGGTGCTATCTAAAGCTAAGTTTTTCAACATACGATAGCAATAAGTAAGAAATCCTTTCCACCGGGAGACACAGGGAGAAATCAAATCTTCAGCGGGAGAACGAGAGATTCTGCAAAAATAGGCTTTCGGCGGGAGATCTCCCGTCGACAACGGGAGAGTTGGAGTCTCTGCATGAAGTTTTTTTAAAGTTTACTCGAAATGGTCTTCCATGGACTTGGGTCGTTCTTATATTCAGATACTCATTACATTGAGGAAAACAAATGGAAGAAGCAGAAATGTGATTGTATCAATTTTGGCATATTGCATGACGTTCGTACGCCCGTCTCCGGACAGGTAGCAGAGCTGAACAGTATTCTATTTGGAAGGATAATATATACATAGTTTTCTCAAGCGCTCGCTCGCGAAAAAAGTATAATATCGACATAAGGTATGGCCCAGACGTTGACAACGTCAAATAGTATACAGGCCAACATGTAAACATGTAAATCAAAAATTTCACCAAAAGTGTGCACCAGATCGCTGAATTTCAGGTCTGAAAATGCAAAATCTTCCTCGCCCCCCCCCCCTCCCACATCCTCCCCCACTCGGTCGCTCCGATTCCTCGCACAGATAGGCCTATACCAACTCCAAGTCCCTCCCCCACCCACCATCATTAACCCTATAAAGCCCAAGCTATTTCGACCCTTCCCAGGCCCAAAAGGGGGCACACATTATGCCCCCACTATATAATTAACTTTGTTATTGCTTGATGTTTCATCGTCATATTTGGCACATGGGTATAGAGCAACTCATACTCTACATGCATAATGTAATAGGAAATAAGCTAAAAACATGATTTTCTGAATAATTTCTTTATCCCCAGTATGTCTTATCATAGACCAATATTTTTCATATTTGCCACAAATGATGTGCAAACGGTGCGCCCCCACCCTTAATTTCCAAAGCGAAAAAAATATAGCTACAAACGGCTGTTTGGGGACTGTAAAATGTCAAAATTTTCAAGCTCGCTCGCTCCGCTCGTTCGCATTTAATTGTTATGCAATTCCCCTGATTTTTCTGCCAGTAATTTGTCGTTTCATACCGTCATTCCATAATCCATAAGGAAAACTTGCAATGTTATACAAATGATGCACAGGATAGAGTGCGTTATTGTAGGCGTAGGCCCTACAGTGCACTCGAGGGTATTTACAATTGTGAAACATGCACGAGGCGAAGCCGAGTGCATGTTGCACTACATTGTAAATACCCGAGAGTGAGCTATACGCCTCCACTAACGCCACGCAATAATCCTGTGCATCATTTGTTTTATAAAATGGGTTGAAAATTCGAAAACTAACAGCATTTTTCAGCGTTTTTCACGTACCTTTGTGGGTCAAGACGTCCGAAGATATTCGTCCCAAACATTTACGCACGTCGCACTCGGAAATCCCGCACATAGTATGATGGGGGGTTGGGTTTCCGGACACTTAAGTTCCCGCGTGAAAACTTTCTTATTTTACATAGAATATGCACCCTTTACCTTAAAGACTTGATATAGACTCCTCATATAGGCCTACTAGACAACATACTCTGAAAACGGCGTGAGAATTAACCTGCTAAGTCGTTGGATTTGCCCTTCAAAGTGACTCCATGTATGCGTCCGGTCCCACAACGCTTGGTCTACTGTACACTGTACGTATGATACGTACGCCACACATGTTATGCACAAGGGAAGAAAGGCCGGACTAGAAGTTGTTTACAGGATTGACAGCGCGTATACATGCATGCAATTCAAAGGAGCCGCCGCGCGCACAGACGATCGGCAATAGGATTTAACACGCAGTGCAATGGGACTGAGTAACGAAAGCACAGGTGACTCATTTCAGCGCTTCCTATTGGCTACATTCTTGAACCCATTTTATAATGCTCAATGACTGCATTGTGGAATGTACTGTATCACATTCCGTTATGTATTGCAGTCCCCATTAAGTTTGCAGACTGACAGCACACGCACATCCGCGCGCACACACATACACTTTTTTTTTGTTTTATAATATTCTTTATTTGAGTTTCATTCAATGTCAAATCCATATTAACAATAAAATTAATACGTCCACCATAAAAAAAGCAGCTGTATTCTTCTTTCCTGTGCTGCTAAATCATTTTTCAAACATACAGTAATACGATGTATTTGATTCTTTTTACCAAATCATACCCTGTTTTTATAAGAGAAATGACATGAAAATCTGCATAATTCTCAGAAAAAGCTATTTGATCAGCCTAATCAAGCCAATCCGAATGTGCCTTATCCTTAAAAGGGAAAAAAATTCTTGATCAACTTGATCAGATTGCTCAATATCCACTTCATAACATAAATTCTCTTACACTCTCTTGAGAATACAGCATTTCCTGAAACATATCATAAAAAAAGCATTCTTTACTTAACCGAACAAAACTCATCATTTTTTTTTCTAATATAACCTATCAACCTACCCCCCCCCCCGTACAAAACAAAACAACCATATGTGTATATCATCAAAACAAACCATATTCCTGCCTAGCCCCTTAACCATTATTCTGCTATTGCCTAACTACATCTACCTAACCCTAACCATCCCCACCTATTTCCCCGGGTGTCCACTACACACGCACGCACGCACAAGCATACACACCCTCAAATCATCGAAATCTACTTACTGGTATTTCTCGCTGTTTGCGTTTCACACCAGCTTGTCTTAATGTCTCTTTCCATAATGACAATGTTAGGTATTTCCTGCTTCCTTTTGAAATGTTTATATGCCACTTGGTAACGAAATCTCACAATTGTTATTTACACGGTGTTTCCGTTTCTGGCAAAGTAATACATGTCAAATTGTCTCTTTGTTTAACAGTAATGTCATGCTTTTCTCGTATTTGCAAAGTCAATATGTTACGCGATGTACATCGAAACCTCCCAACAGGTGCAATATTTTCGTATGTCACACGTTTGGGAACCATGTCTAGTTTGTGTCTCCGTCCCGCAAGAAAGTGGTAGTTTCTTTATTGTCAACTTTTTCTCCCCCACTAGTTGTAATCTAATTCACAATAGCTAATGAGGTTAATATAAATTCCTTATTTGTGACCGAGACTTTAGATTGTACTGACAACTCTGTATTTTTACCGTCCCTTTACACGGCCACAGCTGAGCTGCGATTTGATTTTGATCCCAGTGATCGGTTAGCTTACAACATCACCACTAATTATTATTCCGTGAATGAAGTGATTGAACAAATGCAAAAGGCTCCTGTGAGTGAACTTCTTCTTTTGCATTATAATATCAGAAGTCTTAATAAAAAAGATTGATCAGCTAAAAACATTTTTAAATCAAGTGAAATCTGATTGTTCTGTTATTGGTGTATCAGAGACTTGGATACACAATTTGCCATCTTCATTTTTTTATATTCCAGGGTACTATGTATACTTTTCATTCGAATAATAGGCTTGATAGGAGAGGGGGTGGTGTAGATTTTTTTTTTTTTTGTTACAAACAATTTGGAAGTTAAAATATTGAAGGATTTAGATATAATGTGAGATAGTTTGGAATTCATTTTTATTGAAATTGAAATATCAAAACAAAATAATATTGTAGTTGGTGAAGTTTTTAAGCCACCTTCTTCCAATTTCCGGGACTTTTTTGAAACATTTTCTGATTTGCTGCTAACGCCTTCCCTACACCAAAAGAATGTTTTTATTATGGGGGACTTTAATTTGAATTTGCTTCATTACAATGAAAATGTCCACTGCCAATAACTTTTTAGACTTGATGTTATCCAAATACCTTATACCGTTAATTAGAAAACCTACCCGTGTGACTGATACATCATCCACGTTGATAGACAATATTTTTTCTAACGATATTTCGTTTGTATCATCTGGTGTCATATAAAAGTATCTGATATATCTGATCATTTCCCGATTTACGCCAAGGTTCCTCTTGTGAAAAGCTGTTGTCTTAAGACTCAAAGATTTACTTTTCGTGATTTTTCTGATAGCAACATCGATAGACTCAGGGAGACATTGTTGACTGCTAACTGGGAAGAAGTTTTTGGTATTGATAATGATGTAGAAACTGCATTTCATATTTTTTGGATAAATTTTCTAGGCTTTATGATGAAATTATTTCTCTACGACAATCCACCCGTTCTACCTATAAAAAAGCACCAAGAATGCCTTGGATCACCAAATCCCTCTTTAAGTCTATCAATCATAAGAATAATTCATTTTGTAAATACAAGAGGAATCCGAATGAAAATAAGAAAGGTAAATATGCTCGTTATCGTAATATTCTTACAACAACTTTGAGAATTGCTAAGAGGAGTTATTTCACGAGGCAGTTTGACCTTTACAAAAATGATACCAAGAGTACGTGGAAGGTGATTAATGAAGTTCTCAGAGTTAAAGATAAATCGGAACAAGTGAAGGAAATATCTCAGCATGGTATCTCCATCCAAAATCCGGTACATGTTGCTAATGCGTTTAATGATTTTTTTTTTTTTTTGGTTTAGGCCCCAGTCTTGCTAGTAATATCCCAGTAACAGATAAAGAATTTCATTATTTTCTAACTGATCCAAATCCTCAATCTGTGTTTTTTACTCCCATACAAGAATACGAGGTGAGGGATGTAGTTCTCAAGTTGAAAGCAAAAAGAGTGCTGGACATGATGGTATTACAAATTTTTTACTGACAAATATTATATCCGCAATATTGTCTCCTTTAACATATATATTTAATCTGTCCCTTGTTACTGGCGTAGTGCCTAGTCAAATGAAAATTGCTTAAGTTGTTCCGATTTATAAAAAAAGGTAATAAGCAAGACGTAAGTAATTATCGTCCAATTTCTCTTTTGACCGCGATGTCTAAGATTCTCGAACAGTTGATATATTCTCGTGTAATTATAAGTTCTTAAACGAATGCGATATTTTTTGTGAGTTTCAATTTGGATTTAGGAAAAAACACTCTACTACTCACGCTGTGTTTGCTTTTATCGATAAAGTAGCCCACACTATTGACGACTCATCACATACTGTTGGTATATTCCTGGACCTGTCCAAGGCCTCTGACACTATCGATCACGGTATTTTGTTATACAAACTCTCGCACTATGGGATACGTGGAAAGGCCTTGGACTGGTTCAGGAGCTACCTAACTAACAGGAAACAGTTTGTAAATATCAACGGCTTCAGTTCTTGTGGGGTCCCTCAAGGATCCCTTTTAGGCCCACTTTTGTTTATTCTTTATATAAATGACTTCAAAATTCATCTAATGTTTTATCTTTTCTTCTTTTTACCGATGATTCTAATATCTTCTTTTCACATCGAAAGCCAACAACCCTTTTAGATGTAGTGAACAGAGAATTAAAGCCAGTTCAAATGTGGATTCAAGCAAACAAGTTGTCTCTTAATGTAAACAAAACTGTATATATGTTATTCAGTAATTCTGTTATCCATTTGCCTGGCGATATAAAAATGAATAATGATTGTTTGATTCAAGTTGAATCGTTCAAATTTTTAGGTCTTTATATTGACCATGAATTAACATGGAAATATCACATAGATTATTTATCTAAGATGCTTTCGAGAAATACTGGGATTTTAAATAAGCTAAAACATTTTTTCCCAAGTATATTTTGAAAATTTTGTATTCAATGCTTATTGATACCCTATCTCTGTTACGGAATACTTGCCTGGGGAAACTGTGCCAAACTATATACATTGAAAAAAAAATTTCAAACTACAAAAACGGGCTATTCGTTCAGTTAATCTAGCCGATTATTATTGTCACACGAATTATTTCTTCTTTGAAAACAGACTCCTTAAGGTTGCTGACTTGTTTTTACACAACTTAGGCACATTTATGTTTCAGTTATCAGCCAACGGCTTGCCTGACGTATTTACTCATATGTTTCAGAAAAACTATGGCGTCCATGCTTACCCCACAAGACAAAGAGATCAGTTTCACCTTCCACGTACTCGCACACTCCTTGCTCAAAAAAAAAAAAAAAATGTTTTTACCGGACCTAAATTCTGGAGTGATCTTCCCGCCGATTTAATCAATTGTTCTAGTATGTTTACATTTAAACAAAAATTGAAGTCAATGTTAATAAATGAATATAACCAGCTGATTAGAATTTTTAATGTTATATGCGCATCGTTCACACTAAGAAATCAGGGTTCAATTTGGGGTTGAATTTGACCCAATGCACCCTTGCGTGGACTAGGGTTGAATATTTAACTTCTATGGGTGCTATTTACTCCGAATGGGGTTCACCTTTGAGAAAGTTTAATTTTTGAACGTCTCCAAATAGAAGAGTTAGTCTGCTACAAAAACCTAGATCATAGTGTTGCGTTCAAACATGTTATGATTTGTAATGCAGTATCAGTAGTGATTTGAATTGTGGATGATGTTCATCTTTAAGATTGCAAATCAATCAATATAAAGATGTTTGTTGGTGTTTGATAAAATGAAATAGCATTTTTGTTCGCGCCAGTTTCATAAACAGTACGTGAGCAAAGACTAACACGCCTATCCCGGAAATTAACCAATCATATACACTCACATCAGAGAAGACGATCGAGGCATACAGCGAGCTAGCTACATGTACAGTATGTGTATCCTATACGTGTCACAAAGCAAAGCGTCGCGACAGTTCACTTCCATTTCGTTCTAGAACTCCCGTGCAATTGAATTGAAGCGGGGCTTTTTCGTTGCAAGACTTGCTGATTTATACAAGACTAAGGTGAGTAAATGATCACTTTGTAAATCATGACATATTTGGGTTGCTTCTGTACGGCTAGATCCTTCAATTCTTCGGTAATAGGCCTAATTTCAATCGTTTGTCGTGCCGTTCTTTGTTACCACGTTCACGCGTGTATTAATACACTGTACATGCAAAATCATATGACCTATAAATGGGAAGTAATACGGGCCTCTTTACGGTTACTACTGCTTGCTACTGCCATTTAGCAGAGTTACCAAGTCTCACGCATTCTGAGTGAGACTATCGACAAGAAATAAGGCAAAACAGTTTGCATTGTTTAATTTAATGGTAGTTTAATGTATAGTGATTTGTGATACTGTGAGACAGTCTACAGAGTCAGTAGCCTATTAACTGCTGCGACCTGCCCGAACTCGAAGCGTTCGGGCTCCCACAGTGTACAACTGTGTATGGGACTAAGACTCGATCGCGCACTGTCACTAGTCATATCTGCATGCCCCTGATACAGTCTGCATGATAAGCTGTGTGAGAGTCGCGGTCGGCGGTGACACACATGATACGGATACCGGTGATTGAAACACTGAATGAGAGAATGTGCATCAAACTGTACTAAGGCAGAGGAGGTACAGCTAGTAATCATCAGTGTGAAAGAAATTCCTTCTTACTTGGGTTTGGTTGCACAGTGCCGCACTCAGTACCAAGTACCACAGTAGTGCAGACTGAGTTGAGTACAGTAAAATCCTATACTGGTATAATAAAGTTTCTTGTACGGTATATAGTGGCCGACTAGCTAGACTAAAAGGTTTAGCTGTGTCAGTGTGGCAAGGGTGTGAAGCTGATGATACCGGTACAGATTATCAAAAAAAAAAGAAAAGATATTTCAAGTAGATCTACAGTACATGTATAAACTTTATGGCCCAAACTTTATATCTATGGACATGGTGAACAACAGTCGATCATAATTATACTGATTTCGAAGTGAAAATACAAGTTGCCAGCAGCGTTGTACGTCATGTAGCAGACTAGTACATTGTATTAAGTGTGAGCAATCTATATAATAGCCTATTGACATCACCATGCGCTGTGCAGACATCATTCATCTACATATTAAATTGGTGGGTGGTGGTAAATTTGAGGTTACAATTGGTACCCGTACTGGAACAACAAATGTACGTTACTCAGACCCTTATGCTTTGTATCGCATTGACGGCACTGTTACCTGCAGATTTGTTATAGGGCCTACTGCACATGAACCGTTCAATATAAATTCAAATTTCTGTGTTACCATTGCAAGTTTCTTTCTTTTTCCCCTTTCTTTCTTTCTTTCTTCAGGTCAAAGGTGTTTGAAGCATCCTTGTCCTTACAGCAAATGAAGGATGTTGTTTGTTTCATTATGGACTATGCTGCGCTGAACTGCATCCTATTCCCTGGGAGTATTCTCGGTATGAAATCTGATGTCAAAGCTTCTTTTCTACTTGTGACACCAAGGCAAAGGTGAGTTTTCTCTGCAGGCCAGGAAAATGCACTTTTGCTCCCTTTGATATAAAAACTGTTTTCTTATGAATGTTGCAAATGCAGCATTGATTATCTGTAAGAGTTGCAAAGATCGAATGGTTAATCTTGTAAGATTAATTGCAGTATGCCATGCAGAGTCTTTGTATCACTGTTGGCGGAAGGTTTTCAAAAGTGGGGGGGGGGGGGGTGGGGGCACTTCCTAGTTTCATGAGCTAACAAGCCCCCCCAAAAAAGGCCTTGAATGCAACTTCTGGTGACACTTCCAGGTTTCAGCTTACAAGCAAAAAACAAAACAAAACAAAACAAAAAAGTATTCAGCGCAAAAACAGATCTTTATAGTGCTCACACTTCCAGGTGTTTATCTACATGTATTTCTTTCTAGTGCCACTTACACACTTTCGGGTAAAGAAAGTTGGGGGGGGGGGGTGGGGACCCGAAGTGGGGACAATTATGTTTTCCTTTGTATTGTGCTGAAAAATTAGGGGCCCGAGTCCCCCTGGTTCCTGTGGCCATGTATATAGCATCCAATTCTTTCTTGCACAGCTCTACATTACTGTTGTTTTTTAGTTGGATTATCAAAGATGACAAACCATGTATTCGGTTTACTTTTGTACATGTGCTTAATAGATTTAACGCAGGAATCGCAACACTACAACGCCAAGGAAGAAAGAAACCTTGCCAACATTTCGCAAAGTCCGGAAAAGTCTGCTGCCATATGTCGCTGCCACCTAACCTGCAACTGACCTGTACTGGATCTGCCAAAGAACAATACTGTGAGTTGATCATGAGACTGCTGTGTCTCATTTTTTTTTTTTTTTTTTGCATTGTATGTTCAGATGTATTATTTATGGAACTCTTTAATGCATCAGTCTTTATACATACACACAGTGCACTCCTGTTCTGATAAATAACGTTACAACAAAATTGAAATTGAGGCCATAATGTTATTGGCTCTACATTTGTTGCTTTATTGTTTACTTGTTTGGTTGCAACAAAACTTTGATAAAACGAAAGAAAACTGTAGGCCCTGAGGACCTCATTATAACAGGAGTCCAGTGTATACTGGGCCAAATACGCTGTACCGAATTGCTGATGCAGTCACTGCATCAACATAAAAGGAGGATGATCCTGGACAAGACGTTTGTCCCAGTACTAGTATACGATTGGACTGGTCATCTCTCTTCTCTCAATCAACAGTTGTTCCCAGTTCAAGGTTAATCTGCATTTTTGCATTGAATGTGAAAACTCGGTACATGATCAGTATGACCTTTTTCATGGAGAGGGTTGATGGCCCTCACAAGTAATTTTGACTTCACCTGTTCTTCATTGGCATATATATTTCATCCAGATGGCAGAGCATTTTCAAATTTTCAGTGTAGAGTGTATGGTCTATTAAAGTTCTAGAATTACATTGTACATGTAGTATAGCATTGTTTTGAGATTGTTACCCTACAATCAAATTTAAGCTTAAGAGGGTGTGTAGAGTGTGTTGTACTTGTGATTTGTCAGGAAAGTGCAACCCATAGAAATGTTCAATTTGGTGTTTTCCTTCCTCCCAGAAATTAATCTTCTCAATAAATGTATGATATATTGTACATTTTTGCATCACTATACAGAGGAGAGTGTAACACTTTTGTTGTTGTTGTTGTTTTCCCCCAGGTATTCTGCATGACTGAGGCACCTTCTTCAGCTGTCTTCGTGGAATGAATCGCTACAACTTCGCTCAGTTCTACAGATGCATCCATGATGAAACCTTTGTCCAGGGCAATCAACTACAGTCTGAAACAGTCTTCATAAAATCAGTGTAGTATACTGGCAGGTAATATTGTATTGTGAAGAACACTTCATCGAATGATTTTAAAGAAATCACTGTAGAGTTACAACCCTGTGGCTACTTGTATCGTGATGAGTTACTTGTATCTGCTTTGCATTGTGTATCATCCTCTGCCTAAATGACTAAAACACCAAAAAAATGTATTGTTTTGTATGCTGACACTTTGTACAGTACTATCATCCTCGAGGTTGTTATAGAAATTCTTGCAGCTAGAGTAGTTTGGTTTTCTTGTCATTCTTGCTTATGAGTATAAGCTGCATTTTGATGTTTTGGGTGGAAGATGAATTTTAGCCTTGAGCCAGCACTGAGAATTACACTGTAGTACAGTGGTATCATTTAAGCTTTCTGTATAAAGCTGGACAATTCCTGTACCTTCCTGTTTTATGCCTCTCCTATCCTGCCTATGCTATCCTACTATTATCTCTGAGTGTTCCTCTCTCTTCTATCATATCTCGTACAATGTGATTCTAGTTACAAATGCCATCCCTATATCGATGGAATAGACATATCCCCATACTTTGGGTTAATTGGATGCTGTTAGAGGAAGGAGGGGGGGGGTCCTTTTTCCTTTTTTGCTTGTCACAATTTGCATGTGTGTGTGTATTAGTGGTGTTGATTATTTATTTTATTGCAGTTTCAGCAAACTTGGTATCCTTCTTTTCCTTCTGTTATGTAACAGGTGAGGATACTAACCTTTACAATTATAGTATGTAAACATTAGCCATGTAAAGATGTGTTCACAGAAATCCTACCAATATTTGTGTACTGTGCTTTGATTACTTGTTAATGATCCTTCTTTTTTGAAGGTCTCTAGATATTAATCTTTAATTTATTAAGTATTTTCATTCATTTGCATATACATGTAGCTGGAAAGTATTGTGGCCATTTTGTTTCCTTCTATGCATGTGGAAACTAACCATGAAGGTTTTGTAATGTACATGTATACCTTTTATTCAACTATTTTATTTTTTTACCTGAATTCACTGTGTTGTAACTGCTTGCAAATGCAACATCTGGAATTAACAGCTCTGCTTTCTTTAGATGATAAAAGTGTACTTTTTGCACAACGCACATGGATTGCAAATGTTTCATTTTTTTTTCTGCTGGGAGAGATTTTTATGTTTATTTTTTGTCATAAAGAAATTCTTATAGGGAATTGAAATGATGTAATGATAATATAATGACAGATGTTTGATACATTTTTTTTTTCACCAGGGAATATTGTTTTCCCTTATTTACAAAATTTAAATATACATTGTATTCCATTACTATATGAGTGTATGTTATGTACATGTATTGTATTTAACTTTCTTAATTGTACATGTATTACATTATAATGCAAAAACTTGATTTGACTTAATTCTTTGTTTTGAATTATGAAAACCTAGCCTATGAAATTAATACATGTGCATTTTTGTGTGAATGCAGAAATGCATCCATCTTGACAAATGAAATTGACAAGTTTGTATGTACCAAATGATGAACTGTACTTAGATAATGTGCGAAAATGGGGAATTTCTCTTTATTTAATTTTCCTCGTTTTTTATCATCCAAAGACTTTATTAAACAAACATGAAATGTAATCATCTGTGATGCAGATATGTTTTAATTTCTCTGTGCAAAGTGTGTGTCAAACATGAAGTATGAGCAGCATGTACAATGAATTGGTGGTGGCATTGTTAAGGAGTATGTGTTGGCATTGCTAAGGAGTATGTGTTTGATTGAACAGCTCTGAACACTGTGCTGTACTTTAAGCTTGAACATCTCCATTATTTCAGCAGGATATATAATATATATAATATATATACATATTGTATGTAATATTGTATATAATATATATATATATATATATATATATATATGTCTATTTAATACATGCATGTATTCAAAATTGAACCCTTTGCGGTGCATCTACGCTCCCTGGTTTTATTTTTCCTCCTTAATGGGTTACATATATACTTATATATATATATATATATATATATATATATATATATATATATAAAGTATATATGTAGCCCATTAAGGAGGAAAAATAAAAACCAGGGAGCGTAGATGCACTGCAAAGGGTTCAATTTCGATATCTGAAAAGTTCAAGAATTAACCCTTTTGGGTGGAAGAATGAACCTTTTTACAACCTTGAGGTTGAACAATGTATCCTTCAGAGGTTCAATTTTTAACCTGCTTGGGTGCAAAAAAATAAACCTTGAGGTTCAGTTTTGAACTCAGAGGTTCATTTTATGATTTTCAATTTTCAATTTTCAATTTTTCAATTTTGAACCCCATAAAAATAAACCTTGAGGTTCAGTTTTGACTTCAGAGGGTTCATTTTTATGGGGTTCAAAATTGAACCCTAGACAGGGGTTCAAATTTTGAGGGAAAAGGGGTGCTGCTATTGCATCACGCCTAGAGGTTCAATTTTGAACCCTGATTTCTTAGTGTATTCAATGTATATTTCTGGTTTATGCTCCCAATATATAATCACTGCATCCGTACCTGTATTAACATTTTGAACTCATTATGAAGTTGATTATAGATAATGTGCACTTATAGACTTGTGTATCTATATGCCATATTTTCACTCAGTTCTTATTCTTTGGGTTCTTTTTTTTTCACTTTTTCTTTTTCTTCTCTTTTATTTCTTTTTCCCTTTGTACTTTGATATTTTAGCTTTCAGATCGTTTCATCATTATTAATTTGTGTCCTATTTCCATTGATTGCATAGCAAATTTACACCGGTATTTTTTCATGGAACCTGCGTTTACAAGCTTTGCTTTTGCGGTTCCATCATATTTCACAAGTTATAGAGAATTATCTTATGTATATTATGTATGCTGACACACTTTCTGTTCATGACCCGACTTATAACATATTTTGTATCTTGCTTGGTTTGTATTCTTTTTTTTGGATGTATTTTGAGGTCAAGTGAAATATGAAATTAAACGTGCTGGAACTGTTCACTGTGTCTCGAGTGCAAGACCAGTGCAGTTTCATTCAGTTATTCAATTCAGTTCAAAATTACTTTTCCACGAGGTGCCCCCCCCCCCCCCCCCCCAATGTCTTGACCCACGGTGCACTGGCTGCACCCGTCCGGTTATGGGCTTATAATCGCGGTGATGGTGACTATCGCCGATCATCCCCCCCCCCCCCCTCCCCCACTCCTCAGCACGTTGTTATAGGACCAGAATTGTTGAATCAGCTACCTATTCAGATGAGGCAACTGTCATCTACAAAATATTTAAATCCAAACTTAAAATGTACCTGTTCCCCTCACACTGAGGACTATAACTGCAATCTATAATGTTCGGAACGATTGCATTCTTTATCTGGTATGTGGTTGTTTGTTGCTTGTCATTTCTTCTGTGTTTTCATGTTTGAATTTTTATTTCTTGAAACGCCATTAGCATCGAAAAAAGTGGACCTGCACCCTGTGCAAGTATAGCCACCATTATTATTATCATTATTATTATTATTATTATTATTATTATTATTATTATCATCATTATTATCATTATCATCATTATTATTTGTAAAGCAAGCAAGCTTTTCACTATTGCATTCCTAGACTGAATGCAGAAATGGGGATCTCTGAGCGTTAGCCTTGGATGACCAGCACGGTCGCAAAGCAAGCAAGCAAACAAGCAAAGAGACAAGAGAAAAACACAGATGGTTAATGTATTATCGGCTCGGATGCGGCTCGTAAATACCGAAATCATTAAAAAGAAACGAAGAATTAATCACTGTGATTGCTAAGACTTCGTTGATACCCGTTATTTTTCGCTGTTCACAGAATATGAGTTTTTTCGACTGATATAACAAACGAAGTTAGAAAATAAAAATGAGAGGAGTAATTTTCTTGTGACAGATTAATTGGCGGAGAGGTGAATGTTTGGGGCCTAATTTTAGAAAAGGGCAAGTTTAAATGGAAATAATGTTCTGTGTTAGCTATAATCTATAGTGGTTAATGCAAAATGATGCAGCAGGGCAATACTGAAATGAATGCTACGGTATGAACAGAAAATAGCATCGAAATTCTCCTAGACACATCAGGAGGCGGTGATAAGAATTGTCCAAATAGATACAGTAATGTATTCATTAATTTATGAAATAAATGTAATATATGTGGGCCTATAACTATAATCATGGGATACTGCGGCTACTCCATGACCTTTCATCCCAGGCAGAACTGCCTCTGAGTAGTTGTCTTGGGCCGTGGGTTCAGGGTGCCCGATGGGGAATTGTCCTGGTGAATTGGCCTGGAGGGTAAGTAGTTTGATATCCACAGGTAGTTGTAGGCTATCAAGATTGGTGGGAGAGTCCTAGAGGGAGTAATCACCCGGTTGATGTTTATCTGGTAGGTAATTGCTCTGGGATAATTGTCCTGGTGGTATTTATCCGGGGAAGGGGGGATGTTGTCGGGGGAGGTGGGGGGGGGGAATAGTTGCCCTATGGGGAATAGCCCTGGAGGTAAGTTGTTCGGGGCTAGCCCTGGGATTGCCCTGGAGGGTAATTGCGCTGGGAAAGTTGAAGATTGTAGTGGTAATTCCCCAGGGTAGTACTAATTATCGGGTAGTAGTTGTTATACCAGGGGTATATACTAATGCGGGTAGTAGTTATCCCGATTGTAGTACAACCTTCGTCATTTCTCGGTGTTAGACAATGTGTTGTCACGGAAACAGTATTTTTAGACAAAAATATATTACCAGTGTTTTGCTCACTCCATTGGTCAGGTTTCTGCATTGAGATTTTGGTAAGGATAATCATTTCTAAATGAGCTGAACATATCTTTGATCATCGTTGGGCAATGTGTTGCCGTTAGATGGTACTATAATAACACGTTTGTTTTTTCTGAAAGAACATAAATCCAATCACCAGCTTTGCTGGATGAGCTAACACCATGAGGTCAGGGTGGGGCATCGGTAATATTCAGTGATTGTTTAAGTTGTATTTGTATTTGAATTCACTGCTTTTTAGTTGTTGTGATAATGTATTATTTGATAGTGCTATCTGGGGGTAGTCATCCGCGGGATAGTTATCCAGGGGATAGTTATCCGGGGGGGGGGGGTAGTTATCCGGGGGGTAGTTATCCGGAGGTAAAATCCGGGGGTATTATCCAGGGGGTAGTTATCCAGGGGGTAGTTATCCAGGGGGTATTTATCCGGGGGGGGGGGGGTAGTTATCCAGGGGGTAGCTGTCCGGGGGGTAGTTATCCAGAGGGTAGTTAACCGGGGGGCCAAAAGCTAAAAACAGAGGTCGAGTTGCACTCTCTCTACAAACTAAGTAGACCATGCTTATTTTCAAGTTTTTATTGTAACAAACAACATTCCACTGGTCTACCTCAAAAAATTTGTTGCGAAAGCCTCCAAATCCAAGATGGCGTCCAAGATGGCCGCCATATTTACTGAATTTGTTATGTAAATGATAGAATTCGATAGAAACATCAGATTTCAACAAATGTGATGTCATATGAAAGAAAATAAAATTTTCTACAAGTTGATAGCATTTTCGTGGGTTATTGTGATAATTGGATTGAGATTTTAAGGAAAAAACACTCATTTTTTGATATTTCTTTGAAAAAAGGAAAATCATGAAAATGCTTGGTTCAGTATAAATCAAAGAAAGACTGAAGAATTATCTTGAAACGTTTCAAGAATTTTGTTTGACATATAATTCATATTTGGAGAAAATTAGGGGTCAGTACCATTTTCGGTTCAGGAGTTATAATGTCTCAAACTTGAAAACTCACTACGTAAAAATGGCCACTTTAATTGTGACCAAGACCTTGTTGGTCGTAAAAAAACGTCTGCGCGCGCCAAGACTGCTACACGCACCACTGGCACCGGCGCTTGTAGCAGTGCCAGTGGTGCGTGTAGTAGTCTTGACAAATGCAGACTTTTTCTTTGACAAAGAAGGGTTTGTGCCTGCAAACTAACTTTTCATACCAAGTGGTAGCTCAGGTGATACTGATCGCTATTATTTCAAAGTAGATTGTTCTGAAGCAGATGAGATGAAGAAAAGAAAAATCAAATAGAGGTAGTAGCTTGAAACTTGGCATCATATAGATAGTTTAAGACAGAATTTAGATCAACCGCTCAAAAAAAAAATCAAGATGACAGCCATCAAAGTTGACATAGTGTATTGCGCCAAATTAAATGTATTATTTCGTTTTTGATACAAATTTGTCTGTTGTGCTATCTTAAACCGTCTTAAGTTTTTATGGACACATTTTTTAAACCAGTGATATTCTACTCTCCGAAGAAGAAAAAACAAATCGAGTGGAAGTTTTTACTTTTGATGTGAGGAGTGAATAACAGAAAACGGTGAATTTAGAGTGAAATTGGAGTGACTTTTGAGTGAAAATGTTCATTTTCACTCATTTTAGAGTGACCTTAGGCAGAGCTCCACACTAACTTTTATTTTTGGTGGCCCAAAGGCAAATATCCGACCTTTTTTGGTGGCCCGATCAGGCCACCAAATTCTTCAATTTCTGACATTTTGGTGGCCCGACGTGCGTTTTTTGTGGCCCCGGGCCACCGGACCACCGTCAGTGTCGAGCCCTGCCTTAGGGATCACTCGTCACTCTTCGAGTGATCCCCGAGGTCACTCTAAAATGAATGAAAATGAACATTTTCACTCTCGAGTGATCCTGATATCTAATATAGGAAAGCATCTACCAATGGCATAAGTTCAGATCAATTGTGACACTATAACCCACATGAAATCAGCCTAAAAACAATGTAAGAAAAATCTGATAACGGAAAACACAGTTTCAGCGTGATTATTTGTTAATGTGAATATACAGCACGAATAACCAATTTGGACAATTTTATTCGAACAATATACTGAAAAGTAATTTCGCACAACACATCTAAGAGCAAAGTTGAGAAATTCCCGCCATGTTGGATTCTTTTTTTTTGGGGGGGGGGGGGTTCGGATCAGAAGGGCTTTCAAGGACATCTACGGATCAGACATTATTACACATATACCATCATCATTCACGTTTCTACAACAGCAGAGTAACATACAAGTAAAAAAGCATAGCTTTGATACAGAAGCATTTCTTTTTTATCAAAGATTGGGCAAAAGACCCTCAATATGGTTTACACTAGTACAATATCGTTCGGATGTATAGAAACATGTAATAGACAGCAATATAAGAAGATTTAAAAAAACATATTATAAGTTATAAGTTGAGATAACTTTGACGCAACACACTAAAGGTATTGTTTACCATTGGGAGAGATATCAAATTCGATTTATAATAATTCAATGTGCAGGTTAGTAGTATTACAAAACATTCTACCATGTAGAAAAAATTATAATAAAGCCTAAAACATACGGAGATGTCACCATTTTCTTTTCAAGAAACTATAACCATGATAACTGTTGACATAAAAAAAAACATTCTTATCAGATCTATTTAGTATATCTAACAATATTTAGCATTAATAATACTGATTTAAGTTTGTACATTAATCCCTAACTCACAGTTTAGAACTAGTTTGAGGACAACAAAGCTGGGTTTTTGTTTTACGTGCACTAATGGTAAATAATGCCTTGAACGACAACCTCGATTAATTACCGCCATCTTGAATTTTGTGTGGATACTATTTTTATCGCTAAACATTACACATTGACAAAATTTGTGCCAAATTTTAAGCTCCTATCTCTTTTTGGAAAATACTTTCTGTTCAATCTTATCTGCCTCAGAACAATCTACTATGATGAAATGCTACAGTAATAGCGACCAGCGTCACCTACCACTTGGCATGAAAAGTTAGTTTGCAGGTACTTGCAAGTCACTAGACCATTACAGTATTACATGTGACCATGTAAACACATTGTAAGCCAAATTTATAATGCATAAATATGATTTTTTTCAAGTTTTAGATGTTAACTTGTCAACAGTGTGTGATATTGCCTGTGATTCCAGAAATATGAATTATGTCTCAATCTTAGTAAATCTCAATCTCAATCGCAGGTTTCAAAATAATTCTTCAGTTCTTCTTTGATAAATACTAAATCATGCATTTTTACATTTCTTCCTTTTTTCAAAACAATATAAAAATATGGATCCCCCCCCAAAAAAAAAAAAGAGAAGCAAACAATCCCCCCCCCCCCAATATATCACAATACACAGCTAAAGTGGTATCAACTTTTAGAAAGTTTTCCTCTCCTTCATTATTATGACATCAAATTTGTTGCAATCCAATGTCTCTGTCAAATTTTATGTTTGAAATGTGAATTTCAATAAAATGGCGGCCCTGTTGGACCGCATCTGTCCTTTGCAACAAATCTACTGAGGTGTACTTACGGAACATTGCCTAGTATGCTTAATATTATGTATGGTCTTGTTTATAGAGAGAGTGGAACTCGAAAAGTAAGCATGATCTTGGATTTGACCCTCTGTGACGTCTTTGGGAACAGATGCGTGCAAATAACATATTATGTAAAATGGGATTTCAAGTTTGAGACATTATAACTCCTGAACCAAATACAATACTGACCTCTAATTTTCTCCAAATATTGATTATATGGGAAAGATGTTAATTTCTGCATGGTTTTCATAAACATTTTTAATTTTATTCTTTTTTACTTTTTAGAAAAATATTCATGGTGCATTCTGAAAAATGTCTCCATAAAAACCTAAGATGGTTTGAAATGGCATTAAAATGTTCAGAATATATAAGAACCATATGAATAGACAGCAAAACAGACAAAATTGTATCAAAATCGAAATGATACATTTACTTTGGCGCAATACACTATGTCAGCTTTGATGGCCTGCAATCTTGAATTTTTTGAGTGATTGATCCAAATTTTGTTTTAAACTCTCTGTAGCAAGGTTGTTTCAAGCTTCTACCTCTATTTGAAAAATATTTTTTGCTTCATCTCATCTGCTTCAGAACAATCTACTTTGAAATAATAGCAATCAGCGTCACCTGAGCTACCACTTGGTATGAAAAGTTAGTTTGCAGGCACAAACCCTTCTTTGTCAAAGAAAAAGTCTGCGTTTGCAAAGACTACTACACGCACCACTGGCACTGCTACAAGCGCCAGTGTCAGTGGTGCGTGTAGTAGTCTTGGCGCGCGCAGACGTTTTTTACGACCAACAAGGTCTTGTCACAACTAAAGTGGCCATTTTTACGTAGTGAGTTTTCAAGTTTGAGACATTATAACTCCTGAACCGAAAATGGTACTGACCCCTAATTTTCTTCAAATATGAATTATATGTCAAACAAAAAATTCTTGAAACGTTTCAAGATAATCCTTCAGTCTTTCTTTGATTTATGCTGAATCAAGCATTTTCATGATTTTCCTTTTTTCAGAAAAATATCAAAAAATGAGTGTTTTTCCTTAAAATCTCAATCCAGTTATCACAATAACCCACAAAAATGGTATCAACTTGTAGAAAATTTTATTTTCTTTCACATGACATCAAATTTGTTGAAATCTGAATTTTCAATCAAATTCTATCTTTCAAATAACAAATTCAGTAAATATGGCGGCCATCTTGGACGCCATCTTGGATGTGGAGGCTTTCGCAACAAATTTTTTGAGGTAGACCAGTGGAATGTTGTTTGTTACAATAAAAACTTGAAAATAAGCATGGTCTACTTAGTTTGTAGAGAGAGTGCAACTCACTCGTTAAGTAAGCGACTTTTTGGGGTTTGGCCCTCCGGTTAGTTATCCGGGGGGTAATTATCCAGGGGGTAAATACCCGGGGGGTAGTTATCCAGGAGGTAGATATCCGGGGTAGTTATCTGGGGGGTAGTTATCCTAGGGGTAGTTATATCCAGGGGTAGTCATCCTGGGGGTGGTTATCCGTGGGGTAGTTGTCCTAAGGGGGAATCGCCCAGAGGGGTGATTGCCCTAGGAGGGTAGTTGTCCGGGGGGTAGTTGTCCTAGGGGGTAAATGCCCTGGAGGGTAATTGCCCTGGAGGGTAATTGCCCTAGGAGGGTAGTTGTCCGACAGGTTGTTGCCCTAGGGGGGAATTGTCCTGGGAGGTAACCATCCCAGTGGTAGTTATCCGGAGGGTGGTTTTCCAGGGGGTAGTGTTCCTAGACCCCTCCCAGAGTGAGACCCCATATCCCGCTTGGTTGCTTTAACTCCCTCAGAAAGGTCCACATATTTCCAATTTTGAACCCCCCCCCCCCATAAAAATCCTAGTTACGGACCTGTGACGTGCGACCAGTTTGACCAATTGCGACCAAATTAAAACGTCTTTTCGCCGTCAGGCTTCTATGTGGGGACAGACATACCGACCAGGGAGACTCTTCCCACCTCCCTGGACAGACATTACCTGACAAACGTTGATCAAATTATAGTCTGATTCATTTCAACCACAAATGTCGTAACACGTCATGGCCGGCGGAACCGTGGGGGCCGTGGGGGCTCGGGCCCCCACACTTTTTGTGCACATACAAAGGAATACATAAAGGTGAGTCATCACTTTGGGCCCCCACACTTTTTTTTAACCCGGAAGTACGTAAGTGGCACTAAATAGAAATAGAGAGAGATCTTGAAATGTGAGCGCGGTAAGGTTATGTTATTCCACTGAAGACCATTTTTTGCTGAAAAAAACCGGAAATAGATCCGAGCTGAGGACCTTTTTTCGTTGTTGTTGTTTTTTTTTGGGGGGGGGGGTTGCTTGTCAGCTGAAGAAACGCGGAAATGGAAGGGGAGAGATATGAGCTGAGGACCGTTATTTTTTTTTTTTTTTATTTATTTATTTTTTTTTTTGCTTCTCAGCTCATGAAACCCGGAAGTGGGCCCCCACACTTTTGAAAACGTTCCGCCGGCCCTGCACGTTAACCACATTTAATGTCGAAACTTAGCTATTGCTTGCATCAAAATAATGAAAAATAGTGAATCATTCACTATTTTCATTATTCTAATGCAAGCAATAAGCTTCGACATTTCAATTGTGGTTGACGTGTTACGACGTTTGTGGTTGAAGCGTTATGACATTTGTGGTAATTTTGACATTAGTTGTCTTGACATAGTGGGCTCTAAGGGTAATTGCCCTAGACCCGTGTTAGCAATCGGTTCAGAAAAATACTCTCGGGATGTGGCGGGCTCTCCTGCTGAGTCCTACACACAGCATCTACCTGATAGTGAAGTTAGTTGTCCGGTATACACATATCTGTTCCAAGAAAGAAATGCCTACTGCGGGATCACATATCATAACAAATGAACTACACTTGCGTTCTATGCCTGTTAGCGATTGAGCAATGGTCACAATCCAAGCCTTCAAACATAACTGTACTACAGTACTGTTTTGCCGAGAAACTTAAAAACGCTGCCGAGAAACTTAAAAATTATGTATTTCCACGGTATAATACGGCTACCTGTAGATGATGAATATTCATGATGAAGCGGGACGGGTGCCCAAATAGTGCTTACCGTCAGCAGGCGACACAACTTAGCGGCCTGTAGCTGGCGCTGTAATTTGTTCATTCGGCAGCCATTATTACGTTTCTTCATGACAGTCTCGAATTTTAGTGAGTATGAAAATTTCTTTCATTGCTTATATTTTTATGCATTATGAAATATTTATGTACTTAGCAATACTTCAGCTTATGAAATAGTACTTGCAGTACGTGTAATTGTGCAATTTCTTTCCGTATTTCCTTCTTTGTCAGCATAATAATCGTTTCAAATGTGTTCACATCAATGCCATCTTTACAACGCAAGCATTCTCTACTGTAGTCCCGTATACCGCAGTTTATGTTACTACGTTAGCAGTATTCGATACGGATTAGGATGTCGTTGACCGCACCGGCGACCCCAACCCGTACCGAGTAACCGTTAGGGATCGCATGGCAGCCCTATTGCTATCGCAGAACTGCCTGATATGGCTTAGCATTTTGGTGATCAGAGACCAAAATACAGGGTTTTACACTGAAATTCGTAGCCATACCACTGCCAGCATAGCCTAATTTTACTGTTGGCCAAAATAAATACTAGGGAGCTTTAATTGTTAGATTTTAGACGCGCGGACATTCAAAGGAAAAAAACATGGTCTGACTATCTGAGCTTGCGCAGTAGCGCGTGTAAAGTCAATCTATTTTTAGCTTGCATCGCCTGAGTTGTTTACTACGCGTACTGGGCTATTTTCATGTCCGCACAGTTTGCGACGTAGAGAGCTTCTTCGTGCACTGATCATATGGGGGCGCGATTTTATTTTTTATACGTTGTGTCCCAGCGTAATCTAAAGCTACTTTTCCACACGACGCAGGGAGAGGAGAACGTCCAGCGCAAGCGTCGGCTCAAACGTTCGCGCGTCAAAATCTAAAGCTCCCTAATATGTTGGTTTCCGGTAACATGACCTCAAGAACAGTGGGTCGGAAGGTGGGGGGAAAATTGTATTTTTCGAAAATATTTTACCCTCTGGTAACCAAACCCCTAGATTTAGAATAGTGGGTCGGAAGGTAGGGAAAAAATTTTATTTTCCAACAAAATTTTGCCCCATACATGTATTTTATTTTGTCTGTATTTGCTTCCTGAAGCACAACTAAAATCTGTGGGATAGGAAATCCGAAAAAAGGGACATATATCAGAGCTGCCAACTGTTCTGAAACCAATTCATATTTGTTACGAAAAATCGAAGGGAATACGAAAATACGAAAACGTCCTTACAAGGTACGAATTCACAGTGGGAAAAAAATAATGGCAAACGCACATCACATGTGCCATGTTATCTGTACTCGGCTGGGATATCGATGCAACGCGTACGCACCGTATGTGGAAAGCGCTGAACTGGAAAGCGCTGAATAGAAAAGTGTGCGTACAAGCAAGTCGCTGCTTGCGTACTGTGTACACCGAACGGAACTTCGCGCGCGTGAATCCCTATCGCCTATGGACCCTGGATGTTTACATCGATCGCCGTGGTATCCCCATGTGTGGCCGGCTGTGGAGCGTGTGTGCCAAGTCTGTAGCCAGCTGCCACTACAGTACCCATTTCGTTTTGAGGCGGGGTAGAAGACGTACCGTTGTGCAATGTCTGCTTCTTTTTCTCTTCTTCTTCATCCGCTTTTCCCTTGCCTCCCAAGTACAAAATGATTTTTAGAGTGTGGTGTGTTTTTTATAACGTTATTGCATCTTTTTTCTGCAAGGAAAAGGTGAATTTCTGTTTGTGTATTGATGTGCACTGCAGTAAAATTATGTGCAAGTGAAAAGCGTTCGAACTCTCTTTCCCGAGTATCGTGGAAAGTCGATGTATTTCTAGGCCTATAAAAGGAGATCTCATATAACAGAATACTAACAAACTATTTTCCGGTCAAAATGAATTAATTTCCTTTGTTTTGTATCGTTTATTGACTTGATCCCAGGGATCTTGTCGCAGTACCGAGTTTCCAAAGTATATTTCTTTTTGCGTAGCTTTCGGTGCTGCAAACTTTTGCTAGGGCCTAAGCTTATACTACTAAACTTCGTTTTATATCTGTTGTTTCTCACACCTGGTTTGGTACGATTTCTTCCATTCTATATTGCTTTATCCGTTCCCTTTATATTTTGAAGTATTTAAACGTAATTCTTTCAAGTGTATGGCACTGTTATTTTCGTAATGGCGATTTTCTGCTTTCCTGCAATACTTTTTCGAATCGAAGCGACGGAGTTTGATCCCAGCCACTTCGATGTGCTTTGTGTTGTCTTTTCTAAATGCTTGTGTTGTTTGGGAGGTGTTGATACTTTGTATTTGTTATTTATTTTCCTAGGTGTTTATCTTGAGGGACTATGCGTGTTTCTTAATGTTGATAGGAAAAGGCTAAGGCCAAGTAAAAAAAGAAAGTAGTTTCTCGTCCGGGTTTTTTGAGCAAGGCGATGAGGGAGGTCCTTACTATTTGACATCTTACTATTTTTTCGAGGATTGTCAAAATGAAAGTAATATGTGTTTCTCGTCCAGTAATTCTGAGAAAGGTAACGAGAGAGGGCTTTACTATTTTCTATATCCAATTTACGAAATGAAATATCACTCTGGTAGCTGTGTTATGAGAGACCAGGTCCCAAGTGTACCGGTATGTCTTGCCTGCACTCTGTGCATTTTCAAACAAATAGATATATGTACCATACTTGAAATGAAACTTCATGCATGCAGAAATACATTTGCTTTTTCTGTCCACTACAGATGTCGAAGGGAAAATGGCCATCTTAATACTGGTATTTAGTGTTGTAATGGCATTTCTGATGCCAGTGTACTTGCAATTCTGATGTATTGTGCTATTAATTGAAACAGGTATAAAACATGTCTTTCAACAAATGTACGACTGAAATAAATTCCACGATATTCAAAACACTGCTTTATTTATCATTTGTGTTTGTGACTTTTTGTGTCTACACAGCTGGTACAATGTATGTATCTGCATTTCTTCACAGTACAATTGTAGCACATTCAACTAGAAACTGGCTTGTACAGTAATTGCAGATGGATGTCAAAATGATACTGATATGGCATTATAGCATTGAACATTTAAAGATGTTTCTTCATGTTCTAAAAAGACATTTGATAATCACTCATCATTTGGATGATGAATGATTGTATACCAAAACTACATATGTTGTAAAACATGTACCTGTGAAGATAAGTCACATTCTCCCTTCATTTCTTCCATGGCCATCATTACAGTGCTACCAAGAAGCAGCAGTGATATAAACCACTTATCATTTGAGTGATGCACAATTTCATACCAAATCTGCGTATATTGCTGTTTATGCATGACAAGTATACCAATTTAACTACACTGTGACTGTATTCATTCAGTCATATCAAGGGTATGGGGAAAAAAAAAACATTTTTTTAAACAGAAAATATACACATTTATGCATCACTTGTTGAACCTATGAATCCAACCATTATCTCTGGAAATGCATAGCATTATTTTTGCCTTTCAACACAACACAAACTTACTGAGTTAGATCTTTTCTCATATGAAAACTTATTCGCTCAAAGATTTAAAATGCCGCAGACAGTACTGCCAATTGTCAACACTGTGAAACAGCCACCTGATTTCCTTTTTACTGAAATGCAGAATACGAACCAGTTGAATACTATATTCACTATTAAAAGCTGTTCGCTGTGCACACGTGCGCTTGAGATCGGTTCTCTCCATCACTCCACGATTTTTTTTTTCCAGCTCCAGAACGCATGCTATGCTGGCTGACTGGTCTCCTCTACTACAGTGAAACCCCGTTATAACGAGTTCGAGTTCGGTTATAACGAGGAACCGCTTATAACGAGGTGTTCGCGTCAGTCCCGTTTTCCTTTGCGTGTAATGGCAGAATGAATTGGTTATAACGTGTTCGGTTATAACGAGATTCCGGTTATAACGAGGACAATTTTGGTAAATCATGATAAAGAAAAACACAAGCAATTTGATCAGATATAACGAGGTTCCATTTCTTCACCAAATTGCTGCTTTCAAACACGCGACAAATGAAACATTGGAAGCTGAAATCTCGCTATCCACTTCTTTTCCCGTTTTGCAGAGAACCGTTAAGAGACTTCCATGTTTTCTTCTTAATCACGCGATAAGACACAGGAACACCTTCAGATGTTCCTACTAAATTATTAAACATAATCATTCGATTTTCTTTTTTGCGAGAAACGTGTGCGTGATATGAGGTCAGACCACAGCGCAACAAGAAAAAAATAGATAACGCATTCAAAAACTTTTCATGTAGCGACAATAAAATTGTGACCAAAAATGGACAATTGGAATGCGTGTGCAACTCATCATTACATCCTTTCCAATTTTAGTTCCGACTTCCAGTTCTTTTGCTGGTTTTGAGCAAATATGAGTTTGGATGATTAAAGCCGAAATAATAAAATCATTGCCCCTATCCCGCTGGGTGACAGTAGCGTTAAAATAGTTGAGTAACGCATGTTAACCTATACTTAATTGGTGTTCAGAAAAAGAAGCAAACGCATTTATTAGTTTGAATAGATCTGGATTTGTTCATTATCATTTAACAAATATGAGTGTGTATGATCAAAGCAGAAATAATTAGTGAAATTATCGCGATCCTGCCAGGTGACAGTAGAGTAAAAATAGTTGAATAACGCATGTTAACCTACTTAATCGGTGCTCGGAAAAAGAAACAAACACATGTATTAGTTTGAATAGATCTGGATTTGTTCATTATCATTTAACGGATGATAATTCAAATATGAGTGTGTATGATTAAAGCCGAAATAATTAATGAAATCATCGCGATCTCGCCGGGTGACAGTAGCGTAAAAATTGTTGAATAACGCATGTTAACCTACTTAATCGGTGCTCGGAAATAGAAACAAACGCATTCAACAGTTCAAGAACGGATGTACAAAACTCAAGATTTTCGGAAGAAAATAACGCTTTTTTAATCCCTTCGAGCGCAACGATCATACATTGTATAAAATTACAGTCAGATGATTCATGAAATTATGGAATTCCCGCTGGGCACCAACAGCGTAAAATACCTCGCAAGTTAGCGGTAAACAACGCACGTATGTTACTCTGAAATCATTGCGATCTCACCAGGTGACAGTAGCGTAAAAAAAAGTTGAATGACACATATGTTAACCTAAATCAGAAAAAGAAACAGGCGCATTTACATTTGTTGTATTAGTTTGAATAGATCTGGTACAGATTTGCGTAAACAGGATGACCGTGACCTCCCACATTCAATCCTGTCACATATTTTCAAGAACGGTCATACAAAACGCGAAGAGATTTTCGGAAGAAAATAAAGAATGCATTTTTAATCCATTTGGGCGCAACGATCATACATTGTACATGTGTACAAGATTACAGCCGAAATGATTCATGAAATCATTGCATTCCCGCCGGGCACCAACAGCGTAAAAATACCTAGCAAGTTACGGTAAACAAGGCCTGTATGTTACTCTATATATTTGCCCCCATATTTGCGCTGGTGTTTAGAAAAAGATTAACAAACAAGAATTACAATAAAGAATTAACTTATCATTTCAGCCTCTATTTCTTCTTCTAATTCACAAATAATCTCCCTTTATTCTCTCAAGAATAACGCTCAATAATTGTGTAATAACAACGCAAAGGATATGTTTAAGTTTCATTGATGGGTATATGACGTCATGCTTATGTTTTTCTTTGTTTTTGATGAGTATGGTTATAGCGAGGTACCGGTCATAACGAGGTAATATCGCCGGTCCCACGGACCTCGTTATAACGGGGTTTGTGGTTACATTGCGCAATCAATCTAGCAGCACATGAAGCGGGCAACAGCACGAAAGAAATGTACAGAAGGTGCTCAACGTCCTGTCTACATCACGACGTACCGAGTGCGCTGTACATCACAGCCCAGGCCGGCCCGCCCATCCAACTACAGTTCAACTGCTTTGTTGGTCATTCCTTCTTGCCGAGCTCGCAGTGTGAAAAGCATACGTTATTACATATGCACTACAGAAGCTACAGGTGTACTACAGCTAAGTAGAGGACGCAAGGCGTAATTAGAAATAAGACATCACGATTGGTAGGTGAATTGTCGATTTTTTTTTTCGGCGGCCGAAAACATAGTAAATATAAAAAAAGTCGATGCAGCAACTGAAAATTGATGCGGGCGGGGAGCGGGCTGGGACAAGAATTATGAATTTCTTGGTATTTTCAGCGCCATTTTGAAAATAGTAAATAGTAAAAAAATCGATGCGGCGGCCAAAATCGATGCGCGCGAGGACGAGAAACTGGTTTCTTTTTTTACTTGGCCTAAAATGATCCGAGTGATGTCTGATGGTGATGATGATAACTATGTTGGTGTAAAAAGAAGGCTTACTGTGAGCGTACGTGCCATTTGTTTTATTTCACTTTCCCTCTTACTCTTCTTTCCCCTCCCAAGAATGATAAAAAAAGAAATTACATACACCTCACAACAAAAAGAACCACGTGCTAGCAACCTTCGTAAAGTTAAATCTAAATGTGACCGTGCACCTCAAAACGAACATAAAGTCGCACACACTGATTTTGCGTGAGGACTGAAAATAAGTGAAATGGGTAAACCTAGCCGAACTTGACTTTTTCATATTTTCTGAAAGAGCGGGTCTTCTTTTACATTATGCTAAAATTTGGTATCATAAAACGGGCAGGAAAGTGAGTTTTTTTAGCAGTTTATCTCGAACATTTTTGGTAAAATAGTGTGATTAGGTGTGTCTTTAGAATCCCTTTTTCATTTCTGAAAAACCTTGTCCACACTCTTCACTTTCAACTCTAATAACTTTTGAAAGGATAGTGCTACTGCTTTGAAAGTTGGCTTTAATTATGGACAGAATGTGTTAATGAGGCATGCTTAATTTCAGTTTAATCTGATAATCCCTTCATTGTTGTTACTCTGGTGGTTTACTTCCTGTTTTTTGTCCCATTCATCGCACAGCCAGCACGGTTTGGTAAAGATTAAGCGCTTGAACAGACACTGTACTTCAGAGCCTCTTTTCTCAGTTCACACTTTTCCTGAGTTTGTGCTTTCTTTCCAATATTTAGATAGGTTAGGAGAGTCCATTTGATTTGAGTTATACATCATTTTAAAGCTTAAAGTCTGCTCTTTCAGAATATGTCTAAAAGTAAAATTCCATGTACGGCGACTTTTTGTTTGTTTTGAGGTGCAGGGTCACAAATGTTCAGTATCAGCAAAGAATATACAAGGGAAACATGAATGACAATAAATAAAAGCGAAGAGATTGCGTATGCAGTCAAAGATCGAACATGGCTCTGATCTTTGATGCAGTCTCTTTGGCTCAAAGAAACTTGACACCCCACCCCTCTTCCCTTGTGGAAATTTCCACAGAAGCAGGTGCCACACCCAGGTGCGTGCCAGATGAAAGAATGCGCGCACTGGAATAAACAGTGTGTAAATATCCTGGAAATATCGTTCAAAGAACCAGCTCATTAGTTGAATTAAAGGAATAATTGCAAAGATATCATGATTCTATAGCCTTTCTTTTGGCGCATAGTAGGAAACATCGAACAGTCGATTATAGTGTACTTGATCGAATATCTTATGTTCCCTGAACAATAAAAAAAAAGGATTGATTATTCAGTCAATTAAAAATGCAATCACAGAAATACATGAAAGGTCTCTTACGCCCAGACAAATTCACTACGAGTAGGTCCAATGAGATGCAGTCATCACGTGGTTAGACAGCAAAATAATGACAATTAATTTCAGTTCAGTCTCATCAAAACTGCTTATTACTTTTCAAAGTTTTGGCTATCAACATTTTGTTCGTGGGTTGTCTTTTTTTTTCGTTTTTTTTGTATGTTCTTCCCTCGTGAAAGACGTAATGGTTTCTTCGTATCGAACGTAAACTGCATGTTTACCGTAAACAAGCCATTCAGCTCAGCTTATGGGGCATTCGATCCATCGAACTTGCAATACTAGTAACCTCTTAGGCAGGAGCACATGGCACATTCCTTTAAACTTGAAAGTGAAACCACGTGTTTGCACATCGGCGCTTCCACACACAGCGCGGCATTTTGCGATCATCGTTTGTAGCAGACTTTCTGATTCCAGTCAGTGGGGAAAGGAATTTGAATACTTCAGAAAATACTGATGTTTAAAATCCAATAAAATGAAAAAGCCTGAAACCAACGCATGATGATATGTTTTATAGTGAACAATAATTGGAAACACCGAACAGAGTTTTGCATTCGCTCACTCAGAAGCTCTCTTGAGAAGATGAAAGCATTCCCCCTCCCATGCTAGATAGTGGAAGCTTCCATTATACCTAGCTCTGCAGCATACGTTACAGGAATGTATGCAAGTCGCACAATATTGCAATGCACACACAGTCATCCAAATGCCTTTTATACCGTACACACATGCATTGCATTGTGCAAAAAATGTATCGGGTACGCTACATACGGTACTTCGCAGTAAATTGTGTGCAGTACAACTTTGTCGTGTAGTTGTACTTGTGCGCGCTGGTGCAATTTCATTCTGTCATTCTTCATATGGATCATAAAATTTCTGTTGAAAGTCTTGGAGATAGATTGCTTACACAGACGGACTACTGGAAATTTTTTTTTTTTCTCTATCAGGATTTCTTACACGGACAGACTACTGAAAATTTCATTTGTCTCTATGAGGATAAAATTTACCGGATTGGCACCTTTTGGTCGGGGTCGGTCAGGTAACCGGAAACCAACATATTATTTATTTTGGCCCTAGATAAGATACAAATCCCAGAGCCGCCGAAGTTGATTTACTGTACAATATGATCTGTTGTAAGAGCCCAGTGAAAGATTTTATCCGAGATTTTAGTCCTTCCGCACTTTGTATCGTATTACTTAACGTACACAGCGCATGCGCTAACAGCCTTGCTGTCGATCGGGTATGGATAAAACGTAGCACATATTATTAGGGTGTCTTAAGCATTTTTATAACTTTTAGAAATTCTCTGAAAAAGCAAATTTTGATCTTTTTTATATGAAAGAGAATTACATCATTAAGACACATTTCAAATTTCATGGCGAAATGATATTTCTTTCTCGAGAAATTTAACTTTCAAATCACAGCAATATTACCCCCTTTTTTAACGAGCACGCTCAAAAATGTGTCCAAATCATTACGCCGGAAAGTTGCATAATTGCGTGTGGATCTCAAGTGATCGGATAATGAGCGTACAGCAGTTAGAAAATATGCGTAACAAGTGCAGAAGCCACTCCCCCCACAATGTCGTCACACCGCATGTGGTGTTTGCGTACATTGTATGTATGTGTGTGTACATTTGTATGTGCTTGCTACCCTTACACTACAGTGCCACACGGCGCAGTTGTTTACATTGCAGACCCACGCAACCCCCATCATCGCGATAAAGCTAGCGCGAAAGCATGCATGTGCGCTGAAACTTGTCAGCTAGCTCTGTATTGCCAGCGTGCGCGAATATGCACCAGCCGACCGTGCCCATGCCTTTTCGACAGCGAGCGCAGTGCTGCCTCAGGCAGCTAGCCTCGCCATCGCTTCAGTATCAGTACATTTTTGTAGTCAGTATATCTCACCCCGCCCCATGCGATGCGCGATGCCAGCACAGCACAGGAAGCATATCGTCTAGCAGCTACTTGCGTGAAAATGATGCCAAATTACCACCATCCATAAAAGCATGAAAGAGCCTACAGGCTATAGCAATCTTGAAAATAACCTCGATTTGAAGTTCAGTAACAAATATCGGTATTTGTAATAGGTCTACTCGATCGTACTCACAGTTTCCTGTTCAATGGTGTCTTCTACGCCTAGGCCTGGGAAGGAATTGACTGATCATTTATGATCGAGTTGTGGCTCTACATACAATTTGTTTGTTTGCGTGGTTAACTCGTGTGATGACTGCCACATCGGCTGTCTGAGATAAGCGAGAGTCAACGATTAGAAGTTCAGTAACAAATATCGGTATTCGTAATAGGTCTACTCAATCGTACTCGCAGTTTCCTGTTCAAACCGTGTCTTCCCACGCGTAGGCCTTAGGATGGAATTGACTGATCATTTATGAGCTGTGGCTCTACGTACAACTTGTTTGTTTGCATGGTTAACTCATGTGATAACTGCCACTCGGCGGTCTGAGAAAAGCGAGAGTCAATGTTAACAATAGTGTTTTGTTTGTGACTGTGGTTGTGTGTATAGAGTCTACACGAAGGCACATGACATTCGCATTATCGTTTTGTAAATTGTGGAATCGGTGTGTGTCAAACATCGTGCGTTGATTGCTGTCGACCGGGGTAGCGCAGTTTACAACACAAGCGCCCAGTTGATGTTATGCAATGTGACAGGGCTTGCCCTGGCGGCATGCCTGCATGCTGCGATGCCCTAGCTGGGTACCCCCACCCCCCATGTGCAGCGAGTAGCACGGCAGCAGACGCGGCGCGCGGGCCGTATGTATAAGTACGGTACACACACACACACACACACACACACACACACATCCAACATAATACACACAGCATGCACACGCTACCATTGCTACATGAACCAGATTCGTTTCTTGTTCTAAGGGCTATACATTGCCTACCACAGAAGAGCACAGCTTCTACACAATATCGTAGAATGTGAAGGTTGTTCGGATACTTTTGACCGGAAAGTGACTTTGAGTAGGCCTCTACCGTCTTCTTGGGATGGTCAATCTTTGCAATTAAATCCATAGCAGCATTCTGTGCTTCTATATGGTGACCTTTCATGGCATGCGGCCCAATGTACTCCGACTTCTTCCGCCACTTCGTGAATGGCTTGTTCACCAAGATCCCAAGGATGTCCCTTGGCGAGGCGAACAACGCACAGTATATACAGAACGCACCATCTAGGCACTTGCTGTAGATCAACCAAGGGTAGCTGTCAAGCCAGCTTCTTTGGAAAGAGCGATTACATCCACCTTCGTACTGAGATGGGAAGATGAATCCATCACATGGCTTTGAATGATGCTTTAACAGAGTGTACTTTTGATCATCTGACATGGCTCTCATCTTAGTCTTGATGTCCGATACAGACATTGTTGCTGTCAAGATTTTCCCCAGGTCATGTTTGAGATTCTGTCCAACAGATTTTGTTCGAGACTCGCCAGCAGCTGACTGGACTTGGACGCCCGTTTTCCTCACATCTCTTTCATCTGACAGGTCACTCAGGATGACAACACCACTTCCATCTGTCCCGCTGCTGCTGCCTGTTGTAGATGACAGGTCACTCTGGATGACAACACCACTTCCATCTGTCCCGCTGCTGCTGCCTGTTGTAGATGACAGGTCACTCTGGATGACAGCACCACTTCCATCTGTCTCGCTGCTGCTGCTTGTTGTAGATGATGTCGAAGATTTGAAAAATTTAGTGATACTTTGGCAGATTTCCGCAGCTCGCTTATTTTTTCTTCTCTCCTCATTTCTTCGGCCTGGCATGCTGAAAGTGGGATAAACTAGCAGTTATATTCTGACCTTGATTATCACTGACCCAATTATCACTGAATGCTTACGTTGAATGAAATCATGTCTAATCAGAAAACGAAGACAGACTAATCACGCCAAGTGCATTTAACAAAGCAATTATCAAAATATCTCTTGTGTAAAGACAGGCATCCGATCAATCCGAAGAACAAGTTGAAAATATGTGTATTTTTTTTTTTCACAAGCCATTGATTACGTGCTAGTCTTTTCCCATAAATGTAATTTTCTTGTGATACATATTTTATGACATTGGCAATATCAGGGGTACCTTCGGGACATGGCGATATAGGGGAAAGATAAGATGATTGATATGGACCGACTACTTTCCTAACACAGTTCACTCCCGTCATAACGAAATTCTCGGAACCAATTACAGCTGTAGTTCTCTTTTGTTATAACGAAATCTCGGTATAACTGAACAGGAGTAGATATATGGTCAGTTTCACGGTAAAGGGTGTAACTTTCAATTTTTAGCCTGTATTGTACATTTTGCTACAAAATGCTACTCCTTCACCATTTTTAACCCGATTTCGATTCCGTTTGCTTTATGTGATGGCACTAGGTGAGGGCTTCAAAACTTCTACACAGAATTTTGACCTTTGACTTCTTTGACCTTTGACCTTGATTTTTGACCTATATTGTACATTGGTTACAAAATGCTACTCCTTCGCCATTTCTAACCCGATTTCGCTTCCGTTTGCTTTATGTGATGGCACTAGGTGAGGGCTTCAAAACTTCTACACAGAATTTTGACCTTTGACTTTTTTTACCTTTGACCTTGATTTGTGTATTGTACATTTTGCTACAAAATGCTACTTCCGGCGGGGACATATATTACACACCGCGTAATTTCTACTTTTCCTTGTTTATGTTAAAAGCATAGTTGTATGGTCAATTGAAATGACCAAATTAGTTTGGTTGGTAGCTGGCCCTGTATTTTAGAATACTATGTCTTCAAATTTGAGGTTTCGGAGGTTTCATTTTCCGTTAACAATTGTGAGCAAACTTTGATGGACAGTAATGATCAGTGGATGTGTTTGGGTTACTTTCTTTTGTGCTGAAAATATTAAGGTACAGCTAAACTTTAGACTCACATCAAAGTTTACTTGATTCTAGGGCTATTTGAAATTTTGTGATGATTTTACTTCATCAAGTGAAATTTCCGTTAGCAGTTTTGAAGCCTCCGAAACAAAGTGTTTAGTCAAATAATATGCATATAGATAAGAGAACAGACCCAACCTATATGTCAAAATGTACGATATGGGGCCCTAACCTAATACTGTAAACCAAAAATAGTTAAGATCCGCCAAACTCTCTGAAAATAGGAGACAATACAAATTTTCCGTTAACATGTGAAGCCTCCGAAACACATTGAAGCCTCCGAAACAGCAAAAACATCTAATTTGACATTTCTGATAAATTCTTTGAGTGTCTGCCCCAAATTATGCCATGAAATCATTAACAGCCATGGACAGACAACAAAAATAATAAAAACATTATGATACTGCAGTAATTTTTTGAGCCAATACACTTTATAGAGAAAAAGTGGTTTCGGAGGCTTCAAAAGGATGTTAACACTGCATTTTTGTGATTTTCTCTGGACAAAATCAAATTAGATTTATTGTTCACCCACCCAATGATCATTTATGACATATCTAAAGATATCTTATCACATTCAGTTTTCTGGTTGCTTTGTTTAGTCACCAATATAGATTTACTATACAATTTACATATTTTTCCTTAACAGCACAGACGTGTCATACATCAACTCACCTTTTCATTCAGCAATGAAATATTGGCAGATGAGGATGTTGCCCTACAAATATGTTTAAACAGTGTATATCAACCAAAAAAGACACAATTTACCCATCACTTTCTACATAACATGATGATTTTCATAAAAACATAAGGCATACCAAATGAATTTTCCAGACGTTTCGGAGGCTTCATTTTATGTTAACAGCATGTAAATGGAATGTTTCGATCCATTCTAAGTCTATTAAATAACTGTTTGGACTGAATGAGACTTGTTGGTTCATCAAACAAGGTGTACATAGTTGTTTAAATGTGTGAAAAGCATTTATTTTGTGGGTTTCCTTTTGAAACAATGGAATAGGCTAGATATTGTGAGAAATGAAAGTGACTTCCAGCTAGTGTGCATGCCTACATCATGCAACAGTAGTGCAACAAAGCAAGTAGTTGTGGACACATCAATGTTCTTAAGTTGGATATCTCATTTTTACTCTTGAGAGAAGATGAAGTGTTGTATACCATTTTTGTATCACTCTTTCGACTGGTCATGAAGACCAAGGGCGTACCGAGGGGGGGTGTTTTGGGTGTTCAAACACCCCCCTTTGCCAAAAGGGGGGTGTTTGAGGTGTTCAAACACCTCCCTTGGGCAAAAGGGAGGTGTTTGAGCTATTCAACACCCCTCTTCAGCAATGTTTAGATGTTGACAAATGAAACAAAAGCTGTCTTTACCGCTTTTATTTCCGTTTTGAATTCCGCCTTTCCTTTCTTTTGCGTTCATTTTCTCTCTCTCTCTCTCTCTCTTCCTTGTTTTAATGTTTGTGTGGATGATGATACATTATGGAGTTACAAAATATTATACGCACTAAAGAACTCGTGTACAGTACGTGTTAATACTACGTTACTGCACCGCGCACGAAGCTGACGCGCAAACAGTACACATTCCCGATCCCTGCTTTGCTTTCTGACCGAATCGCGAAGATACATTGCGCATAATGTTCACCGTTTACCGGTATTATACCGTACGCGGTTCCGTAAATTGTGTATGATGCATAATATTATGTGTGTACAATGCATGCTGCGCTGCAGCCTATTATAGGCACATTGCATGCTAAGTTAGTAGTATCAACTACCAACAGTGGCGTATCTGGGGGGGGGGGGCAAGGGGGGCTCGTGAAAAAAAAAAACGAGAATAAAGAAAGAAGAAGAAGAAAAAAAAAGAACCTCGCCCGAACGGGGGGAAGGAGAATGGGGGGGGGGGGGGGGTTGGCAGAAAACAAAATCAAACAAGATAAAAACAAAACATGAATTCCATGTTTTGTAACGCTGAAATATAAAAATTTTCGGCTCGCTCACTGCGCCCGCTCGCCAAAATTTATCAACAAAAAAAAATAAGAACAAAACGTAATGATGACGTGGAAATATAAAAATTTCGGCTCACTCACTAGTAGTAATTTAGAGTATTTTTCCAAGTCCTTGGTTTGTTGGCATAAATCGTTATCTATGAAGCCGTCACTATATCTTGATTAGAATTGTAAGATTTAATAACCAAAAAAATGACAAGAATTCCATGTTTTGTAAGGTGAAATACAAAAATTGTCGGCTCGCTCGCTGCGCTCGCTCACCAAAATTTATCAAAATTTATCAGATTTCATATCACCCTCAAAAAACCCCTTTTAAGTGCTCGAAAAAGCAAATCAAGTGGACTTTTTTGAAGTCCCTACCGGGATGGGATTGGGGTTGAACACTGTTGGTATAAATCGTTATCTATAAGACCGTCACTATACATCTTGATTAGAATTGTCATTCGAAGATTTAATAACCAAAAATGACAAGAATTCCATGTTTTGTAAGCTGAAATACAAACATTTTCGGCTCGCTCGCTGCACTCGCTCGCCAAAATTCTTCAATATCTATTACATTTAAATCACCCTCAAAAGACCCCTTCTAAGTGCTTGAAAAAGCTATATCATGTGGACTTTTTTAAAGTCCCTACCGGGATGGGGTTGGACACTGTTGGTATAAATCGTTATCTATAGGGCCGTCACTATGATTAGAATTGTAATTCGAAGATTTAATAATCAAAAATGACAAGAATTTCCATGTTATGTATATATAAAGCTGAAATATAGAAATTTTCGGCTCGCTTCCTGCGCTCGCTCGCCAAAATATATCAAAATTTCGGGTTGCCTATTACATTTAAATCACCCTCAAAAGACCCCTCTTAAGTGCTTCAAAAAGCATGTCATGAGGACTTTTTTAAAGTCCCTACCGGGATGGGGTTGGGGTTGAACACTTTTTCAGAAATTAGGGGCGCAATTTTCGTGCTTGCCATGGGCGCCGTTTTCCCTAGATACGCCACTGACTACCAAGTACAGTCAGTATAGTAGCCTACTGGAAGCAGCAAGCTCTGGAAGCTCTGGGAGTGGCAAGTTACTTGCTACTCAATGTACAGTCAAACTCGGATACCTCGAATTCGTCGGGACTGAAGAAAATGGTTCGACGTACGCGAATTTCGAGGTACGCGTAGGTCGAATTTTCTTCGACTTATCCAATGTTTATCGATGTTCGACGTTTATCGATGTTCAACATGGTGTCTGTTATAGTGCCTATTGATTATTTGCATGCTTGTCCATTTGAATTGAATCAACTTTTATATGAATGAATTGAATGAAAATCGGAAATGAAATCAAAATTTCAGAAATAAAGATTTTGGTGGCCCGATCGCGCCACCAAAAAAAGAAAAAAAAGTAGGATGTTTGCCTTTACTTTTGAAAATAAACAGCGGTAAGATGCTAAAATAAAGGTCAGAGGTTTGCGTTTAATTGTGGAAATGAATGACGGTAATATTCGACTCGGTATGATACTAAAATAAATGTCGGATGTTTGCTCATACTTTTGGAAATGAATAACGATAAGACTCAGCTCCGTATGGTGAGTAAAACTAATGTTAGATATTTGGTTTTGCGTTCGGAAATGAATAAGGATAACATTCGGCTCCGGAAGACGCTGAAATAAATGTCGAATTTTTGCTATGACGTTCGGAAATGAAAAACAATAACATTCAACTCCGTACGATGGTTAAATAAATGTCGGATGTTTCCTTATACTTTCGAAAGTAAATAGCAATAGCATTCGGCTCCGGAAGATGCTAAAATAGATGTCAGATGATCGTTTTTATGTTCGGAAGAAAATAGCAGTAATATTCTGCTCCATCATGTCCATATGATGCTAAAATAACTGTATGATGTTTGCTTTTAAATTTTGAAATGAATAACAGTAACATTCAGCTGCGTTTAATGGTAAAATTAATGTGTGATGTTTGCTTTGACGTTCGGAAAAGAGTAACAATAATATTCAACTCCTGACAATGATGAAATAAATGCTAGATGTTTGCTTTTACGCTCGAAACTAAATTGCAATAACATTTAGCTCCGGAAGATGCTATAATAAATGTTGAATGTTTGCTTTGATGTTCTGAAGTGAATAACAATAATATTCAACTCCGTACGCTGATAAAATAAATGCCGGATGTGTGCTTTTACGTTCGAAAGTAAATGTCAATAGCATTCAGCTCCGGAAGATGCTAAAATACATGTCGAATGATTGCTTTTACGTTTGTTCATATTTGGAAGTGAACAGCAGTAACATTCTGCCCCATACGATGATAAAAAAAAATATTGGATATTTGCTACGGTACATTTCGAAATAAATATCACTAACATTCAGCTATACGTTTCGTGGTCCAAAATGTCTGATGTCTGCCTTGACGTTCAAAAATGAAAAACAGTAACATTCGGCTCCGTGCGATGATAAAATAATTGTCAGATGATTCATTTCACTTTCGGAAGTGGACAGCAGTAACATTCGGCTCCGTTCGATAATGAAATAAATGTCGGATGTTTGAAATGAATAACGGTAATATTCTGCTCTGTACGATGCAAAAATAAATAACAGATTGTTGCTTTATCATTTGGAAATGATTAATGGTATTAATCCGCTCAGTTAGATGCTAAAACAAATAGCGGATGTTTGCTTTCATGTTTTGAAATGGATTAGGATAGTATTCAGCTCCGTAAGATTCTAAAATGAATGTCGGTTGTTTGCTTTTACATTTAAAAATGAATAACGGTAACTTTCGGCTTTTTACAATGCTAAAACAAATGTCGGATGCTAACAAATGTCAGCAAATCCTCCCATTTTCTCATTTCAAACGTAAGTTTTGACCTCCTCAATATATGGGCATCAACTTTTATAATAATCTCTACACCTATTCGTCGTGTCAAATCTTTAAACACAGAGTAAGATGATTGAATTTTCTATTCATTTGTTTTAGACATGGGCATCTGTATCACTTCAATACTGCTTAATATTAATTTGTCTATATTTAGTAGGACCGATTTAGTTTTTCTAATGTTTTTCCTGATTTTTTTTTTTTTTTTTTGGTCACCAGATTTTACTTTCGACCACCAGAAAATAAAAATCAATGATGTTGGTGGCCCGATAAAACTTTAGTGCGGAGCCCTGTGTATTCTATTCTTCATTGTGATCGGCCTATACTTCCAGATTTTCATAATCGCATTGCTGGAAAAAAAAAAGTTTCTGTACTTGCGTTCTCGGGGAAGTAAACTTCGTGAAAGGCAAAAAAAAAAAATAGTTTGAGAAAAGGCACTACGAGGGAGATTGATGTTTTGACAGTGGAGCGTGATTAATGGCAAAGATATAACTGTCAACATAAGCAGGTGCGCCCCGACGGTTGAGAAATCTACGCGCACGGTATGACTGTCTCGATCAAAAATAAAAACACGCTGGTTAAAGAAAAGCAAATGATGAGGCAGCGCGTAGTGCTATCGTAAAGCACTCCATTGGCACGGGTGCTATGTGCATACCATGTACGTGTGTTAGTAGGTGTTGGGGATTTTCCTTGTCAGCTGTGTATCGGGTATTTCTTCTTGGGCGCGCGATTGTTCTGGTCTCAGAATATTTACAATCGAGTGTGAAAACATTTGGACATGTCTTCGCTGTCCACGCGCGCTTAATCGGAGATGCTGAGTGATGTTTGCAATTTCGATTCGAGCAACATGCTGGGAAAAACAATAAGTTAATTAAGATCGGGACATTAGATTTCCCTTCGAGGTAACCGAACTTCGAGTTATCTTTTTCGAGCTACGCGAATTTTAATACACGGAAACTCCATAGGAACAATCGGGACTTTCATTTTGCCCCCGAGGTAAGTGATATTCGGATTATCCGACGTCGAGGTATCCGAGTTTGACTGTAATTAGTAATAGCACATGGACTTGGTAATCTTTAGTAATAGTAGATATGAATTTTTTCAATGACTGAAAGTTAAAACTGAAAGATAACTGAGTGTGAGTCTACAAATTGTGGTTCGATGACTTGATTGCGCCTAAAATTCACTAGATATCTAGGTCTAGGAACAGTGGCGTAACTACGGGGGCATGGGGGGGGGGGTACGAAAATGGTAATTCAAGGGTTAGTAAACTGCTTTTGAAATCGACATGAAAGGATGATCAAGAAAAAAAGATATTTTTGTAAGATTTCTTTTAACCACATGATTAAAGAGGTATAACATTGTTCAAAAAGCCCGGAGACGACAAAAGATTGTGATTCAGCGTGATTCCTGGTTGGCATTTTGAATACAAGCAGGATGTGCGCAGTGTACTCAGAATATCGGAATGGCAAAAAGAGTCGCTGCAATGTTGCGCAATGTTTGATAGGTTGTACACATTTGCTATCAAAGCTTGATCATTGATTTTGCAGTGTTGCTTTACATACTAGTCTATATTAAAATGCCTTGCATTGCCAATAATAAGACTTGACCTTGGCTATTTCCTAACTTTTCCATCTATATGAAACACACACACTCACAAACACAAATTAGGGGATGCTCTATATAAAGTGCAGATTTTGGACATCCTTCTCCCGCTTGGTCACTTCGACGCCCCCTCGCTGGTCATACCTCCCCCAATCATGAACATAAACCGACACCCTTGACTACCAGTGGCGGATCCAGGGGGCGCACCGGGCGCCCCCTCCCTCCAATGCGAAAAAAATAATTATAATGTAGCTACAAACGACAGTTTTTGGACGGTAAAATGTCAAAATTTTCAAGCTCGCTTGCTTCGCTCGCTCGCATTTAACCGTTATATGCCATTCTCCTGATGTTACTGCCAGTAATTGCCAGCAGTTGCGCCCGGTGTCCCCCCCCCCCCCCCCCCCCCCCCGAATTTCCAAAGCGAAAAAATATAAACGGCAGTTTGGGGACTGTAAAATGTCAAAATTTTCAAGCTCGCTTGCTTCGCTCGCTCGCATTTAATCGTTATGCAATTCTCCTGATGTTGCTGTCAGTAATTGCCAGCAGTTGCGCCCGGTGCGCCCCCTCCCCTTAATTTCCAAAGCGAAAAAATGTAGCTACAAACGGCAGTTTTGGGACTGTAAAATGTGAAAATTTTCAAGCTCGCTCGCTTCGCTCACTCGCATTTAATCGTTATGCAATTCTCCTGATGTTGCTGTCAGTAATTACCAGCAGTTGCACCCAGTGCGCCCCCTCCCCTTAATTTCTAAAGCGAAAAAATATAGCTACAAACGGCAGTTTGGGGACTGTAAAATGTCAAAATTTTCAAGCTCGCTCGCTTCGCTCGCTCGCATTTAATCGTTATGCAATTCTCCTGATGTTGCTGTCAGTAATTTCCAGCAGTTGCGCCCGGTGCGCCCCCTCCCCTTAATTTCTAAAGCGAAAAAAAATATAGCTACAAACGGCAGTTTTGGGACTGTAAAATGTCAACATTTTCAAGCTCGCTCGCATTTAATCATTATGCAATTCTCCTGATGTTGCTGTCAGTAATTACCAGCAGTTGCGCCCGGTGCGCCCCCTCCCCTTAATTTCTAAAGCGAAAAAATATAGCTACAAACGGCAGTTTGGGGACTGTAAAATGTCAAAAATTTTCAAGCTCGCTCGCTTCGCTCGCTCGCATTTAATCGTTATGCAATTCTCCTGATGTTGCTGTCAGTAATTACCAACAGTTGCGCCCGATGCGCCCCCTCCCCTTAATTTCTAAAGCGAATAAATATAGCTACAAACGGCAGTTTGGGGACAATATGAAAATTTTCAAGCTCGCTCGCTTCGCTCGCTCGCATTTAATCGTTATGCCATTCTCCTGATGTTACTGCCAGCAACTGCCAGCAGTTGCACCCGGTGTAACCCCCTTAATTTCCAAAGCAAATATATACATATATTAGCTACAAACGGCAGTTTGGGGACTGTAAAATGTCAAAATTTTCAAGCTCGCTCGCATTTAATTGTACAGTTATGCAATTCTGATGTTGCTTCCATGAGGTGCGCCCCCCCCCCCCCCCCAATGTCTTGACCCACGGTGCGCCACTGAACACCCCCCTCTAAAAAATCCTGGGTACGCCTATGATGAAGACCAAATAATTACTTGATTATTTAGTATTAAATATACTTTTTTTTCTTATTTTTTAAACTGAACACTCTTCCTGGCCTGAAGATTCAAGGATTTTAATAGATGGTTATTCAAGAGGGAAGCATACACAAAATTACAAAATATATTACTTTTGAATTTAAGGTTATACCATTTATGCATGATCAAAAGCAAATGGTGGAAAATACTTTTTGGATTTTTACACTTTCGACTCACTACCATCTGAGTGTAATAGTTTCAAAACACAATCTTTTACATGTCCATTTTAACATATTGACAAATCCATTCCATTGTTGAATTCTCATGGCATTTGTTTTTGCCACACTAAAATCTGACCTTTTTCAGCTTTCCATTTCCTAACAAGTTCTTTGGCTTTCATCTCCAATACTTATTTGGAGGAAAGTAATTAATAAATTTGTGATTGGATAGAAAATAGCTAACATCCTGCAGATTATCATTTCTGTGGTATGACTTGCATCACAGGGTATTGTTTTGGAATTTTGACATTTGATTACGTCATTCAGACAGGTTTTCATATCAATCTGTACAATTATGTATTGGGGCAATGCCGTGGTTAGTAATGTTACATTTAAACAAATTTAGATATTTATCTTTACTACTAAATTCCCATTTGTTCATTTCAAGACAAAATCATGTTAAAAACTTGTTCATCTTTCCCAGGTTTATGATATAGAAAAGAATGAATGCAATCCAACAAAATATTAGAATTGCTATGGCAAATAAAAGGGCTGGTTAGTAACGTTACGAAAAAAGGACATGACAAAAAAATCAATGTCTTGTAACAAAAAGTGTGCAAAAATTCAAGTTACTTCAATCAGAGTGTTGCATTAATTTCAGTTATTGCATCATGACAAATGTTCATGCAAATATTTTTAGCAGTTCGACCAATGATTTGTTAGCTAGACCCCCAAAAGCATGGTTAGTAACGTTACATTTGTCCGGAGTAATTCTTCAGGTAATTTCTCCCTTTTGTAATTGACAAAATGTCGCATGACTTCTGGAGTGTTTAAATGTATTCATCTTTTACCCTTTAGCAAATATTTGAGGAAAAAATTTCAAAGGAACCCACTGTAATTTACATTTAAGTGAATTTCAGCATCCCCAGTCCCACATGTACATTTTAAATGATGGTTTCTGATCTCACAAAACCAACAGATACAGAAAATAAAATCTACTGAATTGGAAAGCCCTAAATGATTGGTGAACATCCATGGTATTAGTTGATACCTTGATTAAAGAGTAAGATAAAGAGGCACATTTCTTTTATCCATGTCATGTCCACCTAACTGCGGAATTGCCCGTTGTCAGTTCTGATGCATGCTAGGTGCAACATAATCTTGATACTATACTCTATTTTCCATATTTTGTCATGCTGGCAGTAACCACTTGACTATTTTTGAGTGAACAAAATGTAACTTGTGTTACGAAACATCTCTTATCATACATGTGTGACAGCAGTGTGAGACTCTATGACATGTTTGCGGATGTAGTTCTCAGTGCAGTATATGGACAGTAATGGTTGGGATAGGATTGTTAATAAATGACATACATGTATATACCTCTACTTATAAATAGCCTGTTGCCATGGGGTACATGTAGTTTACATGGGTGGGGTGACTGGAGAAGTTATGTTCATGAAGAACAATATTGAAATGATTGAAATCTTTATAATCTGTTTAGTCCTGGCTTTTCTGGAAAAAGTTACAACCCCCTATAAAGTGTGTTTTGAAATTAAAAGGGTTAAAACTGTAGTCCGTGGGTTTATATTCTAAAACAAACTTAGATATTTAATCACATTTGCTCCTTTTTAATCTGCTTTTGCTAAAAGGTTGTCATATTAGAAACAGTAAAAGTTCTGTTTGCAATTTCTCAATGTGTTACCTTAAAAAACAGGCCTCCTACTTTGTAGCTGTCACAGGAGTCACTCAAACTGGAATTTTATAAAATACTATAAAAAAGAAGCCTTTGAAGCATAAAAAATAAGAGAAAATGATATGAAACAGAAGTGACTTGTATACCACAGAAAAAGAAAGCAAAATTCTGATATAGGGAACTATACATTTGGTCAACATTTTTTTAATTCAAAATTCATACACAGTCATGGGTAGGGTATATATCTTTTCAACAGGTGATTCAAAAAGATGAATGGGATCTTGACCATTTCAATTTCTATCTCCATGATAATATCACCCATATGATTATTCCAACTCCATTTTTCAGTTTGATGATGGCCCTTACATGGAATGGCTAATCCGCATTTTAGATTGCTGTTCTATGACCATGATCATTGCATTTGATAGCTATACGTTGTACGTATGAGGATATCAGTCATGGTCCATATATGCAAAAGAATGTTTAAAAGCCTTTACCCCTTTTTATGTTTTACAACACTATGTTGTATTCTGACCATCATGCCATCACATAGTCTATTTTCTATCCCATTCTCATCAACAGCTGAAATCGATTTCACATGTATATCTACAATTATGATAGGTGGTTTATGTCAATATACATCCCACAAACTGTCCTTATAAAATACAAATAAAGCAAGCAAACATAATCTTTGCATTAAGTCTAGCTGCAGTTCGAACTCAATGAAAGTAGTTCTTTTTGTATTATGGTGAAAAGTTTGACAAATGCATACGGCTGTACATGTGTGTAGCCTACTCATGTTCTGCACTACCACAGTCGTGGATATACACATGCAAATATACAACTGAGCTTAAAGATTTGAAATTATACTTTTCTTTGTCTCTTAACATACAAAGACTTTTTTCTGCATACATATAGATACTATTTTACATGCTACAACATTGTTAGTTATTTGGAAACAATCAGCTGCATTAATGTACTTCATATCACTTTAAAATGGACCATTTTTCCATGTTAACAGTTCTGATGAAGCCTCCGAAACATGTGTTGCTGCTAACTTCAAGCCACTAAAAGATATTTTCCTAATCAGTGTTACCTTTATTGCTACTGTTGCAGTTTCCTTTAGAATCATATTGGCACATGTAATGTCATAAATTCGAACTGAGCATCGCTCAAAGTGCACACAGATTGTTATTCACTTCTGTGGAAGCCAATTTCCTATTGATAATAAGTATGAAGAGTTAACATTATATACTGCCATAAAATGTACATCTGTATACTGTTATTCACATTTTATTGATGCCCTGTTGTTATTCTAGCATGTTGTGATAGTTGCTTACTGTAGTTTTATTATTTTAAGTGAATACAGGACTAGAACTTTGTGTTAACAGTTTTGAAGCCTCCGAAACACACAAGTCTTAAAATTTCAACTTTGTTAAAAATAATCGAATTTCTTTGGGATTTGGATTGATAAATGTTTGTTACCAAGAGATAATTTGGGGCTATGTTTAGAGTGGCTCTAGCTTCTAGAACATTCTTTTAACTTAAAAATAGTTTGTCAGGTACCATTTTTACCTTGGAATTTGAAGTTCACATCCAAATAATTGCAAGAGTGAATATCTGTTGGGGGAAAAGTGTTTTGATATTTCAAATATATGTTCACAGCAAATGAAAAGTTGCATTACATCCACCATTTATGTTCATTTGGTTGCTCTGGGTGATTAAAACATTCATGCTGTTTTTACCTAATTTTATCACAAATTCCATAATAGTCACTTCATTTTTCATATTTAGCCTAAGAATTAAGCTCTGGAATGACAAAATATAGACATTCCTTTATAAAATAAAGGCAAAGAAAACAATGGAAACATAACTTTAATTTTTGACCCTTGCCACATCAAAGTTACACCCTTTACTGTGAAACTGACCATATGTGACCCGCTACAACAAAAAGGTCCTAAAGTCGCACACGGTCGAAGCCGTGAAAATCGAGTTTGAAGTCAGAGCATTTAAATTGGTCAAAACTTACGATTTTCTCATTTTGACATATCATTGGAGTCTGACATGTCTTCTATCATTTGTTGAAATTTTGACGCAAAATGATGAAAGGAAAGACCACAAAATAGCGTTTTTCTGAGCCATGTTTTTTGGCGTTTCAGCGAAGCAGAAACTGGTTTGAAAATTTGGATTGAGCGCCACAGATAGGCTCCGCCCCTAACACCGACCAGAGTGATCTCATTGGTCAGTTTGCTGCTTGCTGCTAACCGAAGCGTGAAGCTCGCACACTGCCCAGTCGACTGGTGCGTGCAGGCGGGGTGCTCTATGGCAGTCTCCTCACCGACCAATCCTGGTCACTGATTGGTCTGTGAGGAGACCGCCGACGCTGTGCTTGAATGATCTTTTCGGGGGTTGCTAGGGCTTACCTTCTATTGTCCGGAGCCGAAAACTGACTTGCGTGTCCCTTGATCGCGAATGCGTCGAAAGGAAAACTTTTAGGGCGCTTTTCTCGAAACAGTGATTTCCCAGACGTCTCGACATGCTCTCTTTTAAACATCGATATCTCCACAGCCGATTATTTTTATAATTATTGTTATATATCAATTTAAAGCAGAAAGATTAGGGAATTATGTCATGCAATTTTCAAATAATCGACCTCGCCCGACTTAAGGATCATTTTGTTGTAGTGGGTCACATATGATGAGAACACTGATCATACACTCCAAATCTATGTCAAATGAGATGCTATCTTATTAATTTCATTGACATATTGCATCTAAGAGAGCGTGCATAAACTTGTTGTACTTTTATTAGAGCTGTATGCCAAGTTGTAAAACACTTGCAAAGAGAACGATGGTTTAAGATTTGGTGACAATTCGTTATTCCAAAGTCATTATTTACTTAAAAGAAACCTGTACTGACATTTTCTAAATGTCTGGTAATTCTAATCTACATTTTTTGATGCCTACAACTGGAAAGCGAGGATTCTAAAACCCAGGATAAGCCTGTAATGATTTTTTGAAAAAAATGAAAACGAGCAAGCCAAGGAACGATCCACACAATTTGGCATACGTCACAGGTGCCAACCTCCGACTTTACCAAACGAACTACACATGTCAATTTACTGATGAAATCTCACACGAAGTACTGCAAATACTGTTATTTAGTAAGATTGCAATATGAAGCTAAAATAAATGTGTTAAACAATATTTATTAATTTCTTAAAAGGAATCTCTTCAAAAGCTTTTTATTTAGATAAAATTTGTGGGGAATATTCCAGATATGCAAAATGAAATTGGTATCATTGTCCGAACGTGCTGCCCATAGAAAAAAGTGTGTAAGTAACGTTGCACTGCACTAACTATGCATTGATGATGAGCGATAATGGTTCGACAGTTCAAACTATCTAACGAAGATGAAGACTGAGTGATTCTTAAAATCTAAATCAAAAAAATAGTCAACGGCAATCAGGGTTTACGCCTAGTTAGAAGAAAACGGCACCCAGTACATATATAGACTCTAACGTTAGACTAGGACTAGGACTAGTGAGCAGTCAAGGACCGAGAAGATTTTACTCACCGCCCCGTTGACAGCTGTACGTGCACAGCGCTAATAATAGGCACAGCGTAAACATTTACTTTGCAATACATACCCCTGCTAGCTGCCAGAACTTGAAGAAAGTCCAGACGAAAGTCCAGACTCCAAGGTCTAGCGTTGCCGCTAGATCTAGGCCCTTGTGCTGCAGGCCCTGTTGTTTCTGTGCTGAATTTTGCAGGTAAGGTATCTGCTTTATGGATTTTCAATGTTTTTGTGGTCAGATAAATCTCATGGTGGTCGTATTAACACCAAGGACTACCTTAGATCTAGTTTTAGTAGGACCCATACCTCGGAAGACTAGTGGCCTGACCAGACGTAGATACAAACAGTGCCCCCGCTTCGCGATCCAAGTGCTGATGTAGGTATAGTGCTAGAGTACTTCCGTATCCATGAAGATATCTCAAAATTCACATAACCAAATTGCACCAAAATCACTAGAAATATTGTATGACTCATGTCCACTTGCTCACGCTAATTGGAACCAAATCGCAAGTCGGGAAGCGTAAGTGAAGTTGTCAACTTTCCTGTCGTCGCTAAAAATAATCTGCTCTGTACGACTTAACAAGTGTGAACGCGGCGTAGTAGCCCTACCTGCCTGCGCACGCACAGACTGAAGTTAGCCATCTAATATCACGAGACAAATCTTTCAAGTAATCGGGAGCAAAAAATCAGTTTATAAATTATTTGAGCTAAGTTGAATGAAAAATAAAGTTCGTAAATCACACAAATCGCCAAAATCATGACATTTTTTAGTTTAGTTCCCGTGTAAATTCCCCGTTCGCACAGTACTAGTCAGCTAACTTCAGTTCTAGATTGTGCATGTCGCATTTACCAAGATCTCTCGCGAAGAGTGAGTTTTTTTATGCCTCCGCCAACGAAGTGGGCGGAGGCATTATGTTTTCGGGTTGTCCGTTCGTTCGTACGTACGTACGTCCGTCCCGTTTTGTTTTTGTAGATATCTCAAGAACCGTGTGGTGGTTTTACATCAAACTTCGTATGAGGGTATATCCTGGGGGGATAATACTTTGTTTGGATTTTAGGGTCACGGGGTCAAAGGTCACAGGTTATTTTGTGAAAAAAAGGTTGAAAAGTCATGTTTTTCTCCATATCTCGCAAATGGTTCAAGGTATCTTCATTGAACTTAGTATATATGCTTGTTCCAATGGACAGTGATTATCTAGGGAAGTTGGGGGTCATGGTTCAAAGGTCAGGGGTCAAAGGTCAAGGTCAACTCCTCAAAATATCACTACGTGGTACTTTCCTTATATTTATGCAATGCCTGAAGGTTTTTTTTTTTAAACTTGATGTATGCATGTATTACCCGATATATATTCTGTGGGAAGTTTCTTGCCCAAAGGTCAAAAGGTCAAAGGTCAAGTGAAAGTGTTGAATTGCACTTTTTCCTCCATATCTCAAAAGTAACTCAAGGTATCATCATGAAACTTACATATTTATGCATGTTCAGCCTAACAGTGATTCTCTTTGGAACTGTGAGGTCAAAGGTCAAAGGCCAGGTTTTGATACTGATATTAAACTTTTTCTCAATACCTTGAAAATTACTCAATGCATAAACTTATAAAAGGGTCAAAAGTCAAGTAAAAATCATCAGTTCCCCAAATACCTGCACTCTGACATTTTAATCATTCATCCAATTGAACCTAGGTCTAGGAAAGTGAACATTCAGCACATTTGTGGCAAACCTGTCATTTTAATATTTTGCCAATTGTGTGAAACTGTCATCACACATTGTCAAGACATTGTACTATAGACCTATTAGGAGAACCATGCATTATGGCGGAGGCATATCAGTCGCCATAGCAATAAGTTTTGAGTGACAACTTGAAAGTCCGCGTCAATATTGATACTTCTCCATTACCGATTTTGTTCAAATATAATACAGTATTTTGAAATATGCTTCAAAGTATATCCTGTAATTTTGGTGCGATTTGGTTCAGCGAAATTTGAGACAGCTGCATGGATAGGACAGTACACAAGTGCCTCCTGCTAGCTAAATTGGGCCTAAGCGTCGTCTGCTACTCGGCACGATTTAACGCACGCGTATGCCAGGGCTTGTAATCAGTGATATATTTGCCGCCTGTGACATCACAACATCCAGGCTCGTCAGCTCATTAGCATAGTTCTCACCCAAAAAGTTCCATTTTCAACATGAAATTACAGACTAAATCGTTCTGAAATTTTGATTCTGTTTGCACCGCTGGGTCTTTTAGAATTAAAAGAACAACATATAAAAAAATAAAAAAACGGTACAATGCCCTTTTAAGTTCGTTATTCCGGGACCTTCTCATTCCGAAGGTTCGTCATTCTCGGGATCCCGAAAGTTTGTTTATCCCAAAAATGAAATAAGTTTATTGTTCTGAAGCTTCAGTCTCCCTAAGATTCGTTATTATGAAAATTCTTAAATTTGGAAGCGATCAGGTTCATTTTCCAAAGGCTCGTTGATTTGAAAATAAAGGTTCATTTATCCGAAGGTTTGTTAATTGATAAAAAATAAGAAAGGCTCGCTATTTCTGCGAACATTGTTCCGAAGGTTCGTTAATCCGAAAACGAAATAAGCGAGGTTTTTTTTTTTCCGAAAGCTTGTTAATCAAAAATAATACAAAGGTTCTTTATTTCGAAGGTTCCTTTATATCAGTGAGGTCCAAGAGGGGTTTCAGCATGTCGCTGCGACATGCTAAAATTTTTGCGTGACATCCTTCAAAACGTGCGACATTCTAAGCGCCATGCCAAAAAAACTGCGACATGCTAACAGTAACTAACTCGCAAATGACTTATAGGGTGCTCCTTGTTGAAAGGAGCAGCAGTTTACAAGCGCCAAAAGTTTATCCACAGTCACCGCACCGATCACGACACAACGCGGCTCAACAACAAGCTACAGTACTCGCACAACACCACATCACACACTTGCTCACTCACGTCTCACCTCCCTGCTCACATGTACATGCCATAGGATTGCGCTCTGATTCGGGATCCACACACACAGCAATTTGTGTGAAGTAACACCTAGCCGGTGCAGCGGCACAGACAGCCGCCTGTATGCATGTGAGAGGGAGAGAGAGGACGGAAAGAGAGGGTCCGGAGGCCGAGAGAGAGGCTGAGGAAGGCTGACACGTGCTCGCTTGTTGTCACGCTTGTTGTCGGGTTACGCAAAAACAAACGATATGAAATGCACGCCCCCTCCGCCAAAGGTTGTATATATATATTTAAATATATATATCTATATATATATATATATTTTTTTTTTTGCTGCTGCTTTGGTTTGTTTGTTCGTTTGTCTGCCTGTCTGTCTCTCTATTCGCAGAATAAGTCAAAAGTTGGGAACAGATTAGGATGAAATTTCAGGAACAGTTGGTTGGTAAAATGGTGCACAAATAAACAGATGATTAAATTTTGGTAGTGAGAAGGATTTATGATACCACTGGAATTCACTGTCAGGATATCCAGGATTTTTTCTTAGACTTTGTTTCGTATGTTTTAAAGGATTCGTATCAATTCTTTAGGAAGCTTGCCATCGGCAATAGCAATTACGCAAAATTAGATGCGTTCAAAGCATTGCCGCAGAGAGAAAATTACCTCAATCTTTCGTTCAAAAAAAATCAAAAACAAAAACGAACGATGGAGTAAGCAAATGCAAATTCTTTAATCTATTATTTTTTTTGGTAGATTCAGCGGGTTATTTTTTTATCTAAAAAGCCATGCGTTCCATTTGAACCTTTAGTAAGTTAGATTTTACTTGAGCGCCGAAGTTGAATTTATCCCAAGGATCTCGGCGCAATACCGAGTTTCTAATGTGTATTTATTTTCGCGTAGCTTCCGGTGCTGCAAAATTTTGCTGGGGCCTAAGCTTACTCCTAAACTTATTTCTGTCGTTTCTCACACCTCGTTTGGTACGATTTCTTCCATTTTATATCACTTTATCCGTTCCCTTTATACTTTGAAGTATTCTAACGTAATTCTCTTAAGTGTCTCGCACTGTTATTTTTGTAACGGCGATTTCTCTGCTTCGCTGCAATACTTTTTCGAATCGAAGCGACGGAGCTCGAAGTTTGATCCCAGCAGCCGCTTCGATGTGCTGTTTGTTGTATTTTCTCAATCAAAATGTTTCTGTTGTTGGGAGGTGTTGATACTTTGTATTTGTTATTTATTTTCCTAGGTATTTATCTCGAGGGATTATGCGTGTTTCTTAATGTTGATAGGAAAAGGCTAAAATGATCTTGAGTGATGTCTGATGGTGATGATGATAACTATGCTGGTGACTGGTGTAAAAAGACGGCTTCCTGTGGATGCTGAGCGTACGTGACGTTTGTTTATTTCCCTTTCCCTCTTACTCTTCTTTCCCCCTTACTCTTCTTTCCCCTCTCAAGAATGATAAAAAAAAAGAAATTACATACACCTCACAACAAAACGAACCACATGCTATAGCAACCTTCGTAAAGTTAAATCTAAATTTACAATATCAGCAAAGAATAAGGGGAAAGCACGAATGACAATAAATAAAAGCGAAGAGATCGTGTATGCAGTCTCTTCGGCTCGAAGAAACTTGACACCCCACCCCTCTCGCAAGCAGGTGCCACACCCAGGTGCGTGCCAAACGAAAGAATGCGCGCACTGGAATAAACAGCGTGTAAATATCCTGGAAATATCGATCGAAGAACCAGCTCATTAGTTGAATTAAAGGAATCATTGCAAAGATATGATTCTATTTCTATAGCCTTTCTTTTGGCGCATAGTAGGAAACATCAAACAGTCGATTGTAGTGTACTTGATCGAATATCTAATGTTCCCTGAACAATAAAAAAAGGATTGATTATTCAGTCAATTAAAAATGCAATCACAGAAATACATGAATCAAAGGTCTCGTATGCCCAGACAAATTCACTTCGAGTAGGTCCAATGAGATGCAGTCATCACCTGGTTAGACAGTAAAATACAATGTGTAATGACAATTCATTCCAGTTCACGCTCATCAAAACTGCTTATTACTTTTCAAAGTTTTGGTGTTCGTGGGTGTATTATGTTTATTTGTTTGTTTTGTGTGTTTTTCCCTCGTGAAAGGCGTAATGATTTCTTCGTATCGAACTTAAACTGCATGTTTACCGTAAAACAAGCCATTCAGCTCAGCTCAGCTATGGGGCATTCGATCCATCGAACTTGCAGTAACCTCTTACAGGCAGGATCGAGCACATGACGCATTCCTTTAAACTTGAAAGTGAAGCCACGTGTTTGCATCGGCGCTTCCACACACAGCGCGGCATTTTGCGATCATCGTTATAGCAGAATTTCCGATTCCAGTCAGGGGAAAAGGAATTGGAATACTTCGGAAAATACTGATATTTAAAATCCAATAAAATAAAAAAGCCTGAAAACAACGCATGATTATGATTAAATAGTAAACAATAATTGGAAACACAGAACAGAGTTTTGCATCCGCTCACACAGAAGCTCTCTTGAGAAGATGAAAGCATTCCCCGTCCCCTGCTAGATAGTGGAAGCTTCCATAATCAGCCCAGCAAGTTTTTGGAGGTACATACTTGCACTTGTACACATTCATTGCGAGAAAGCAATCAATCAACGCTGAACATTGCGTAGTTTGGCATCTTTATCGTGCTGGTGACCAGCTCGATGCTTCAGCATGTGTCATAACGTGATGTTTAGAGCCTGTAGGCCTCATAAGTAGACGAGTTTAATTCAAAATAGCAACAAAAAAAAGGAAGATCGAAAAAATACGAATTCTGGTGGAAAAATACGAATTTTGGAGCTGCTGAGTACTAATTTGTGCTTCCAAAGGTTGGCAGCTCTGTACTTAGGAAATGTAATTTCTCTCTGACACAATGTACACCTTTAAGAAAGAAAATTAAGTGAAATATTGATGAAAGGCTTATTGATAGAATTACCCAGATCTGAGTTGTTGTTAAATGTCATTCAAGTTAACTAAACGTCTGTTTACCAGTAGGCTGCAAAAGTGCAGTTCTCACTTTTCTACACTCATCTCATCTACTTTGTGAGTACACAGTTATCTTGGCATTTCAATGTGAGACTGAAAGTAAATAATATTAAAAACAGTCAGTGTGCTGTACTGTAGTACAAGTTCAAGATGTCCTTGTCATTTATTATAGCATCCCCATTGAGGAGTATATCTATTTAAAATATATTCAAAAGGTCTTATGAGTAAGGAGTAGGACGATATATTAACATTTCAAGAACAATTTAAAATCTTATGTCATAATCAAACAATTAACATAATTTTTCAAATATTAATGTTTTTTATCCTGGCATTGCAGAGTGATCATGGTGATCAAAGTGTTCAAAATAAGGCTAAGATAGCACCAGAGAGCATCTAGAACCCCAAAGCCCCAGAGCTGGACCCCGGCCGCAAGAGACTTCGCGCTTCGCGCTCGTGATGTGCGCTTCGCGCACATATTTTCCCGCGCAAGATCACTTTTTCCCCCTGCAACATGCTAAAATTTCAAGTTGTGGACCACCCTGTATATCCCAAGACGATTATATGGTTTGTAGGGCTCTAATCCCGAAGAGTTATTCGTGGACTCACCTTTTTTTTTTTTTGGGGGGGGGGGGGGTGAGTTTTGTTTTAATTTGTTTTGTTTTAAGGGGGGTTGGGGTTAACAAACCCTTCTCTTGTTCTGATTAAAGTTATTTACGAAATTTCTCTATAGCCGTGTTCATTGTAACCGGGGGGCACTCTAGTATTTTTTGTTCAGAAAACATGAAGGGGGGTAGGTTACATGATTTTCTATCTCCCCCCCCCCCAAAAAAAAAAAAAAAAAAAAAAACTCATTTACGAAGTTATTGTCAGTGTCATAAAGCATCAGGGGTCACGGGACACAAAATTATGCCAAATTGGCACTTTCTTAACGAGAATCAAAGACCCAGATAATGAAAAGGGTCCCACATCCCTGTATAGTTCACCCTTAACTCAGGGCGCTCCGTTGCAACAATTATTGTACTGGTACCCCAGTCTCTCAGTGTCATGAAAGACAAAGTGGATTACCCATCGTTGCCCAGCTACAACACATGATCTCTATGTTTTTCAAGCATGAGGATGATTATGTAACACTTATAACCCCAAGTAGTCGATCAGAGAACATGGTAACAGAGAATGAATATTTTCCATCAGCTGAGCTAGATAGTTGCCAATTAGTGTTTTATATTATTATATTTTGCTAATCAAGGTAAGGCCTTTGTACAATGTACATAATGTAGTCGATAGGTCAGTTTTTCAATGGAAGGTCAACCTACAGTGACCAGCGACCCCAACGTTACTTGTTACAGCGCCCCTGCACGCGTACGGTTAGGATAGGTTTATCCTGTAGGGCTACATGCATAGAAAGTATTGTAGTCATTTGAGTCATTAATTTTGGACGTAAACCATGCGATAAAAACATTAGATTATTTCTGTACAATTGTAACTCTTTGAAGTCAGTGATAAAGTTTGTGGCAAAATCGTGAAATAGGCCCCAACGCAGGGGATGCATCTGTGCAAAAAGTAAGAATAAGATTCGGGTAGGCTACGGAACCCCTGTGGCCCTAGCTATGCTTAGATTAGTCGAGGGACAACAGGAAGTCTTTCTGACAGTAAAGGAAAGGAAAGAGAAGAAAAAGAAGGACAAATGTAGGACAAAAGATGCTATACAACCTGTGCTGCCGTAGTGCGGAAGAGTTTCAAACGTCATTATACCCCCACCCACACATAGTGTGTAGGGGGGGTATATAGGAATCACTCTGAGGTCGGTTGGTCGGTCGGTCGGGCGGTCGGTCAGTTGCAAAATCTTGTGGATCGAACTCCTCTCTCATTTTTTGAGCAATTGACCCCAAATTTGGCATGTGTGACCACTATCAAAGGTAGATGTGCAAGACACCTTTTTCGTTAGTATCGCATAATAACAGTGCGATACACTTGAAAGAATTATGTTTAAATACTTCAAAATATAAAGGGAACGGATAAAGCAATATAGAATGGAAGAAATCGTACCAAACGAGGTGTGAGAAACGACAGAAATAAAACGAAGTTTAGTAGTATACAACGAGTAAGCTTAGGCTGTATTCGCTATTCGCTATTCGCTGTTCGGGCACCGAGTACACCATCGCCCGCACCGTCAACTCACCATCCCATGCAGTGAGGATTTCTTCCTCCTACATCCCAGCAAATCTTATTAACAATTTCTAAACTGCATCAGAATGTCAGTCTACATGCTTATTTTTGCTGAAGGGCAAATCTAGACCAAAATTGTCATTATTTCATAAACGAGAGACGGTATACGCTGCAAGAAAATTGAACAAGCTCGATTCCCACTTTGCTATACTGTTCGCAGCTATTCGGTACTTTCGAATATTGCCCTCTTATGTGAACCGGTGTGAGGAAATCCTATCGTTCGATTCAAGCTATTCGCGTGCCCTCGAAAACAATACCCGAATAGTATACTTCTATGTGAACGCAGCCTAAGGCCCTAGCAAAAGTTTGCAGCACCGAAAGCTACGCGAAAATAAATACACTTTGGAAACTTGGTATTGCGACGAGATCCTTGGGATCAAGTCAATAAACGATACAAAACAAAGGAAATTAATTCATTTTGACCGGAAAATAGTTTGTCATAAGTATTTTGTTATATGAGATCTCCTTTAATAGGCCTAGAAATACATCGAGTTTCCACGATACTCAGGAAAGAAAGTTCAAACGCTTTTCACCTGCACATGATTTTACTGCAGTGCACATCAATACACGAACAGAAACTCACCTCTTCCTTGCAGAAAAATGATGCAATAACATTATCAAAAAACACACCACACTCTAAAAATCATTTCGTACTTGGGAGGCAAGAGAAAAGCGGATGAAGAAGAAGAGAAAAAGAAGCAGACATTGCACAACGGAACACCTACCCCGCCTCAAAACGAAATAGGGTACTGTAGTGGCAGCTGGCTACAGTGTACACGCTCCCCAGCCGGCCACACATGGGGATACCACGGCGATCGATGTAAACATCCAGGGTCCGTAGGCGACAGGGATTCACGCGCGCGAAGTTCCGTTCGGTGTACACAGTACGCAAGCAGCGACTTGCATGTGCGCACACTTTTCTATTCAGCGCTTTCCACATACGGTGCGTACGCGTTGCATCGATATCCCAGCGGAGTACAGATAACATGGCACATGCGATGTGCGTTTGCCATTTTTTTACCCATCATTTTTTCCCTCTGTGAATTCGTACTTTGTAAGGACGTTTTCGTATTTTCGTATTCCCTTCGATTTTTCATAACAAATACGAATTTTTCGGAACGGTTGGCAGCTCTGAATACTCAATTCAATCATATTACGAAGTGTCAGAAAAGTTGCGATGTGATTGTGCCCTGTATCAAACAATATTATATTTAATCATTTGTTTACTACATCTCCCTGATCAGGGGTCCTGCTCGGGTATTGCGCAATATTCTGAAGCCCTCACTGGCATATGCAATGATACACGTATACCAGTTCTGGACCACACAACTTTTATTTTCGGTGGCCCAATCGGGCCACCAAAATCATCAATTTTTATTTTTTGGTGGCCCGAAAAAAAAATCAAGAAAAACATACAAATTTAATCGGTCCCACTAAACATGGAGAAATGATATTTTACTGAAGTGATACAGGTACCCATGTCTTAAAAGTAAATAAATAGAAAATTCAATCATCTTACTGTTATTCTGAGTTCTAAGATTGAGAAAATAGGCTTGTAGGTTATTCTAAAAGTTTATGCTATTTAGGTGATGAAATTTTACGTTTGAAATATGAAAGTGGGAGCATTTGCAGACATTTGTAAGCATCCAACATTTGTTTTAGCACTAGTGTAAAGAGCCGAAGTTATCGTTATTCATTTCTGATTGTAAAAGCAATCGTCCAACATTTACTAGTATTTTAGCACCTTACGGAGCCGAACGTTACCATTAATCACTTTGAAATGTGAAAGCAAACAACAGACATTCATTTCAGCATCTTATGGAGCTGAATATTATCCTTATTCATTTCCGACCGTGAAAGCAAACATTCGCTATTTATTTTAGCATCTAACTGAGCCGATTGATACCGTTAATCGTTTCCAAAATTTAAAAGCAACAATCTGTTATTTATTCTGGCATCGTATGGAGCAGAATATTACCGTTATTCATATTCCAAATCTAAAAGCAAACATCCGACATTTATTCTATTATCGTACGGAGTCGAATGTTACTGCTGTCCACTTCCGAAAGTGAAATTAATCATCTGACAATTATTCAAGCATTGCACGCAGCCGAATGTTACTGTTTTTCATGTTTGAACGTCAAGGCAGACATCACACATTTACTTTATCATCAAACGCAGCTGAACGTTACTATTATTCATTGTGAGATGTAATAGCAAGTATCTGATATTTATTTCAGTATCATTATGGAGCAGAATTTTACTGCTATTCACTTCCAAACGTAAAAGCAATCATCTGACATTTATTTTGGCATCTTCCGGTGCCAAATGTTATTGTTATGACTTTAGAAAGTAAAAGCAAACATCCGACATTTCAATTTTATTGAATCATCGTACAGAGTTGAATATTATTGTTATTCATTTCCGAACGTCAAAGCAAATATCCGACATATATTTTAGCATCTTTCGGAGCTTAATGTTATTGCTATATAGATTCGAACATAAAAGCAAACATTAGACATTTATTTCATCATCTTACGGAGTTGAATATTAATGTTATTCATTGCCGAACGTCAAAGGGATCATTCGACATTTATTTTAGCATATTCCAGAGCTGACTGTTATTGCTATTTACTTTCAAACATAAAAGCAAACATCCAGCATTTATTTTATCATTGTACGGAGTTGAATATTATGATTATTCATTTCCGAACATCAAAGCAAACGTGCGATATTCATTTCATCATCTTCCACAGCCGAATGTTATCCTTATTCATTTCCCAACGCAAAATCAAATACTCGACATTAATTTTAGCACCGTACGGAGCTGAATCTTACCGTTATTAATTTCCAAAAGTATAAGAAAACATCCGACATTTATTTTAGTATCATACAAAGTCGAATATTACTGTTATTCATTTCAAAAAATTAAAAACAAATATCCCACATCTATTTTAGCATCTTTTGGAGGTAAATGTTATTGCTATTTAGATTCGAACATAAAAGTAAACATCAGACATTTATTTCATCGTCGTACGGAGTTGAATATTATTGTTGTTCATTTTCAAACGTCAAAGGGATCATTCGACATTTATTTTACCATCTTCCGGAGCTGACTGTTAGTGCTATTTACTTTCGAACATAAAAGCAAACATCCGGCATTTATTTTGTCATCGTACGGAGTTGAATATTGATTATTCGTCTCCGAACGTCAAAGCAAACTTGCGACATTTATTTCAGCATCTACCAGAGCCGAATGTTATCCTTATTCATTTCCAAACGCAATATAAAATATCTGACATAAATTGTAGCACCGTATGGAGCTGAATCTTACTATATTCATTTCCAAAAGTATAAGCAAACATCCGACATTTATTTTAGTATAATACAAAGTCGAATATTACTGTTATTCATTTCCCAAAAATAAAAACAAATATCCGACATTTATTTTAGCATCGTACGGAGTCGATTGTTACCGCTGTTCAGTTCCAAAAGTAAAGGCAAAAATCCGACTTTTCTTGGTGGCCCGATCGGTCCACCAAAATCTTCATATCTGAAATTTTGGTGCCCGACGTGCGTTTTTTGGTGTCCCCGGGCGCACCGCTAGTGTCGAGCCCTGACGGTATACATGGCAGGTACCTCCTAGCAACAGGGTTGGAGTCTCAATCTGGCAAGAACTGCGGTATGAAACGCAACTTTAGGCGATGAGTATTATGTCGTAAAAAACAAACTAACCAACAAACAGAAAAATCAAAAAAAAAAATCTCTGTGTTAGAAATCCGTTTCCAGAGACACTTCTACTCATTTTTTTTTTTCACACTGAAACTGAACTACAACATTTATATGTGGCGCGACTTTTCTTTCTCACAACGCGACAGGGCAGCGTGTCGTTCTTTTGAAGGTCAAAGACAATAGTAGAGGTGCACGAAGCCGCTATTATTCGTCAATGAATGGTTTCAGTAACGTGTCTGCATTCTCTGACGCATTCCAGACGCCTTGAATAGAGGATTTTATAATCCCCATTCTCGGAATACGACGGAATGCCTCTATTCACAAGGCTGAGGGGATTAACAATAGGGCATTCTCAGTGCAGGTAGAATGCGTGGGTGCGGGAATGAAGTAGAGAATGCCTGCATGCCGGACGCATTCTGGATTACCAGCGACTGGATGTCCGTCGCGCCTTAGGGGTGTCAAATTACATTGAGATGACTAATATATTGGAAAAAAATCATTTTAAGAAGGAGAAATGTCTTTTTCTTCTGAAATTGCTTTTAGATATTCCTGATAAATACCCCTTTCATTCACTACTAGCACATAACCATGACATATCACAAAATATGAATTAATGTCATATTTGCAATACTCAAAATGGATGATCAATTTGGTAGGCATTACTTTGAATTTATATAAAACCACTTTTAGACATTGCAACTGATTGACAAATTGCCCTACATTGACATAATTTTTTTTTTTTTTTATCATGGCTACTACTAAAACACTGATCAATTTAGTGCGTATTTACGTCGATGTAGGACAATTCGTCAATCAGTTGCAATGAAAACATCTCGACGGAAGAATTTCGTGAATTTGAACACTTTTAGACATTCTATAATATTTCACTTTTGCCAAAGAGTGAAGAGTTGAAACTTTCAGGAATAGGTAACAGGCATATTATGCTGACCATTATTGCAAAGTTTTATGAAATTAGGGCTGGTATGTTGGAAGATATGATATTTTTCATCAACAAATTTTCTTTACAGTCTGACCTTGAATATTCATATATTATATGCCCGCATGGAGTTTGGATCCATTCTCACATTTCTTAACTCAGATAGAGGAATGAATATGAGATTTATGTTGACTGGAGTTGTTATCCAAGCTATGACACTCAAACAATGACATATTAAGCCAAAATACTATGTTTTTGCTTATGATATCTTTAAAGAATGAAAAAGCATGGAAATAAGAGCACTAAACACTTATCATATGACCTTCGTACAGTAGAAGATGGGCGTGGATCAGTCTTATTCTTCCTCAGCAATTTGTAAATATATAAACAAATCAGTTCTTATTGCTCAAATTTGCTAAAATTTTCACACAATAGATTACTACATATGTACAATTCGTAGCTAAAAAAACAAGGTTATTGAATAAAAGGAAAAGATTCTTTTAAGTTGCCAAATTAGGATATACCTCACTGACAATACTAAAAAACGGCTGCACTTATTTTCTTCAGCATTTGAAAATGGCTCAAAACTCAAAACTGGCTGAACATTTATTGGCAAACAGCACACCATATTGTCATGTATCTTCAGTACTTTCAGGAAAAGCAGAAAAATATGATGTTTCTCTATGTATAGCTGCACAGCATGGGTTAAAAGGTCACAATATCACAGAAATAAGCCAGCATTACACTCCTACCATGACGGGACTTTGGACCTCATAACTTTTTCCAGCAGAAAGGGCCACTGTTTTTTATTGCATGCAAGCAATGCCAGGAAAAAAATCCATTAATTTGATACCGAACACATAGGGGTAGAGTTAAAATTCAAACCCTGAAGTCTTGATTTTAGGTAGAGTAAGTTGTAAAATGCTTTTTTTTATGCATTACATGGGTTTTTAGGGACTTTTTGGTAATTAATCTTCAGTAATTAACAGTGAATGAGAAGAAGTTAGCTATTGTATTACCACATGTCATTATTGATGTCTAAGCATGCTGCATGTGAATTGACAAGTCAGTTGGTTCATTCTTTTAGAAGTTACAACAGTTTAAAGTGAGAAAACCATGATTGCATACCCTGATTGTGCTTATCACCTGTTCTCTTTTATACATGTAGACAATATAGCCATTCATCCAATGATGAAACCTAGTTCAAGGAAAGTGAACATTCAACACATTTGTGACAAACATGTCATTTTAATATTTTGAAACTGTCATCAAACATTGTCAAGATATACGTGTACCATAGACCTATTGGGAGAACCATGCATTATGGCGGAGGCATACCAGTCATTAGACATTATAGTGACATTTCTAGTTTGTTATTTAAAGTCATCTGGGAAAATTTTGGACTTTCACAGGTATTTGCCTGAGTGTCATGCAAGTACAAGCTGTTGTATGCAGACATTCTATCCACCAAATTATCAAGTAACTTTAATTTCTCTTTTGAGGCAAAATGTTTATATATTAGGCCAAGTAAAAAAAGAAAGTAGTTTCTCGTCCGGGTTTTTTGAGCAAGGCGATGAGGGAGGTCCTTACTATTTGATATCTTACTATTTTTTCAAGGATCGTCAAAATGAAAGTAATATGTGTTTCTCGTCCGGTAATTCTGAGAAAGGTAACGAGAGAGGGCTTTACAATTTTCTATATTCAATTTATGAAATGAAATATCACTCTGGTAGCTGTGTTATGAGACCAGGTCCCAAGTGTACGTCTTGCCTGCACTCTGTGCATTTTCAAACAAATAGATATATGTGCCATACTTGAAATGAAACTTCATGCATGCAGAAATACATTTGCTTTTTCTTTCCACTACAGATGTCAAGGGAAAATGACCATCTTAATACTGGTATTTAGTGTTGTAATGGCTTTTCTGATACCAGTGTTCTTGCAATTCTGATGTATTGTGCTATTAATTGAAACAGGTATAAAACATGTCTTTCAACAAATGTATGACTGAAATAAATTCCATGATATTCAAAACACGGCTTTATTTATTGGTGTTTGTGACTTTTTGTGTCCACACAGCTGGTATGTATATCTGCAGTTCTTCACAGTACAATTGTAGCACATTCAACTGGAAACTGGCTTGTACAATTGCAGATGGATGTCAAAATGATACTGATATGGCATTCTAGCATTAAACGTTTAAAGATATTTCTTCATGTTCTAAAAAGACATTTGATAATCACTCATTATTTGGATGATGAATGATTGTATAACAGTACACACTACAGATGATACCACTCACGGTTGTGTCCGTGAATTTACATCGTGAAGAAAAGTATCCCGCAGAAATACGAGACAAACCAGAATCCGTGGAAAAGTTATTTATTTTGTAGATATACCCATTTAATAATTCTACATTTGCTGGAAAAGCGCATTCATTTTCTCTTCAAAATAGAATGTATCGCCGTGACAGACCAGGGGATGGGGACCCTGGACAGCTACAAAACACGCACACTTTGCCGATATATACGGTGCGGCACCACTGCACTGGCACCAGGGAGGTGTGGACCTCCCTGCTGGCACCGTATCTTCCGACACTGCACACACATGCACATAGTCACAATGACATGAAAATGTATACAAACTCGATACCGTACAATCCTCACAAGCATTTGTACAGTACAATTCATCCGCTTAAAATATCAGAAACGGGGAAAAATACAAACAACGCGCGAAATATGCGTGGAATATCAGCGATTGTTCGCAAAAATGTTGCCGCTATCGCGTTCACGACGTACCGAGTGCGCTGTACATCACAGCCCAGTAGGCCGGCCCGCCGCGCCGCCCATCCAACTAAAGTGCAGTTCGACTGCTTTGTGGGTCATTCCTTCTTGCCGATCGGCCGAGCTCGCAGTGTGAAATGCATGCGTTATTACATACGCACTACACACAGAAGCTACAGCTGTACTACAGTCTACAGCTAAGTAGAGGACGCAAGGCGTAAAAATTAGAAATGAGACGTCACAATTGTTAGGTGAATTGTCGATCTTTCTTTTTTTTTCTGCGGCCGAAAAAATAGTAAATATCAAAAAAGTCGATGCGGCAACTGAAAATCGATGCGGGCGGGGAGCGGGCTGGGACGAGAATTATTAATTTCTTGGTATTTTCAGCGCCATTTTGAAAATAGTAAATAGTAAAAAAATCGATGCGGCGGCCAAAATCGATGCGCGCGAGGACGAGAAACTGGTTTCTTTTTTTACTTGGCCTTACCAAAATCAGAATTCTGAAGGTACAAGGCATCACATAGAAGATGTCATATATTACCTTAACACAGAAAAGAGAACAATGTTAAGTTATTTTCAGACCCAAAAGCAGTGATTTGGTACTGAAAGGTAGCATAAGGAGTTGGCAATGCAATCCAATCACTATCGCAAGTCTATCCTCAATTTACAATATTGTATTACCATGGAAACAGCCATTAGTAGTAGGTGTCATATCCAATTTCTGTTGTGGAGGAAGACTTACAGGAGCGAATATCGATAGACCAGGGAGGTGTGATGTCTCTCTCACACCTCCCTAGATAGACTGCCTATTTCACAGTACCACGCACAGGTCTTCAAAGAATGCAATCTATGTGATGACTGACCCTGTACAAAAGAGTTTATCAACTTTTTTCCGGTGGTGAGGTGTATGACTTTGGTCAGGGTTTGACATTTTACCTCAGCTCCCATTATATTGCGTGCCTTCTCTTTGTATTGTAGCTCCATGCTCTAAGGGTATCTTTACCAGTATAAGGGGGGAAAAGTGTGCCTACTATTTCAGCCTTTAGTTCAAACAACCCAGTGGTATTTGTTCAGCTCTATAGAGAAAAGGGAAAACGACTTCCTCGGGACTACAGGAGAATATTTTGTCCCAGACCTATAGATCAAAATTTGAGTATAATTAAATGTTAAAGTTACAAAGGATATCCCAATTAGACACTCAAATATATACAGTCGAACCTGTCTTAGTGGCCACCTGTCTAAAGTGGCTACCTGCATATTATATAGCGGCCACTAAAAATTCCCCCACACGAAATTGCAGTATTATAGACCCTTTATATAGTGGTCACCTGCCTTAGCGTTGCCAGTGGCCGCTCATTTTGTATCCCGTGGTGAATATCTAACTACATATAGCAGCCTCAAACCTTCAGCTGAACCATTAAATCAACCATGAATACATTAGCTGTGAATTCTACCCTCTCTCTCTGTTCTGCCATGGACGTCACTGCCCGTTGGCGATCACTGATGCAGTATGTTTCCGCCATCTCCCTCTATCGTCGCACGAATGCAGCAATGTAGACCTCTCTCGCCGACTAATCCAGCCATTGCAGAAAGGAAAGTGAGTCGCTGTCGTCCACGTGATCTCTTCCCATTCACAAATCCAGACAGGACTAGATGTTCAGTTTGCCTCTTCCTCACGACGTGGCCCAAAAACTGCATCTGGCGTTTCCTGATGGTCGAGAGCAGCTCACGTTCAGCCGACACCATTTCTAGTACTTCTGTGTTTGATTTTCTTTCCGTCCATGATATTTTCAACATTCGCCTGTAGCACCACATCTCGAAACTTTCTATTCTGTGTCTCATCGGCTTATTAACTGTCCATGTCTCGGCGCCGTATGTCATAGCTGACCATATGTATGTCTTCAAGAACCGTTTCCTTGTGGCGATGGACAATTTGCGGTTCGTCATCACCTTGCGCATGTTCTGAAACGCTGTCTTTCCAATGCCAATTCTACACTTGATTTCTTGTTCTGAGCAGCTGTCTGAAGTCAGCAGGCTACCGAGGTAATTGAAAGATGAGAATTCTACCAAGTCCTATCAAAAGAACAGAAATAGGCTGAAGGGCTATTCCACAGGTTGGTGGAAATGAGATTGAAAAATCAAATTCAGTATTTTTCTGTGTTATTTTCATTTTTAGTCCTTCACACATGATATTTTCAGGAACCAAAAATAAAAAGTTAATTTTCATATGTTTACTTTGGGAAAAAATGGTTGAAAGTTGTGACTTCCATTCTGTACCAAAATACACGAAAAATAGTGAAAAATGGAATGTGGCATATTACAATTTCATTATTGCAACATCATGCCAGTTTATTCATTTCTGAATTTTAGAAGACTCAAATTACCTAAAATACACAACAGCTTTTCAAGTAAATTTGTAGAACTTGTTCAAAAATAATATTGTAACCCACTTAGGTGATGTAACGTGAGTAACCAAAAAAACTGACTTTGTTTTCGGAGAGAACAATTCTTCACATTATATTGGTGGGATTTGAAATTCTCTTCCTTCAAACAAAGTTTGACAAGGTGATGACTATCAAAATCACAACAGAATACTAATCTTTATAAAAATGATGAAGAAAAACTATAACGTGAGTAACCTTGTAACGTGAGTAACCATTTTGTAACGTGAGTAACCAGCAAAAATTATAAATTCAGGTAATATTTACTGTGGGATGGCAAATTTTAAGTCTCGTGGTAAGCTTTGAAGTTATTTTTGGTTCATTAAAAGTGAAATGAGAGTACCCCTCTCTGATGTGACTCTTTCCTCATCAAAAGTAAACAAATAAATGAATAAATATGAGGTTGGTACATGGCATTGTCAATTTTGGAAACACATGCTCTTTTCTACAAGGTGTTCCCAGATGTCAAAGTGGGAAAGTAGGGCCTAAGTAAAATTTACTGAACTTTGTCTCAATCATGTCCAACTTTCAAACAAGCTTCCCCACAATGTTTGTTTTTAAAATACGTAAATATCAAGAGAACTTCATATTGGAAATTAGTGCTCTTCACAAAGTATCATCACCATGTCCCATTCTGCATGAGCTCCCAGAGATCTAGAGATTCTTGTGTACATAGTGAACCTACACGTAAGTGAGCATGCTGGATGAATGAGTGCAATTTGTGCAAGGATGGTGGAGATTCATAAGAATCATGAACTCTGACAGTGCTGGTACCCAGCAGTACATTTGGAAATCTGCGCACAGAAGACAACCGATAAATGAAAGCTGTTGAGGAGAGCACCACACATGACCTAGTCAATTACAACATACTGTAGTTTGGTGCCTCAACTCCTCCAACATAACAAGCGTCACCAGGCAGAGTATATGAGGACCAGACATGCAACCAAACAACCAACAAAAATTATCCTAAAGAAGCCCTCATTGAGGTTCATTTCAGCAAAAATTACACCTGTGTTGCTCAAGATAAGATCCAGAGTACCTACTGGAGTCAAAGGCAGGTTAGTCTTTTTTACAGTGGCAGTGTGGCATTCTGGGTCTCAGCACTCCCACGTCAACACATCAGATAATCTTGCCCACATAAAAGGAAACTGTGCTGGATGGCTTACCAGATCATGTGAAAAAGGATTTCTCTGGTCAGATGGCCCAGCATCATAATTAAAAAACAGAAACATTGCAGCATCACTGTACACACTGCATAGATAAACTCTAGATTTAGTGGAACTTTAATAGACACATCCGATGGCCAGTGACTAGTGGGCAGGATAGCTATATTTGTGATACATCAAATGTGGGGTAAAGTAAGGATCAGAAAAGCTAATATGTGTGATGCTACTACATCTGTTGCTGTAGTTAAAGGCATGAAGGGTGTAACAGTGGCAGTCCTGTCACCAGCTGAGATGAAGGCTGGAAATTTTCTTCATATTGGTATCATATATGAAGCCACACACCCCATTCCAGGAATCACAAGCATAAATCATATCTATTTTTTCAAAAGCTTAGGAGATCTCAAAATTCCTGATTTCTGCAGATGCAGCAAGTCAAGTTTAACCAGAGTCAGAGGAGGCACAAGAGAACCCGTCTATCTATTAGAGACTGGTATACAGTGGAGTAAGACAGAAGAATGTATCCTGGAGAAGTAATTGCTGTTGGCCAAGAGAATAAGTACATATCAAGTATAATGTACACTGTATCTGTAATGGACCAAGTTGGGATGCATTGGAAATGGCCCAACCCTTGTAATCTTTTACATGAAATAGAAGATGTTTAATGAAAAAAAACTACTGTAGATGCACCAGCTATCAATATTGGCAATAATTGTGGACATTTTAACTTTCAATACAAACACATATCAGCTGGATAGTACAATATAGTCAAAATGCAGGTTAAATGACATGGACAGTAGTATCAAGAAAGGAGAGCTCAATGTGAACATTTGATTTGGATTTTTAGTCTATGTCTAGGGTCTATTGTTATAGTCAATTTGAAGAGTATTTAATTATGTTTGTCTATTTTTTATACTTACTGTTCTTTTTTAATTGATGCTGAAGCAAGAAATTAAATTGAATGCATTTGTTGAGTTTTTTTCATTTGCAAAGCCCATGCCAGATCTCATACAGTATAGTAAAATAGCATACAAACTGTCCAAATTAGTAAAAGAGAAAATGAAACCTACTCAGAATGTTATCTTTAAACATAAACTGGTCTCTGATATTCTACACACATTATTTCAGAAAAAAAAAAAATGGAATGCTACACACATTATTAATTTTTTTGTGACGTTTATATTGAGGACCATACATGGACAAAATGTAACGTGAGTAACCGTAACGTGAGTAACCACCTTATCTGCACCCCAAGAAAAATCCATGCGTTTGTTATTTTTCATACTATATACAAAGTTTGTCTCCCTACTGTACTTCTTTGAAATGGATATAATTAACTTTCATAAAGGCTTGGTATGAGGACACTTTTCGCTTTTGTCGACTTTTCATTTTATGCATGTCCAAATCGTGTAACGTGAGTAACCGACACATTTTAAAGATTTGCCAGGAGCATATCGAAATTTCTCAAGTTTTGTTTTTATACAAAGGATAGTCAGACTGTATACTTTGTTGTGATAAAAAGTTGTTTGGTTCTTAAGGGAGTTACAGCTCCAGGAATGAGTGAAGGTTTCTCCAAGTGTAACGTGAGTAACCGTGGAATAGCCCTGAAAGAAATTTTAAAATGAAGTAAATTGTACAAAGAAATCCCCACATTAAAGCTGCTCATGCAAACTTATTTGCTGTCATTTTCTAAAAGAATAACATGCAGTATTTTATACTATTATACAATGTTAGTGTTGAAATTCAAAATGGCCTCCGATCTGTCTATAGTGGCCACTTTTGACATTTCCTTTGTGTAGTTGCTACAGGCAGGTTTGACTGTACAGGGCTCAACATTAGCAGTGGCCCAGGGTTACTAAAAATTTACATTGGGCCACCCAATTCCAAAAATATTTTCTTTTGGTAGCCTGATCGGCCAACTGAAATTCAAGATAGATTGTTAATAAGTTATTACATTTTCCTTTTATCTAGGACCACAAAAATCTCAAATATGAGGATTTTAGTGGCCTGAACAGGTTACCAGAGAAAAAAAGGTTATACGAGCCCTGATATTTTCTATATATTGGGGATTTACTACCCGAAATCTGAGGTTTGTAAACCACTCGCATTGGCCGAGATATTTGAAGTTATATAACACCTTAATAGATCCTTGTTCATTAGTTGTTTGATGTTGATCATTTGTCCCATTTTACTAAATATTACATCATCATTCATGCAACTGTGGCTCCATTTACCATGCAGTGTTGGATCCATGCGATTTGCTCCACTTGCTCGCATGCCAAGAGCCCAGCACATAACATCGGTAAAACGTGTGCGTTTGCATGGTGCATGCGATAAAGCATATTGATGGACAGCGCGCTAGCATAGCTCTCGGCACTCTCTTGATCTCAGATCTCACATTTTCTTTCCTGTTTCTAAATTCAGAAACATCAAATGACAAGTATCTTATTTTAGGTGTTTTAAAACAATTTTTTTTTCATTTGTGCAATGGACAGAATGTTTCATTTAGTGAAAGATAAAGTTATTTCATCTTTCACATCATGAAATATTCTAACGATCCATTGCACTCATAAACATTCATTATTTGTATGATATCATTATACTGCTTAAAAGATGTGTACATGAGAAGATGCACACATGAAGATTGTGGCAAGAGTGGATGATCATAATTTGGTCAAGAATATTGTAGATCAAAATTGTAACCGAATGTATTAACAAAATGTTGAGGCTCATTGTGAAGAGTTATAAAGTTGTTTTTAATCTTTTCCTGCCTGAATGTTGTCTTCAGAGCTTCTATATCTACAGAGCGAGTATACATAGTGAAAGTTATGTTGTGAACCACAGTGTTTATATGGCCCAAAATTATGAATCATCTTCAAATCATCCATTTGATCAATAGGCAAGACTGTTTTGTGTGAAAATCATGATGGCAGCAATGTCTAGACTTTGAGATATCATGGTCCTGATATTCCTTTAGTGTCACTCTAAATGAATGATATTTTGTGATATGGAAATTTTGCACATTTGCACAATTTTTGTCCCCGCCGAACGAGTTCGAGCAGGGGACTATGAAACGGGCTCCGTACGTGTGTGTGTCCGTGTGTCCGTCTGTCCGTCCGTGCGTCCGTGTGTGATCAAAATGTTCAAAATGCTACTCCTTCGCCATTTCTAACCCGATTTTGATTCTGTTTGCTTTATATGATAGCACTACATGGGAGCTTTGAAACTTCTATACAGAATTTCAGTTGTGACCATTGACCTTGACCTTTGACCTATATTGTACATTTTGCTACCAAATGCTACTCCTTCGCCATTTCTAACCCGACTTCGATTCCGTTTGCTTTATGTGATGGCACTAGGTTAGGGCTTCAAAACTTCTACACAAAATTTTGACCTTTGACTTCTTTGACCTTTGACCTTGATTTTTTACCTATATTGTACATTGGCTACAAAATGCTACTCCGCCATTTCTAACCCGATTTCGATTCCGTTTGCTTTATGTGATGGCACTAGGTGAGGGCTTCAAAACTTCTACATAGAATTTTGACCTTTGACTTCTTTGACCTTTGACCTTGATCTTTTTACCTATATTGTACATTTTGCTACTAAATGCTACTTCCGGCGGGGACATATATTACGCACCGCGTAATTTCTACTTTTCCTTGTTAGTTTTTACAAGCATACAGCTTTTAAAAGTGAAAATGTTTTCAGTAGTACACTATAACACATACATAATTCATACTTTTACAGGTGACATGTTATACTGACAGTGTGTGAACCTGAACCTGAACATGCAAAATTAACTGGTATATTGTGTGGCTATGTGCAAACATTTTCACTTTTTTACAGCTACAATACAATACTTGTCTGTAATGTATTTTGACCCCTTTGTGTTTCCTGTGTCATAATTTAAAAAAAAACAACAACAACACTTGAATACGAGCACTTCTTACTTTTTCCATCAGCCCAAGAATACCCAGATGAAAGAACACCTATCCAGATGTCTGGACAGTAAGTACATCTTCCTCATTCTCTTTGTTTTTGTATTTCAAGCTTCTTGTCATTGTCAGAATCTGTGCTGTAAAGTTACAAACTCCAAACTTAAAGCCAAAACATAGTTCTGGTACGCCTGCAAAAGTTGTCAAATTTCGCTCCCAAATGTGAACGTATGCCTAGCAAATGTGCGGAATAACACTGTAATAACAAGATATTTGATGGGTACCGACGAAAATGCCAAATATTAACCAAAAAGGTTCAGTCTCAGAATTTACCAGAACGGGGTCAGGCTAAACTCGGACTCGGGGATAACTCGGCCTTGCTTTGACGGCGGGCTGAGTTGTATTGGTTGTCCCTCTGGATTATACAGTGTTGTACTATGGGAGCGGCCTGTATAAACTAGCGCTTCGTGTTCTGGCTACTCGACGTAATGGTCCGAGTTGTTACAACGCACGCATCACAAACCTCTTTGGCGTGCATGCAAAATTAGTGTGCGCCTATCAAGCACCTCTAAAAACAATCAAAGACGCTTGATAAACAACAACAAAAACTTCAAAGACAGCGCGTCTCAGCAACTGAGGTGATGTGCGTATATAGGCTTGAGAACTGCGCGCTGTCCATTTGTTTTGTACAGGATTAGCACGCACTTTCCTGTCTGTTCAGCTAGGCCTCGTTTGGTATTATACAGGAGAATATGGCGATCACGAACTGGGTGTAAATTGTCTGAAATAGAGTCAAGTTTTCCCTGAGACTGAGCTAGTCTGGATCCTTCTGGAATAAAAGTCGGTTTTCCGACTTTTATTATTTTTCTCAAAATACTCCAAAACGACTCATCATTCTGGTAAATCGCATCAGCCAGGTAAGTTTCTTTGTAGACTCTTTCGATATATTGCAAGCAAATATGAAATGGTGCCAGACGGGTTCTCAAGCCCTTACCAGAACTGTTTTCACTTTAACAGGGCCTGTGGAAGGTGGGACCTTTCTCTTTAAGCTGTTGGTAAACGTGGCTCATGGGCAAGTCAGAAGGCAAAATTTCATCTTTGCTCAATATTGATATGTTTGGTATCATTTTGAAGCTTATGAGTTGAAGTTTTGATTTCCATGGAGGAAAAATGATATTATGTAAATTTATGCAAATTTCAAAGGCTTCATTTGCATAAATGTGAAACAGCGCTACGTATGGGACATTTATAAAAATTCATATTTATTCAAAGGAAAGCAAATGATATTTGATTAACATGTGGACATAAGAAGTTCATCAAATAGTTTAACTTGGTATGAAAATTTAGGGATTATGCAAATGATTATGCAAATTATCTCGTGTCCTATCATGAGATGTCCCATACGTAACAAATGGAGGTCATTTTTTTAGGTTTTTTCTGAAATTTCTAAGGTTATTTGAATACCCTTCTGGAAAGTTCTAATCTATTGTTTAGAGAAGTTTTATACCATAGAAAGAAAAAAAAATAGTAAAAGAAATATTTTTTTATTAGGCAATGAAATAATGTTACGTATGGGACAAATGCGTTATGTATGGGACATCCTCATACATATTGTATGTGAATGCATGTAGCTAGCTGGGAAGGTCTCTCAGTACACAAATGGTCAATCATCCTGAAGAAAGCATCCCAACTTTGCAGCTACCGTAAAGTCCCGTGTATAAGACGCACTATTTTTTTGTTGGAAAACAGAGAAAATCGGGGGTGCGTCTTATACACGGGTATGGTCGAATCATGGAAAAAAATCTGTCACATACACCCAATTTTACAAGGTCAACTTAGGGCCATGTGTGCCCATCGATGTTCGGAGGGTAAGCAATCACTAAAACTTACAGATAAATGAGCGATCTTTCAATCTGGACACACACAACAGCTGTAAATATGGGATAAACTTACATCGGCCTTGTGTAGTAACGATGTATCAATCTGGCCATAGACAACAGCTGTAGCTACCAATGTATATATCACTGATCAGTCTACCAAGCTACCCGGTACCAGAGTACCAACAGCCAACCTAGTAGCTGAAATACGCGATGTACAGGTATCATTACTAAATTACCGATATCGTAAGATTTATCAATGTAGTAGTATCAATAGCCATAGACAAAAGCTGTAAAATACGGAGTAGGATCGACACTATGTCACCGTAATGTGAACGATGTGTGAAGCATGCATGCATATCCAGGGCTTGACCTTAACTTTTTTTCTAGGAAGCCAGCCGGGCTCCTCAGGGACCTTTTTAGGGAGCCAAATTGAGTTTTAGGGAGCAACGTTTCCCTCAGTCACAATCAGCAGTAGAGGTCTATTACATGTATTAACATGGTGGAGAAGATTTCATTTAGATATAACAGGGAGGTGGGAAGAGACATGTATGCATTTCTCCACAGACACAAGCCTGAGATACCTTGTTCTTAGTCTCTTACGGGTTTTAGCACAGTCACAGTGTGTGTGTGCCTGTGCCTGCCGTGCACCTGCGTGTGTGTGTGTGTGGAGGTGTTTTGTGTGTTCCCTCTCCCATTCCCTTCTGTAATTTCTTACCCTGGTCTTTTCATATTGTGTTTCTTTCTCAGTTCTTCTTTTTTTTAGCTGCAAGGTCTGGGTTAGAGACATTCATGTAACGCCACATGTTGATTGATCAGCAGAGCTGCCAACTTTGGAAGCACAAATCCGTACTCAGCAGCTCAAAAATCCGTATTTTTCCACCAGAATTCATATTTTTTTTCCATCTCCCTCTTTTTGCTATTTTGAATTAAACTCGTCGACTTATAAGGCTTACAGGCTCTAAACATAACATTACGACACATGCCGAAGTATCGAGCTGGTCACCAGCACAATAAAGAATCCAAACTACGCAATGTTCAGCGTTGATTGATTGCTTTCTCGCAATGCGTGTGTAAAAGCGCATGTACTGTATGTACCTACAGAAACTTGCTGGGCTGGTTATGGAAGCTTCCACTATCTAGCAGGGGAGGGGGAATGCTTTCATCTTCTCAAGAAAGCTTCTGTGTGAGCGAATGCAAAACTCTGTTCGGTGTTTCCAACTATTGTTTACTATAAAACATAATCATGCGTTGTTTTCAGGCTTTTTCATATTACTGGATTTTAAACAGTATTTTCTGAACTTATTCCAATTTCTTTTACCCTGACTGGAATCGGAAAGTCTGCTATAACGATGATCGCAAAATGCCGCGCTGTGTGTGGTTGCGCCAATGTGCAAACACGTGGTTTCACTTTCAAGTTTAAAGGAATACGCCATGTGCTCCTGCCTAAGAGGTTACTGCAAGTTCGATGGATCGAATGCGCCATAGCTGAGCTGAATGGCTTGTTTACGGTAAACATGCAGTTTACATTCGATACGAAGAAGTCATTACGTCTTTCACGAGGAAAAACATACAAAACAAACAAGCAAAAAACACCTACGAACGAATGTTGATAGCCAAAACTTTGAAAAATAATAAGCAGTTATGATGAGCATTAACTGAAATCAATTGTCAATTGTCATGATTTTGCTGTCTAACCAGGTGATGACTTCATCTCATTGGACCTACTCGTAGTGAATTTGTCTGGGCATACGGGACCTTTTAAGTATTTCTGTGATTGCCTTTTTAATTGACTGATTAATCGATCCTTTTTTTATTTTTCAGGGAACATAAGATATTCGATTAAGTACACTATTTTCAACTGTTTGATGTTATCTACTATACGCCAAAAGGCTATAGAATCACAATATCTTTGCAATGATTCCTTTAATTCAACTAATGAGCTGGTTCTTCGATAGGTATTTCCAGGATATTTACACGCTGTATATTCCAGCGCGCGCATTCTTTCGTCTGGCACGCACCTGGGTGTGGCACCTGCTTTTGTGGAAATTTCCACAAGGGGAGAGGGGTAGGTGGGTGTCAAGTTTCTTCGAGCCGAAGAGACTGCATGTATTCAGTATTTCACAATCTCTTCGCGGTAATTTATTGTCATTCGTGCTTTCCCCTTATTCTTTGCTGATATTGAACATTCAGATTTAACTTAACGAAGGTTGGTAGATCGTGGATCTTTTTGTTGTGAGGTGTATGTAATTTTTTTTTTAATCATTCTTTGGAGGGAAAAGAAGAGTAAGGGGGAAAGAAGAATAAGAGGAAAGTGAAATAAAACGAATGGCACGTACGCTCACCATTCACAGTAAGCCGTCTTTTTATACCAGCATAGTTTTCATCACCATCAGAGATCACTCAGATCATTTTAGCCTTTTCCCATCAACGTTAAGAAACACGCATAGTCCCTCGAGATAAACACCGAGGAAAATAAATAACAACAAAGTATCAACTCCTCCCAACAACACAAATATTTAGAAAAGACAACACAGGTCGCTTCGATTGGAAAAAGTATTGCTGCAAAGCGGAGAAATCGCTGTTACAAAAATAACAGTGCGAGACACTTGAAAGAATTACGTTTAAATATTTCAAAGTATAAAGAGAACGGATAAAGTGATATAAAGTGGAAGAAATCGTACGAAACGAGGTGTGAGAAATGACAGAAATAGAACGAGAAGTTTAGTAGTACGATTAGGCCCTCGCAAAAGTTTGCAGCACCAAAAGCTACGCGAAAATTAATACACATCGGAAACTCGGTATTGCGACGAGATCCTTGGGATCGTCAATAAACGATACAAAACAAAGGAAATTAATTCATTTTGACCGGAAAATAGTTTGTTATAAGTATTCTGTTATATGAGATCTCCTTTAATAGGCCTAGAAATACATCGAGTTTCCACGATACTCAGGAAAGAAAGTTTGAACGCTTTTCACCTAAACATACTGCAGTGCACATCAATACACGAACAGAAACTCACCTCTTTCTTGCAGAAAAATGATGCAATAACGTTACAAAAAACACACACAACACTCTAAAAATCATTTCGTACTTGGGAGGCAAGGGAAAAGCGGAAGAAGTAGAGAAAAAGAAGCAGATATTGCACAACGGAGCGCTTCTACCTCGACTCAAAACGAAATAGGGTACTGTTTACAGTGGCAGCTGGCTACAGTGTGTAGCTAAGCTACTATACTCACGCTCCCCAGCCGGCCACACATGGGGATACCACGGCGATCGATGTAAACATCCAGGGTCCGTAGGCGACAGGGATTCAGGCGCGCGAAGTTCCGTTCGGTGTACACAGTAAGCAAACAGCGAATTGCGTGTGCGCACACTATTCTATCATAGAAGCTACGAACACACACACGTTGGGTACACAGACAAAGACACACTTACATGCGGGCAACGAGGGCCGGCTGGAGAATGAAACATGTACAGTGCAGTCCAATTGCAGGGATAATAACTTCAGGCATCAGGGCTCGTTGCGCGCGCCGGGGCCGCTTGCGCTCGTCAGTTAAATGATAGTGTGAGTGTGTACGGCACATAAACTAAATTCTGTGTTGAAACGTGAGGCTATACAGCAAAAAAACTTAAGGAGCCAGCCGGGCTTTTTTCATACATTTCTAGGGAGCCCGTAGCGATACTGGGGAGCCAATGGTCCCCGGGCTCCTGCTAAGGTCGAGCCCTGATATCCATGGCGTTCATTTGCTCTTGATTCACGAGGCCAGGATCCATAGCATAGCTACACTGTAGCTAGCTAGCTAGAAAGCCTTTTGCAAAGGCAGCAGCTGCCACTGCAGAGAGGCTCTCGCAATGGACTCGCGTGCACACAGCGATCGGATCGGAGCGCGCTTGCCAAGTCCATTGCTCTTTGTGTGGGTGTGCTGAAATTATAGCGAGCTGCTTTTTGCAAAAGGCTCGCACTGTGCATACAAGCATGGTACAAGAGACACACATGTTACTTGTAATTCCTCCGGGCAAAACAACAGTGAGTGTAATTACCGTACGCACCGTACGTCTCGGCGTACGATCCCTCTGCTACACTTGTTGATGTTTTTCTTATTTTTCGTAATGAACCTTCCAGTCTGACATGCGTCAATATGCAAGACACCCTATGTATGATAGCAAAGATCGTACTGTACACTCATGAGTAGGATGATACATGTACATGTAGGCCTACCACGATTGAAAGGCGAAACAATAGCAAGTGAGTACTGAGACAAGTCTCGCATTTTGCGTTTTCCATATTTTGCCGATGTCTGATGAATACCACTAAAAGAAAGTTTAAAAGGAAACAAAAAATAAAGCAAATACATGCTGCATTCTAGGGAAATTTTGAGCTTAAATAATATATTTGACACGCAATATTTGCGTGGAAATTTTCGTGTTTTTTTTTTTGTTTTTTGTTTTTTTTTAGGTCCGAAAATAGGGGTGCGTCTTATACACGGAACTTTACAGTACTTTTGAGTTATAGACACTTGAAACAATGCATGTACTTGATTGAACAATTTTCAGAAAGGGGGAGGGGGAGATGGTAAAATACACAATGAAAATCAGCATTAAAGGGATGATATAGTTTTTGTAGAAATGGGGATTCAGTTTTCAACATTTTACGAGATGATTGGAAACCAATCACTCAGTATATGAATTATTAAAGAGCATACAATTCTAAGACTAGAGGAATTCAAAGTTTATTTGATGGAAATCCAATTTGAAATGACTGAGATATCAAAAAACAAACAAATACAAAGTAAAATGAAGTGGTCCTAATAAAAAATGTGACCCACCTTTTGTTTGGACACCACATTTCTGGATATCTCAGCCATTTCAAAACAGATTTTTGTCATGGTAACTTTAAATTCCTCTTGGAATTGTAAGGTATTATTAAAATATTTCATAAAAGAAGTGCTAATTATCTTGTAAAATATGAAATCAGAATTCCCATCTGAACCAGAGCTATGATTTAAAAGGTACTGAAACCGAATACACAAGCAGATTGAAAAAATTGCAGTTCAACTACTAGTACTGTTCACCACACAATGTAGAGCTCTAGCTATGTTGTAGCTGCATTGTATAACACATGTATGTGATGATAATGAAGATGTTACTTCAAATTAGTGTTGTTTTTTTTGTATCATTTTTTTTTTTTATTGCAAGTGATAAACAAATTGTCCTTATTCAGTTTTCAGTAGTAGCCACGACAAAATTCACGGGTATACTTACTGAGGTGTGACTCGAATCAATGACCTGATTGCTAGATAGACATCTATATATCTACTCGATTACTGGGGTTCCATGCAGCAGGTTTTGGGTATTTATTAAAATTAATATTTCTTGTGTCAAGTTGTTTTTTATTGAAACTGAATGGCAAACTGCCCTTCATCAATGGAAGTAAACACTTCAATACTATTCAATTTTTAGTAGTAACTATCCTGATAAAAATACTGGTCATAAAAATATAGAATATGATTAAATATGATTATGATGGTAGATATTTGGGGAATATTGTTCCCTTGACAATCTGGATCAGTATTTGAGTAATTTCAACTGATTCTACCTAAATAATTATGCAAATATTTGTTTATGGGAATTTTGCAAAATTATTTTGCAAAATACCCATAAACATGGTTGTCAACACACTAAACGAATGAGGGACAAAGGGCATGCATACTCAGGTTGGTCATAAAAATATAAAAATATGATTGAATATGATTATGATGGGAAATATTTTGGAATATTGTTTCCTTGACAATCTGGATCAGTATTTGAGTAGTTTCAACTGATTTTACTTCAATATTATGCAAAATACCCATAAACATGGTTCTCCACACACTAAACGAATGGGGGGACAAAGTGTCCCATACGTAACTGTCCCATACGTAACACGTCATGTCTGTTTTTAATTAGAACCTGTAATTAGAGCTTTTTGCCTCATGACATGAAACTTACCTCTAATAATCGTGAGTGTTGTGACTTTCATCACAGTGAGTTACAAGTTGTAGAATGAAATACTTTCAGAGAGTTTTGAGGTTGAAAAAAATGTTCAAAAAAATAAAATTTTTCTAGTCCTATACGTAACGGCACATATTTTCTCTTCTAGAATATAATTGTGTAAGTCATTTTTCTCCATTTTTTACATGATTATAAATACTTCTCCTAGATATCAATCAGCATGTGAAAGTTCAATATAATCAAAGGCCATTAACACTATTTCTCAGGTTATAAAAGTCTCTGAATGTCCCATACGTAACGCCCGTGTTATCTTGGACTTGCCCTCATCACAAAATCTCTTCATCTTTCCACCCTTCTCCACCTATCACACATATACACATGCACACACATACATGTACACACATACAAGCAAACACACATATTTCATAGGAATGATGATTCGACAAGTTTGGGACAATAAAAACATGGGCCCATTGGAAATGCAAATAAAGGAATCTAATCTAGCATTTTTACTATAAGCTATGAATGTTAACATGTACTATGATGGTACAGTGCACTCCGTTATAATGAACACGGTTATAACGAAATTGTGGTTACAACTAAGTGAAAATTCAGGCCGCAACATTATTCACTGTATGTATTTTTATTGTTTAATATTTGTTCTGTTATAACAAAATTTTGATAGAACAAAAGAAAACTGCTGGTACCGAGAACTTTGTTTTAATAGGGGTCTACTGTTATTTAAGACAGCTAAGTTGACATTTGAGTTTCCTTTGTTTAACTTCTTTCCAGCTCTTGTATGGCATTTTTTCAATCCCGTGGTGAATATCTACCTGCGTATAGCGGCCACAAAAATTTCGCTGAACCGCTAAATCAGCCATGAATAAATTGGCTTTTACATTCATTGTGTGAATTCTACCGAGTCCTAGCTTAGTCACAATAACACAGACATGATTGGCAAATTGATGCAGCTCTTCGCCATGAAATGCCATTTTACCACTAACTTGACTAGATTAGATCTAAGCTTCAGTAATGCCACCCAGAGTAGATGCAAAGGCAAAGACAGCTCCTAATAACATCTTGGAATTTTACCAAAATGCCAACTAATTAGTGTTTAAATCCCTTTGAAAAAGGACAATAGGGTACTTGCCTGGGTATTGTTTGTTGTTAACGTAAGCTTCACACATCAATCCTCTCAAACTCACTCATGAACCCCATTCATGCAAACCGGTACAAACCAGAGCAGTTCCTAAGGCCCGAAATGTTATTTTTTAGAATCAAAAGAACAGAAGTAGGCAAAAAAAAAGAAAATTAAGTAAACAAGAAGCCCCATGATATAGATGCACATGCAAACTTATTTGCTGGTTGTTTTAAAAAAATAACATGCGGTATTTTTATGCCTCCGCCTCGAAGTGGTGCCGGAGGCATTCTGTTTTCGGGTTGTCCGTCCGTCCGTCCTTCCGTCCGTCCGTAATGAATTTTGTGGACAAGGTAACTATCAAAACCTGTTGAGGTATCCTAATGAAACTTGGCATGTGATGTGTATTAGGGGGTGAAGTTGTGCCTATCAACTTTTGGGTGCACATGGTCAAGGTCAAAAGGTCAAGGTCAAATACATAAAATTTCACTATTTCCACCATATCTATTGAATGCCTGAAGATATTTTCTTGAAACTTAGTGTATACATGTATTACCCAATTAAGATTCTCTGGTGAAAGTTTGGGTCATGAGGTCAAAGGTCAAAAGGTCAGGGTCAAATACATAAAATTTCACTATTTCCACCATATCTATTGAATGCCTGAAGATATTTTCTGAAACTTAGTGTATACATGTATTACCCAATTATACCTCATATTTATGCAATGCCGGCAGGGTTATTTTTTTTTTTACACTTGGTGTATGCATGTGTAACCTAATAGAAATTCTCTGGAAAGTTTTTTTTTTTAACTTCTTTTATTGCCTCAAAGGTCAAAAGGTCAAAGATCAAGTGAAAGTGCTGAACTAACTTTTTCCTCCATATCTCGGAAGTGGCTCAAGTTATCTTGAAACTTAGTACATATTATGCATGTTCTACCTGAAAGTGATTATCTTATGAATTTTAGGGTCAAGGGCCAGATGAAAATGGTAACAATTTACTATTCAATTCAGAAATTGCACTTTTTCTCCACACCTGTACCTTGAAAATTACTCAATGCCTAAATGTATGAATGGGTCAAAGTCAAGTTAAAGTCCTTAAATCCCTAGATACATGCTCTCCTATTCATCCAATTAAACCTAGGTCAAGGAAGGTGAACATTCAACACATTTGTGACAAACTTGTCATTTCAATATTTTGCCAATTTTGTGAAAATGTAATCACACATTGTCCACATGTACTATCTAGACCTATTGGGAAAATCATGCATTATGGCGGAGGCATACCAGTCGCCAAAGCGACATTTCTAGTCTATTATAAAATGCAAGTATTGAAATTCAAAATGGCCACCAACCTGTCTATAGTGGCCACCTGTCTATAATGGTCACTTTTGTTGTTTACCTTGGGTGGCCGCTATAGACAGGTTTGACTGTATGTGTCGATCACGGGCAACCGTTATGATTTATCTTTCATGTATAAGCTTACGTTCCACACTCTTCATTCGTGGAGATGTATATCTGCATGGTTAAAGGCGCTGTCTCTTTCGCCAGAGACATATTAAAGTTTTGACTCATGAAGTTTTGAGCCCCACAGGATGCAGAACAAATTAAGATAGTTTTTGTTTTATTTTTCGTCCAGGTATAAATCGCATTGTCATGTAAATGCGCACACAAACTATTTCCCTTTGTTTTGTATTGGAGGCCTTATTGCTTCTACATTGTACTGGTGCAAAATTTAACAGGCTTTTCTGTAAGAGCTCTCCCAACTGATCATATCATGTAATGTTAAGATTAGACATAGCCATGTTGGCATGCAAAAGAGGGTCAAAGTTAATGTTAAGTCAAGATGATCTTTGAAACACTCTATTGTCATGTTTCAAATTGTTCATGTCGAGGACCACTCGGTAAATACGCTGTACTCAGAAAGCCTGTAAATCGACTTACTCGCACACGCATGGAATTTCAGTTTGGTTTGCATGACAGAAACAATAAGATCTGAACTATGTATTTAGTTACAAAAAAATGATACCTCACAAACATATATCTCAATATAACTTCAAGTCGCTATATTACATTCTTTTCATTGTCAATCACAGGTGACCTATATCTGATGACCCGCAAGCATATCACCTAACTCGTCTTCAAGTGACGAGTTTCATATCTCATTTACCAGCACATTGTTTCATTATGTATATTTGTGTACTTTGTTTCTTGTATGTTCTTTATTGTTTTTGGAGCTATTTTGATGTTATGTTGATTTGATGTAAAGTGTCACAATTCAGCCTTTAGTTGCAATGACGTTTTTATCAAACAATTTCAATCAATCAAAAATCAAAATGTATTTTTTTCAGCAACTCATTAGATAGTCTACCCATGGATATTACCTTAGATGGCACAATCCTGGAATTTATGCCGACATTTTTAGGATTAACCATAGACAATAAACTTTCTTAGAAACCTCATATTGACAGAGTTTGTCATACCATTTCCAAAAACATTAATAAAAGTAAAATATTATTTTCTGTCGTCTTCTCTTCTAATGTTGCATTTTACTTTGCTTTACCTGACTTAAAGTGGGTCTGCACTGGAAAGAAACATGTCTAGCGCCATCATAAGGCTCATTTTTCTCTGTGGTGCCCAGCATTTCTCCCATAATGCCGAGCGGCGTGCAGCAATTAACCCGTTCCATACTGAATTCTGATATCCCCATAGACTTAACACACAGATCACCAGGTTCCCGTAAACGTAGGGGATGGCCTAGCGGTTCGGTGTAGAAATGGCAGAGGTAAAAATGGCAGGGGTAAAAATGGCAGAGGTAAAAATGGCAGAGGTGAAAATGGCAGAGATAAAAACGGCAGAGGTAAAAAAGGCAGAGGTAAAAATGGCAGGGGTAAAAATGGCAGGGGTAAAAATGGCAGAGGTAGAAATGGCAGAGGTAAAAATGGCAGGGGTAGAAATGGCAGAGGTAAAAATGGCAAAAGTACAATGTCAGAAGTAATGAGAGCGATTTCGTCAGATATAAACGTATGAAGAGGTTTTGAATGATAACCTAGCCAGAGCAAACTGTATTTATCGCATTTTCAAATCCAATTTGCAGGTTTGAAGAATATTGATTAAATTATGTTTTAAAGAGATGAGAGCACTCTCATTATTCTGAGTTTGATTCAAGTGCATTTGCGTAATCTGTCTGTGTGCAGAGAAATAATAAACCAGCTAAGAGCCTAGTAGTCCTATGGGAAATTATTTTATTATTCAGTATTATTATGTTTTCATTACTATTATTATTATTATTATTATTATTATTATCTATCATTATAAGGGGGTTCCAACAATGCTGCAAAGCCCTTAAACAGTATAATCCTACGTTGTTTCGCCCAATGAAGTTATCACACATACACACACACACACGAACCCACTTTTGGTATAAACATATACACAGATATACATACTCTCACATACACACTCTTACACAAACGAATTCCGCTCACGTCCAGGCTAGTATATTGTCATTATTTTTCATTTCTTGAACTGTTTAGTGTAAAGAAGTGAAGGAGACATAGTCGAAGCAAACCGCTAATTTTTCACCTGTTCAATATGATTTTCTCACATTCAGGTTTCGTAGGAGCCTATTTATCTCACAAGGCCTGATCACGACATAATGTAGAAGTAAAAATACAAAACGCAAAAAACAAACTACAGCAGATGTATCGGCAGACATAAGTAAGCTCTTGCAAAATATTTTATTACATTGTTCAAGTATCACACGGAGCAAAAACAAATAAGCTCTTGCAAAATATTTTATTACATTCAAGTATCACATGGCGCAAAAACAAAAATCTCGAAGTTTAATGAAAACGTTGTGGTTACTTTACAAACTTATGCCCATTAAAACTGGAGACGAACTTTAGCAATAAACTGTTCTAGTGAGAGTAAAAACTGATAGTTTGCCATGCAATTTCTTTCAATCATTATTGAACGAATCCGCAGGCGAAAAAATGTAAATATTTAATGCCTTTCAAACTTAGCTGTTGCTCCAAAGTCAGATTCCATTATGTTATCAACATGGTGTGTTGCTAAAGATTGGTAGATTCAGCCACCAAAAATGATGTTGTTCCCTCGTTATACAACAACAGTAAGAAAATCCAATCCAATTCCATCCCTGAGGTAGATTGAAATCACCGCCTATGACTACCATATGATCGCGATTCAATTTACACAGGGATCGGTGAAGCTCTGCAAGACTCTCTTTGCATGTGCCGCGGGGAGAAATGTAATACTGCCCTATTAAATTTCTCCCAGTGGTAACGGAAACCAAATGGAAACAGTAAAAGATCCGTGCCAAAAATATTATTTTTCATACCTGCATGTCTGTTATCAAGCAATTTTATTTTCAGAAGTTTACACACCTTTTGAAATACTTATTAATATAGTATAGTGTAACAAGGTTTTCAACATTCATGGATGTTGGCGTACCTTTCACGCATCATTCACCTGCACACACACACCGGCAGTCATTGAAAATCAAAGTCCCATTCCACACAAGTCGTATGTGAACCTTGGTGTCCGCTGGACTTTTATTCAGCTGAAAATGATGTGTACAGTTGGAGTGAAATGATTCTTCACTCAATGAGCTACTTGAAGATGTCGAGTTGTAACTAACTATTTTGGGGTCTTGCACCCTGGTTTTGTTTCAGGCTCTCAAGCTTCATGCATATGATTATTTTACTGAGTCCGCCCCTCTTGGAAACCAAATTAAAATGTAACATTAAATATGGCACATAGATGTCCCTCCCCTTGCCGACACAATTAACCAATCATATAGATGACCATTGGTCATCTGATGTCTACCAGGAACAATTTGTTATTATAGACATTGTCTCCCAAAATGAAGCTTCTCAGCAATTTCAGCATTTCTCATTTTCGAGAAAGACACTCATCAGCAGTTTGGCTTCTCTTCTACTTTGGATGGTCTGCCTGGACCGATCTGCAGCTCTATGTCCAAGCACAATAATGTGCAATGAATATGTTATTAGTCATATTCATTATAGGCCCTATATTCCTTTAATATGCTTCGTCACAGACAAGAACCTACCACAGAGAGTCCAACCCCAAGCACCTTCTGATCTGGAGATTCTCCCGCCCGAAACCCCTAGCAAATGGGAGACTCCAAGTTGATGTGTGCGAACCACGAAGTTCCTAGGTTCTAGATGTTCTCTGGTGCTATCTAAGGCTAATTTTTTTCAACATACGATAGCAATGAGTAAGAAATCCTTTCCACCGGGAGACACAGAGCCAGGGCGGGAGAAATGAAATCTTCGGCGGGAGAACGGGAGATTCTGCAAGAATGGGATTTCGGCGGGAGATCTCCCGTCGAAAACGGGAGAGTTGGAGTCTCTGCTACCAGATCTAAAGTGAGTTTGATATTTTACTGACAAGATACCTGTAGAGCTGTATAGTGGTTAATATGTCCATTTTCAGGTGTACCGAGGCTCATCTTTTTACTGATATAATTGGATTGTTGACTGGCCGAGCGTTTTTCAAGTTACATGAGTGTCCCATATTTCTCCACATGTCCCATTTCTCCGCGGTCTCCCCCGTGCTTTATTTCAGGAGAAGAAGGCACTAAAAGCGCGCAGGGGCAGATCTAGGAATTCCGTAAAGAGGGGGCGCGTTTACAAAATCAAAGGGGGGCGCACGCACCTCTCCCCCATTCTTTTCTTTTTATTTCTTTTCTTTCAACAAAAAATAAAGGAGGGGCGTGCGCCGGTTGCGGTCCTCCCTGGATCCGCCCCTGAGCGCGTATTGCGAGAAAGGTGTCAGAAACATGAAGAAAAAAAAATCTCTGTCACTTTTACCTCGTCCTCTCACATTTCAACGACTAAATTTTTATCAATGGCATTTTTATCTCTAGCATTTTGACCACTGCCATTTTTACCTCTGCCGTTTTTACCTCTGCCATTTTTACGCCTGCCATTTTTACCTCTGCCATTTTTACCCCTGCCATTTTTACCTCTGCCATTTTTACCTCTGCCATTTTTACCTCTGCCATTTTTACCCCTGCCATTTTTACCTCTGCCATTTTTACCTCTGCCATTTTTACCTCTGCCATTTTTACCTCTGCCATTTTTACCCCTGCCATTTTTACTCCTGCCATTTTTACCACTGCCTTTTTTACCTCTGCCATTTTTACCCCTGCCATTTTTACCCCTTGCCATTTTTACCTCTGCCAGTTTTACCCCTGCCATTTTTATACCCCCACCCACACATAGTGTGTAGGGGGGGTATATAGGAATCATCCTGAGGTCGGGTGGCCGGTCGGTCGGTCGGTCGGTCGGTCGGGCGGGTGGTCGGGCGGTGGGTCCGTTGCAAAATCTTGTGGGTCAAACTCCTCTCTCATTTTTTGAGCAAATGACCCCAAATTTGGCATGTGTGACCGCTATCAAAGGTAGATGTGCAAGACACCTTTTTCGTTAGTATCGCATAATGCGTTGCCATGGAAACGGCATATTTTCGTAAAAACTTGTGGATCGAACTACTCTCATTTTTTGAGTAATTATCCCCAAATTTAGCATGAGTGACTGCTATCAAAGGGAGATGTGCAAGACACCTTTTTCGTTAGTATTGCATAATGAGTTGCCATGGCAACGGCAAATTTTTAAAAAATCTAGCAAAATGTTGTGGATCGAACTCCTCTCTCATTTTTTGAGCAATTGACCCCAAATTTGGCATGTGTGACTGCTATCAAAGGTAGATGTGCAAGACACCTTTTTTATTAGTATCGCATAATGCGTTGCCATGGCAACAGCATATTTTCATAAAAACTTGTGGATCAAACAACTTTCTCATTTTTTGAGCAATCAACTTCAAATTTAGCATGTGTGACCGCTATCACAGGCAGATGTGCAAGAGACCTTTTTCGTCAGTATTTCATAATGCGTTGCCATGGCAACGGAAGATTTTCATATAAATCTTACAAAATGTTGTGGATTGCTCTAATCTCTTAGTTTTGTAGCAATTCAGTTTGAATTTGGGATATGTGATCAATGTAATGTATATTTGTGCAAAACACATTTGATGTGTGTGGTGATGAATCTGTTGCCATGGCAACAGAATTTTTTTTACCAATCATACAAAAATGTGTGGATTAGCCAACTCCTTCAGTTTTCAAGCATTTGGCTTAAAAATTGGCACATGTGACCACTATTGTATGTAGATGTGCATACTTACTACTTCATCATTTTTTATCAATGTGTTGTCATGGTAACAGCATAGTTTGAATGAAAGTCATACGAAAATATTGTGGATGAAGTTAACTCCCTCAGTCTTAGAGCATTTTACTTGAAATTTGGCACACATGACCACTTTAGTATATAGATGTGCAAACTTAATCTTTCGTCAGTGATTAACAATGCGTTGCCATGGTAACAGCATTTTTTTAACCAAAAAACATACAAAAATATTGTGAATTCAGCTAACTTTCTTTAGTCTTCAAGCGTTTAGCTAGAAATTTGGCACACATTACCACTGTGGTATGTAGATGTGCAAAGGTAATCTTTCGTCAGTGGTGATCAATGCGTTGCCATGGTAACGGCGTATTTTGAATGAAAATCACACAAAAATATCGTGGATTCAGTTAAATCCCTCTTTGAGCATCTGGCTTGAAATTTGGCACATGCAACCACTATATAGCATATAGATGTGCAAACTTAATCTTTCGTCAGTGGTGAACAATGGGTTGCCATGGTAACAGCAGCTTTTCACTAAAATGCATACAAAAATATTGTGAATTCAGGTAACTACCTCAGTCTTTGAGCATTAAGCTTGAAATTTGGCACATGTGACGACTATAATACGTAGATGAGCATACATAGTCTTTGGTCATTGTTGATGAATGTGTTGCCATGGTAACAGTATATTTTGAATGAAAATCATGCAAAAATATTTTGGATTCAGTTAACTCCCTCAGTCTTTGAGCATTTGGCTTGAAATTTGGCACAGGTGACCACTATAGCATATAGATGTTCAAACTTAATCTGTCATTATTGTTGAACAATGCGTTGCCATGGTAACAACATTTTTTCACCAAAAAGCATGTGGATTCCGCCAACTCCCTCGGTCTTTGAGCATTTAGCTTGAAATTTGGCACACCTGACCACTATGGTATGTAGATGTGCAAACTTAACCTTTCGTCTTTGTTGATCATTGTGTTGCCATGGTAACAGCATAGTTTGAATGAAAATCAATTAAAAAATATTGTGGATTCAGGTAACTCCCTCAGTCTTTGAGCATTTGGCTTGAAATTTGGCACATGCAACCATTGTAGTACGGAGATATGCAAACTTTGCATTTCATCATTGTTGAACAATGTGTTGCCATGGTAACAGTGCATTTTGAATGAAAATCATACAAACATTTCGATTAGATCCTAACTCTCTATGTTTAGAGCATTTTGGCTTCATATTTGGCACATGTTACCTCTACATTACCTAGATGTGCAAAAACTCTTTTGTCAGTGTTGAAAATGTGTTGCCATGGTAACAGTATATTTTGAATGAAAATGATACACTAATATTGTGAATTGAACTAAGCCCCTCATCCTGTTAGCATTTGGCTTGAAATTTGGCACATGTGATGGCTATGATATATAGTTGTGCAAAACTTCATTTTTTCCTTAATATCCAACATTGTGTTGCACCATGGTTATACAATTTTTAATAAAAACCATAGAAATCATCAGTTTGGTAGATTGGTAGATACTTTATTTTCTGCAAATCAATATATACATAGATTGAATAATCGTAAACATGGGAAACATACAAAGTATATTTGAAACAGAGGCGTTTGACTTGCATAAACAACGATATAAAAGGAAATTAATGATATTATACAGTATGCATGTCTATGCCGCTGGGATTACAATAACAATATTATATTTAAGAAGTGATAATGCAGAGGGCCGCCATTGTAAGCATTGCTTGAAGAGATGGCCGGCCCGAGGAAAAGGTAGGTAGGTAAATTGGTAAACAATACAAATTCTGCTGCGAAGATAGCAGGGGAAAATAAACTCTGATGTGTGATGGTGGTGAATGTGCGTGCGAGTGCTTGAGAGTGCACAGGGGCAGATAGGCTGGGATTTGGAATGATAAAATTGGTTTGCTGGAAGAGGGAATGACTTACGATGTTGCTACTATCGGGAGACCAACATAAGTCATATAAATTATTCATGCTTAATTCGTATTTGAAGTATACTTTGATAAAATATGCTTCCTTAAGTTTGCTTTGAATGAAAACAAGGAGGCACACTGTTTCAACTCCTCAGGAAGAGTGTTCCATGTATCCGGACCGTGATGTCTAATCGACTTTTGAGCAAGTAAAAGCTTTGGATTACTTAAATGAAAATCATGGGAACGACGGGTAGGGTATGAGTGAATGTGATCATTAGTTACTAGGGCATTATGGAAAAATGGTAATAAATTTCTAATGTGTTTATACATAAATATAGCAGTTAGGTATGAATGTATATCATGGGCCTTAAGAGTTTTTAGGCGATAAAATATGGGATCATATTTATCTTGCTCACTCAGTTTTTGAGCACTTGACTTGAGATGTGGGACATTTGACTAACAGTGAGCAATACATTTATTTACTGTTGGACAGTGCATTGCGTTGGTAATTTTTTTTTTTTCATTAAAGAGTTTTTAAAAAATCCTGGTTGAGCTAATTTCCTCAGTTGTGGGTGGGGGTATATTAATCACAATGAGTGATAGTTCTAGTTACCCCTGCCATTTTTACCTCTGCCATTTTTACCTGGCACCGGCCTAGCAGGGCAGCAGCTCACTTCGATCCCGCACTATCTTGCGCAGTCCAGTGCATACGCACGCATATGTATACCACATACCATAGTACCATTGTATGTACCATTATACGTTGTCACTTATCACTTCACGATCTGTTCAGTGCTTTCAAACACTGTCTTCAACACTCAGATCGTTTATTCTGATCGTTGTGTCGATTATGTCGCGGATACGACTTGGTAACTGCTGGATCCAGTGGGAGGAGATGCGAGCTGCGCTGGTGGAAAGCGAGTAGGTCATTGGACTGAGTGAGTGGTTTGTCGTGGATCTCTCTCACGACAAGTAACCCGTTCCCTCGCGATCGGCCGAAAGATTGAGGCCGCGCCGGGCGGGCCGGGCTGGGCTCTCGGTACCCCACCATATTATGCACTGCTTGTGTGTGTTCTCACGGCTCTGCGCACAGCTGCTGTGAGATTGTGCGCTGACCGGCAGGCGGCGATCAGCCACAGTATAAAATAAAATGTAACCACAGAACTAGAGTTCTGTGGATGTAACCCGGCCACCAGAAGTTTTGATAGATGGCGCTCTTTACAAAAAAAGTTGTGGCATCAAAATAATGGCTATTGCAGACCGGCTTTAAATTCTTCTTGTATTTTGGCATGGGTTCACACACGTATACAACATTCAATGACAATTTGATTGTTCTGATCTAAGAAATTACATTTTCGAGTTCAGAGACTATTGTATGAAACAAAATTGTCGGAGTATAAAAGGAAAACTTTTGAGTCATCTGCAGACAGTAAGTTCGGAGGAGTTTTGAATGTCATTTATAAAGAGAATGAATAGTAATGGACAAAGTCAGCTGCCTTGTGGGACACTGCAAACTACATCTTGTTTGGAAGAACAGCAGTTATTAATCGGAACATATTTTTTGCAATTCTTAAGGTACACTTTACAATGTAGATCCTGAACTACTCCAAGGCCTTCCCACATATGCCATAATGACACAATTTGTAAAGAAGTATGTTGGTGACCAATAGTGTCAAAGGCCTCTGAGAGGTCCATAAACACACCTGCTGTATGTTACAATTTGTCTAAAGCTTAATATTAACAGTCTGAGATAAACTACTTTTTAAAGCAATTTAGAAATAGATTTTTACAGTAAAATTGGTCTGTGAGTGTCCTTTCTTAATCTCCCCTTTTGTCGAGCCCACCGGAGGTGAGGGGAGACTATAAGGGATTGCCTGCGGAGTCTGTCCATCCGTAACGCTACAAAACTTCAATAACTCTCTACTGAGTACTTCAATTTCAATCAAACTTGGAGGGAAGAGTGGTTGTACAAAGTTACACATTTTACCAAACATGAAGGTCACCTCAAGGTCAAAGGTCATAGGCAGGGGTCAATGAACTTTAGGACCCAATGTTAAAGTTTTTATGGTGCGTTTAAATTATGGCTCATAACTTTTGATGTATGAGTCCATTTATGACCAAACTTGGATGGTAGTTGTCCCTTTGGGAGTTGAAGGTCACCACAAAGTCAAAGGTCATAGGCAGGGGTCAATGAACTTTTAGGGCTCAATGTTAAGTTTTCACGGTGCATTTTGATCATGGCTCATAACTTTAACCCCTATTTCCGTTTGAGACCAAATTTGGATGGTAGATGTCCCTTGGGGAGTTGAAGGTCATCACAAGGTGAGAAGTCACAGACAGGAGTAAACAAACTTTTAGGGCCCAATGTTAAGTTTTTACAGCACATTTCAATTATGGCTCATAACTTTTGATCCCTATGTCTGTTTGTGACCAAACCTGGATGGGAGATGTTCCTTGGGGAGTTGTTCCAAGTTCATCACAAGGTCAAAGGTCAGTGAACTTCCGGGAGTAGAAAAACATTGATTTTTTTCTACGCGAATGGGCTTAACACATTTTGGCACTTGCCTTGTTAAGATTAGATTATCCAAGGGTCTTTTATACATTGTATTCAAGAAGTACCATGTTCAAAATTATTCATACCCTAGGCTAACTGAGTCCAATATCTCTCTTTAGTAGTCAATAGCATGGCCTTTGTTCTTCATGACTGCTTTTAGACGATTCTTGTACGAGTCCACAAGCTTCCTACATGTCTTCTGTGGGATGCTGGCCCACTCTCTTTGGCAAAAGCGTCAAGTTGGGTCAGGTTTGTTGGGGTCCTAGCCATCACTCTCATATCCAAATCTCGCTACAAGTGACTTTGACTTGGCCATTCCAGGACATCAGCATCATTGTCCTCAAACGACTTCTTCACTATATTGACGGTATGCTTCAGATCATTGTCCTGGTGGTATTTCCAGTTGTACCCAAGTTTGAGTTTCTCAGTGGGCTCTTTCACATTTTCGTCACGGATCCCAACATAGTCCTCCTTTCTCATGATTCCTGGGACCTTGACGAGGTTCCCTGTGCCACTGGAAGTGAAGCATCCCCAAAGCATGATGTTTCCACCACCATGCTTGACGGTAGGCACAGTATTCTTTGGCTTGTATATCCTGTCTCCCTCCAGATGTATGTGGTATCCCAATGGCCAAAGAGCTCTAACTTCATCTCATCAGACCACAGGATGGTTGACCTAAAAGAGGGATCTTCCTTCAGATGACCTCTAGCAAAAGCTAGTTTAGCCTCCAGATGTTTCTTCTTGAGCAACGGTGTTTTCCTAGGTCTACGCCCATGGAGACCTCCTCTGTGCAAGACTCGCTCGATGGTGGAGCGTGACAGCTTTGTCCCTGCCAGATCAAGCATTTCCAGGAGAGCTTTGGTTGTCCAGGGGTTGTTGTTGACCTCTCGGCAGATTTTCCTAGCAAGTTTGGAAGACACCATGCACTTCTTGCCATGCCCACTGGGCCTCACGCTCCTTTTCCAGGCTCCCATAGAAACCTGTGTTAAATGCAGCATATTCCATAAATCATTAAAAATCAATCGAATCGTAGAATTTTTTTAAATTGAAGCAGATGAAGGGAAATTTTTTCTGCTTTCAAGCAAACAACATATTTTGGGATGTTTTCCAGCTCTAAAAAAAGTTAAGAGCCTCCATACGAGACTAGTCCTCATGTCGTCAAGCAATGTCAAACACCACCAAAGGTGGCAATTTTCCACTTGACTGATTTTTAATGATTATTTTTGTAAAAGATAACATTACCTTATCTTTGTATTGCCTTCCCTGTAGGCAATGCGGGAGTTGACTTAGGAGTGTGAGGCCTATAGAGCAGTTAAGTGCTTCCAAACACTTTTTTAATGCTGTCATCTTTTAGAGATATTAATTCCGACTGCAACGATATAAAACTTTCTACATTTCATGCTTGTTTTCAGCAGAGTGGACCCCATCAAGCTACAATGCACAATGTACTGAAATCCAATCAATGCACCCTTACTGGCATTATACCTTGGGTTCGGTGAAATTGGATGTAGGGCCCATATAGACAATAATTCAATGGCATTCATTCAGTCCAATTTGAAGGTTTAAATGCTGGATACCCTGAAAACCTCCGGAAATATCAAAATAATTATTCATAACACATTTCAAGGTAAATATTTAAGTTCAATGAGCAAGAAAGGAAAATTCAATTTCACTATTCCATGGAGCATTTGAGCCCACCACCAGGCCATATGATGTACATTTACAATATAAATCAATGTAAAACTCAATATAAGGTAGGGATTAGAGTTCACAAAGGTTAGTATGAAGGATAGAATGGGATGGGATGTGAAATGGGAGGGGGGGGGGTGTCCAGGACATGCCTACAGAATAAGTAAACTCTAGGGTATAGGCCTACGGTTAGAACGAGGGGAAGGCAGGGTGAGGGTTAGGGCGTAAGTTACTCAGTCTAGACTCGAGTTCTCGCTAGCTTAGACTGGGTTAAATTTGGGTCTAGTTCATAATTACTAAGCAGCTAATGTTAAATTTGGGGTTAGAATCTGATTTTGGGCTGAAATCTAACTTTGGGTCGGCAATGGATTTAACTTTAGGGCTATGGTTAGGGTTAAGGGCAAGGGCTACCTTAGAAATAGGACTACACTTGTTTACTAGTGGTCTGACTTACCCTTTGAAGAATATTTCCAAATTTGAGCTAGCAAGTACCATGGCAGCAACCCCGGGAACCTTCCCGTACACTCTGCATGCCGTTTGCTGGTGAGAACATTGCATTCTAGCAGACGACTTTCATGCCCACTTTCTATCAGTCTCGCAGTAAAGGCCTCACACTCCTTTTCCGGGCTCCCATAGAAACCTGTGTTAAATGCAGCATATTCCATAAATCATACAAAATCAATCGAATGGTAGAATTTTTTTGAATTGAAGCAGATGAAGGGAAATTTTCTGTGCAAACAACATATTTTGGGATGTTTTACAGCTCTAAAAAAAGTTAAGAGCCTCCATACGAGACTAGTCATCCAGTCACTCTCAAAAACGATAAAAATAGCAAATTACCTCATGCATATCAATAAAAATTCATTAAAAATACAAAAACCCTGATTCATTCAACTTCTTCATAGCCAGCAGAAGCTCCTGTCCTCAAGCAATGTCAAGCACCACCAAAGGTGGCAAATTTCCACTTGACTGATTTTTAATGATTTTTTTTGGTAAAAAATAACATTACCATATCTTTGTATTGCCTTCCCTGTAGGCAATGCGCGAGTTAAGGAGCGTGAGGCCACTGTGGTTTTTAACAGTGTTGAACCTCTTGTGCTTGCTGCTTATGCACTGGACAGTTGCCACAGGGACATCATACTGCTTTGAAATGGCCTTGTACCCTTCTATGTGGGCCTGCACCAGACGTTGACTCAGATCCCCATTGAGCTCCTTCTTCTTGGCCATGATGATCAGAAACTGTGTATAAATTGCATGCTTTCCCTCTATTTATACTCTTCTTGAAAGATGCTACTTTGGTTTACATTATTTTTTCATCTGCTTAACACAAAAGGTATTTTTTCCATTGGAACATCTTGAAATAACTTTCGGACAAAGATAGTACAGGGAAAACTCGATATAACGAGATGGTCGGGACCGAGTCATTTTCCTCGTTATAGCCGATATCTCATTATATCAGTAGGCATAAAAGAAAGCATAACATAAAGACATTAACTTGCACATGTGGGACTACCCATCATCTTTCAATCAATACTGATAACTTGGTAATGTGTGTGAGGGAATTACTCACCTTTATGGGTAAGAAGATGTTTTTCGCCAAGGAAATCCAATATCAAGAATGTGTTTCTTTTCAATTGTAGATGTTTGAATTTGTAAATTTATATAGCTTGTGATTGTCCAAGATCGTCTGTGGATTGGTATGTGGTTATGGTATGGGTGTGTGTTGTGTGTGGAAAGCTTGAATATGGTCTGCACAATGCTGTGTGTGTGTGTGACACATTCTGTATTATGACTGCGTGTGTGAAGATGGGGAATTCCCCACGTAGAAAGCCAATCACAGCTTCAGATTGCCTCACACCTGCTAAACGTCATGATGATGTCATCATGCATACGGCCGTCCCACCATACCATATTTTCTGCATGTATCAGTGCGCACACACACGTACATATACACATACAACATGCGGTGCTAGCTGGAGTGCACTGAAGAAAATATGTGTGTACAAGAGACAGTTTTTGGTGCATCGAGCTTTACAATCTAGGAACATGAAGCCAGGCGAAGTAAAGCTTTACCCGAAGACATTTTGCTTTACCTCGCTATAACAGGTTTGATTGGCCATGTTTTTCTTCATTTGGAAATCACAAAATTTGTCTCGTTAGAGCAGTTATTTTGTTATAGCCGATCTCGCTATAAGAGTAGCATTTTACATAGACTTGTGTGGAAGGAAATTTGGGACCGGGAAAGTTTCCTTGTAATAACCGATATCTCGTTATAGCAGTGTTCATTATACCGAGTTTCCCCTGTACATGCACAGGAATGCACATAACAAAGGGCACAGTCTTAAACTAGCATTTATGTTGAGACATGGTCTGGGGTATAAATACTCTGAACATGTGCTAAAAATAACTTTTGGACTCTATTATTATGCAAATGAGGTTGAGCCAACTCAAACCAGGGGGGTGTTTCATAAAGCTGTTCGTAAAGTTACAAACGACTTACAAGCGACTGGTGATCAGTTCTGATGTGCATACTTATAATATAGCATATCAATACTTATTTCAATAATTCAGCACAAGAACTGCTCACCAGTCGCTCGTAAGTCATTCGTAACTTTACGAACAGCATTATTAAACAGGGCCCTGGATTTGTGCATCCATCAAGTAGATAAAAGATACACAGGGCATACAACACAACTCTTCCAGATAAAGAATCTAAAAAAGAATGTTTTTCCCATGGGGTACCGGGTATGAATAATTTGGCTTGTGCCGAAAGGGTGGGTTGGGTGGTGGCGCGTCGCGTTAATGGGAACACCACCCTTCGTCCAAAGCCCCCCCCCCCCCGGTTTTGCCAAAAGGGTACGTTGGGAGCATTGGGTCGCGTCGCGTTGACTGGAACCCCACCCTTCGTCCAAATCATCATTTTGTCCAATTACTGTTTGGTCTAATTGTTATTTGGTTTAATTACTATTTGGTCTACAGTCAGTTCGTCTAATAGTAGCCATTTGGTCTATTTTTGGTCTAACACCAATTTATATCATCAAATACCAATTTGGTCTATTATGAGTTGGTCTAATTCCATTTCGTCTAATCATCAAATGGTCTAAAATAAAACCAAATTTGTCCAATATATATTTGGTGTACACGTCATTAATTTTGGTCCATTGCCTAGTTGGTCTAGCCTCTGTCTATCATCATTTAGTCTAATAACCATTGATCTTATTGTCATTTGGTCTAATAGCCAGCCTCCTGGTCTAATCAGGTACCATTTGGTCCAATCATCGTTTCGTCTATATGACCAACTGGGCTATTTTTTTTTTTTTGGGGGGGGGGGGGGCCTTTTTCTACGACTACGGACTACCCTCTGACCCTGCATTGAGGGAGAAAACAGATGTTCATACACATGAAATAAGATTAGGGTAAAGTTTAGGGTCCCTCGCCCCTCCCCCATGGTGCCAGACCAACTGGCTGTAGACCAAGTGGTAATAGAGTGTAAACCGATCCAGACGATAGCCTCTTTAAAATGGTTGTTTGAAGGTTAAATATAAATTTAAAACTCCTCTTTTAACATTACATGAGAAAAAGTACCAACGCACCCTTTCGGCAAAACCGGGGGAGCTTTGGACGAAGGGTGGGGTTCCAGTCAACGCGACGCGACCCAACGCTCCCAACGCACCCTTTCGGCAAAACCGGGGGGGGGGGGGGGGGGGGGGGGGGGCTTTGGACGAAGGGTGGTGTTCCCATTAACGCGACGCGCCACCACCCGAATAATTTTGAGGACAAACGTACGTGAAGTTTCAAGGGATTTAGTGGTAAAATAAGGGAAATACAAGGAGGTGAATTTTCGAAATTGTTTTGTCCTTTGCTTCGCACAGTGCTTCAATGACCATTACGAATTCAAAAGCTTTTGCCTCTTATCGGGGAATTAATTGCACCGTATTGCCGAGCCTGTACTTGTACGAGATTGAGCTTATTAACTCTTGAGTGCACGTGCTCAAAGTCAAAGGTCAAGGGCAAATGTTCAAAATTTCACTATTTGCCCCATATCTATGCAATGCCTGATGATATTTTCTTGAAATGTAATGTATTAATGTAATAAGCAATCAAGATTCTTCAGGGAAATTTTGGGTCATGGGGTCAAAGGTCAATGAAAATGCTGAAATTTCACTTATTTCTCCATATCTCGGAAGCGGTTCAATGTATCATCATGAAACTTAGTACATATACTGCCTGACAGTGATTTATCAGGAATTTGGTTGTCATGGGGTCAAAGTTAAAGGGTCAGAGGTCAAGTCAAACTGCTAAAATTCTACTATTTGATGCTGAAATGACACTTTTCCCTCCATACCTTGGTGGTTTAATATTCAATGCATAAACTTGATAAAGGATCAGAGGCCAAGTGAAAATCTGTAAATCCCCAAATACTTTTTCTCTTCAACAGTATAGCCATCCATCCAAATTAAACCTACATTGTAGTTCAAGAAAATAAACAACACATTTGTGATAAACATGTCATACTATTTTTTTTTTGTCAATTCTGTGAAACTGTTGTTTCACATTGTCAGGATGTGTTATAGACCTATTAGGAGAACAGTGCATTATAGCGGAAGCATACCAGTTGCCATAGCGACATTTTTAGTTATATTTTTACCTGAGATATTATCAATGCCTTATTTTCTCTAGATTTGGTATGACGGTGACTCAAGAAGTACGGAAATCTGGCACAACAGATTTGACATCACAAGGTCAGTGTTTTACGATGTGCTCTTGAATGACATGAAAACTGCTTGATAGCAGAGAGAGGGGAAGGAGAGACTGCATGAGAAATGTTTTTTTTTTTTTTCTAGGTGTGCTGCTTCTTTTATAGGTTAATTCAATTCATATTTTGTATTGAGTTCTAAATTCTTGTTTATACTTTGCTAGTAGATTTGATCAATTGCTTTTGAAGGATTATAGTTACATGTGATATTATATCAGCCGTAATCTGGCAGAACTCCCGAAGTCGGTTTTGGTCGATTTTCAGGTTTTGAGTGTTTTGTGTGTTTTTTCTCATGCTCTTTCAAGTGGGCCAAAAAATAAGTTGTGATTCAGTACAGAAAGTTATTTTTAGAAAGTAATTTTGGCAAAATTCCTGAGGAGAGAGGGCGATTAATCTGGCAGAACTGCGTAAGGCGAGATACGAAATTAATTTTCTGATGTTAATCAGGCAGAAGTGCGTAAGTGACTTACGACAACGCTTGAACCAAGGTGTTCCTGCATCCCGCACGGACCTGGTATATCTTAACACGCGCGTGCGCGGCCTTGGTAGTGACGAACGCGCTGCGCGTTGTTTTGAAGTTAACCATGCATGCATGCAGCGCAAGTGCCTAGCGAGCGCAGCAGCAGCTCTGCACAGAGAGTACACGTCGACAGTCACACTAAAGCAATGGATCCAAAAGCAATGACCCTCAACTCTTGGGGGAAATTGCCACTTTCTTTCCCTTCATAGACTGGCAGGCTTCAAAACAGAACTGTCATGAACTGTCTGAGGAGTGTTGGAGATGAACAGGGAAAGAATGTTTACAAATGGATTACAAATGTAATGATTTTATATTTCTTTCATGTAAGCTCCTTAAAATCACTCTCCTGCAATATTTGATGAGCTTAATTTAGGTGTTAGAATGTCAAATTTTTCATGAGATTGTAACTGAGATGTGTAATACAATAGGCCTACTATATTATACCTATTGATTTATCAATCTGTAAACCACAAATGTGACTACCAGTGACAATAAAAAAGACTTGTATTTGTTTTCTGCCAAGATTTTTTTTTTTGTCTTCATCCTAATACTTCCAAGTTCACATGAAATTGTTGATGTTTTTACTGGACAGCATCAACAGTCTAACATAAATTACTGAAATATTGTCTAAATTAATGCATTTGAAATATTTGTCAAATTTAGAGGATGCAAATCTATGTGGATGATCATCCACATAAAAATTTGTGACACTCAACTCGTCTTTTTGATGTTTTTCTTTCAGTCCAAAAGGAAGACAAAATAGTATCATGACGTTTGCAATTGTTCAAAAGGTCTGCAATTGATAACTCACAGACTAATCACCAAGGGGCTGTTCCCAGGCCCTCTCTCCAGTCGAGCAATTTACACGTGCGCGCAAATTCCTCTGCCATGTGGTTTGCCAGCCAGCTGTCGGAATGTGCTTTGACGTTGCATGGCAGCCTGGCCTGGCTGGCATGAATGGGTGTTGAGTTTCAATCAATATCTACTGTTGTTTTATTCTTGTACTTGAACATGTCGTTTCACCTGACAGAAACACGGGAATCGGGGAGGTGTAGGGGAGAGGGTTTTGTTGTGTTGCAATGTGTGTGTGTGTGTGTGTGTATGTATTTTTTCCCTCGGTTTTTTTTTTCTCCTTTTTTTGAGGGGGGGGGGGGGGACTGAGGCCAGAGTGGGGAAAGATCAGAGTGAAATGAGTGCTTGTTTCTTGTCTGGATTATTGACTGAAGAAAGATAAATTGATTGTTCCTTTAGTGCTGAATTTTTTAATCTGTTTAGACCTCCTGAAGGAATAAAAAGACTTGACTAGACAGTAGTAAGTCACTTGACTAGCAAGTCAAGAAAGAAGACATACCGGTAATGATAGTTGTTGATACTGCAGGCCATGCAGGCTTTGATAAGTGATACACAAGTGTCACACGGCATGATTAACTGGATTACAATGTGAGAGTATTTTTTCTTCAACAAGAAAATGAAGACCCTTGCGCACTGTAAACTGTTATATGGACTAAAGACAGCCAACAATGCTAAGCTGTGATTTATAACACTTTTTTTTTGTACCCGTATGAACTGAATCCAGCAAGACGTCACCTGGGTGTACATTTATGTGATGTGATTATGGCCTCACATTTGAGTAGGTATAACAGTTAAGCATATTCCTTCCTTTAGATTTTGCAAGTGTCATTCATGACTTCAATTATCACAATGTTTATCTGTAAAATGTACCTCATAACAAAAGTAAATTTCAGTTGTAAAATGCATTAAAATAAGTTTTTTCATACCTTAGATTTCAAAAAGTCCTCACCATGGGAGGGGGGACACCCCCTTTCACACCCTCCCCCCGCTCGGTCGCTGCGCTCCCTCGCAGGGTCCCTCCTCTTTTTTTTACATTTCTCTGTCTCATGCCTGCATTATTTCCTGTGTTGTCATGCTCTTATTCACAACAACAACAACAACAAGGCCGCTTAGACGCACCTGGTAAATTAGAGACCGAGAGCGATGCGGTGTGAAGCTTCCGCAAATTTCTTTCAATTTCCGACGTCAAGGGACATGCAGCAACGGTTAGCGACGGCATACAATTCCTAGTTTAGACTGCGTGTCGGCGGGCGCCGCCGAGCGTCACAAAGCGTCGGCTAACTCCCAAGTATACTTGTAAAAGACGAGCCCTCACAAATGGACTGTTGTATGTACGAAAAGGCGCTTACCTGGTGGCCGTCTCGTTATGTCCGCAAAATAAGCTCCTTCCCTCTACCCTCCCGATGCGTCCCGATGCGTCTCGAGGCGTCCCTCGTTGAATGGCGACTATTGTTTCGTAATGAATAGAAAGCTAGTAGCTAAGTGCTACTACTGGTGCTAAGCGGAGAAGCCATCGGCAATCCAGGATTTGGGGCCACGTACTGTTTTGACATGAAAATTACACTTACTGATACATGTATTGTAGGTTACAGAAATAAATTATGACATGATTCAACTCTCGGCAATGCAACTGCGAACCAAATTCAGCAATTAGTAGGCTCTATTAAGGAAGAAATGCAATAAATATTGCTTGATGCTTTAAAAAATTGTGAGTTTACCGTTTCGTGCTACTCACTCGCTACTCACGATCCGAATCCCCGATACGCGTGTGTGTAGTGCAGCGTCCGAGTATACTTAGGCACACAATCTGCGCCCTGGGCTTGAGATGAAGCTTTATGAAGCACAGTTGTGACTTGTGAGAGCTAAACCATCGAATGCAAGTCCCCGCACTGTACGTAAATTTTCATTTAAACGCAAGCAAGTTCATTGCTAAAAGGGAGCTTGATTCCGTAGGCAAATATCGAACGCAACCTTCACTAATCAAATGGAATAGAAAGTGCTACATATTACTAGCAAACAAAGCGGAGAAGCCATCGGCAAGGTTTGGGGCCACGCACTGCTTTGACCTTAGAATTACACTTACTGATTTTCTAGGTTACAGAAATGAATTGTGACATGATTCAGCTCCTCAACAGTGCAATTTCGAACCAAATTCGGCATTAAGTATCAAGGTAGAATTGCTGCCCGATGCTTACAAAAACCGCGAATTTACCGTTTCACGCTACTCGTTCGCTACAATTCGCGATATCGATCCGAAAATCCCCGATACGCATATGACTGTGTAGTAGCGTGTGGTATAGTATAGTGCACATAATCTAAGCACTGAGCTTGGGATGAAATTTTATGAGGCCCATATCACAGTAGTTGTGAGGGGCATAAAAAGCATCAACAAATGCAAGTTCCCGCCTGATCCAGAGCGAGCCATATGCAAATTTGCATATTGCTAAACGGACGCTCGATTTCGTAGGGTAAAAAATGAAATATCGAACGCAACCTTGACTAATCCAAAGCCAATTTGCGTTTGTTTCTAATTCAACACAAAGTTTCAGGCAAAATAGTATTACTGAGCACTAGTACCTATTTGCAGTTGCAAGTCAACTCTCTCACAGGGCCAGCAAGCCCTGCATGGTCCCAACAACTTAAAGCCAGCATACAATTCATCACATTTTATTTTACTTTCTGCAGAATGTGCGTCATCATGCGTCCCGAGGCGTCCCTCTCTGAATGGAGACTGCTTTTTTTTAATGAATAGAAAGCGCTACATTGTACTAGCAAGAAGAGAAGATTAATCATTATCTTACAATGTCTTAATGAAGTGTAAAGTTACTCTAAATACTACTTACAACAAACACGTGTATTTGGAAGTAAAACTTGATTCGTTTTCTTCTCTTAAATGTGTTCTTTTAGACCTTCAGCAAATTGTGTTAGTCCCTTACGTGCTACTTTTTAAGTAGGTTTATGGCTCGTTATTCCGAAGGTTCAATATTCCAAATTTTATTTTCGGATTAACGAATCTCCGGAATAACGCCACAAATGTTCGGATTAGCGAACCTCTAGGTATAGGGAATTTGCGTGTTTCGGATCAACGAACCTTCGGAATAACGAACCTGCGGAACAACGAACAGCACCCACTGAATACAGTGTATTTAGTGGCAAGAAGATACGAGGCCAATTGTAGTCATTATCATGACAATACTAACGTAGTATTTAATCTTCCAGCGCGCATTGGTGCATTGTCTGTTCTTGGTAAAACCACATTGTTTTCAAAGAGAGATCGTCATCTTGCTGATATAGACCTGCTCTACATGGTAGACTGGAAACAAAGTTTGAACGCTTTTTCACATGCACAAAATACATGCAAGAATAATTATCGCAGGAGCAAATATGTCATCGTCCAGTTCACTCCCATTTTTTTTTTTTTGTCACAAATTATCTTTAATTGTTGTGAAAAATTGTCCCGAAACGGTAGAGTGCCCGTCGCCTTCTTCTTAGGGAATTGCTAGTTCCAATAGCTTGACCAGCAGACACAGTGCAATTCTATGCAGTGATAGAGCTGTGTAGTTAGTGAATGAATTGCCTCCAAATCCGTCTTTTGTTCGCACGAGGCGTGGCGTGGACATTCTGTTTTGAAATCGGCAAGCCTTAAGTGTCTTTGATCAAAGTTACTCTGTACATTGTGGAGGAAAGTCTGTGGTGTAGGGGTCATTGAGACACCTTGCTGTATACAACTTTACAAGACACAGTGTGATGCGTGAAAAAAGATTAGTGCTTGCTCATTAATTTTCTATGCCATCGCGCCAATGTGCTGAATACGCATTGTATAATGTTATGTGCACCATCTTGTTGATGAACTCTATCAATTTGGTTATCAACTAGTTGCTGACAGTAAAAGAGAAGTGGAGATTATAAGTCACAAACTGCAAGCCGCATGACAGAAACGTATACCAAGCAAGCAAACAAGCAAGCACCAGTGAATGCCGTTTACAAACGCAAAAACTTGAACTGGTAATAGCAAAATCGACTAAAATCGTGTTTAGGCTAAGAAGCTATAGGGCCTACTCGTACATTTATATATTGCAGAGATCAGTTAGATGATTCCTAACAGAAAGAAAACTCGCCTTTTAAATATCAGTGCAAGGTAAAACTCGCTCCACATCACGCAGGGGCAACGGATAAGTTCAGATTGTCTTTATTCACTTACTGTTGTCATATCACTACCCTGATTCAATTTTGGCTAGTCCGCAAAAAATTGATTAAACAAACATTACGACATAATACTAAGTATACCTTAGTAATAGTACATCGTCGAGCTTGTGTACAAGCAGCACGATTTAAAAGATTCTAAAGTACGTGTACAGAGTACTGTGCGCGGTGTTCAGCGTTGATTGATTAATGTACAGCCAGTGCACGTACCTCCAAAAGCTTGCAGGGGTGGTTATGGAAACTTCCACTGCCTCACAGGGGAGTGGGAATGATTTCATTTTCTCATTGTGTGAGAAAATGCAAAAATTTGTTGGGTGTATTTAGTTCTTGTTCACTATAAAACATAGTCATGTGTTATTTTTCAGGTTTTCATATTATTCATTGGATTTTAAACATCTTAACTATTCCAGTTTCTTTTCCCCTGACTGAAACCAGAAAGTCTGCCATAACGATGTTCGCTAAACAGATTACGTTCGATACGAAGAAATCATGTGTTTTAAACGAGGAAAAAACAATAAAACAAAAACGAACATATCTTCAATCTGTCAAAAGTAATACGTAGTTTTGAGCGTGAAATTGTCAGGATTTTGCTGTCTAACCGGGTAGTGGCTGCATCACATACTCGTAGTGAATTTGCCTGGGCATAAGAGGCCTTTCATGGATTTCTGTGATTAATCAAGCCCTTTCTATAGTTCAGTAAACATTTAAAATACTCAGTTAAGTACACAATAATTAACTGTTTGATATTTCTACTAACGGGTCAAAAGAAAGGCTATAGAATCATGGTGTGTGTAATTAGAATCATGATCTTTGCGATGACAACTCATGAGCTAGTTCTTCGATCGATATTTCCAGGCTATTTACACGCTGTTTATTCCAGTGCACGCATTCTTTCATCTGGCATCTGGGGTCTGGCACCTGGTTTTGTGGAAATTTTCCACAAGGAGGGGAGAGGGGTGGGGTGTCAAGTTTCTCGTAATGCCAGAGACTGCATACACAATCTCTTGGCTTCAGTTACTGTTGTGTTTTTCCCCTTTGCTGGTAATGAACTTTTAGATTTAACTTTAAGTTGCTAGCCCGTGGTTCTTTTTGTTGTGAGGTGTATGTATTTTTTCATCATTCATGGACCGGAAGGGAAAGAAGTATGTTCAGCAAGCTGTCTTTTACACTCGCATTAGTAATAACTTATCATCACCACCACTCAGATCACTCAGCCTTTTTCTCTAAACATTCAGAAACATGACCAACATCATCATCAGTCAAAAATTATTCCTCCCGTCTATATTTCTTTTCTGAATTATCCTCCACTGCTCGCTTTAATGATGAAAAAAAAATTGTAACTGTTCGTTACTTTGAAGGTTTGCCATTTCCAAAGTCTCGTTATTCAAAAAAAAAACATTAAAAAAATAAAAGCAACAACAAAATTGTGTTGCTGTTTTGAAGATTCGTCAATTCAAAAACGAAGGAAGGTTTGTTTTTCTAAATGCTGTTAATCCGAAAACAAAACAAATTTTTCACCAGGTTATTCGTTTTCAGATTAATGAAACATACTTCCCATTTTCAGATTAACGAACCTTCGGAGTGTCACAAAATGTTCGGATTGACGAACCCCATTTCATTTTCAGATTACTATAGTAACAAACATCTATAGGCACAGGGAATTTGCGTTTTTCGGATACGGAAAGAACAAACCATCGGAATATAAGTAGGCCTACCTGACTCTTTTTGGAATAATAACCACCACGCAAAGACATTAACAATGTCAAACTAAGAATTAAACTGATTTCTTGTCTCAAATTTTTCCCTGTCATCTATATATTTCTTTTCTGAATTACCCCTTCACTGCTCGACTGAAAAACAAACAAACAAACAAAACATATAGTTACAGTTCGTTACCTAAAGTTCGTTATTCCGAAGGCTAAGATTCGGAGGAACGAACCAACGGAATAAGTACCGTACATGACTCTTTCCAGAATACAACTCGAACATCACGCAAAAAAAAAAAAATTATGATGTCAAAATGAGAATTTCACTTACATGTATTCCTTGCCTCAAGATTTTCACTCCCATCTATATTTATTTTCTGAATTACCCCCCCCCCCCCCCCCCCCCCCCCCGATCGACTGAAAAAAACAAAAAACAAGCAAACACAGATACAGTCATTCCAAAGGCTCATAAATCCCAAATTGACGAAGGGGGAAAAGAAAGTTTCGTTTTTTGAAGAATCGTCGACTCGAAAACGAAAGGGGGTCGATATTCTCAACGTTGTTAAACTTAAAAGATAAATGAATAAATAGATAGATAGATAAAGAAATAAAGAAATCAATTAATCAATTTTTCGTGCCGGATTAAGAGTTTTCAGACCAAGGAACCTTTGGAATAATCCCACAAATTGTTAGGATCAACAAAATCTATTATTACACTTTCTGATGTCTAAAATGAATTAATAGAAAATTCAATTATCGTACTGTTATTCTGAGTTCTAAGATTTAGCACACATAATAGACTTATAGATTATCATAAAAGTTGATGCCTATTTAGGTGGTCAAAACTTCCGTTTGAAATGAGAAAGTGGGAGCATTTGCAGACATTTAAAAATCCGACATTAACGTTTTAGCATCGTAAAGAGCCGAAAGTTACCATTATAAATTCATTTTTGATTGTAAGAGCAATCATACAACATTTACTAGTATTTTAGCACCTTACGGAGCCGAATGTTACCGTTAATTATACTTCGTAATTCCGTCAGGGATTACATTGACAAGAGAGACCCGCTGACGCATGCGCAGATTCCCCAATTCGTTGACGGCGCATTTGCACTGAAGCACGGCTTCGGATGCCCGTTTTTTTCCCCTGAAAATATCGGCGCGATCCTCAAGAATAGGTTAGCGCTTTAGTGGAATATTGAAACTTGAAGTCTCTCAGTCGAAGTGTAAGTCACTTTAGAGACTATTTTTCACGTTTACGTTATCAAAAAATTAACGATCAGTATGGAGGCGAGCACGGCTGCCTCTCCCAAACCCCCAGCGGCGCCCGCTAAAGCTGGCCCGCTGGTTCCGGGAACCGGCAAGGTCGGTATCCCGGTAGAAAAACACGCAAGCGGCAAGGCCGCAGTAGCTCTCAGTAACACCGCGAAGAAGACGATCGCTTCGTCGGTCAGTAATACGAAGGTGAAGAAAGGTACTGCCAAACCAGTAGCGGGATCTGCACAACAAAAAACTTCTGCTCATATGACTGAATTCGCCGAAAGGCTGGACAAAATGGAAAGTTTGCTTTCCAAAGTGATCGAAGCTCTCCCTCAAGCGACCGCAAATTCATGGCGTTCGCCGGCCAACATGGCGACCGCCACGGGCAGTGGCGAGCACGATATGAGTACGCGGGGTGCGTATTATCCAACCGCGCTACACGTGGACATGAACTTGCCAGATAACTCGCCCACTGGGCAACTGGATATGTACATGATAGATCATGACGACGATACTACGTCTGGATTCGACCACGCAGAGCAGATCCCGCAGTCCCAAGTGGAACAGTTTGAGATCCCCACCATAGCAGCTAAATTCGCCATGCCCGCTGACATTGGGGATCCAATAGACGATGAAGTTGCAAAGTCGACTACCTACCTCATGACTCACCAACTCGAACTGAAAGTTCTGGAGGATGTGGTTGGAAAGTATCCCTCTCCAAACAATTGTCAGCTTATCGATGTGCCCAAAGTGAATCCGCCTATCTGGGATTTTCTGCCACCAGCGACCAAGAGTCGTGATCTAAAGCTACAACAGGTGCAAAAGTCACTTACAAAGGGATTAAATGCGTTCACAAGATCGCTCTCAGCAGGTCGCATGTCTGATACGCAGCAAGATGCCCTCGCTCTGATTTGCAACGCGAATTTCGAGCTCAACTGTCTCCGTAAGGAGCTGATCAAACCAGACATAGACTCTAGATTTGCACATTTGTGTAAGCCTTTCCTCCCGGCTACCCGTCTACTGTTTGGAGACGATCTAGGAAAGCAGGTCAAGGACTTGAAAGATCAGCAGCTAGCGGCAGCTGGAGTCATGAAATCGCAAGGGAGGGCAAGACCAATCGCGGCGTATCAGCGCTCGCTCAGTAGGCCGTATCCACAGAGAGGACGCGGTTTTTCAGCATGCTGCATATAACAGACCGGTGGCTGGATCTACTGCTGGACCTTTTTTAGGCCAGAACTACAACAGGAGGGGCAGGCAGCCACCGCCTCACACACAAACGCTGAGCTCGTCGAGCCAGGCAACTCAACAGACAGCCCATCGAGGTGGGCACTCCCAACGGAGGAAGTAGGAGCTGATACCGCCGAAACGGTGAGTAATCTCTGCTTACCTAATCACACTAGACTTGGCACTAGATCTAGTAGTACATTGAAACATGATAGGCCTATTGGAGGTCGACTGAGGCTATTTATAAATAACTGGAGGACAGTGACACATGATCAATTCATTCTGAACTCAATTTCTGGCATGAAATTGGAATGTAAGGAGGGAAAATTTCCCCCTACAAGCACAAGAAATCCTCACTCCTTTCGGAGAAATTCAATTGACAATGCTCGTGTGCATGAAGAAATCAGAAAATCTGCAGACAAAAAATGTTATTGAGCAATGCAGTCATGTGGAAGGAGAGTTCATCTCCAATGTATTCCCACGCCCCAAAAAGAATGGGGGCATACGGTTAATTCTGGACTTGTCAGAGTTAAACAAGTACCTTGAGTATCGTCATTTCAAGATGGACAATATTTACAAAGTACTGGAATTGATATCTCCAAACAATTTCTTAGCCTCAGTCGACCTTCGAGATGCCTACTATTCAGTCCCAGTACATGATGGAGACAGAAAATTCCTACGTTTCACTTTCAGTGACCAGTGTTGGCAATTCAAAGCAGTGCCAAATGGGCTTAGCTCAGCCCCCCGTTTGTTCACTAAAATACTGAAACCAGTGTTTGCAACACTGAAAAGATCGGGCCACATCGTTATTGGATATCTTGACGATACCATACTGATCAGTGAAAGTGAAGCGAAACTGAAGGAATCCATAGCTACAACAGTAAGCCTTCTCACACATCTTGGGTTTGTGGTGCACCCAGAAAAATCAGTGCTCTATCCGACCAGGAAAATAAAATTCCTTGGTTTTATGCTTGACACTGTAGAAATGTCTATCAGTCTGCCAGAAGAAAAAATGACAGAAATCAGAGATCTGTGTGCTAACTTGCTACACAAGAATAGACCTTCAATTAGGCAAGTAGCACGAGTGATCGGAAAGATTGTAGCAAGCTTTCCGGCAGTACAGTATGGTCCATTGTTCTATCGTGAACTGGAAAAGGACAAAATTAAAGCTCTAAAGGCAAACAAAGGTCATTTCGATAGAAAAATGGAACTATCCACAGAAGCAAAACAGGAGCTTCAGTGGTGGGTAGAGAACATTCACACTGCCTTCGCACCAATCCAAAGAAAGAAAGCAGATCTAGAATTGCGCTCAGATGCCAGTGGGGCAGGATGGGGCGCCACAAACCTCCACAGTAGTACTGGGGGAAGATGGAGTGAGAAGGAACTACATAATACAAAGCATAGTGGCATCAATTATCTTGAATTAATTGCGGCTGGGCATGGTCTCAAGTCGTACTGCAAAGAACTAAGAGATGTGCATGTTTTACTGCGTGTAGACAACACTACAGCTGTAGCATACCTAAACAACATGGGAGGCGTTAAGTCCCCTAACTGTAATGATGCCGCAAAAGAAATTTGGAAATGGTGCATACATAAGCACATTTGGATCACTGCGTCCCACATTCCTGGAAAGTTAAATGTAGAAGCGGACCACAGGTCAAGACAGTTTAATGATGGGTCTGAATGGATGCTAAATCCAGCGAAATTCCAGGAAATTGCCAGTCACTATGGTACCCCAGAAATCGACTTGTTTTGCATCAAGGCTAAATAAACAAGTAGAAAGATATGTAGCATGGCAGCCAGACCCAGAGGCAGAAAATGTAGATGCCTTCACACTCGATTGGGGTCCATTGGATTTCTATGCCTTTCCTACCTTCTGTCCTTATCTCAAGATGCCTACAAAAAATTAGGCAGGACAAAGCAAAAGGCATCGTAGTTGTACCAAACTGGCCCCACCCAACCATGGTTCCCTGTATTAATGTCCCTGACCACTGAAAGACCAATGTTATTAAGGCATAGTGCAGAGTTGCTTATGCTCCCGGGAACGGGAGAACCTCATCCCCTGCATGACAGACTTGATCTGCTCTGTTTCAGGTGCTGCGAAAACCCCTTAGCAGAGGTGGACTGAATTCAAGAACAGTTGACATCATCGCAGCATCGTGGCGAAAATCTACAAAAATGCAGTATGGGGTTTACATCAGGAAATGGAAGTCCTTATGTACAAAGCGTAGTTTGAACTATCTAAACAGCACAAGCAAAGGACGTGCTGGAATTTTTTAAGTGTTCTTTTTTATGATGAAAGTTGTAGTTACAGTGTTATCAACAGTGCACGTAGTGCACTTTTTTCGTTTTTTGATATTGGAGGATAATTGTTTCAGTTGGAAAAACATCCACTCATTTCGCGTTTCGTTAAAGGTGTTTTTCATCTTCGCCCCACCGTTTACCCAGATATCGTGAGATTTGGGATGTGAACATAGTGTTTAATAAAACTTTGTAGGTGGGCACCTGCAAAGACACTTTCTTTGAAAGTGTTGACCTGGAAACTGTGCACATTAATGGCCTTAGTTTCTGCGCAGAGAGTACAGTCGCTGCACAATCTGCACCTCGACCACATGCAGCTAAAAACCAGTGGTGCTCAATTCGTTTTCAAGGACCTCTTAAAGCACAGCAGGCCAGGAAACGCTAACCTCAATTTGTCGATGAGGGCCTTCCCACCAGACAGACGACTGTGTGTGGTGAACTACCTGCAGCACTACATCAAGCGAACAAGCACATTACGAGGCAAGGAGCGCTACCTGTTCATTAGCTTCAAGAAGCCTCATCATCGCGTGACATCACAAACCATAGCCAGGTGGATCAAGAGCACGCTTTCTGCTGCAGGGATAAATACTCAGGTTTACGCAGCCCACTCTACCCGAGCAGCTACGACATCAGCCGCAAGGTGTGCGGATTTGCCCATCAGTCAAATTCTGGCACAAGCAGGCTGGGCTGGGGAAAGGACATGTAGAAATTTCTACAACAAACCACTGGAAACGAGGAGAAGTTATGCTGCAGCTGTGATCCTGAGCAAAAGCAATCCACAGCTGAACCACCAGAATTAATGGCAGCCAGCCCCCACATTGACTACAGGGCCATTTAATGCAGGTAAATACCTACTGCATAGATAAGCCATTAATTTACGTAGGGCCGTTCATGGCTAGCGGCTTTAAAATCTCTTGTCAACGTAATCCCTGACGGAATTACGAAGTATAATTGATAGATTAAACGAGAACTTACCTGTTTGTAGTTTGATCTCAATTATATGAGTAATATTACGGAAGGGATTACGTCCCTCCCTTCCCTCCCTGTGTATTCAAACTACAGTGGAAAGTTCTCGTTGATCTATGTTTTCGTTAGCCATGACCGGTTTTTTCTACGAATATTGGGGAATCTGCGCATGCGTCAGCGGGTCTCTCTTTTCAACGTAATCCCTTCCGTAATATTACTCATATAATTGAGATCAAACTACAGTGGAAACTCGATATAACGAGATGGTCGGGACCGAGTCATTTTCCTCGTTATAGCCGATATCTCGTTATATCAGTAGGCATAAAATAAAGACATTAATTTGCACATGTGGGACTACCCATCATATTTCAATCAGTACTGATAACTTGATATTGTGTGTGAGGGAATTACTCACCTTTATGGGTAAAAAGATGTTTTTCGCCAAGGAAATCCAATATCAAGAATGTGTTTCTTATTAATTGTAGATGTTTGAATTTGTAAATTTATATAGCTTGCGATTGTATCAAGATCGTCTGTGGATTGGTACGTGGTTATCGTATGGGTGTGTGTTGTGTGGAAAGCTTGAATATGGTCTGCACAATGCTGTGTGTGTATGTGACACATTCTGTATGTACATTACGACTGCGTGTGTGTGAAGACGGGGAATTCCCTAAGTAGAAGGCCAATCACAGCATCCGATTGCCTCACACCTGCTAAACGTCATGATGATGTCATGTATGCATATGGCCGTCCCACCACATTTTCTGCATGTATCAGTGTGCGTGCACACACACACTTCACACGTACAACATGCAGTGCTAGCTGGAGTGCACTGAAGAAAATGATTATGTGTGTACAAGACAGTTTTTGACGCATCAAGATTTACAATCTCGGAAGATGATAGCACAGGCGAAGTAAAGCTTTACCGAAGGCATCTGAATTGCTTAACCTCGCTATAGCAGGTTTGATTTACTATGTTTTTCTTTGTTTGGAAGTCACAAAATTTATCTCGTTATAGCAGTTATTTCGTTATAGCCGATCTCGCTATAAGAGTAGCATTTTACATAGACTTGTGTGGAAGGAAATTTGGGACCGAGAAAATTTCCTCGTTATAACCGATATCTCGTTATAGCAGTGTTCGTTATACCGAGTTTCCCCTGTACAAACAGGTAAGTTCTCGTTTAATCTATCAATCATTTTCAAATGTAAAAGCAAACAACCGACATTCATTTTAGCATCTTACGGAGCTGAATGTTATCCTTATTCATTTCCGATCGTGAAAGCAAACATCCGCTATTTATTTTAGCATCTAACTGAGCCGATTGATACCGTTAATCATTTCCAAATGTAAAAGCAACAATTTCTTATTATTTTAGCATCGTACGGAGCAGAATATTACTGGTATTCATTTCCAAATTTAAAAGCGAACATCTGAAATTTATTTTATTATCATACGGAGCCGAATGTTATATGCTGCTGTCCACTTCCGAAAGTGAAATGAATCATCTGACAATTATTTTAGCATCGTACAGAGCCGAATGGTACTGTTTTTCATCTTTAACGTGAAGGCTGACAGCAGACATTTACTTTCCCATCAAACGCAGCTGAATGTTACTGTTATTCATTTTGAAATGTAATAGCAAATTTCCGACATTTATTTCAACGTCGTATGGAGCAGAATGTTACTTCTATTCACTTCCGAACGTAAAAGCAATCATCTGACATTTATTTTAGCATCTTCCCGAGCCGAATGTCATTGCTATTTACTTTCGAAAGTAAAAGCAAATATCTGCATTTATTTTACCATCGCACGGAGTTGAATATTATTGTTATTCATTTCCGAACGTCAAAGGGATCATTCGACATTTACTTTAGCATCTTCCGGAGCTTAATGTTATTGCTAATTTACTTTCGAAAATTTCGAATGTTTTGAAAATTCATTTCATCGTACATTCATTTGATCATAGTACGGAATTGAATATTATTGTTATTCATTTCCGAACGTCAAAGGGATCATTCGACATTTATTTTAGCATCTTCTGGAGCTGAATGTTATTGCTATTTACTTTCGAACGTAAAAGAAAACATCCGGCCTTTTTTTTACCATCGCACGGAGTTGAATATTATTGTTATTTATTTCCGAACGTCAAAGGGATCATTCGACATTTACTTTAGCATCTTCTGAAGCTGAATGTTATTGCTAATTTACATTCGAACGTTTCGAATGTTTCAAAAACATCCGGCATTTATCTTAGCATCTTCCGGAGCTGAATGTTATAGCTATTTACTTTTGAAACATAAAAGCAAACATCAGACAATTATTTTATCATTGTACGGAGTTGAATATAATTGTTATTCATTTCTGAACGTCAAAGCAAACATCAAACATCAATTTTGCCAGGGAACGCAGCTGAATGTTACTGTTATTCATTTCGAAATTTAAAAAGCAGACATCCGACAGTTATTTTAGCGTCGTATGGAGGAGAATAATTCTGCTATTCGCTTCCGAACGTAAAAGCAATCGTGTGATATTTGTTTTAGCATCTTCCAGAGCCGAATGTTGCTATTTACTTTCGAAAGTAAAAGCAAACATCCGGCGTTTATGTTATCATCGCACGGAGTTGAATATTATTGTTATTCATTTCCGAAAGTCAAAGCAAACATTCAACATTTATTTCAGCATCTTCCGGAGCCAAATGTTATCCTTTGCTTTTCCGAACGCAAAATCAAATATCTGACATTAATTTTAGCACCGTATGGAGCTGAATCTTACCGTTATGCATTTCCAAAAGTACAAACAAACATCCGATGTTTATTTTAGTATCATACGAATATTACCATTATTCATTTCCAAAATTAAAATGAAACATCTGACATTTATTTTAGCATCTTGCGGAGCCGACTGTTGCCGCTGTTCATGTCCAAAAGTAAAGGCAAACATCTGACTTTATCCTACGGGAGAAAAGATAGGACGACATCATAATACACTGTACAATTTATTTAGTTCTTGAGTCACTTGACGGATTAAAAAAAAAAATCTCACCTCATGCATGCAAAATTTTACATGTATGGAGCTGCCTAATTAAAGCATACATTTGCGTATTTTCGCTGTAGACCTACATGTGTTTTCATAAACCCTCTTCGATCGCTACTTTGAAAGTGTTCCCCATTCAGTGAGATATGTCACCCCATAAATACGTTTTCTTTTCACCATCTGATAGCCAAACGAAACGCAAATCAACTCATAACCAATGTTGAGACAAAGGAAAGCGTCGGGACACGTCGCTCTTCGTCGGGCTATCACGAGCATCATTTGTAATCAGGAGAGGTGCGTCTGGACACGTCGCTCGCTATTCAATTTGAGCACTGGCTGTGACCATTCAGAAATCTCGCTACATCTCGAGCGCCATGTCCCCCGAAACGTCGGCACTATTAAAACGAACACTTGCGTGAGCGGAGGTCACGCAACATAGAAATAATCAACAGCTTCTTTTGAGGGTGTCAGCAAGCGTCGGCAAGTGTCGCGGTATCATCAAAATGATGGCACGTAATGCTTTGACCGACGCTTAGCGACGGAGTAAAAACATACTGCGACGCACTTCATTGTTCTTGCAATAAGTCCCCGTCGCTGGGTGTCGCTCTCCGTCGCTCGCAGTCCCTAATTTACCAGGTGTGCCTTACACCCTATAAGTGAATAGTCCCTGCATGGCTGCTCATGTAGAATGTTGTCCAAGGAGACTTTGTGCATGTAATATCTGTTCATTTATATGTTCTGAATTTTTCTTTTGTTTATTTTTGTTTTTGTTTCATGTTTGTAATGTATAGGATATGTACCCTATATTCTTTACCTGGTCGAATGATAAGTAATAACTATATAATGATAATATTTTGTGGTTTTTTTTTGTGTGTGTTTTCATTCAGTACATTATTCAGGTTATTTGGCTATGTGAATTCAGTGTTAATGATATAACTGTTGAAGACTGAAGTTTTCCAAGTTTTGCTAGCTCCTAAAAACTCGTTCTATTTTGATGCCGTTGCAAGTTATCACTTTAATGGAGGTTGTAATCTAAGGGGGGAGGAATGTAGTATATTATGTAATCAGGCTAGACTCGGACCAGACAGGGTGTCTGAGCTCTGTCAGCCAGAGGGCATAATATCACATCACTCGTATATCGCAGGGATTAAAGAGACAGGTGTCCCCACATCATGGTGGACCACCATACCGGTAGTAGCCATGTGTATTTACAGTATATATACCAAAAGAAACTTTGCGTTAAATTTACGTGTAACGCAAGCGCCGATCGGTACTGCGTTAATCTTTCTGCGTTACAAAATTAACGATCACCGTGCGTGAATGATCGTTACAGATCGTTACTGTGCGTTAATTTTTAGATCTTGCGTTAGCGGACTTGTCATGTGGACTGGGAAGAATCTCAGAAATTGTGAGACTCGGAGATGCCTCAGTTAAGTAACTGTCGTTCTTTATAATTACTACGGACAATTTCCTGCCGGCGGAGGGCATTTAAATAGCGATACAAATACCGAAAAGATTTTGTAGTTGAGCAGAACTCCCCTGGCAATGTCGTATTGTCATGGTCGTCAAATTTGTACTCATGGGCGCAGTCAATGGAATCGGGCAAGCACAAATTTCGAAGCCACCTTTTTCCCCACAGCCAACATTTTCCATCGAACATTGAACCCATGAAATCACGCAAACGCAAGCCTAAAACTAACGCCGACTGTCTAACGTTAGCGATGTCACGATTTTTAACTGTCAGACACTTACTCAATTCAGGAAGGTGCAAAAGTCCATTATATTCCAATACACAACGTGTGTCTCGCTGAATAACTGGTGGTAGTGTGTGGTGACAAAGCCGAGTATTTCGGCAGTAAAAGTAGCAGCAGCAGAAGAAAATGTCTACCACTTTCTGCATTATCACACTGCCAGCAGGTGAGTCATTGATAGGTACCCAGAAACATGAAAAATCCCACGATGCCAAGGTGCCAGAGTGGGGAATGGGGAGGGGTGGAGAGAGAGACCAATCAACAGAAGAAACCGCACGTACTGGCGCATTCTCGGAGGTCATGAACAGTCTGGGGTCTTGGAGATGAACAGAGAAGGAATGTTTAATTAAAGATAGCTCAAGTCGAAGACCCAGGATTACAAACGTTGATTCTTTTTTTTTTTTCTCCTTTCATTTAACATGCCTTCACGTTAAGAAATGGTTGCACTCCTTAAAAAAACTCTCCTGCGATCTTTGTTAACTTAATGTAGCCGTTTAAAACATCAAACTTACCATGAAAGTGTTACTGCGTGTAATACAATAGTTAATACTATACCTGCCTATTGCTTTATTCATATCTGTAAAACACAAATTTGACTTCCAATGACAATAAAAAAATACTTGTATTTGTTTTGTGCGGAGATTTTTTGTCTTTATCCTGACTAGTTCATGTGAAATTTCTAATGTTTTTACGGCAGCATCAACAGCCTAAAATAAATTACTGAGAGATTTATAAATTATGAAATTTTTGGCAACCATCCATTTGAACTTCAGGCATGAAAAGCTCCTGATATTCAGCAAAAACAACTCAACAGATCAGAGACAAAGTTCCTTCAAATTTTGAGAAGTAGCACGCAGATTTGCTGGGCGTGGTAGGGTCCATGCTTTGAGATCGTCACAATCGTGTTGTCACCAGGGAGGTGGAGTGTCTCTCTTCCACCTCCCTGTTGTCACGGAGTATCGGGAAGTTGTCACAAACTCCAGGATCACCCCTCCCTGCCAACTCCATGTTGCTCCCAGGGAGGCGGGAAGAGTCTCTTCCCACCTCTCTGTTGCTCACCAACGTGCATCGTGAATGCGTGGCGTTTCTTGTCACCGTCAGTACCCGAGGCTGCTTTGTATCTGTCTTGGAATATTGATTCATTTCTTGTCATGACATGAGTGTAGTAGTCGTTTTGCATGGCTATGTAAAAAATTGTGATACAACGTGTATTCAACTCGTCTTTGTGATTTTTTTTCTTTCAGTCCAAAAGGAAGACAAAATAGCATCATGACGTTTGCAATTGTTCGAAAGGTCTGCTTTTGATAACTCACAGACTATCAAATCACCCTGTATAAACTGAAAGTCCATAGAACATTCATACGCATTAAGATCACACTCGAAAAGCTATACTGGTGTATAGTTTGAACACAGCAAAATGAAATAACGAATATCCCGCAGATTTACCAAAATCATGCGTCATGTGGATCCATTCATTTTCTTCTTTTTTTTTTTTTCATTTGTCTTCTTGTCGATGTGGGGGGTAGGTTCAGGATATACTTTTCCTTTTCCCCTTTCGGCCCGGTGCGATTACAGTACTCCTGGTGCTGACATTCTTTCTGCTCGTCTTCCGATTATACTGTTGTTGTAAATAAATGTGCATGGAGCCCCAGGTGTATCGCAAAAAAAAAAAAAAGAAAAAAGTATGTCTAAAGTTGACCTTCAAACACATGTACAAGTAAAATCTGAATCAATTAGCCGTGGTACGGGTTCACGGTTTCAATCCCCTCGAAGCCCGATATTTGCCTTTCAGCAAGACACTTTATCCACAAAAGGCCAGGGCTCCACACTAACTTTTATTTCGGTGGCCCGATCGGACCACCAAAATGATTGATTTTTATTTTTTGGTGGCCCGAAAAGAAAAACAAACAAGCAAAACTATCGGTCCTACTAAACATAGAAAAATAATTATCAGGTATTACTGAAGTGATACAGGTACACACGTCTAAAATAAATGAATAGAAAATTTAATCATCTTATACCGTTATTCTGAGTTCTAAGATTTCGCAAATAGGCTTATAGATTATTATAAATGTTGATGCCTATTAAAGTGGTCAAAATTTACGTTTGAAATGAGAAAGTGGGAGCATAATTTGCAGACATTGTAAACATCCGACATTTGTTTTAGCATCGTAAAGAGACAAAAAATACCGTTATTTATTTCTGACGGAAATTCAAGCAATCATCCAACATTTACAAGTATTTTAACACCTTCCGGAGCCGAATGTTACCGTTAATCATTTTCAAATGTAAAACCAAGCAACCGACATTCATTCTATCATCTTACGGACCTGAATATCATCCTTATTCATTTCCGAACGTGAAAGCAAACATCCGCTCTTTATTTTATCATCTAACTGAGCCGATTGATACCGTTAATAATTTCCAAATATACAAGCAACAATCTGTTACTTATTTTAGCATCGTACGGAGCAGAATATTACCGTTATTCATCTCCAAATTCAAAAGCAAACACCCGACATTTACTTTATGATCGAAGGAGCCGAATGTTACTGAGCACTGTCCACTTCCGAAAGTGAAATGAATCATCTGACATATTTCAGCATCGTACGGAGCCGAATGTTATACTGTTTTTCACATTCAAACGTCATCCGACATTTACTTTACCATCAAACGCAACTGATTGTTATTGTTATTCATTTCGAAATGTTAAATTTATAGCAAATGTCTGATATTTATTTTAGCATCTTAAAGGACAAGTCCACCTTTAAATACATAAGGATTGAGAGAATGCAGCAGTATTAGTAGAACACATCAGTGAAAGTTTGAGGAAAATTGGACAATCCGTTCAAAAGTTACGAATATTTTAAGTATCTGCGCAGTCACTGCTGGAAGAGAAGACTACTAGCGTGTATGATGTCACATGCGTACAACTATATAAGGAAAATAAAAAGAGAATTTCACAAAACTTTACTTTTTGAATAATGTGCACATTTCTTCGACATGCTACTGACGTATGTTAAGGGTAATATTATTCCCCCTGCCTTCTGAAAGAGAGAAGTCGAGTGTTCTTTTGTTATGCGAGAAAAATGGAAATAAGTTGAATTTTCTTTATTCTATCTTTATATCGTTGTACTCATGTGACATCACAAGCTATAGTAGTCTTTTCATCCAGCCGTGACTGAGCAGAAACTTCAAAAATTCATAACTTTTTAACGGATTGTCCGATTTTGCTCAAACTCTCACTGATGTGTTCTACTACTATTGCTGCATTCACTCAACCCACATGTCTATAAAGGTGAACTTGTCCTTTAATTATGGAGCAGAATGTTACTGCTTCTCACTTCCGAACATTCAAGCAATCATCTGACATTTATTTTGGCATCTTTCGAAGCCGAATGTTATTGAGCACTATTTACTTTCGAACGTAAAAATGAACATTCGGCATTTCATCGTCGTACGGAGCTGAATATCATTGTTATTCATTTCCGAACGTCAAAGGGATCATTCGACATATATTTTAGTATCTTCCGGAGCTGAATGTTATTGCTATTTACTTTTGAACGTAAAAGCGAACATCCAGCAATTATTTCATCATCGTACTGAGTTGAATACTATTGTTATTCATTTCCGAACGCCAAAGCAAACATTCAACATCTATTTTAGCATCTTCCGGAGCTGATTGTTATTGCTATTTACTTTCGAACATAAAAGTAAACATCAGACATAGTATTTATTTATCATCGGACGGAGTTAAAGGGGAAGGCTAGTAACTGATCAGTGGGAATCAGTGGAAATGCTGGGAGATGATTGTTCCAATCCTTATGGGATTCATTCAAGAGTTCATTGTATATCTATTGTTGTGTGAAAATGATTTGCTTCAGAACGGTCTCATATTCAAGTAATGTGCAGATTAATGCTCCGTCACTGACCAGGGGCGCTAACCTGGAAGCATTAAACTGCACATTACTTGAATATGAGACCATTCTTAAGCAAATCATTTTCACACAACAATAGATATACAATGAACTCTTGAATGAATCCCATAAGGATTGGAACAATCATCTCCCAGCATTTCCACTGATTCCCACTGATCAGTTACTAGCCTTCCCCTTTAAATACTATTGCTATTCATTTCTGAACGTCAAAGCAAACATTAACTTCACCATCAAACGCAGTTAAATGTTACTGTTATGCATTTCGAAATTTAAAAGCAAACATCCGACAGTTATTTAGCATCGTATGGAGCAAAATATTACTGTTATTCACTTCCGAACGTAAAAACAATCATCTGACATTTATTTCAGCATCTTATGGAGCCGAATGTTATTGCTATTCTCTTTCGAAAGTAAAAGCAAACATCCAACATTTATCTCGTCATTGTACGAAGTTGATTATTATTGTTATTCATTTCCGAATGCCAAAGGGATAATTCGACATTTACTTTAGCATCTTCCAGAGCTGAATATTATTATTATTTACTTTCGAACATAAAAGTAAACTTCCGGCATTTATTTTATCATCGTATACGGAGTTGAATATCATTATCATTTATATCCGACCGTCAAAGCCAACATTCGACATTTATTTCAGCATCTTCCGGAGCCGTATTTTATCCTTATTCATTTCCGAATGCAAAATCAAATATCTGACATTAATTTCAGCACCGGACGGAGCTGAATCTTACCATTATTCATTTCCAAAAGTATAAGCAAACATCCGCCATTTATTTTTGTATAATACGGAGTCGAATATTACCGTTATTCATTTCCAAAATTAAGAGCAAACATCTGACATTTATTCCAGCAGCTTACGGAGCCGATAGTTAACGCTGTTCATTTTCAAAACTAAAGGCAAACATCCGGCTTTTTTGGTGGCCTGCCGTGCGTTTTTGGTGACGCCGGTCGCAAATTAACCATTCGCGAAATCGTGATTCGATTCGCAAAAAGACTCCGCTAAATCGCTACACTCGGCACGGGCTACGTCGTCCTTTCACCAGGTCTCGTTACAAAACCAAAATCTCGTGTGAGTTCTTGCGTTACCTATCGTTAATTTTAACGAAACATCGTTAATTTGCGTTAGGGATCGTTACTCATCGTTATTCAGCGTTACTACAAACGTTAATTTTCCCGATCGTTAGTTTGCGTTACTAACGATTCAGGTGAAACCGCTTGCGTTAATGAAACGTTAATGTTGATTAACGCAAAGTTTCTTTTGGTATATACTGTATGACCAGGCAGTCTCGGTGTTTTGGTCAGTCTGTCTCGAGCGCTGAGTGAACGCAGCTCTTCCAATAAAGTCAATCTCTCTCTTAACTCTAAGTGTGTCATTCGTTCTCTATTTGATTGTGCTCATAGCAGGTCACTTCATTAATGGCCCCCAAGAACGCACCATCAGTGCGCGCGGTTTCTTTTGTTAAATGGTCTCTGCTTTACCCCCCCTTCCAGCACATCTGTCGATATCTTTGGTATTCACTGCTAGACCTTGCCTTGACTGTTATTTTTTTCTGTGGGAATTGCGTGACAGAAAAAAAAGAAATGGCGCTTGATTACAGTAACATATTAAAAGATGTAGCAACAACTGCTTAAGCCCTTTTTACACTTGTGTTTCTTAACCCCGTACTTTCTCTGACCCAGGACTATCGTTAGTCCCGTACCAATTTTTTCAGCTTTTTACACTCGCCAATAAATCCCGTACTAAGCTCTTGTCCTGGGCTAAGGAGAAAACTGACCTTTTTACACTGATATTTCTTAGTCCCGTACTTTCCAAACCACATGAATATTCATGATTACGCTGTGCACTGTACAAGTACACGCGCGCACCGGCAGCACTTGATTGCCTCGTTTCTTATTGGTCAGTGGGGGGTCGTACTTCGTCTCCGTCGCTTAGCCCCGGATTATTTTTTTGCTCTGTTTACACTCGCTTGCTTGGCACCGCAATTGCAAGGTTAGCGCCGCACTTGCGGTGCTAACCCTGCTATTTTGCAGGGCCAGATAGTACGGGATTATCAGTGGGGCTAGCCCACTTTCGCAAATTAGTGTAAACAGAAAGTGCATGGGCGAAGGAAAGTCCGGTACCAACGGTGGGGCTAAGGCCCCCCCCCCCCTTAGCCCCACCATTAGTACGGGACTAAGCAAAAATTTGCAAGTGTAAAAAGCCCTTTAGTTTTTTGGCATGTAATGAGGGGGACAGATTAAAATGCCACAGTATCATCCCTTCTCCAAAACACAATTCTCTGAAAGGCACATAGACCCGGTGGTTTAGTCGAATGTGTACGTAGGCGCACAGCGCAAGTTTCCTACAGAGACCTAGATGCCATTGACTCCTCTTTAGCGCTTACGCTATGACCCATTTCCATGAGTCCAAAGAAGTACGATCCACTGTAGTCAGTGGTCCGATCACAGTTTGGCTCATGATTCGGCTGAGGGGGATGACAGCTTTAGCAAACTTCTTTTGTGACGTCATACTAAGGAGCACATAAGCACGCACCCTGACATCACTACAGACTGCGTGACGCACAGAGAAGACAACGAAGGCAAAATTACCTAGTAACACCTACGCGCTTTACTCTTGATGACAGCTCAACTTCGGCAATCTTCGTATCAATGCTAACAGCAGGGATCTCGCCAGTTTATATCACCCTTGTCGGCGCCGACAAGCATGCGGTTTGAAGAAACAACAAGGTTAAAACTTGCCGACAAGGGTAATACCACGCGTGAACTTGCTTGACGAGCTAAGTTCGGACCAATTTCTCGCCTTTTTTACTCTTGATTATCTGGCTAGAAAAGAAGCTAGATGTTGAAAGGAGCAGCAGTTTACAAGCGCAAAAAGTCATCCACACAGTCACAGCACCAATCACAACAACGCGGCTCAACAGCTAGCTGCACACCACATTGCACATCACACACTTGCTCACTCACATGCCCTCTGATTCGGGATCCACACACACAGCAATTTGTGTGAAGTTGCACCAGCCACAGACAGCCCCCTGTGTGTACATATATGACGGTATTGTGAGAGGGAGAGAGAGAGGACGGAAAGACAGGGTCGGAGGCGCCTAGGCCGAGGGAGGCTGAGGAAGGCTGACACGTGCTCACTTGTTGTTACGCTTGTTGTCGGGTTGCGCAAAAACAAACGATATGAAATGCATGCCCCCCTCCGCCAACGGTTGTATTTTTGGGTGCTGGTCGTTATTCCGAAGGTTCGCTATTCCGAGGGTTCGTTATTCCAAAGGTTCATTAATCCGAAACACACAAATTTCCTATACCTAGAGGTTCGTTAATCCAAAAATTTTAAAAAGGGTTCGTTAATCCGAACAATATATTTTGTGCCGTTATTCCGAAGGTTCGTTATTCCAGAGATTCGTTAATCCGAAAATGAAATTCGGAATAACGAACCTTCGGAATAATGAATCTTCGGACTAAAAAGCCTTCGGAATAACGAGCTGTAACCGTATTTTTTTGCTGCTTTGGTTTGTTTGTTCATTTGTCTACCTGTCTGTCTCTCTATTCGCAAAATAAGTCAAAATTTGGGAACAGATTAGGATGGAATATTCAGGAACAGTTGGTTGGTAAAATGGCGCAAGGAACAGATGATTAAATTTTGGTAGTGAGCAGGATTTATAATACCACCGGAATTCACTGCCAGGATCCAGGATTTTTTTAAAATTACCGGTACCTTGTTTCGTATATATGAAAGGATTCGTATCAATTCTGTAGGAAGCTGGCCATCGGCAATGACGCAAAATTAGATGCGTTCAAAGCATTGCCGCAGAGGGAAAATTACCTCCATCTGTCGTTTTAAAAAAAAGAAAAAGAAAAAATGTGCGATGGAGTAAGCAAATGCAAATTGTTGGTTTTTTTCTTGTAGTTACAGCGGGTTATTTTTTATTTCAAAAGCCATGCGTTCCATTTGAGCCTTTTCACTTTCCATGGATTCGTAAACCTCATTCGTGAATATTCCATTTTCCGTCTCCTGGCCGAAATTAGTAATTCTGTCATGATGGTCTTTCAAGTTCAACGTACGTAATGCTCCACGTGCAACTTCTGGCTTGGTTTGTTAACAGGGTTAGGGGGCCTGCATGGGCAGAAAATAAATGACTAAACATTCATCGCTGTTCCAGCTGGTTTACATACTATTTACATGCTGTTTACGACCTCTGAAGTGAGTTTGGAGTACGCGCGGCATTCCTTTATCTGACACCTGGCTTTCATGGAGATTTCCACAAGCCATGATATCAAGTTTCCCCACTGCCTGTGGTCATGTTTTTTTTTTTCTTGTTATTCTTCATTACAAACATTGATTTGTTCAACTTGAAAAGAGTAGATAATTTGCTTTGAGCACGTGTTCCTTTCTTTTTTTTATAGTAGCGTCGGTATCATATTGTTTTGTTCATCGTCCATGCATGGTAGGGTACATCATGGGAGGAGAACGATAGGAATGACAGGGGAGAAAATAAACTGAAAAAAGCAAGCATCTTTTGAGCAAGCTGTCTTTGTTTTTCTCTACACCAGCATCAGTTAATATCACCACCAAGGTTCTTTTTTTTTTCCGGCTAGATAACTCAAAAAAGTTATGAATGGACTTGAAATCAATTTTCTCGGAAATTTTGATAATGTAAGGAATATATAGTTTAATTTAGGTATAATGATCCATAGATGGGCTGAGTTCTGAGCCCTCTCTCTTCCCCCTTTTCTAGTTCATTATTGAAATATTTGTTCTCCATCACCGATATGAAGTTTGCTCTCCTTCCCATCTCGTACTTCCATCCCTTCTCTGTCCCAATCACTGCAAATGTGTGAAAATGGATCCGAACACAACGTATTAATGTATTATATTAATGGTAATTAGGGGAGTTTGGTTTGTGTGTGTGTGTGTGTGTGTGTTTATTCTTTTTTTTTATCATGCTCTTGCTTCAAGGAGCTACGCTTTTCCCACGTAAAATTAATAATGGATACCGCACAGAGAGGCACACATTTTGATGTGAACAACCAAACATTCTTTATCTATCTATAATAATTTTTTTTTATTCAAAATAAATAATGTTTGGTTGTTCACGTAATGTAAAAAATATTATTTTGACATTTCATGCTCTTAACTGTCGAGCATTTTCTTCTTCTTTTTTACAGGAGAGAGCGAAAATGTTATTCTCTTTAGCAATGACGGCCTAGGCATACGTATCATATTTGTAACGCAGTTCTGATTTTTGTTAACACATGAATTGTTCTCTTTCCAGATCATTTCTTGATTTAGTGAAAGTTAACAATGTTTTTCACATTCACACAAGGCAGTTTGGTTAGCCAGTGTTCAGTTCACTGCTAGTGAAATTTTGGAATAAAGCGATAGCCCCAAAACGGTGTTACTCTGAGGGTTTGTTCCGAAATAATGATAGAATAATACTACATTCCTTATTATTCTGAAGGTTTGTTAATCGGAAAATAATAAGGAAACAATGTCTGTTAATTTCCAAACGAAATCAGTTTTGTTATTTCGAACGTTCTACCAGTGAAATTTCGGAATAAAACAGTTACAGTTTTCTTACTCTGAGGGTTCGTTACTTCGACAGAAAAAATAGTAATGAAATAGTACTAGATTCTATATTCTGAAGGTTCGTTAACCGAAAAATAGTAAAGAAAAAATGTCCGTAAATTTCAAAACGAAATCAGTTGTCATTGGTCAATAGCACAATCAGGGTATGCAATTGTGTAACAAGGGTAAAATGAAAAAACTTGGTGAAAATGCTTTTTTTGCTGTTTGTTGTAGCTGAGTGTTCAAATTTTCATTTCATGTAAAGAAAGAGTCAAAATTTTGCATTAAACTGCACATAAATTAGCATTTAAATTAGGGGTGTCGAATTACATTGACATGACTAATATATTGGAATAAATTCATTAAAAAAAAAGAGAATGCTTTTTTCATCTGATATTCCCGTTAGATATTCCTGATAAATATCCCTTTCATTCACCACCAGCACATAGCCATGACATATCACAAAATATGAATAAATGTCATATTGTCACTTCTCAAAATGGATGATCAATTTTGTAGGCATTATTTTGAATTCAAATAAAACCACTTTTACATATTTTATCATATTTCACTTTTGCCAAAGAGTGAAGAGCTGAAACTTTCAGGAATAGGTAACAGACATATAGTGGCCGTTATTACATAGTTTTATGAAATTAGGGCTGGTACTTTGGAAGATATGATATTTTTCATCAAAAAATTATCCGTACAGTTTGACCTTGATTGTTCGCACAGTGTTTGGATCCATTCTCATATTTGTAAACACAGGTAGAAGAATGAATGTGAGATTTATGATGACTTGAGCTGATATCCAAGCTGTGACACTCAAACAACGACATATTAAGCCAAAATACTATGTTTTTGCTTATGATATCTTTAGAAATTGAACAAGCATTGCAATATGAACACTGAACACTTATCATATGACCTTCATGCAGTATAACATGGGTGTGGATCGGTCTTTTTTTTCCTCAGCAATTTGTAAAAATATGAAAAAAATAAGTTCTTATTGCTCAAATTTGCGAAAAAATTTTCACACAATAGATTTCTACATATGTACAATTCATGGCTAAAAAAACAAGGATATTCAATAAGGGGAAAAGATTCTTTTAAGTACGGTAGTCAAATTAGGATATACCTCACTGAAAATACTGAAAAACGGCTGCACTTATTTCCCTCAGCATTTGAAAATGGCTCAAAACTCAACACTGGCTGAACATTTATTGGCAAACAGCACACCATATTGTAGTGTGTCTTCAGTACTTTAAGGAAAAGCAGAAAAATAAGCTGTTTCTCCATGTATAGCTGTACAGCATGGGTTAAAAGGTCACAATGTCACAAAAATAAGCCAGCATTACACTCCTACCCGGACGGAACTTCAGACCTCATAACTTTCTCCAGCTGAAAGAACCACTGTTTTTTATTGCATGCAAGCAATGCCAGGAAAAAATCCATCAATTTGATACCAAACACACAGGGGTAGACTTAAAATATGGACCTCAAATCTTGATTTTACGTAAGTTGTAAAATGCTTTTTTTGACGCATTACATGGGTTTTGGGGGACTTTTTGGTAATTACTCTTTAATAATTAACAGTAAATGAGAAGAAATTAGCTATTGTCTTACCACATGTGATTACTGATATCTTAGCATGCTGCATGTGAATTTTTAAGTCAGTTGGTGCATTCATTTAGAAGTTACAGTTTTTTAAAGTGAGAAAGTCATGATTGCATACCCTGATTGTGCTTATCACCCATTTCGAACGTTCTGCCAGTGAAATTTCGGAATAAAACAACGGCACAAAACAGTTTGTTTTTCGTACTCTGAGGGTTTGTTACTCCGACAGAAATTATAATGATGAAATAATGCTAGATTCTTTATTCTGAAGGTTCGTTAATAATCCAAAAATAATAAAGAAAAAATGTCCACTAATTTCTAAACGAAAGCAGTGTGTCATTTCGAACGTTCTGCCAGTGAAATTTCGGAATAAAACGACTGCCCCAAAACAGTTACAGTTTTCTTACTCTAAGGGTTCGTTACTCCGACAGAAATTATAATGATAAAATAATGCTAGATTTTTTATTCTGACGGTTCGTTAATCCAAAAATAATAAAGAAAAAATGTCCGTTAATTTCACAACGAAATCAGTTTTGTTATTTCGAACGTTCTGCCAGTGAAATTTCGGAATAAAACGACGGCCCCAAAATGGTTAGAGTTTTCTTTTACTCTGAAGGTTCGTTACTCCGAAAGAATAATGAATGATAAAATGTTATACATTCTTAATTCTGAATGATTGTTAATCGAAAAATGATAAAGAAGAAATGTTCGTTTATATCAAAACGAAATCAGTTTTGTTATTTCGAACGTTCTGCCAGTATAATTTCGGAATATAACAACGGCCCCAAAACGGTTACAGTTTTCTAACTCTGAAGTTTTGTTATTTTGAAACAATAACGATGATAGATAATACTAGATTCTTTTCTGAAGGTTCGTTGATCGGAAAATAAGGAAAAAATGTTTGTTAATCTCGGAACGAAATCAGTTTTGTTTATTTTGAACATTCATCTGTAGTACCGACCTTTGGTGTTGTTGTTTTCGATTAACAAACCTTCGAAGTACTCAGTAATGAATCATTTCACTTTATGATTAAACAAACCTTAGGAATAACGACCATCACTCGTGTAATCAGGGAGGTACATTTTTGTATGATATCTCTTTGATGTCACCGCCAAACTACAGCAGTATACCCAGAAAGGAAAGTGCAACGATGTCCCAAAAGTTCTCGCTTCTCGCGCATCTGCATGCAGTAGGCCTACCACGTGGTCGAGCAGACGGCGAGAAAGCAAAAACACTACTAGTATAGTGACACGGCGCGTGTTGTTGCGATGCAGAGACGGCTAATTATACTGCAACAGTGAAACAGGAAAGGCCTAAAAGAAAACGGAACCTTCACCATCGGCACCTACTTCTCTTTCATTTATTATAGGAACTGCTGCCAACAAAAGGTATGGAATTTCTGCATTGTTTCTGTGAGAATATGCCCCTCACAACGCTCATTACATCTCCGTGAAAATGTCGCATTAAGTGGCATTTTAGCGACAATTTATCTGTGTTGTATTGAGCATTAGCGAAGGGCAAGGCTTCCACGCTTCGCGCGGGAGGGGGACCCCCCTTTAAAGAGATGATGAAGTATTGATTGAGATTTGCAAGATACTTCACAGAAATCACTCTATGAAATGTTACCGTGCATACGATTGTATAAGAGGAATTCAAAGTTCATTTGATGAAAATTGGTTTTGAAATGGCGGAGATATAAAAAAAGAAAAGTAAAACAAAGCGATCCTAACAAAAGATGGGTCCCACCTCTTATTGGGATTGCTTTGTTTTGGATGTCTCAGCCAATGTTTTCATCAAAAATTAGTCATCAAAAAAGTTGGAAACCTGTAGCCCATTTCAATTGGGATGTATCATCCCTTTAATTTTGCTCCCAGACTCAGTTTTATGTATATAGCCATGTCTGGAGTGTTCGTGTTTGCTTTGTTGGCAACCATTGCATTAGCACAGCTGAGACTTTGCACGCAAAATGCGCATCTATTGTGGAAGTGAACTCGGGTCTCGCACAGCAGCGCTAACACCGGCACCGAACTTGAAATGGCAAAGACGATAATCATGAGCGGCTAGTCAAGTTTTAGCTAATTAGAAAATAGCACGTAAATCGCCAACGTGAAAGGTGAAGCTTGATCAGTTCAGCAGATGACGTTTAACACCGGGCCCAGCACCAACTACCGGAAATATGAGGTAATTTTGAGGTCGACCTTCCAACACCGGCTGATTTCAAGTTTGGTTTAAATGTGCTGAGATAGCACGAGCACCGAACTTGAAATCACCAAGTGTGTCACCACTGTATAGGGCCTACACATGCAGTGGCTGTGTGCCCACCAATACTCACTGGTCACTCATCTCCTGCAGCGTGCAGGCATGCAGCAAGCTTACCCCAAGCAGAAAACTGTGAACAGTTTCTTCTGCTAACCTCTACATTTACTGCCCAAATACTCAACTTTGTCACCATGGAACAAAATAATGTGATATGGTGGAGGCATACCAGTCACCATAGCAACATTTCTAGTTACACATTGTAAATAGCAGTGTTTACATCCGGAATGTTCTTACTTCATACACAGTTGCATCCTTTAAGAGAGTTGACAGGATTTTGCCAACCAAGCAAGAGAGATCTTTTTGAGTTAACCTGTAAATGGAATATTTCTTTATACTTCTTGTTTTTTATATCCAGCTGATTTCTCACTGTTGGGGAGCAGAGGAAAAGACAAAACAAACAAGATGGGTCCTTACAAAGAAGGCGGAGACAATGACTATGGAGATGCAATGTTCTTCAATTCAGCATCCATGTTCCAGCCTCACAGACAAGACAAAGATGTGATTAGATACATAAGAAGTCTTTCTTTTTTGTTGTTTCAAGTACAGTGAGTTTTCGAAGGTACTGCATATGCCATATATTTTGCAAGGTTTATATTTTTGTTGATTTTTGCAAGCGGTGTGCTTTTTTCAAATTTAGCAACATGCGAAAAAATGAACTCTTATCCTGACATGAATGCAAAATGAATGCATACCTATGTACTGGTACATGCAGTACACAGTACATGATAATTGCTGTACCCAAGATCGTAATGTAACTACTCACGAAATTGTTCGGAAGTCCCAACTTGCCAAAAAACAATTAAACTCGATGAATATATGGTGTTTACAGTAGTATAACCCAGAGACCAACAACTGTAGGTCTATCGATTTTCGCATCCCCTTGTTTCTTTGCTGTGTTTTTAATCTAAAAGAAATGACTAGATTTTATATGTAATTAAAAATTGAAACTTGTGTTATTGATCATGCTGAAGTATATGAGTTATAAAAATTGTTTCTTGCTGTTTTTGTTTTTGGTTTGTTTGGGGTCAGGATTTGTTTGTATGGTTTGTTGGTCATTTGTTTGGTTTTGTAGTGGTGTTTCATCATTACCTTTTTTTTTCAAGTACGAGACAAATACGCACATTTGTTTGCTTTAGATATGCATGACGTTAATGAATGCCATTATTTATTACTGTCATTACTTAAAACTGACTGTTGCTTGGGAGTCACATGGTGAGAAGCAGTTATGTTCATTCTTGATTGATGTTTTCATTGGATTTTTATCCACTTGTGTCTTTCTTTATCAGTTAATGGCATCACAGTCACAACCACTTTCACAGTTCTCAGGAAGTTTTTATGGTGGTCAGCAAGGTAAGACAGCTTTTCTGCAAGACAGTTGCTTTTTGGCTTTTTTATCGCCGTACCTATTTTTAAAACAATAAGCAATAAGGTTACATCTTGCTCATCGTTGCCAGTCTTGCATACAATGTATATATTTTCCATATGCTGTGAAAGCATGGAAGCCTTGGCCACAGGATGCCCTGAAATTTGTGAAGCCTAAGACGAGTTGTGTCTTTGAGCTTGCTTTGCATTTCAAAGGATTTGACAGAGCTCTTTAAATGCATTCAGTGAATGAGTGCAGGAGAATTGTTCATTTAACAGCATAGTAAGAGCTTAATGCAATGTAGTTTGACCCATGACGCAACTCCTTCACAGTTCTTTTTTCTGTACTGCTTCTTATCTCATTTCTAAAATATCACAAGGTTGAAATCCAAGGGAAATCCTCTGATAAACTGAAATGGCTAATTCTGTACTGAGCCAAAGCGTTTCATAGATCAAGCATAGCTGCCAACTCCACCAGGACTGCAAAGCAACACCTCCAGACATGATTAAGAAATTTTAGTGAATTTAAAAAAATAAAGGAACAGAGAATGACTTCCAAATTTCTGAAAGTATGATAGGTGTTTAATTCCTATTTGTGGCAAAATCAAAAACAAAAACCAACAAGACTGGTCTTACTCTTGTTTCATTATGGCTTGATGGCTGAATTGCATGTTGACAAGAGATAGCAATGTCTCATATTAGAACTCACATTCCAACTTTCAGGGCTTTGACTGTCACAAGCTGATATGATGAAAATATTTCTTACGTTCCAGTATTAAGAGAAATGGAAACCACAAGGAAAAGTCAGCACAAAAATATGCAGGACCTCTTATGTTACAGTGAACACAATATGAGTTGCTCTGGCTATGCCATTACCTCTAGGTTGGTAATTTTCTGTTTCAAAATTTCTTTTTATGCCTCCGTCACGAAGGGTCGCATTATGTTTTTGGGCTGTCTGTCCGCCCGTCCTTCCATCCATAATCAATTTTGTTGACAGTGTAACTAAAAAACTGTGTAAGGTATCCTAATGAAACTTGGCATGTATAAGTGGGTGAAGTTGTGCCTATCAACTTTTTGGGCACACATGCTCAAGGTCAAATGCACAAAATTTCACTATTTGCCCCATATCAATGCAATGCCTGAAGGTATTTTCTTGAAACGTAGTGTATACGTGAACTAGCAAATAAAGATTCTCCTGAGAGAGTTTTGGGTCCTGAGGTCAAAGGTCAAGTGAAAATAAATGTTTCACTTTTTTTTCCATATCTCACAAATGGTTCAAGGTATCTCCATGGAACTTAGAACTCATATACATACACTGACTGGCAGTGATTATCTAGGGAATGTAGGGGTCATGGGTCAAAGGTCAGGGGGTCAAAGATCAAGGTCCACTCACTTTTTCCATCATATATGCAATGCCTGCAGGATTTTTCTTGAAACTTAGAGTATGCATGTATTACTCAATAGAGATTCTCTTAGAAGATTTTGACCATAAGGTCAATAGGTCAAAGGTCAAGTGAAAGTGCTAAATTTCACTTCCTCCTTAACCCTATTCCCACCGGGGGGGGGGGGGGGGGGGGGGCATTTTGCCCTCCCCCTCCCTCGACGTTTCACATGATTATTCCGCAGAGCGTGATGCTCTCGCCGCGACATTTTATGACTTTTTTCTTTCAAGTATCGCGCAACTTTTGAGACCAAATTTGTCATTCCCAGGCATACCGTTTTGAAGCCACGCCCCTTTGAAAAAAAGTATGTTGACTCAAAAATTGCTCAAAAACATGATTTTGTGTACAAATCCAATGTAAGTTGTGTTTTTGCAATCAATTCATATAAGAATAAGTATATTTACTTTCAATGGCTGATAATGATTTATTTTGGCCTGATTATGCTTTAAAAAGTTTCTGTGACCAATTTTGACGAAAAAAAACCAACAAAAACAAAAAGTAAAAAAAACAATAAAATCTGTAAAAGTGGATATTTTCGCGCGACTAATTTTTTGCGCTCAGCCCGGTAAGAAGAATTTCGCGTGTTTTTGATTCCGCGGAAGTAAGACAGTAATTACGAGAACATACGACAAGCAAATATATTTGCATGCTTTTATTTTCACGCTAGTTTATGATCGCGCGAAATGCCTGAAAATTTCATCACCCCGAAAATTTCCACTTTTACAGTAAGTAAGAAACTAGAAAAGCACTCTGAGAGTGCAGACCTCCACCAAGCAGCTACTTTCCACCGTGATCTTGCTCTTCCATAGAGATCAGTGATTTCCACCCACTGAAAAATCGGCCTATTTCCCTATATAGAAGCCTTTGTTACGTCATAAACCCTCAGATGCGAGGCACGCCTCGCCCCAGCAGAAACTATAGCACGCACTTTAGTGCGTGCATGAAAACTTCAAAAATGCGCAGCCTGAACTCCCAAGTTCAGTGACCCTACCTGGCAAAATACCGAAAATCCTTCATTAAATCCATAAAAATTTCCTGATCACTACCAAAATTTAATTGTTTGTTACTTGTGTCATTCTCAACCTTTCCTGTAAGTTTCATGCAAATCCGTTAACCACTCTTTGAATTATGCACACGGACAAACTAACAAATGAACAAACACAACAAACCAACGGTAACGAAAACATAACCTCCTCCCTTGGCGGAGGTAATAATTATAAAGCCTAATTTTTGCTTCAATATTATTGTTTAGGATATTGAAAAGAATATGTTCACCAAAAATTAGAAGTCTTGGAGCTTTATTTTTTGATTTATAGGCAAAAAAAAAAATATTTTTGCATAAGTTAGCATAAATTGATTAATATAAAATACATAAATAAAAATCTGAAAAATCTAACTATACAGTCTTATAGATTACATTGGCCTCTACCTTAGTGAAAGCGATCCACGACCGAGATCTGAAGGGGGGGCAAAAATGCCCCCCCCCCCCCCCTCGGTGGTTTCAAGTCCCTCAAAAAAACCGGTGGGATTAGGGTTCAAATTATTAAAGGGTCAAAAGTCAGGTAAAAATCCTCAAATCCCCAAATACCTGCCCTTTTAGACAATATAGCCATTCTTCCAATTAAACCTAAAGGAAAGTGAACATTCAGCACATTTGTGACAAACCTGTCATTTTAATATTTTGCAAGTTATGTGAAACTGTCATCACACATTGTCAAGACATTGTACTATAGACCTATTAGGAGAACCATGCATTATGGTGGAGGTATACCAGGTCTGTTGTAGAAAATGTGGAAGTAACTTTCAAATTGGCTGAAAAATTGAAATTTCTAATTTGCCGTACAATGAAAACAAATGAAAATGAATTTCTGTTTTCGTAAGATTTCCATTCTTTTTAGCTTCTTCTATTTTTGTGGATGGTTTAAAATCACTGTTCCTTCAACTACTGATAAGTTGTGGTTTTAATGATTACCATCTAGGCATGGGCCTTCAGAGTAGCCTACCACGAGTCCCATTTCCAGCAAGAAGTACAGGCTTGTCTGGCCACTCGAACTTAGGGTTGCCAACGTCATCAGCAGGCATGGTGCTGCCAACAATGGCTCCCCCTAACCCTGCATCTCCAAACAGGTGAGTGAAGCACCACCATGTAGTATGAAGATGAGCACTGAGCAGTGCAATGTTCATCATAACTGTAAAATGATTGCTTAAAGGATAAGTTTGCTTCAGCTAAAAGCTTAAAGTGATCTCTTGCAGTCATTTTCTCTTGTGTTGTCAGCCATGTTGATGGCAATGTTACTGTTGTCTATTGTCTAGTGTTTGTCATATATATGTGTTTTATGAACAAGATACATAATAAAGTTGCTTCACTATGGTGTAAGGCAGAACCCCCAACCCCCCCCCCCCCCCCCGAATAAATGCTGTACAGTTTTCAGACATCCCCAGATCTAGATTTAGGCAAGCCACATCTCACTATGATTAGATTTTATGTGACCATGAAATAAGCGGTAGTAGCCATTTAAAATATGGTGGAGATAAGAAGTTTTGGAGGGGTCCAATTGTCATGTGATTTGTAAAAGATCATGGATCACCTTTTGTTTCTGAATGAATCCTTTGTTTTTGTCTCACCCACGTGGCAGAAGGCAGACTTACGCGTCACTTTTCCACAATCAATTATTTGGTGTACTCTAAGTTCCCACAGCTTTGAGCTATGACCACCAAACTCACGCCACTGGTACATAACTTAAAGATACCTATCAAATAAGAATATGGGTTAAATCCATCAATGTCAAAGGTTAAATTGTGAATGAAGTTTCCCTGGCAGCATTGTACTCATGGTAATGTGGTGTCCTCTCAATTACTTTCCAAAGCTATGAGCTATGACCACCAAACTCATACCACAGGTACACAACCCAAAGATGTCGGTCAAGTTTGAATATGGGTGAAGTTCGGCAGTTCAGAGATCCACAATAGTCAATGAACTTTACCTGCTAAGAGTTTTATGCATTATATTGTGGGGTACTCTCAATAACTTTGGACAGCTTTGAGTTATGACCACCAGGTTCATACCACAAGTACATAACCTATGTACTAATGCAAGTTCGACAAGTTCAAAGGTCAAAAGGTCAATGTACTTGCCCTGATATGCCCTGTACTCACAGTATACTGGTACTCTCAATAACTTTCCACAGCGTTGAGCTATGACCACCAAACTCACACCACAGGTACAAGTGTACATAATGTACAGATACCTGTCAAGTAAGAGTATGGATGAAATCCATCAAGGACAAAGGTCAAATGTCAATGAAGTTTCCATGACCGCACTGTTCTCACGGTATTGTGGTGTACTCTCCATGACTTTCCACAGCTTTGAGCTATGACCACCAAACTCATACCACAGGTACATGTACACAACCTAAAGATGTGGGTCAAGTTTGAATATGGGTGAAGTTCAAAGACCAATTTGTCAATAAGCTTTCTATACCTGGTAAGCATTGAACACATGTACGCTCAATAACTTACGGCAGCTTTGATCTATGACCACCAGATTCATATCACAAGTACATAACCTACAAATGCCGGTCAAATTTTAGTATGAGTGAAGGCCAACAAGGTCAAAGGTCAAAAAGTCAATGAACTTGCCCTGATAAGCACTGTACTGGCAGTATTGTAGTGTACTGTATACGCTGTTATTTTCGCGTACAGATATTTTTGCGAAAGACGAGGACATAGACATTTTCGCGAGATGTTGTTTTCACGAATCGACGCCGACGCTTACGTTAATGCTCTATTAATTAAGCGCATGGAGACATTTTCGCGTGTTGTTAAATTCGCGATCTAACTGTGATTCGCAAAATTCACGAAAATAACAGCTTATACAGTACTCTAAATAACTGTCCACAGCATTGATCTATGACTACTAGACTCACACCCCAGGGATATAACCTGAAGATGCCAGTCAAGTTCTAATATCATGGTTTAAGTCTGACAGTGCAAAGGTCAAATTGTCAATGATCTTTACTTGATAAGAACTGTATATACATAGTATTGTGTTGTACTCTCAATAACTTTCCACAGCTTTGAGCTATGACAAGCATATTCATACCCAAGGTACAGCACCTAAAGATGCCAGATTTTAATCATCTGTTTTTTGTGTCATTCTCAACCTTCCCTGCAAGTTTCATCTAAATCCGTTCCAAACTTTTTTAGTATAATATATATATATATAATATAATATAACCCCCCCCCCCCCCCTTCCCTGGTGGAAGTAATGTGGATTCAGCAAACCCCCTCACTGTTTGATTATGGTATCCCCCGCCATGTATGCCGGAAGATACTTTGGATTCAGCAGCGTTACGCCACCGTGTCACATTCTTGTGTGGACTCTAGTGGCCACATAGCTTTACAGATTTCTGTGAAATTTTGTATGGAGGTTCATATTGGGAATATCCCCACACCTATAACTTTGGGTGATGCTGCCCCCAGTGTTCCATCTTTTATAGGGTAAAATGCCATATTTTTGTGCATAGATTGTGTGCGCTCTAGAGGCTACATTAATGGATTTTGTTCAAATTTTGTATTGGGGTTTATCATAATGTAATTTACAAGCCTATAGATTTTGGATGTGCTGCTCCCCAGTGTTCCGTCTTTTATAGGGTCAAAAATCAGGTTGTGGGTGGATGGTTTGTGTGCTCTCTGTAGGTAACATTTCTTGACGAATTTTGTTCAAATTTGGTATGGAGGTTTCAACGGCGTAAATCCGTACTGAGGAGTGGGGGGATGATCGGCGATAGTCACCATCACCACGATTACAAGCCCATAACCGGACCGGCGGTATTTGGGGGGGGGGGGGAGGGGAGGGAGAGAGAAGCTTGGTCCCCCCCCCCCCCCCACACACACACACACACACTTTACAGGGATTGAATGTCCCACTCTTTTGCATGCAAAGTGGGAGGATAGAGGCAGATTTTTTTTTGTTCTTTTTGTTTTGGGTTTTTTTTTTTTTGCTTCTCAGCCGACTTTTGGCGGAAAATCAGACTTTAAAAGTGTGAAGACTTTTTTGTCGTTGTTTCTCTTGTCTTTTGCTGTTCTTCCTTCTTGACTGACAGGCGATTGTGACACCCCCCCCCCTTTCAAAAATTCAGCCCTGAATAATGCCCAAATAAATTCAATAAGATGGCAATATGGATATCCATTTCTTTGTATGTAATAACATAGTACATATTTTCCTTTAGGTATTAATTGTATTCTTCAATTTTCATGTAAGTCAATAAAGCAATCATCTCTGGGGCATCGTTCCTTTTTAATGATGGTGGGTGGGAGAGGGACTTGGAGTTGGAATATCTGTGCGAAGGCGAGGGAGCTGAGCGACCTTGCGGGGGAAGGGGGGTATCCCCCCTCCGACATGAGGAAGATTTTGCATTTTCAGACCTGAAATTCAGCGATCGGGTGCACACTTTTGGTGAAATTTGGGATTTTTTTCCTATCAAAAAACAAGTAAGAAAAAATATTCATAGATAATTGAATGACTACATCGTGGTATTTCAGCTCTTGCTCCGCCTGTGCGACATTACTGTGAAGGCCAACTAGGTAGTGGGGCCTATCACTGGCATAGCCAGGATTTGATCTTAGGGAGAGCGGTTAGATGCGAGGGAGCGAAGTGAGTGAGGGGGGAGGGTGTGGGAGGGGGGTGTCTCCCTCCCACGGTGAGAATTTTTTGCATTTTGATGTTGTACATGGTGCAATTTGATGCATGTTTTTAAACTTCAAACAGTCCCACTTGTTTAAGGTAGCAATATATTTTGATGTCGATTATCATTAAACAATTTTAGCTGTAAAATGGTATTATTTAGATAAACTCTTTGTATCAATTCTTACACTGAATATCACAAACGCGACCGAACACGAGCGAGCGGAGTGAGTGAACAATTTTGCGTATAAAATGGTATCATTTACTAAATAAACTTCTTGTATCAATTCTTACAGTGAAGATCATGAACGCGACCGAGCCCAAGCGAGCAGAGCGAGCGAGGGGGGGTGGGAGGGGGTGTCCCCCTCCCACGGTGAGAACTTTTTGCATTTTGATGTTGTACATGGTGCAATTTGATGCATGTTTTGTGCGTTTTGTCGACTTGAAACAGTCCCACTTGTTTAAGGTAGCAATATATTTCGATGTCGATTATCATTAAACAATTTTAGCTGTAAAATGGTATTATTTAGATAAACTCTTTGTATTCATTCTTACACTGAATATCACGAACGCGACCGAACACGAGCGAGCAGAGTGAGTGGCGGGTGGGGGGGATGGGAGGTGAGATCTTTTTGCATTTTGATGTTGTAAATGGTGCAATTTTATGCATGTTTGGGTGTTTTATTGACTTGAAACAGGCCCACTTGATTAAGGTAGCAGAATATTTTATGTAGATTATTATTGAACAATTTTGCCTATAAAACGGTATCATTTACTAAATAAACTTCTTCTGTCAATTCTTACACTGAAGATCATGAACGCGACCGAGCCCGAGCGAGCGGAGCGAGCGTGGGGGGGTGGGAGGAGGGTGTCCCACTCCCACGGTGAGAACTTTTTGCATTTTGATGTTGTACATGGTGCAATTTGATGCATGTTTTGTGCGTTTTGTCGACTTGAAACATTTTCACTTGTTTAAGGTAGCAATATATTTCGATGTCAATTATCATGAAACAATTTTAGCTATAAAATGGTATTATTTAGAGAAACTCTTTGTATTAATTCTAACACTGAATATCATGAACGCGACTGACCCCGAGCGAGCTGAGCGAGCAAGGGAGGGATAAGGGGGAGGGTATTGGAGGGGGTCTCCCCCTCCCATGGTGAGAACTTTTTGCGTTTTGATGTTGTACATGGTGCAATTTGATGCATGTTTTTTGCACGTTTTGTCGACTTGAAAAAGTCACACTTGTTTAAGGTAGCATTATATTGTGATGTCAATTAATATAAAACAATTTGGCTATGAAATGGTATCATTTGAATAACCTTCTTGTATTAATTATACCCCCACCCACACATAGTGTGTAGGGGGGGGTATATAGGAATCACTCTGAGGTCGGGTGGCCGGCCGGTCGGTCGGTTGGGCGGTCGGGCGGGCGGTCAGTCCGTTGCAAAATCTTGTGGATCGAACTCCTCTCTCATTTTTTGAGCAATTGACCCCAAATTTGGCATGTGTGACCACTGTCAAAGGTAGATGTGCAAGACACCTTTTTCGTTAGTATCGCATAATGCATTGCCATGGCAACGGCATATTTTTATAAAAACTTGTGGATCGAACTCCTCTCTCATTTTTTGATCAATTTACCCCAAATTTAGCATGTGTGACCACTATCAAAGGAAGATGTGCAAGACACCTTTTTCGTTAGTATTGCACAATGAGTTGCCATGGCAACGGCAAATTTTAAAAAAATCTTGCAAAATGTTGTGGATCGAACTCCTCTCTCATTTTTTGAGCAATTGACCCCAAATTTGGCATGCGTGACCGCTATCAAAGGTTGATGTGCAAGACACCTTTTTCGCTAATATCGCATAATGCATTGCCATGGCAACGGCAAATTTTCATAAAAACTTGTGGATCGAACAACTTTCTCATTTTTTGAGCAATTAACTTCAAATTTGGCATGTGTGACTGCTACCACAGGCCGATGTGCAAGACACCTTTTTCATGAGTATTTCATACTGTGTTGCCATGGCAACGGCAGATTTTCATAAAAATCTTACAAAATGTAGTGGATCGAACTACTCTCTCAGTTTTGTAACAATTCAGTTTGAATTTGGGATATGTGATCAATGTAATATATAGTTGTGCCAAAACATCTTTGGTGTGTGCATTCAAAAATCTGTTACCATGGCAACGGCAGTTTTTTTTTTACCAATCATACAAAAATGTGTGGATTAATCTAACTTCTTCAGTTTTTAAGCATTTGGCTCAAAAATTGGCACATGTGACCACTATGGTACGTAGATGTGCGTACTTACTCTTTCGTCATTGTTGATCAATGCGTTGCCATGGTAACAGCATAGTTTGAATGAAAATCATGCAAAAATATTGTGGATTCAGATAACTCCCACAGTCTTAGAGCATTTGGCTTGAAATTTGGCACATGTGACCACTATAGTATATGGATGTGTAAACTTAATCTTTCGTCAATGATAAACAATGCGTTGCCATGGTAACAGGTTTTTTTTTACCAAAAAGGATACAGAAATATTGTGGATTCGGCTAACTCCCTTAGTCTGTGAGCATTTAGCTTGAAATTTGGCACACATAACCACTGTGGTACAAAGATGTGTAAACTTAATCTTTCGTCAGTGGTGATCAGTGTACTGCCATGGTAACGGCATATTTTGAATGAAAATCATAGAAAAATATTGTGGATTCAGTTAACTCCCTCAGTCTGTGAGCATTTGGCTTGAAATTTGGCACATGTGACCACTATAGCGTTGTGTGTAAACTTGATCTTTCGTCAGTGGTGAACAATGCGTTGCCATGGTAGCAGCATCTTTTCACTAAAATGCATACAAAAATATTGTGGATTCAGGCAACTACCTCAGTCTTTGAGCATTTAGCTTGAAATTTGGCACATGTGACCACTATAGTACGTAGATGTGCATACATAATCTTTCACCATCGTTGATCTGTGTGTTGCCATGGTAACAGCATATTTTGAATGAAAATCATGCAAGAATATTGTAGATTCAGTTAACTCCCTCAGTCTTTGAGCATTTGGCTTGAAATTTGGCACATGTGACCACTAGAGCATATAGATGTGCAAACTTAATCTGTCATTAGTGTTGAACAATGCATTGCCATGGTAACAGCATTTTTGTCACCAAAAAGCATATCAAGATACAAGTATTGTGGATTCAGCTAGATCACTCAGTCTTTGAGCATTTAGCTTGAAATTTATCACACCTGACCACTATGGTACGTAGATGTGCAAACTTAACCATTTGTTATTGTTGATCAATGAGTTTCCATGGTAACAGCATATTTTGAATGAAAATCATGCAAAAATATTGTGGATTCAGGTAACTCCCTCAGTCTTTGAGCATTTGGCTTGAAATTTGGCACATGCAACCACTATAGTACAGAGATATGCAAACTTCATATTTCATCATTGTTGAACAATGTGTTGCCGTGGTAACAGTGCATTTTGAATGCAAAATCATTCAAACATTTCGATTCTCCTAACTCTCTCTGTTTTAGAGCATTTTGGCTTCAAATTTGGCACATGTTACCTCTACATTACCTAGATGTGCAAACAATCTTTTGTCAGTGTTGAAAATGTGTTGCCATGGTAACAGTATATTTTGAATGAAAATGATACACTAATTAGTGATATTGTGAATTCAACTTAAGGCCCTTAGCCTTTTATCATTTGGCTTGAAATTTGGCACATGTAATGGCTATCGTGCAAACTTCATTTTTTCTTAATGTGCAACATTGTGTTGCCATGATAACACAGTTTTTGATGAAAACCATACGAATTATCAGTCTATATCTTGCTCACTCAGTTTTTGAGCATTTGACTTGAGATGTGGGACATGTGACTAACAGTGAGCAATACATTTATTCACTTTTGAACGGTGCATTGCCATTGTAACATTTGTTTTCATTAAAAAGTAAAAAAAGAAATTAGTCCTGGTTGAGCTAATTCTCTCAGTTGTGGGTGGGGGTATATTAATCACAATGAGTGATAGTTCTAGTTTTTACACTTGATATCATGAAAGGGACGGAATCCCAAGCAAGTGGAGCGAGGGGGGGAGGGTGTGGGAGGGGGATGTTCCCCTCCCACGGTGAGAACTTTTTGCATTTTGATGTTGCAAATGATGCAATTTGATGCATGTTTTTTACGTGTTTTATCGAATTGAAACAGTCCCACTTGTTTATGGTAGCAGAATATTTTGATGTCGATTATTATTGAACAATTTGCCTTAAATGGCATCATTTAAATAAACTTTTTGTATCAATTCTTACACTGAATATCACGAACATGACCAAACAGGAGCGAGCGGAGGGGCGAGGGAAGGGGGGGAGGGTGTGGGAGGCGGACCTATTAGGAGAATCATGCATTATGGCGGAGGCATACCAGTCGCCATAGCGACATTTCTAGTTTCAGTTTTAGAACTGAAATTCAACAATCTGGTGCACACATTTTGTGGCATATTTGGAAAACTGTCTATGTTCAAAGTGTAACCACAGTCTACTTGTTTGCATAGGGGCCGGGGGGGTACCTATCAAAAAACACAAGAAAATTTTCCTCATTTCGGGTATCATTCGATGCCCCTGTTCATCCCTGGGTATGCCCATAGATGTACACAGTATCAGAATCATCATCATTTCAGGAATAATTCAGGAAATGGGGGGGGGGTTTCAATTATGGCGGTATAGTTTTTGTTCTTGTTTGTTTGTTTTCGTACATAATTTGCAGATGGTCCCGAGTTGCTCGCGTCATAGCATGTTTACATGTAACCTATGCTATTTGACGTTGTCAACGTCCGGACCATACCTTATGTCGATATTACTTTCTTCGCGAGCGAGCAAAGCGAGCAAGCGCTTTAGAAAATTATGTATACATTATCCTACAAGATAGAATACTGTTCAGCTCTGTTACCTGTCTGAAGGCGGGCGTACGAATGTCATGCAATGTGCCAAAATTGATACAATCACATTTCTGCTTCCTCCATTTTTTTCTAAAATTTCAGGGGGGATGATTGTACAGGCCATTCCCCCCCCCCCTCCATTTCAGGGGGGTATAAATTCCCCCCCCCCATCCCTCCCGGGATTTACGCCCATGGGAGGTTTATCGTGATGTAATCTACAAGCCTATAGATTTTGGATGTGCTGCCCCTAGTGTTCCATCTTTCTTAGGGTCAAAGGTCATGCTGTTTGTGGCTGGTTAAGTGCACTCTACAGGCTACACTTTCTTGAAGAATTTTATTCAAATTTAGTATGAAGATCTACCATGATATAATCTACAAGCCTATAGATTTTGGATCTGCCGCCCAAAGTGTTCCAGCTTTTATAGGGTCAAAGGTCATACTGTTGGTGGATAGTTTGTGTGCACTCTCTAGGCTACAGATTTTGTTCAAATTTGGTATGAAGGTCTACCATGATATAAGCTACAAGTAGAAAGGCTGATGTAAATTCTTCTCATTCATCCAGTCAAAGTACAAGATCAAAGATTAGTTGAATCAAGAAACTGGAAATAAACTTACTGTTGCGATGTTTCGCCTCGGGCGAATGAAGCTCCCGATGATGGAATGGCCCTTACATAGTGCGAGATTGTGCAGAGCGCACTGGACCTTGTCCAGCGCGCGAAAGACGGCTTGGGATTCTTCCTGAAGAAGCCAATTGATAATTGGCGAAACGTCGCAACAGTGAGTTTATTTCCAGTTTCTTGATTCAACTAATCTTTGATCTTGTACTTCGACTGGATGAATGAGAAGAATTTACATCAGTCTATCCGACACGAATTCGGTCAGGAATGTGTGAGATTGTGCAGAAACAGCGAAAAGACGGCTAGGTAAATCGCGAATTTCCGTAATCACCTGCGGTTCAACCTACGTTGTCTACACGACAACATTATACCCACCAGCGTTCAGCTAAAGAGTAATGTTCGAGGTCATAAAGCACTGAACATCTTGAAGAACGCCGAGAGGAAATTACTCAACGAAAGGGTCAGACAAATTGATCACAAGTTAGATCATTTGAAAGCACATCAAAATTATTTGGAAAAGAGGATAGGGGAGCAGTTTCCAGCCAAGGTTGTCTGACAAATCAAGGATTACACTACACATGCGCAGTTGGCACAACACGAGCTCACCAAACGGCGCCATATTGGAAAATTCGCGAAGCTCCGTGATACATGTGAATCACGAGCAGATTTGGATCATAACTGGAGACGTAGCAAGCCTACCGGCGTGTCATCCACTGTCCCATCGAGTTGGGTGAGAAATCTGTCATCTAGGGAATTATCGCATGAGGAAAAATCTCTCTTAGGAAAAGGTCAAAATTTCGCGACATCGCCTACACAACTACCCGTATCGGAACTGATTACCGCTACTGAGTCTGCCAATCCGACTAGGTAACATCAAACCTGATGCTGCAGAGGAGTTACGGCATGACGTGAGTACCCTATTATGTCACTCTGAATTACCGAAACCGAATATCACAGAGAAAGAACGACGTGCTTTGAAAGTATTAGCAGGGGATAAGAACATTGTAATTGTACCAGCAGATAAAGGGAGGTGTGTAGTTGTGCTTGACGAGGACAAGTACACTGACAAATGTCTAGATTTGTTGGCCGATAAGAAGACATATAAGAGCATAGGTTATAATCCTACCAATGGATATAGGAAGACAGTAACGGGTGTCATTAACAAGATCCACAAGGAAGATGGTTTCAGCGATAGACAAAAACAGTTCTTGACTCCACCTACAGAACCGATCGTACCAGGATTTTTATGGCCTGCCAAAGGTACATAAACCTGATCCCATTCCAGTGAGACCCATTGTAAGCTACATAGGCTCTGTGACTTACAGCCTCGCCAAACACGTTGCCAACATTCTAAGTCCCTTAGTAGGAAAGTCCCCTCACCACGTGAAAAACAGCCAAGACTTCATTGAGAAGATTTCACACATCAAACTAGCGGATAACGAAACCTTAGTATCATATGATGTAAGTGCTCTATTTACATCGATTCCCTCATCAGAAGCAGTTAATGTGGTTAGGACATGTCTTAGTCGGGATGACAGCTGGAAGGATCGTACTTCACTTTCCATAGATCAGATTGTTGAAGCGTTACGGGTTTGTTTAACACTATCTGTGTCACGGGCCGATTAAATCGGCCCAAAACCTGCCATGTAAATGCTTCGGCCGATCTCATCGGCCCTATTTTGATTGACAGATTACTTCAAAGGCTATGACACTACCACTCTATAAACTCATTTGTGATTGGCTGATAGTGTAAGGAAACGTTATCCAGTGTGAAAAAAAGCTTCCCCACCTTCAACCAATCAGGAAAGCCTTCTCAAAGTCAAAGAAATTGTGTTGCCCCCTCCCATGTTTATTTGCATTCAGACTGCAATGTATTGTGTACAGTTTTGCTATAGGTTTCTTGTGTGGAGAACTTACACGAATCTGTATATGTGGGACTGTAATAAGATCGCCGTGTGCGATGAAAAGATCGTACACATGGGTCAATTTTCATCCATTTTATCTAAGTCAATATAGTAAAATATGAAGTGAAAACATTCAGGATAGGGATTTCAGCATCTTTGAATTCTGTGAAGGGGTATAGTTTTAGTGATATCGGCCTCATGAATGAACTGTAGAATAAATGAACACTGCACATTCAGTGCAGCAGTTGTAGCTCTTTACTCAGCACTTATAGCGGTGCAATGGGTCTCTAGTTAGCCGGGGCTAGCGGGGCAGGGTGCTAGGAGCAATAAGGGTACAGTAGCCTCCAACCCGAAGCTGCACAGTCTCGGTCTCGAAGCTTAGAAGCTGAGGTATGTTTGACTGTTGGTCATTATTATCTAATAAACTGTTATTTTATGAAACTTATGTTCAGTGTAGGTTTATCATAAAGCTACAGCGATAGTTCAATTCTGTTTCAATGAGGAGAGTGCAAAGGAGTCTAGCATACTCGACAGGAATGGACATTCTGAAGACTGAATATTTTCAGTGACAATTTTTACCCGAAGATTATCTTACCATACATGGCAATATTATAGGACAAGAATAATCTAAACTACAAGTAAAAGCCGTATAATCAATTAATATTTTCATCCTGACTAGATGTTAGCACGCTTTATCTACTTTCATGCCAACATTTCATTCATAAAATCAGAAATTGTGCGAAGTGTGTAAAATGTAGGTTGTACGTGCCACACACTTTTGTTCATAAAATGAAAAGTACTAATGCTACTGACAAAAAAAAATCACATCATCTGAAAGCTGAATAAATTCTCTACAACATTTGTATAGACCTTTTTGGGATATAAGAGCATGTTGTGTGAGAAAATGAGGTGGTAACATGTACAAGCAAGTCTGCAAAGATAATTATGTGACATAAGAGGGCGTCCTTCTTAAAATTTGAGGGTGCCCTCACTCAGATTATTATGTAATATGAAAGTATAGACCATAAGCTTTCAAATGATGTATAACATGACACATTAATGTCAATAATAACAATCAGAACTGGTCAACAACAATCCCATGTCTGCGCACTGCAAAATAGCTGAGCATTCTGGCTTTGTCTATGTGACAGAGATAGGGTTAAGTACAACCTATTTCTCCTTCAACGGCAAGCACTACATACAACAACATGGATGTGCTATGGGTTCACCAGTTTCTCCCATAGTAGCTAACATCTACATGCAAGAGTTTGAGACCACAGCACTGAGTACCTACTCTGGACACAAACCACGTATCTGGCTCCGATATGTGGATGACACTTTTGTCATCCTACATGAAGAAGAGAGTGCGTCCTTCTTTGGTCACATCAACTCCTTGGACATGCACATTTCCTTTACACAAGAAACATGCAAGGATGGACATCTGGCATTCTTAGATGTTGAGGTCCACGTCAATTCAGATAGTACCCTCTCCACTTCAGTGTACAGGAAACCGACACATACAGACCAGTATCTTAACTTCCAGTCACATTACCCCTTGGTTCACAAACTTGCAGTCATCAGGACCCTCTTCCACAGAGCAGACACCATAGTTCACAGTCCACCTGAGGTTGAAAAAGAAAAGACCAACATCAAAAATGCCCTAGCTGGATGTGGATACCCAGACTGGGCATTCTCTAAAACCGACACCCCGAAACAACCAAGCAAGAACACACGGAGAACCCACGGTGCACAGGGACGGAAAGTCACCAGCACTATCCCGTACGTGCATGATCTGTCGGACAAGATCAAAAGGTTGTTTCAGAAACAGGGCATCACTACTGCTTTCAAGCCCCACAACACTTTAAGGCAGAGACTAGTTCACGTCAAGGACCGAGTCGCCAAAGAAAAGCAGAGAAACGTGGTCTATGGCATCCGATGTTCCCAGGAGGATTGCCATGATTTCTACATAGGGGAGACCCAACAATCACTGAAAGCTCACATGAACCAACACAGAAGACCCAGCAACTCAGAAAGCATCCCGGATTCAGCAGTATACACACACATCAATGCCAGCAAACACTCGTTTAACACCAATGAAGTGATTATTCTGGATAGAGAATCCAAGTGGTTTGAGAGGGGCGTCAAGGAAGCCATCTGGGAACGTGTGGAGAGACCTACACTTAACAAGAGAGGAGGTCTCCGCTTCAATTTATCGCACGCGTGGGACCGGGCCGTTCGCAAAATCCCAAGCCGTCTTTCGCGAGCTGGACAAGGTCCAGTGCGCTCTGCACAATCTCGCACTATTTAAGGGCCATTCCATCATCCGGAGCTTCATTTGACCGAAGAAGCCAATTGATAATTGGCGAAACGTCGCAACAGTGAATTTATTTCCAGTTTCTTGATTCAACTAATCTTTGATCTTACAAGTAGAAAGATTTGGGATGTGCCGCCCCCAGTGTTCCCTCTTTTATGGGATCAAAGGTCATGTTGGTGGATGGTTTGTGTGAGCTCTACAGGCTTCATTTCTTGACGGATTTTGTTCTATGAATTTGGTATGAAGGTCTACCATGATATGTTTGTTTGTTCATTTCCATCTGAGAGATGGCTGGATAGCCCATATTCAGCTACATTAAGCTGGTCTTCCATGGGGTCCAGTTGGATGTGAGGTGGGACCACTTCACCAGGTTGAACACCCTGCTCTTTGCGATGAATGAATGAAGCGGGATCTTTTACGTGCATGAGTTGTTACTCTCTTATACACGGGACCTCCATTTTATGTCCTATCCGAGGGACAGAGTGTTTTGCCTCTTGCTAGAGGGGACGGTATGCTTACACACAACATTGCTCAGTCCAGACTCGGGTTCGAACCCGGGCCGCGTGATCGTGAGGCAGACGCGCTATCGACTGAGCCAACTCACCGCCCTATGAGCTGCAAGTAGAAATGGGATTTGGGATGTGTCGCCCCCAGTGTTCTGTCTTTTGTAGGGTCAAAGATCATATTGTTGATGGATGGTTTGTGTGCGCTCTATACAGTTCGACCTCGATTATCCGGCCTCCTTTTATCCGGAAATCTCTATTATCCGGACGTGTTCCCGTTCACGTTCACGTAGTAAAGGACTTTTCTTTTTTCATCCAAAAACTGAGAAATAACAGTGACTTTAAACTCAATTAAAATTTCTACAAAACTCAGACGATTTCCCTACAATATTCGTGACAGAACTAACATAAAATCACACCACATCATCGTAAAAGTAAGGGACTACAATTTTTGCACAGGCTAGCATAGATTACACCATCGTTGCGGGGTACGCTACCTGCCTAGCTGCCAGTGCACTGGGACGGCAGCTTGGACAGCAGCTATATACATTAACATTGTGTCTCCCATATCCGGCCAATTCGGATAATCGAGGTCGAACTGTATTCTACATTTGTGAAGAGATTTTGTTCAAATTTGGTATGGAGGTTTATCATCATGTAATCTACAAGCCTGTAGATTTTGGATTTGCTACCCCCTGTGTTCCGCCTTTTATAGGGTCAAAGGTCATGTTGGTGGATGGTTTGTGTGTGCTCTATAGACCCATTCTTGACGGATTTTGTTTTATGAATTTAGTATGAAGGTCCACCATGATATGAGCTACAAGTAGAAAGATTTTGGATGTGCCACCTCCAGTGTTTCGTCTTTTATAGGGTCAAAGGTCATATTGTTGATGGATGGTTTGTGTGCGCTCTATAGGCTGCACTTGTTAACAGATTTTGTTCAAACTTGGCGTGGAGATTTATCATGATGTACTGTATACGCTATATATTTCGCGGGGGTTTTATTTTCACGAATTTCGCGAGTCGGGAGCTATTCGCGAAATTAACAACACGCGAAAATATTACCTTCCAAAATGAATCCCTTGCCTTGATGATACGAACATTTCAGTACTAGTATACCATGTCACGGCTTACCGAACAGACCATACTGGCTAAGCTTGTTTACGCACGTCCACGTCTACTTACGAATACTGTAGAGAGCCAATCCATTATCACAAGGGGACCACTCGTCAGAAATCTAGCGCGATGGACTTAACCACTTTAAAAATGTTGAATTCTAAGTTACTAGTTCGCAAAGTTTGGTAAGTTTTTTTTCCATGCAGTGTATAACTAGTATCATTCTTATTTGCTAGTAAGTTGAAAATTCACACTTTCTTTGCCACTTCATATTTTCTCTGGTCCCCCAATCGCGAATTTAACCACTCGCGAAAATGTGTGACAGCGGCAATTCGCGAAAATTTATGTACGCGAAAATTATAGCGTATGCAGTAATCTACAAGCCTATAGATTTTGGATGTGCTGCCCCCAGTGGTCCCTCTTTTATAGGGCAAAGGTCATGTTGGTGGATGGTTTGCATGCAATCTATAGGCTACATTTCTGAACAGATTTTGTGCAAATTTGGTATGAAGATGAAGCAAAAGCTGCTGCTAGTGCTAGTGCCGGGGGATACAATCACATTTCATGGCAATGGACATTTCTAGTTTGACTTACGATTTGGCATATTGATATGCGACCATTGTAGTACGCACATGTAGATGAGCAAACTTCATCTTCCGTCATTGTTAAAAAATGTGTATCCATGATACATCATATTTTGAATGAAAATCTGACAGAAATATTGTGGATTTGGCTTACTTCTTCATTTTTTGAGCATTTGGCTCAAATTGGCACATTTACCACTATATTCGATGTGCAAAATTCATCTTTCATCATTGTTGAACAATGTTGCCATGGCTACGGCATATTTTGAATAAAAATCTTTTATAAAATAGTGTGAATTCAGGTATAACTTCATCAATATTTGTCGAGCCCACTGGAGATGAGGGCAGACTAAGGGATCACCTATGGCGTCTGTTCGTCCGTCGTCCGTCCGTCTTTCGTCCGTCCATCGTCCGTCCATCCTTGTCCATCTGTCATCTGTCCGTCGTCCGTCGTCCGTCCTAAACACTACAAAGACTTGAATGACTCTCTACTGAGGACTTCAATTTCAATCAAACTTGGAGGGAAGAGTGGTTATACAAAGTTTAACATTTTACCAAACATGAAGGTCATCTCAAGGTCGAAGGTCACAGGCAGGGGTCAATGTTAAGTTTTTATGGCATGTTTCGATTATGGCTTATAACTTTTGATCCATATGTCTGTTTGTGACCAAACTTGGATGGTATTGTCCCTTGGGGAGTTCGAGGTCACCACAAGGTCAACGGTCACAGACAGAGATCAATGAACTTCTAAGGGCCAATGTTCAGTTTTTATGGCACATTTCGATTATGGCCCATAACTTTTGATCCCTATGACCGTTTGTGACAAAACTTAGATGGTAGATGTCCCTTGGGAGTTCAAGGTCACCACAAGGTCAAAGCTCACAGACAGGGTCAATTAATTTGTAGTTGCTAGTGTTCAGTTTTAATGGCGCATTTCGATTATCGCTCATAATTTTTGATCCCTATGTCCATTTGTGACCAAACTTGGATGGTGGATGTCCCTTGGTCAGTGTTAAGTTTTTATGGCGTGTTTTGATTATGGCATACAACTTTTGATGTATATGTCTGTTTGTGACCAAAACTTGGATGATAGATGTCCCTTGGGGAGTTGAAGGTCACCACAAGGTCAAAGGTCACAGACAGGGGTCAACAAACTTATGGCCCAATGTTAAGTTTTTACGGCGCGTTTCGATTATGGCTCATAACTTTTCATCCATTTGTCCTTGTGTGACAAAACTTGGATGGTAAATGTCCCTTTGGGAGTTGAAGGTCACCACAAGGTTGTTGACTTTTAAATCTATTTGCAATGTGATATTATGATTGTCAATTTCTTCCAACCTTTGTGTATTTCTGTATAATTCTTTTCCTCAATTCTCATTTTGATTTCTTGTGTAAATTGTATATAATTTTTATGTTACACTTTGCATACTTTGTGACTTTGTGACTTTTTTTGCGTTCGTTTGTAATTGTTATGTTTTTTTGTATCTCTCTTCATTGTATGATTTCTATGTTTTGTTATCATTTCACGGCCTTGCTGAAAAATAGCTTTTAGCTGATAGCAAGCTTCTTACCGTGGTAAAATAAATAAACTCAAACTCAAACAAGGTCAAAGCTCACAGACAGGGTCAATTAATTTTTAGTGCCCAGTATTCAGTTTTTATGGCGCGTTTCGATTATGGCTCTTAACTTTTGATCCCTATGCAGTGAGGTCCACGAGGGGTTTTTAGCATGTCGCTGCGACATGCTAAAATTTTTGCGCGACATCCTTCAAAACGTGCGACATTCTAAGCGCCATGCCAAAAAAACTGCGACATGCTAAAAGTAACTAACTCGCAAATGACTTATAGGGTGCTCCTTGTTGAAAGGAGCAGCAGTTTACAAGCGCCAAAAGTTTATCCACAGTCACCGCACCGATCACGACACAACGCGGCTCAACAACAAGCTACAGTACTCGCACAACACCACATCACACACTTGCTCACTCACGTCTCACCTCCCTGCTCACATACACATGCCATGGGATTGCGCTCTGATTCGGGATCCACACACACAGCAATTTGTGTGAAGTAACACCTAGCCGGTGCAGTGGCACAGACAGCCGCCTGTATGCATGTGAGATGGAGAGAGAGGACGGAAAGAGCTAGAGAGGGTCGGAGGCCGAGGGAGGCTGAGGAAGGCTGACACGTGCTCGCTTGTTGTCACGCTTGTTGTCGGGTTACGCAAAAACAAACGATATGAAATGCACGCCTCCTCCGCCAAAGGTTGTATATATATATTTTTTGTCCCCGCCGAACGAGTTCGAGCAGGGGACTATGAAACGGGCTCCGTACGTGTGTGTGTCTGTGTGTCCGTGTGTCCGTCTGTCCGTGCGTCCGTGTGTGATCAAAATGTTCAAAATGCTACTCCTTCGCCATTTCTAACCCGATTTTGATTCCGTTTGCTTTATGTGATGGCACTAGGTGAGGGCTTCAAAACTTCTACACAGAATTTTGACCTTTGACTTCTTTGACCTTTGACCTTGATTTTTTACCTATATTGTACATTTTGCTACAAAATGCTACTCCTTCGCCATTTGTAACCCGATTTTGATTCCGTTTGCTTTAAGTGATGGCACTAGGTGAGGACTTCAAAACTTCTACACAGAATTTTGACCTTTGACTTCTTTGACCTTTGACCTTGATTTGTGACCTGTATTGTACATTTTGCTACCAAATGCTACTCCTTCGCCATTTCTAACCCGATTTCAATTCCGTTTGCTTTATGTGATGGCACTAGGTGAGGGCTTCAAAACTTCTACACAGACTTTTGACCTTTGACTTCTTTGACCTTTGACCTTGATTTTTTTACCTATATTGTACATTGGCTACAAAATGCTACTCCTTCGCCATTTCTAACCCGATTTCGATTCCGTTTGCTTTATGTGATGGCACTAGGTGAGGGCTTCAAAACTTCTACATAGAATTTTGACCCTTGACTTCTTTCACCTTTGACCTTGATCTTTTTACCTATATTGTACATTTTGCTACTAAATGCTACTTCCGGCGGGGACATATTTTACGCACCGCGTAATTTCTACTTTTCCTTTTTTTTTTTTTCTGCTTTGGCTTGTTTGTTCGTTTGTCTGCCTGTCTGTCTCTCTATTCGCAAAATAAGTCAAAAGTTGGGAACAGATTAGGATGATATTTCAGGAACAGTTGCTTGGTAAGGGCGGACGTCCACTTGGGTGCGGACAAGCCCCGGAAGGGTTGCGGAAGCAAATTTTGTTATTTCGGCATCCTGTCCGCGACAGACGCGGAATAACTTTGTGAATCGGCTTGTCCTGGGACATTCCTAGGACTGTCCGCGGACTGTCCGCGGACTGACTGCGGACATTCATAGGAATCACTCCGGAAGAGCGCGAAATATCTCGGAATATGCTAATCGTAGCCGGGCAGTGCGGAAACATCTAGGATTACACCAGGAATGAACGCGGACAATCAGGATGCCTTCCGGACAACACAAGTTAGGCATGCGGACAAACTGCGGACAATACCAGGAAAATGGAAAGGAATAAAATTTGGTACTGACTTTGACTTTTCCTCATTTGACTGCTAGCCGTCATTGATGCTTCTTGTTGTGCTTCCGCAGTAGCTGCTGATATTATATTGATATGATATGTCAATATTATTTTATAAATGTGACCACCAAAAGTCGAAGAATAGGATTGTCTGCATGTCGGCTGACGACTCATTTTTTTTTTTTAATTGTCTTATCTGGGAGAACAATCTTTTCTCTGCCTACAGTCACATGGATGATATTCGCAAAATTTGTGAACCATATATATATATAATATACACAAAGATGTAAATTTATATACATATATATATATGTATATATATATATATATATATATATATATATAAATGTTGATAAGGTAGTCCACGTGTTGGCAAGATAAAAAGATAAGTAACAAAACTGCAACAAAGTTCATGCTGTATTCACCAACGGTTTATTTTTTCACAAGAAACAAACCGTTGGTGAATACAGCATGAACTTTGTTGCAGTTTTGTTACTTATATAATATATATATATATATATATATATTCTTTATTTCCTTTTTTTAGACATGTGCTTTATCCATCGTGAAGTATATACATGTTTTGTCTGATACTTCTGCAGAGCATGCCAAAACGATCCTAATCATTAAATTTGTTTTTCTTTCTCTCATTTTTACCCTTGTGCATCTCTAACTCTCTCTTATTTTGATCACTTTTGAACATTTTGCAATGATTCAAGTCCGAGAAGTTTTTTTTTCATGCTTAGAGCTTACTAGCCTATTGTCAATAAAGTGTAAAAATGGGGAAATATTTTTAACCCACTTTAATTTACTTTTTTTTTGGGGGGGGGGGGTTCAGCTGGGCTGTCAAGTTGGACAATCGAGTTTATTTGCAACTAAAACAAAAAGAGAAGATAAAATTATTAGGTAATACCAACTACGAAAATCATTTAGGTAAAGAATATTTCTGAGATGATTTGTGATTCTTAGGATTATGTACTTAAACATATACACTCAGCAAAAAAACAAAAACAAAAGAAAGACAGAAATTTAACACTTTTTCGAGTTCATGATTTATTGCTTTTTCTCTCATTTCACTTGAATTTTGGTTTGATAGAAAATTCTTCATTTTCCTCCATTATCTTTAGCTTTTATTGTTATTTTGGGCTTCAAAGATATTACATTTTAATGAGACCACAAGTATATCTTTGCAATTGAATTCATGCTTTTTAGTGTGATGAATTTGTCCTTTGTTCTAATATGTTGTATCTTAGAAAGCATTTACGTATGAATAACAACTTGTTCATGTTTGTATAATATATTAACATTTAGCCAAAAATTCTATGCTTTTTTTTCTGAGTGTACTTCCACCTACTTTTGTGGTTTTCAGCTGGGCTGTCACATAGGACAACCTAGTTTGTTTGCAAATAGAATACGAAAACAACATAAAGGAAAATGTACTATTGTAAATAATAGGAACCAGGAATGTCACACAGATGAAAAATAATTTCTGAAAAGATCAAATCAAAACAAACTTACTAGGAAGTTAGGGGGCTGATTTCACTTCTTTTTGGTTGCTTTTGGCACAGTCTCTACTACCTTCTTCTTTGCCTTCTGGGACCGGAAATTCCTTAGATTTACCTATTCTTCATCACTAGACGAAAGGTGTGCCTGTGATGGGGATATTTGCATGGGGACCTCGCCTCCCTTCTTGCTCATTTTGCGTTTCATTGGCATGACGCTCGCGGAAAGTGTCGACATTTTCTTGTCTGGATCACAAAATTTCCGCATCGGTTCCGGACACTTGCATATAATAGATCCGCATCGGCTCCGCGCTGTCCTAAAACATTCCTGGTGTCTTCCGCTTTCATTCGGGAAGCTTCCCCACACCGCGGGATTCTTTCCGGAGCGTATGCGGAAGGAGCGGAAGGGTTCCGGACAAGCGGGACATCCTCAGGACATCGTCAGGACAAGTCGCCGAAAGTGTCAGGAAGTTCATTTCCGCGTCCAAATTTTGGTCTCGATCAAAATTTGGACGCGGAAATTTTTCTCTCTCCCGAAGGTGCGGAAACGCCCGGACATGTCTAGGACAGTGAGCGGACACGTTCAGGAACGTGCGGACAGGTTGCCGAAGGAGTGCGGAATACCAAATTTGCATTCCGGGTCTTGTCCGCGTCTTGTCCGCGCCCTAGTGGACGCCTGGTCTAAAATGGCGCAAGGACCAGATGATTAAATTTTGGTAGTGAGAAGGATTTATGATACCACTTGAATTCACCGTCAGGATATCCAGGATTTTTTCTTAGACTTTGTTTCGTATATTTGAAAGGATTCGTATCAATTCTTTAGGAAGCTTGCCATCGGCAATAGCAATTACGCAAAATTTGATGCGTTCAAAGCATTGCCGCAGAGAGAAAATTACCTCCATCTTTCGTTAAGAAAAAAATCAAAAACAAAAACGAACGATGGAGTAAGCAAATGCAAATTGTGTAATCTTTTTTTTTTTTTTGGTAGATTCAGCGGGTTATTTTTTATCTAAAAAGCCATGCGTTCCATTTGAACCTTTAGTAAGTTAGATTTTACTCGAGCGCCGAAGTTGAATTTATCCCAAGGATCTCGTCGCAATACCGAGTTTCTAATGTGTATTTATTTTCACGTAGCTTTCGGTGCTGCAAAATTTTGCTAGGGCCTAAGCTTACTACTAAACTTATTTCTGTCGTTTCTCACACCTCGTTTGGTACGATTTCTTCCATTTTATATCACTTTATCCGTTCCCTTTATACTTTGAAGTATTTAAATGTAATTCTCTTAAGTGTCTCGCACTGTTATTTTTGTAACAGTGATTTCTCCGCTTTGCTGCAATACTTTTTCGAATCGAAGCGACGGAGCTCGGAGTTTGATCCCAGCAGCCACTTCGATGTGCTGTTTGTTGTATTTTCTAAATCAAAATGTTTGTGTTGTTGGGAGGTGTTGATACTTAGTATTTGTTATTTATTTTCCTAGCTATTTATCTTGAGGGATTATGCGTGTTTCTTAATGTTGATAGGAAAAGGCTAAAATGATCTTGAGTGATGTCTGATGATGATGATGATAACTATGCTGGTGACTGGTGTAAAAAGACGGCTTCCTGTGAATGCTGAGCGTACGTGACGTTTGTTTATTTCCCTTTCCCTCTTACTCTTCTTTCCCTCTTACTCTTCTTTCCCCTCTCAAGAATGATAAAAAAAAAGAAATTACATACACCTCACAACAAAAAGAACCATGTGCTATAGCAACCTTCGTAAAGTTAAATCTAAATGTTCAATATCAGCAAAGAATAAGGGGAAAGCACGAATGACAATAAATAAAAGCGAAGAGATCGTGTATGCAGTCTCTTCGGCTTGAAGAAACTTGACACCCCACCCCTCTCCCTTGTGGAAATTTCCGCAAAAGCAGGTGCCACACCCAGGTGCGTGCCAGAGGAAAGAATGCGCGCACAGGAATAAACAACGTGTAAATATCCTGGAAATATCGATCGAAGAACCAGCTCATTAGTTGAATTAAAGGAATCATTGCAAAGATATCATGATTCTATTTCTATAGCCTTTCTTTTGGCGCATAGTAGGAAACATCGAACAGTCGATTATAGTGTACTTGATCGAATATCTAATGTTCCCTGAACAATAAAGAAAGGATTGATTATTCAGTCAATTAAAAATGCAATCACAGAAATACATGAATTAAAGGTCTCGTATGCCCAGACAAATTCACTACGAGTAGGTCCAATGAGATGCAGTCATCACCTGGTTAGACAGTAAAATACAACGTGTAATGACAATTAATTCCAGTTCACGCTCATCAAAACTGCTTATTACTTTTCAAAGTTTTGGCTATCAACATTCGTTCGTGGGTGTATTTTGTTTGTTTGTTTGTTTTGTGTGTTTTTCCCTCATGAAAGGCGTAATGATTTCTTCGTATCGAATGTAAAATGCATGTTTACCGTAAACAAGCCATTCAGCTCAGCTCCGCTATGGCGCATTCGATCCATCGAACTTGCAGTAACCTCTTACAGGCAGGATCGAGCACATGGCGCATTCCTTTAAACTTGATAGTGAAGCCACGTGTTTGCATCGGCGCTTCCACACACAGCGCGGCATTTTGCGATCATCGTTATAGCAGAATTTTTGATTCCAGTCAGGGGAAAAGGAATTGGAATACTTCGGAAAATACTGATATTTAAAATCCAATGAAATAAAAAAAGCCCGAAAACAACGCATGATTATTGTCCCCGCCGAACGAGTTCGAGCAGGGGACTATGAAACGTGTACGTGTGTGTGTCCGTGTGTCCGTCCGTCCGTCCGTCCGTGTGTGCGTCCGTGTGTGCGTCCGTGTTTGATCAAAATCTTCAATTTGCTACTTCTCTGTCATTTATGAGCCAATTTTGATTCTGTTTGCTTTATATGATAGCACTACATGGGAGCTTTGAAACTTCTACACAGAATTTCAGTCGTGACCTTTGACCTTGACCTTTGACCTATATTGTACATTTTGCTACAAAATGCTACTCCTTCGCCATTTCTAACCCGATTTCGATTCCGTTTGCTTTATGTGATGGCACTAGGTGAGGGCTTCAAAACTTCTACACAGAATTTTGACCTTTGACCTTGATTTTTGACCTATATTGTACATTTTGCTACAAAATGCTACTCCTTCGCCATTTCTTACCCAATTTCAATTCCGTTTGCTTTATGTGATGGCACTAGGTGAGGGCTTCAAAACTTCTACACAGAATTTTGACCTTTGACTTCTTTGACCTTTGACCTTGATTTTTGACCCATATTGTACATTGGCTACAAAATGCTACTTCGCCATTTGTAACCCAATTTCGATTCTGTTTGCTTTGTGTGATGGCACTAGGAGAGGGCTTCAAAACTTCACAGAATTTTGACCTTTGACTTCTTTGACCTTTGACCTTGATTTTTGACCTCTATTGTACATTTTGCTACAAAATGCTACTCCTTCGCCATTTCTTACTTGATTTCGATTCTTTTGCTTTATGTGATGGCACTAGGTGAGGGCTTCAAATCTTCTACACAGAATTTTGACCTTTGACCTTAATTTTTGACCTACATTTTCTTCTACATTTTGCTACAAAATGCTACCTTTGCCATTTCTAACCCGATTTCGATTCCGTTTGCTTTATGTGATGGCACTAGGTGAGCGCTTCAAAACTTCTACACAGAATTTTGACCTTTGACTTCTTGACCTTTGACCTTGATTTTTAGCTCACCTGAGCCAAAGGCTCAAGTGAGCTATTGCGATCGCCCTTCGTCCGGCGTCCGTCGTGCGTCGTCGTGTCCGTCGTCCGTCGTCCGTCGTGCGTCGTGCGTAAACTTTTTACATTTTCATCTTCTTCTTGAAAACCCCAAGACCGATTTTCATCAAACTTGGCAGGTAGCATCCCTAGGGGGTTAGGAACTCAATTTGTTAAAATGGGCACCATGCCCCACCCAGGGGGCCCCCAGGGGGGCCCAAACCCCCCAAAATTAAGGAATCTGTAAAAATCTTCTTCTCTAGAACCAGAAGTGATAGAGCTAAGTTAATACTATGAGTTAGTACATTGATGACTGTAGTTTCAAGTTTGTTCATGGCAGAATCAGGGGTGCCCCCCTTGGGACCCAGGGGAGGGGGGTGGGGAAGGGTTCTAATGGGGCCTAAATTGTACATTTTCATCTTCTTCTTGAGAACCCCATGACCCATTTTCACCAAACTTGGCAGGTAGCATCCCTAGGGGGTTAGGAACTCAATTTGTTAAAATGGGCACCATGCCCCACCCAGGGGGGCCTCAGGGGGCCCAAGCCCCCCAAAATTAAGGATTCTGCAAAAATCTTCTTCTCTAGAACCAGAAGTGATAGTGCTTAGTTAATACTATGAGTTAGTACATTGATGACTGTAGTTTCAAGTTTGTTCATGGCAGAATCAGGGGTGCCCCCCTTGGGACCCAGGGGAGGGGGTGAGGAGGGGTCCTAATGGGGCCTAAATTGTACATTTTTATTGTCTTCTTGAGAACCCCATGACCCATTTTCACCAAACTTGGCAGGTAGCATCCCTAGGGGGTTAGGATCTCAATTTGTTAAAATGGGCACCATGCCCCACCCAGGGGGCCCCCAGGGGTCCCAAACCCCCCAAATGAAGGAATCTTTATAAATCTTCTCTAGAATCAGAAGTTATAGAGCTGAGATAATACTATGAGTGAGTACATTAATAACTGTAGTTTCAAGTTTGTTCATAGGAGATCCAGGGGTGCCCCTCTTGGGTAGGGGGGGGGGGTGGTTGGAAGGGTCCAAATGGGGGCCTGAATTGTACATTTTCATCTTCTTCCTGAAAACCTCATGATGGATTTTTGTCAAACTTGGCAGGTAGCATCCCTAGGGGGTCAGGATCTCAATTTATCAAAATGGGCACCATGCCCCACCCAGAGGGCCCCAGCGGGCCCCAATCCCCCCAAATTAAGGAATCTTTAAAAAAAATGGGCCTTTATTGTACATTTTCATCTTCTACTTGAGAATGCCTGGTCAAATTTTGGTAGAGCTGTGAATAATTTAGGTTAGTGACTGCATGAAAGGTGAACTTGCGATACTCAGGTGAGCGCTAGACCCGCGGGTCTCTTGTTTACCTATATTGTACATTTTGCTACAAAATGCTACTTCCGGCGGGGACATATATTACGCACTGCGTAATTTCTACTTTTCCTTGTGTTTAAATAGTAAACAATAATTGGAAACACAGAACAGAGTTTTGCATCCGCTCACACAGAAGCTCTCTTGAGAAGATGAAAGCATTCCCCATCCCCTGCTAGATAGTGGAAGCTTCCATAATCAGCCTAGCAAGTTTTTGGAGGTACATACTTGCACTTGTACACATTCATTGCGAGAAAGCAATCAATCAACGCTGAACATTGCGTAGTTTGGCATCTTTATCGTGCTGGTGACCAGCTCGATGCTTCGGCATGTGTCATAACGTTATGTTAGAGCCTGTAGGCCTCATAAGTCAACGAGTTTAATTCAAAATAGCAAGAAAAAAAGGAAGATTGAAAAAATACGAATTCTGGTGGAAAAATACGAATTTTGGAGCTGCTGAGTACTAATTTGTGCTTCCAAAGGTTGGCAGCTCTGTACTTAGGAAATTTAATTTCTCTTTGACACGATGTACACCTTTCAAGAAAGAAAATTAAGTGAAATATTGATGAAAGGCTTATTGTGGATAGAATTACCCAGATCTTAGTTTTTGTTAAATGTCATTCAAGTTAACTAAACGTCTGTTTACCAGTAGGCTGCAAAAGTGCAGTTCTCACTTTTCTACACTCATCTCATCTACTTTGTGAGTACACAGCTATCTTGGCATTTCAATGTGAAACTGAAAGTAAATAATATCAAAAACAGTCAGTGTGCTGTACTGTAGTACAAGTTCAAGATGTCCTTGTCATTTATCATAGCATCCCCATTGAGGAATATATCTATTTAAAATATATTCAAAAGGTCTTATGAGTAAGGAGTAGGACGATATATTAACATTTCAAGAACAATTTAAAATCTTATGTCATAATCAAACAACTAACATAATTTTTCAAATATTAATGATTTTTATCCTGGCATTGCAGAGTGATCATGGTGATCAAAGTTTTCAAAATAAGGCTAAGATAGCACCAGAGAGCATCTAGAACCCCAGAGCTGGACCCCGGTCGCAAGAGACTTCGCGCTTCACGCTCGTGATGTGCGCTTCGCGCACATATTTTCCCGCGCAAGATCACTTTTCCCCCCTGCAACATGCTAGAATTTCAAGTTGTGGACCACCCTGTATGTCCCAAGACGATTATATGGTTTGTAGGGCTCTAATCCCGAAGTCAAGGTCAAAGGTCACAGACAGGGGTCAACAAACTTTTAGGGCCCAATGTTAAGTTTTTATGGCACGTTTTGATTATGGCTCAAAATTTTTGAATCATATGTCTGTTTGTGACCAAACTTGGATGGTAGATGTCTCTTGAGGAGTTCAAGGTCACCACAAGGTCAAAGCTCACAGACAGGGGTCAATTGAACTTTTAGGGCCCAATGTTCAGTTTTTATGGCACATTTCAATTATGGCCCATAACTTTTGATCCCTATATCCGTTTGTGACCAAACTTGGGTGGAAGATGTCCCTTGGGGATTTCAAGGTCACCACAAGGTCAAATGTCACAAATGGGTCAATGAACTTTTAGTGCCCAATGTTAAGTTTCTACGGCGCGTTATTATGGCTCAAAACTTTTGACCCATAACTCTGTCTGTGACCATACTTGGATGGTAGATGTCCCTTGGGGAATTGGAGGTCACCACAAGGTCAAAGGTCACAGACAGGGGTCAGCGAAGTTTTAGAGCCCAGTGTTAAGTTTGCATGGTGCGTTTCGATTATGGTTCATAACTTTTGATCCATTTGTCCTTTTGTGACAAAACTTGGATGGTAAATGTCCCTTGGGGAGTTGAAGGTCACCACAAGGTCAAAGCTCAGAGATAGGATCAATGAGTATCTGGGAGCTAGAAAAACATAAATTTCTTCTACGTGAATGGGCGAGACACATTTTGGCACTTGCATTGTGTCATGATTGCCTATACCTGCACTAAGCCACTCGCTTATTGCTCACTATTGCTCGCATTCACTGGTTGCCACTCACATTCACTTGTAAGCATTTACGCTTACAATTTTAAAACTAGCTAGCAACTAGCACAGGCCTGTGCGCTCATCTGTGCACAGAGTACGTAGAGAGCATGTTTCATGGCACTTTATTGGGTATGACTACGTTTGTGTTTGGGCAATATGTAGGTTGAGAATGCAAAGGTATGACAGCAGCATAAAGGCAAGTGCCTCAAGATCAAATATGTCTTAGAGATGAAATAAATATGCCCACATAGCTCTTTGTAATAATTTTGTCAAAATGGCAGTGTTTAGAATAGTTGATAATGATTGCAGTTGTAATGATACCAATGACATTACACACAGTGTAATATTACTACACATTAGTTATTAAAATGTAATGTACAAAATGTATCCTTTGTGTATTGCCTTGTTAAATATCTTTCAAATTAATGAATATACTTCTGAACTGTGTTTCCAGCTAAGAAAAAAAAAATTATCTCTGTCTTGTATTCTCAGGGGACTGTTGAACATGAGCCATAACAGGACATCGCCAAGTATTCTACCTATGCAGCAGAAGCATTCTACAGCCCAGCAGCAATCCAGAGTAATAGGAAGGTAAGCAAACGGCAAAGCAATGGGGCTCCCAAATCCCTGAAATTAAGGAATCTAAAAATCTACCCTAGTACTAGAAGTGATAAAGTTAGGTTAGTGCTGGGGGACCTTCCTCAGGGCCTGGGGGACCAAATTGGGGCCCAGTTGTCACATTTTCATCTTCTTGAAAGTGCACAGAAAAATTTTCAAGAAACTTGGCAGGTATTCACGCAAGTGGGATAGAATATATGATGGGAACCTTGTTCCACTTTGGGTCCCTCAGAGGGCCCAGAATTCCTTAATGAGAGACTCTTTAGAAAGATCTTCTCCAAAACCAAAATGATAGAGCTACTGTAAATGCTATAAGTAAGTATGTTTATGAGTGAAGTTTCAAGTTTGTTCCTGCGGTAACCCCTTAGTGTCTTCCTGAAAACCACACTCTGGCTTTTCACCAAACACCCTGCCCTAAGGTAATAGAAGATTAGAATAGATTGTTCCAATGGGCACAAGTCCACCCTAGGGATTGGGTGGGGCAGGGGGCCCAAAACCCCAAACTTACAGAATTGTTAAAAAAAAAAGAATCTTCCTTTGATCCAAAAATGATATTTTCACTAAAGTGCTAATATATGTTATAGTAAGTACATTGATGAATGTAGTTTTAAGCTTGCTGATGTCAGATGCGGGGGCACTCCTCCTCTGATCCTGAATTATGTTGGAAGACGCATGACCATGGTAAAAAAAATTTTTTTTCTTTCAATGGAATGTGACCCATCACATCCATCGATCGAAGCCACCAAGTAATGGCACCATTACCTACAATTCCTTAAAATAAACTATTATAATTTAACAATTCTGTAAAACCAAAAGTAATACAGCAAAATTAATGCTATGAGTTTATTGGTGCATGTAGTTTGTTCACGGCAGATACAGGGACCTAATGGGGGAAGGACGGAGAACAAATTTAGGACAAATTTAAAATTTTTTTCTTCTCAACATTACATTGTCAATCCTTACCATCTCTACATTTATAGTTTCTAGAGACATGGAATTGCTATTTTTACAAATGGGCGCCTTTACCCCCCTTGGGTTACCCCCGGCCGCAAAGACCTTAGATGGACAATTCTTAATAAAAACCAGTGGCTGGATTTTGACCAAACTTACCTGGAAACATCAGTGGGGGAGGGGATCATAGTCTGTATAAATGATGGTGGTGACCCCCGTTTAGCCCCTCGACAGGTGCGATATACCCAATATCAGGAGGATGTTGCCTAGTAGGTCTGCAACAATCCCCAAATCTCAAGATATTGAAATAGTTTGCCTCTGGTGAAGTGCCATGAAGGCAAAGACCAATGCTCAGGTGACTGCTAAACCCATATAAGCATGGGTCTCGTGTTTGATAAAACATTTGCTCATCTGGCAGGATAGGCTTATTTGTGTTCCCGATGGTACCTTGTAACAACTTGCCATTACTTTCTGAGCTTGCCAGATAGTCGTAGCTGTAATATGGTTTATCTGATGCATGTTTTTCCAGTGGCATCACACCCAACTCAACTGGGATGGGCGCATTCAACCGGCAAGCCAGCTTTGGGGGGCAGCAGAGTGCATTACTTGGCAACTTTGGTGGCTATGGTAATGGTGAGAAGCAGTCCTTACGTTCAGTTGTCTTTGATCTTCATGGAGATTCCTATCATCTCGGTGGAAGTAACCATCATTTTATCATGTGTGTGTGTGTGTGTGTATGCATGTATTATCACATATATTGTATGCTAATTTTTTACCAAGTATTCTCTTAAAAGCAAAATACTTGTATGATACAAAAATTGATGCTTGATATGGCTATATCGGCATTGGCATCTGTTATGATTTATCATATTTGCAAAGGATATCAAATTTTAAGGAAAAAAAATGGGATGGGGAATAGGAGTGCTTTCAAAATTAATAACAAATCACAATGAACAAGGATGATGGCATGGCAGCCTCACTACAAGAATGCATGAGTAGGGGCTCATGGAAGCAGAACAAAAGAAGAAAGCATGCATAAATTATACACAGGAACACTTGTTAAGCATGTGGTATTGAAATGGAATGACATTGCTAAATTTCTAAAATATGTGTGGCTCCTATGTCATTATCTTCGTTCAGTGTAGTTTGTTTTGGGTTTTATGAGGATTGATTTTTCTGCTCACGTACCACAATAAATTCCATGAATCCATGCATGGAGCTGTTGATTTATGTACTACAGGATGTGAAATTATGCAAATCATCTGGAATTTCCCTTTAAAGAAGAAATCCACTCCAAAATTTGTTCAATTTCATAAGAAAGAGACAAAACTTCCCTGCTGAACAGTGCAAGAGTGATTAAAATCGGATAAGAAATAAAGAAGTATTGGCATTAGATAGGAAGTAATGACATTCTGAAATTTCAGGATTTTTCAGACAATACTTATTGAACAGTCATTATGAATTGCAATAATCAAGTTTATGATGTAATGCTCTCACAATATCTCATTCATTTCATATACTTAAAATGACAGAAATCTTGTATTACAGCTGTAGAAATATAAGAGTTGGCTTAAAACCACCCAAAATAAAAAAAGAACAAATGTTACCTGTGATATATCTTTGTGTGGGAATATGCTTTTACCAGTATTAGCGAAAAACATAATTTTTTCCCGAATTGATGTATAAGATACGTGAAAAATAGGGAAGGCGTGATATCATCAAAACGCTCATTTGAATATTCATAAGGACTGGTCAAGAAATGTTTTAATAATTATTATGATAATAATAGTGGCTACTAGTGTAGTACCAACGGCATAAATCCGTACTGAGGAGTGGGGGGGATGATCGGCGATAGCCACCATCACCACGATTACAAGCCCATAACCGGACCGGTGCAGCCCTTGGGGGGGGGAAGAGAAGCTTTCCCCCCCCCCCCCCCACACACACACACACACATACACTTTACAGGGATCAAAATGTCCCACTCTTTTCCATGCAAAGTGGGAGGGAAGTGGCAGCAAAAATATGAAGACTTTTTGTTCTTGTTTTTATTTGTTTGTTGTTGTTGTTGTTTGTTTTTTTTTGCTTGTCAGCCGACTTTCGGCTGAAAATCAGACATTAAAAGTATGAAGACTTTTTTGTTGTTGTTTCTCTTGTCTTTTGATGTTCTTTCTTCTTGACTGACATGCGATTTAGACACCCCCCCCTTTCAAAAACGTAGCACAGCCCTGAATAATGCCCAAATAAATTCAATAAAATGCTAAGATGGATATCCATTTTTTTTTGTATGTAATAACTTAGTAGATATTTTCCTGTAGCTATTAATTGCTCTTCAATTTTCTTGATTTAAGTCAGTAAAGCAATCATCCCTGGGGCATCGTTCCGTTTTAATGATGGGGTAGGGGAGGGACTTGGAGTTTGAATATCTGTGCGAGGGAGCGGAGCGGCCTAGTGGGGGGAGGGTGTGGGAGGGGGGTATCCCCCTCCCACACAAGGAAAATGTAGCATTTTCAGACCTGAAATTCAGCAATCTGGCACACACTTTTGGTGAAATTTGGGATTTTTTTCCTATAAAAAAAAGTGAGAAAAAAAATCATAGATAATTGAATGACTACATCGTGGTATTCAGCTCTTGCTCCGCCTGTGCGACATCACTGTGAAGGCCTACTAAATAGTGGGGCCTATCACCGGCGTAGCCAGGATTTGATCTTAGGGGGAACAGTTAGATGCGAGGGAGCGATGCGAGCTAGGGGGGAGGGTGTGAACTTTTTGCATATTGCTGTTGTAAATGGTGCAATTTGATGCATTTTTTTGCATGTTTTATCGACTTGAAATAGTCCAACATGTTTAAGGTAGCAGTACATTTTATGTAGATGCACTGTAAAAACATCGGTGTTAGATTTAACACCATGGGTGTTACATCTAACACCGATCAAGCTTCAATAAAGGACCACACCCACAGGTGTAGAAAATGTATTGTGACGGTGTTAAAAAGTGTTCACCTGGCGCTTTGTGGTGTTAATTTGACACTGTGGCTGGTGATATTTTTGATACTGCGCTAGAGTTAATTCATTAATGACACCGCATGGTGTTGATTTGATATTGGTGGTGTTAATTTCAATGGTATAGCACCCGTCCAGCTTCAATAGGAGACCACATCAACTGGTGTTACTGTGGTGTAAATGTGTTTACACTTTTTTCAAAAATCAAGTACTTTATCGAAAAATTCTTCGTCGTCTTGTTCAGAATTAACAAGAAATTCAGTCCCTAAGAAACTACTAGTATTAAAAAAAAAAACAATTTTATATTTTGAAATGACATCCGAAGGTGTCAATCTAACACCATGAATGAGCAAAGGAAATTTAAAACCGGACTTTTTGCAGTGTTATTATTGAACAATTTTGCTTATAAAATGGTATCATTTAGAGAAACTTCTTGTATTAATTCTTACACTGAAGATCATGAACGCGATCATCAATTTTGACGTTGTACGGTCCCAAAACGGCCGTTTGTAGCTATATTTTTTCGCTTTGGAAATTAAGGGGGGCGCACCGGGCGCAACTGCTGGCAGTTACTGGCAGCAATATCAGGAGAATGACATAATGATTAAATGCCAGCGAAGCGAGCGAGCTTGAAAATGTTGATATTTACAGTCCAAAAACGGCCGCTTGTAGCTATATTTTTTCGCTTTGAAAATTAGGGGGGGTGTACCGGGCGCAACTGCTGGCAATTACCCGGCAGCAACATCAGGAGAAAGGCATAGCGATCAAATGCGAGCGAGCAAAGGAAGCGAGCTTGAAGATTTTGATATTGTACAGTCCAAAAACGGCCGCTTGTAGCTATATTTTTTCGCTTTGAAAATTAAGGGGGGGCGCACCGGGCCCAACTGCTGGCAATTACCCGGCAGCAACATCAGGAAAATGGTATAGCGATTAAATGCGAGCGAGCGAAGCAAGCGAGTTTGAAAATGTTGATATTGTACAGTCCAAAAACGGCCGCTTGTAGCTATATTTTTTTCGCTTAGGAAATCAAGGGGGGTGGAGGCGCACCGGGCACAACTGCTGGCAATTGCTGACAGCAACATCAGGAGAATGACATAACGATTAAATGCGAGCGAGCGAAGTGAGCAAGCTTGAAAATTTTGATATTTTACAGTCCAAAAAACGGCCGTTTGTAGCTGTACTTTTTTCGCTTAGGAAATTAAGGGGGTGGGGGCGCAACGGGCGCAACTGCTGGCAATTAACTGGCAGCAAGAAACATCTCGTAAACACATTTATGATGTAATCTGGGGAATTTCCAATCCCAGAACTGTATACTATTTTTGTAGGAGGGGGGAAACCCTCCGTTAATTGAAAGTATCTTATATCTCCTCCCACCCGAGGAACATTTGCATTTCTTTAAACTGAAGTAACAGACCTGGTGCACACTTTAAATGAAACATTTTGAAATCTGTCGATCTAAAGTGTATTAAGTAGAAATGACTGAACGGGGAGGGTATGGAAGGGGTTAGGCCTATCCCCTTCTTACGCGAGGGAGATTTTGTATTTTCAGAATTGAAATTCAGCCATCTTTGGGTGAAATATTGAGACAGTTTTCTATCAAAAAAGTAAGAGCATTTCCACATCTCGGGAGTTGCGAGGAGCAAAATGATCTGTTTGTCCCCAATACTTTTATGGGGGAACATCCCCCTCCCCCTCCATCGAAGCCTCTGCATATGAGGGAGCTTTTGTAAGTGAAAGATCCGCTGCACACTCTTTGATAAATATAAAGAAATAAAACGTCAATCTCAAAAGTGTACAAAGTCTATCGAAAGGGACCCAAGTAGTGGATCTTTTGCATATTCATGATTGCAATTCAGCAATCCGTTGCATAATTGTGGCGGTACTTGTCCAATTTTCCATAAAGAAAGTTCGAGATTTGTCCTCATCTCGGGAATTGCTTGGAGGACAAATAATTTGTCTGCCCCCAACATTTCCGTAGGGGGAGGGCAAATGCCCCTTTGCCCCCCCCCCCCCCCCCCCCCCCAGATAGATTCGACGCCCCTGATCATCCCTGGGTATGCCCACAGATGTATCAGAGTCATCATCGTTTCAGGAATGATGCAGGAAATGGAGGGTGGGGTTCAATTATGGCAGTATAGTTTTTGTTATTGTTTGTTTTTCGTACATAATTTGCAGATGGTCCCGAGTTGCGCGCTTCATAGCATGTTTACATGTAAGCCTATGCTATTTGACGTTGTCAATGTCTGGACCATACCTTATGTCGATATTACTTTCTTCGCGAGTGAGCGAAGCGAGCGAGCGCTTGAGAAAATTATGTATACATTATCCTACAAGATAGAATACTGTTCAGCTCTGTTACCTGTCTGAAGGCGGGCGTACGAACGTCATGCAATATGACAAAAATGATACAATCGCATTTCTGCTTCCTCCATTTTTTTCTCAAATTTCAGGGGGGGGATGATTGTACAGGCCATCCCCCCCTCCTCCATTTCAGGGGGGATATATCCCCCACATCCCCCCCCCCCCCCCGGATTTACGCCCATGTATAGTACACAGGTCCACCTTTCTGTGCTCATGGCCCTTCAAAAAAATGAAAAGATGGAATGTTCAAACATGACAACAGAGAAGAAATGGCAAACAAACAACAAACACATACCAGATAAAGAATACAATTGTTCCAAACATTATAGATTGCTAATTTCAGTAGATAGAGCCGGGGGGGGGGGGGGGGGGGGATATCTCTGCTGTCATCGACGTGATTGCACCGAAAATTAGCACACACATTGCCTGTGATGTAATCTAAAAATCTGAGAAGTTGATTTTTCAAAAATTTATCATTTATGCCAAATTATGCTAACTTATGCATAATGATGCATGAATATCAGACTTTTTGCTATGAATCACTAATAAAGCTCAAAACAGGCACATTTTTTGTATTTTAGTGTCCTCAGCAAATCTAGATGAAAAAAAAAATTGTGCCATCAGAAAAATTTCTTAAGTATATTACTGTTTTTTTCTTATGCATTTCTCTGTGTTTTTTTTTCAACTTTTTGTTTTTTATTGTTTTTTCACTGCAATTTGTCCATGTCATTGTTCCGAACATGAAAATGTGTCGTTAATTGATTTCAATCAATAACCCCCCCCCCCCCAAATAATCGTGCTTTTGTGAAATTTGACTGTTAGCACAGTTTGCTTTGAAATTGTATAAGAATTCATGTTTTTGAGCAAGTTTAGGTCTGACATTTAACTTTGGAAATGAAATGAAGAAAGGAAGAGGATGACAGGCAGATGATGGGACTGCACTCAAAAATCACAGACACATTATGTCATTCAGAAGAACAGATTTTGGTGCAGTTTTTCTTGCTCAGGCAATGCAAGTACGTCTTATAACTATGTAACGTAATTGTACTGGCAACATAAACACATCTTACAAAAAATGTCACACTGAGCCGTACTTGCCACACAACAGAGGCACCTGTACGTGCATTGCACAGTCAGTGTGTGAGTTTGGACAAGACATACTAAAATATTTTCTGTGGAGATTACAAGAGGTCTGGGCAGGCCCACACAAAGGACATACATGTACCTACAATAACATAGGGGGTAAATTGGGTGTGCTCCTGCTACAATCACACTTATTCACAAATCGTCGCTGGAGCAATAAGACCTCGTATCTACAAAATGTCAAATGTTCAGAAGAGCAAAAAAACATGGCGGCCAAAGCACTGTGGCGAATGGGATACCCTTTCCTGTGACATGCCGTGGTGGCTTCATTTTTGTCTCGCCCACCGGAGGTGAAGGCGAGACTAAGGGATCCAAATGGCGTCCGTCCGTCGTCCGTCGTCCGTCACAAATGTTAAAGTTTACCTGCAAGACTCTCTTATGATGCATAACTTGGCAACTGTTACAGCAATGGCAGCCACACTTGGGTGATAGAAGCACTAGGGGTATCTTCATGTTATGGTGTTGTCGGAGGTCATATGATGATGTCAAAGGTCATTTTAGGTCATATATTAAAGAGTATGTGCAAGACTCTCTTTTCTATGTTAAAGTTTGCCTGCAAGACTCTCTTTTGACAAATAACTTCACATAAGTTGCTTGGATTACAACCTAACTTGGGTCATAGATGCACTGGGGGTACCTTCATGTTATGGTGCTGTTGGAGGTCACAGGATAAGGTCAAAGGTCATTTGAGGTCATACGTTAAAGTTTACTTGCAAGACTCTCTTATCACATGTAACTCGACATATGTCGCTACAATGGCAATCAAACTTGGGTGATGGATGCACTGGGGGTACCTTCATGTTATGGTGCCATAAGAGGTAACATGATAAGGTCAAAGGTCATTTTAAGTCATACGTTAAAGTTTACTTGCAAGACTCTCTTACCACACTTAACTCAGCACATGTTGCAACAATGGCAATCAAACTTGGGTGATGGTAGATGTCTCTTGGGAAGTTGAAGGTAGCCACAAGGTCAAAGGTTACAGACAGGGGTCAACAAACTTTTAGGGCCCAATGGTAAGTTTTTAGGGCGCGTTTCGATTGTGGCTCATAACTTCTGATCCCTATGTCCGTTTGTGACCAAACTTGGATGGAAGATGTCCCTTGGGGAGGTGAAGGTCATCACAAGATCAAAGGTCACAGAAAGGGGTCAACAAATTTTTAGGGCCCAATGTTAAGTTTTTATGGCACGTTTCGATTATGGCTCATTACTTTTGATCCCTTTGTCCGTTTGTGACCAAACTTGGATGGTAAATGTCCCTTAGGGTGTTGAAGGTCACCACAAGGTCAAAGGTCATAAGCAGGTCAATTAACTTCTGGGAGTTATAAAAAATATTAATTCCTTGTACGCGAATGGGGCGAGACACAACTTGGCGATTGCCTTGTTGGAGTAAGACAGTTTGGATTTGGACAGGACGTCACTTAACCCACTATTTGACCATTGATCCAAAAAACTCATTTTCACCAAAATTGCAGACACAAGGTCTTATCACCCCAGCGGTGGAATGTAGGCTAACAGCCCCACAACTCTTGCAGGCATGCACATGCAAAAACATACATTGGTGGTGACCAAAGCTTTAAATATCCAATGAAGGCAGTTTAGTGATAGTTTAGGACTAAGAATATTCTAGAAAGTGAAGGATATACATGTAACAGCAAATCTCTCCTTATTTACGTCTTGTGTTTAGGTGCACAGAGCTGGTTTCCAGCACAAATCACATGTGGAAGTTGAGCCTAAAGGCCCAAAGGTCTGGGGGGCATTTTATCAAGCTAGCATTTTGTCTGATTTTTTTAGACAAATTTGCTCTCAGCTAATCAGATGCAAGGATTTTAGGATCTTAACCCATTAAGGGTGAGTCCCAAGTATACTCAGGCAGGTGTCTATGCTAAATGCGTGTTGTAGCAAAATCAGCCCATCCTCAAGGGGTTAAAGGGCTCATATAGTTTTGGTTGAGACATCACTTCAGGTTTTTAACATTTTGGGGTGAGATTATGAGAATCCTCGTTAATATGAAATATGAAAGAGCAAGTAATTCCAAGAGGAATTCAACGTTTATTTGATGAAAATTGGTTATGAAATGGCCGAGATACCCAAAACAGATTAATACTAAAATATGGGACCTACACTTTATTATGATCACTTTGTTTTACCTTGTTTTTGGATGTCTCGGCCATTCCAAAACCAATTTTCATCAAATAAACTTTGAATTCCTCTTAGAATGGCATGCTCTGTACCATTTCATAAGTGGTTACTTGGTATCTCGCAAAAAGTTAAAAAGCCAAATCCTCAGCTCCACAAGTACTTTACTGTCCCTTTCAGATATATGTAGTTTGTCGAATATATATATATATATATATATCTCTGACAAAACTCTTGATGAAATGCTTCCTGGAATGTCACCAGTTAATTGCTTGTTAAAAGTCTTCCATGAATTACTTTACTGAATTGTTTATACACTTTTAAACCTCTTATAGCAAATGACTCATCGCTCAACCTTGACAGCGCGGACTTCCCAGCTTTAGCCACAAGAGGGCGTCAAACAGGAGAGAATTCATCAGGCAATGTCAGTTTGTTCCAACCTAACCCCATGGCAGGCAGGCCTGCTTATGGTAAGCCATCATGTCCCAGGAATAGAATTTTCACCAACACATACTTTTCCATGGTTCTACTTTTCAGCTATAAACCACTTAACCCGTTGAGGATGAGTCCCTAGTATACTCGGGCAAGCGTCTGTGGGAAATGCATGTTGTAGAAAAATCAAACCGTCCGTTAAAAGGACAGACACACTTCAAACTGAAAACTAGTTGCCCTTGTCAAAATGACAACAAAAGGAAAAACCAGCAGTGACTCGTTGCTCCCTGGCCAGTTGTGCTGTCGACGCTCCCAGAGCCATGATAGACCAGCTGCACACACTCACTGATACACTGTACAGTGCTCCTTTTTCTGAGAGACGTTTGCCTCGTTGAACCAGGTGAAGGCTGATCTTATTCCAAATAAAAATCTAGTCAAAAGTGTTAACAAAATACGAACTTACTAGATATAGTGTCTTTCTGATCAATGTACTCTCATACTGAATTCTACAACTTACGGAGCAAGGAGCATGGAAGTCTACTCCAAAATCATGTCTTTGCATAATACTGCCTCATAAGTTTATATGAGCGCATTAGACAGTGCAGAAGATTAATCTCAATCATGTACATTCAAATATAACATTTGTCAGTATACAATGTATGCATGCAGTGCTTAGGGTCATTGTAATTTCACACTGTTTCGCTTGCTTGAATGGTTTGCTCGTTTTGTATATACAGTCAAACTCGGATACCTCGAATTCGTCGGGACTGAAGAAAATGGTTCGAGGTACGCGAATTTCGAGGTACGCGTACGTCGAATTTTCTTCGACTTATCCGATGTTTATCGATGTTCGACGTTTATCGATGTTCAACATGGTGTCTGTTATAGTGCCTACTGATTGTTTGCATGCTTGTCAATTTGAATTGAATCAACTTTTATATGAATGAATTGAGTGAAAATCGGAAATGAAATCAAAATTTCAGAAATAAAGATTTTGGTGGCCCGATCGCGCCACCAAAAAAAAAAAAAAAAAAAAATTGGATGTTTGCCTTTACTTTTGAAAATGAACAGCGGTAACAATCGGCTACGTAAGATGCTAAAATAAATGTCAGGGGTTTGCGTTTAATTGTGGAAATGAATGACGTTAATATTCGACTCAGTATGATACTAAAATAAATGTCGGATGTTTGCTCATACTTTTGGAAATGAATAACGATAAGACTCAGCTCCGTATGGTGCTAAATCTAATGTTAGATATTTGATTTTGCGTTCGGAAATGAATAAGGATAACATTCGGCTCCGGAAGACGCTGAAATAAATGTCGAATTTTTGCTAAGACGTTCGGAAATGAAAAACAATAACATTCAACTCCATACGATGGTTAAATAAATGTCGGATGTTTCCTTATACTTTCGAAAGTAAATAGCAATAGCATTCGGCTCCGGAAGATGCTAAAATAGATGTCAGATGATCGTTTTTATGTTCGGAAGAAAATAGCAGTAATATTCTGCTCCATCATGTCCATATGATGCTAAAATAACTGTCTGATGTTTGCTTTTAAATTTCGAAATGAATAACAGTAACATTCAGCTGCGTTTAATGGTAAAATTAATGTTTGATGTTTGCTTTGACGTTCGGAAAAGAGTAACAATAATATTCAACTCCTGGCAATGATGAAATAAATGCTGGATGTTTGCTTTTACGTTCGAAAGTAAATTGCAATAACATTTAGCTCCGGAAGATGCTAAAATAAATGTCGAATGTTTACTTTGATGTTCTAAAGTGAATAACAATAATATTCAACTCCGTACGCTGATAAAATAAATGCCGGATGTGTGCTTTTACGTTCGAAAGTAAATGTCAATAGCATTCAGCTCCGGAAGATGCTAAAATACATGTCGAATGATTGCTTTTACGTTTGGCATGTTTGGAAGTGAACAGCAGTAACATTCTGCCCCATACGATGATAAAAAAATATTGGATATTTGCTACGGTACATTTCGAAATAAATATCAGTAACATTCAGCTATACGTTTCATGGTCCATAATGTCTGATGTCTGCCTTGACGTTCAAAAATGAAAAACAGTAACATTCGGCTCCGTGCGATGATAAAATAATTGTCAGATGATTCAATTCACTTTCGGAAGTGGACAGCAGTAACATTCGGCTCCGTTCGATAATGAAATAAATGTCGGATGTTTGAAATGAATAACGGTAATATTCCGCTCCTTACGATGCAAAAATAAATAACGGATTGTTGCTTTAACATTTGGAAATGATTAATGGTATTAATCCGCTCAGTTAGATGCTAAAACAAATGGCGGATGTTTGCTTTCACGTTTGGAAATGGATTAGTATAGTATTCAGCTCCGTAAGATTCTAAAATGAATGTCGGTTGTTTGCTTTTACATTTAAAAATGTATAACGGTAACTTTCGGCTTTTTACAATGCTAAAACAAATGTCGGATGCTAACAAATGTCAGCAAATGCTCCCATTTTCTCTTTTCAAACGTAAGTTTTGACGTCCTCAATATAATGGGCATCAACTTTTTAAATAATCTCTACGCCTATTTGTCAAATCTTTAAAGACAGAGTAAGATAATTGAATTTTCTATTTATTTGTTTTAGACATGGGCATCAGTATCACTTCAATGATGCTTAATATTAATTTGTCTATGTTTAGTAGGACCGATTTAGTTTTTCTAATGTTTTTCCTGATTTGTTTTTTTTTTTTTTGTTACCAGATTTTACTTTCGACCACCAGAAAATAAAAATCAATGATATTGGTGGCCCGATAAAACTTAGTGCGGAGCCCTGTGTATTCTATTCTTCATTGTGATCGGCCTATACTTCCAGATTTTCATAATCGCATTGCTGGAAAAAAAAAAAAGTTTCAGTGCTTGCGTTCTCGGGGAAGTAAACTTTGTGAAAGGCAAAAAAAAAAAATAGTTTAAAAAAAGGCACTACGAGGGAGATTGATGTTTTGACAGTGGAGCGTGATTAATGGCAAAGATATAACTGTCAACGTAAGCAGGTGCGCCCCGACGGTTGAGAAATCTACGCGCACGGTATGACTGTCTCAATCAAAAATCAAAACACAGTGGTTAAAGAAAAGCAAATGATGGGGCAGCGCGTAGTGCTATCGTAAAGCACTCCATTGGCACAGGTGCTATGTGCATACCATGTACGTGTGTTGGTAGGTGTTGGGGATTTTCCTTGTCAGCTGTGAATCGGGTATTTCTTCTTGGGCACGCGATTGTTCTGGTCTCAGAATATTTACAATCGAGTGTGAAAACATTTGTGACATGTCTTCGCTGTCCACGCGCGCTTAATCGGAGATGCTGTGTGATGTTTGCAATTTCGATTCGAGCAACATGCTGGGAAAAACAATAAGTTAATTAAGATCGGGACATTAGATTTCCCTTCGAGGTAACCGAACTTCGAGTTATCTTTTTCGAGCTACGCGAATTTTAATACACGGAAACTCCATCGGAACAATCGGGACTTTCATTTTGCCCCCGAGGTAAGTGATATTCGGCTTATCCGACGTCGAGGTATCCGAGTTTGACTGTATTGTTATGTTCGCGCTTCTTGTTTCATATGTGCGGTTCTACTCTAACGAGTGCACGTCGAAAACGTTCAGTAGTATGTATTTGTTTAACCTTTTTCAACATTCCAAGTTCTATGCAACACTGCTGCAACAGTCAAAGAGCTTTGATCTATCTGATCAACCTGGCAGTATGATTGCTTCACTGGGAGTCGGCATATATTTGTGACTCTCATTCAAAAGTCTTGCAATTCAAGTGGATGTGATGCTGCATGCACAAGATAATCACACTGAGCAGTTTTATACTTGACCATGCATATACAATGAGCATATGTGACCTGCTACAACAAAAGGATCCGAAAGTTGGGAGAAGTCGATTTTCTGAAAATGACATAGCATTATTCCCTTACTCTTCCACTTTGATTTCATATATAACAACACGATTCATAAAATAACTTGGTTTGCAGAGATTTTATGAGAGCATGTCGAGTGGTGTAGGAAATCAGCGTTTTGAGGAAACCACCTTCAAAGTTTTCCTTCCTACACAATCATGATCAAGGGGAGATAAGACAGTTTTCACCTCTTGACAATTGAAGGTATGCTCCAGCAACCTCCACGATGTTCATTCAAGCTTAGCGTCAACAGTCTATGCATGACCAATCAGTAACCAGGATGCCACACACACCAACCAATAAGATTACTCCCTTGTTGCTGGGGGCGGAGTCTGTCTGCAGCGCTAAATCCAAATCTTTGGGCACATTTCTCTTCTTTTGAAAGTCAGAAAATCATGACCCAGAAAATGCTAATTTCTTGACTTTCCCATGATCATTTAGCTTCGAAATTTCAGCAGATGATAGATGATACATTAGACTACAAAATTATACTGAAACAAAAATTCATTGGTTTTGACCAATTTTGATGATCTCACTTCAAACTAATTTTCTCAGCTCAGCCGTCAGCGACTTTTGATCCTCATGTCATGGCAGGTCACATATACATCATAAAGAGCACAAGTATAAATTTTGTACATCACAGTCACGGAACTATGATAATTCCTCACATAATTCTTAGCAATGCTCTTTAAATGCAACGCACACAGTGGCTAGTCTTTCCTTCTATTAGTCAAACATCTAAAATATCAAAAAGTGCAGTGACCTCTGCCATTCACACTAAATAATCAGTGAGCATAAATCTGTCAGTCTTGTTATAGAGGGGGGTGCTGTCATCCTCTAGCATTCTAATATTACATTAGTAGATAATACACAAGCATCATTCATAGATCATCAACTCCTTTGGGTAACACATACGTAACTCCAGAATATAGTTATGTATATGCATATTGGTGAAGTCTTAACATGCAACCTCCAAATCAATTGACTGTGGTTCATTATACAAACACTCAAATACAATACACGTCATGAGAAACACAGTGACTTACCTAGTCAAAAGAGCCCACACATATTTTCTAAACAGGTTGCTCCACATGGTAGTCAATTGATGTGCCACAACCAGTTGTATCTGAAAGACAATCACAATACTGCTGCTACTTGTAAGAGTGAACCAATGTTTTCTGGCTAAACTCTGAGCAGATAAAAGTGTGTTTGAATCAGAGTCACAGAAAACTTTCTAGAGCATACAATGTAGGTAGAGTGGATGCAGGTTCCAAAGTGTTGGCAGGAAGCAGATATGCCTGCAGTGGCTTTTACATTTTGGAGATATATACAGTGTGTCTCTAAAAAAAGTAAACCCAACTTCAACAGCAAATTTTCAGAAAACTGTAAAATATTTGCACATTATTTTTTCATGGTTAGATACTGTAAAACATGATATATTCGCGGTATGAAATTTTCGTGAATTGGAGCCGACAGCCCTTTTCGTGGCATGAAATTTTCGCAAATTGCCACTGGTGTTCAATGCATGTAGTGTAGACAAAAACTTTCGCGTGCATTTTAATTTCGCGAATTTTGGCGCTCACGAAATTCGCGAAATTAAAACGCACGCGAAAATTCCTCGTTTTACAGTAGTCCAATAAAGGTGTGATTTCACGGAGCACGCGAACGATTTGCGAAGGACGCGAATGGCAAAATCCAGCATTCGTATTTTAGTAAGCAAAAGATCGCCAATCGAACGTGAGGGTTCGGAAGCATCGTCAATTGTTCGCGAATGTCGTTTTTACTTCGGCGACAATTTCAAAAAAATTTGAAAATTTTGGCGAACCTTTTCCGCACACTTGGTCGTGATTTGCTCGTGATTTGTTTTCTAAAGTGTCTGTAAAGCCTCGTCATATGCGCAAGACCTTCGCAAGACACGCGCGATGTTCACAAAATGTTCGTGAAACCCCAAACAGACCCCGAAACTTAATTTGGAGAATGTCTCGCGTATGTTTCGCAAAATCTGCGAAGTTTCTCCGATCATTTTACGATGTAACCGCAAACTGTTCGCGTACCTTTTGAGACATTCTTACGAATGTTTAGCGCATGTTTGTGGGATGTATGACCTACGGTTTCTCCAAATCAAACTCGTAGCATACATCTAAACATCAAACAATTGTTAACAACTACAGTGTACATAGTAAAAAAGAAATCAAACACTAGCAAAGAGAAAGAAATGTTTGATGTAAGAAAATTGCAGAATCTAAAGTATGCCGAAATTACATATGAAACTAGAAATTATGTGTTGGAGAAACTGAAAAAAAAAAAAATCAAATGCTACACTAGTGGAGATAGGTCCTATGAAAAAACTCTAGGCACGCACACAATAGAGAAATGAGAGAAAATAAAGGAGAATTACACGAAAGAACAAAAAAAAACTTCAACTCAAGACAGCTCCCACCTCTCGGGTACATTTTCTCCCATGATTATTGAAAAAAATGCGTTTTTTGCATTTCCGTCGCGTGTTCTTCGTGTATGTAACATGATGTATTTTAGCAATGATACACACGACATTCGCACATACGTCGTGAGAACTTCGCACAAATTGCGCAAGAATGCTTTTCAGCTTCATTGTCGGAACACATCCGGAGAAAAACTGTTTTGAATATTGGATTTTTCCATTGACATCCTTCGCAAATCGTTCGCATGCTCCGTGAAATCACACCTTAAGTCCTCTATCCAATGATACCACGTAGGTTATGTAACTCTCATGCATGACTGAGCATGATTCAACTTAGTGAATGGGTGTGAAATCATCACTGTGGCAAGTTATTTCTTGCTATTGTCGTGCATTCAGGGCATATTTGAAGTTAAATTTTTGTCACATGTTAGGCTTATGATTACATAACAACTTCAGCAAAGGTTCCTGACACAGGCACACTTCACATGCTTTCCAAACATGGTACAGTTGACAATTGAGCAGAGAGTATTCCTGGTAACTCAATACCAGGAAACAAGAAGTTTCGTGAAAGTTCAAGAGGCTTTTCGGGTGCAGTTCCCCAACAGGCAGCCTCCAACAAAAAGAGCCATCCGGTACAATGTGAGAAAGTATGCTGATCACGGAACCAGTTTGAACAGGAATAAAGGACACTCTGGCCACAGACGAACTGGGAGGTCTGCTGAAAACATCCAAGTGGTGAGAGAGGCCATCCAAGCCAACCCATGCATAAGCACCAGGAGAAATGATACTGGAATTCCACGCGCAACTTTTAACAGAAAAGCAAGACTGGATTTCCATCTCCATCCATATCATGTTCATGTTCAGCACCAACTTCTACCAGCTGATTTTCCCAGACGACTTCAATTTTCACAATGGTTTGTGAACCAGTGCAACCGTGATCAACAGTTCCTCCAGTTTTTTACCATCAGGGATGAAGCAACGTTTTCCATGGATGGAATGGTAAACGCCCTCAATGAGCACGAGTATGCTGAACTCCATCATCCTCCGGGATATGCTTTTACTAAGAACATGAGCAGGGAGAAAGTGAGTGTCTGGATTGGTCTTTGTGGCAATGGTTCATTGGTGGGACCTTACTTATTTGAAGGCAACATCAATGGCAGGGCATACCTTGACATGCTGAACAATTTTATTGTGCCTGAGATGGAACAGATCTTCCCCTGACAACGACATGGAGCATTTCGTAGGGCCTGGTGGGCTCAGGATGGGGCCCCAGCCCACAGACTTATTGCCGTTAGAAATCGCTTGACTGAACTCCTTGGCAATCGCATCATTGCTCTTCATTTCCCAGTTGAGTGGCCTGCACGTTCACTAGATCTGACACCATGCAATTTCTTTCTTTGGGGGTATCTTAACCCTAACTAGGCCAGGGGGGGGGGGGCCTCTGAGGCCCCCCCCCCTCGACGTTTCGCGCGATGTATCGCTATCATGAGAAGCTATCGCCGCGACGTTTCATTACTTTTTTCTTTCGAGTCTCCCACATCTTTTGACACCAAATTTGCGACGCTCGGGTGTGCAGTTCTGAAGTTGCGCATAAATATGCATGTGCATGTCAGACCAAAAATTGCTCGAAAACGTGAATTTGTGTACAATTTCAATGCAAACTGTGTTTACAGGCAAATTTCATAAAAGCATGATTATTTTGGGGGTTTATTGATTAAAATCAACTAATAACGCATTTTCTTGTTCGGAACAATGTCACGGACGAATTTCATCGAAAAAACAATGAAAAACATTAAGTCGGAAAAACAAAGAAATACATAAGAAATTCAAAAAAACAAAATACTAAGGAAATTTTTTCTGATTGTGCAATTTTTTTCTCTTACATTTGCTAAGGACACTAAAAAGAATATTTACACCAAAATTGTGCCTGTTTTGAGCTTTATTTAGTGATTTATACCAAACTGTCTGATTTCATGCATCATTATGCATAAATTAGCATAATTTAGTGTAAATGATAATTTTTGAAAAAATTAACTTCATGGTACTTTAGATTACATCATAGGCAATGCGTGTGCCAATTTTCGTCGCGATCGCGCGGTCGACGGCCGAGATCCGGAGGGGGGGCCTGGGAGGCCCCCCCCCCCCCCCCCAGCTCTATCATCTACCTAAATAGCCCGGCCTAGTTAGGGTCAAAGGAAAAGTGTTCCAAACCCCACCGGCCACAATTCAGGAGCTGAGGCAACGGATAACAGACGAAGTGAACCGATTACGACAAGATCAAGGAATGATCAGGCATGCTGTCAGGGACATGAGGAGGCGTTGCGAGCTTTGCATCGAAAGGAATGGCGGTCATGTCGAGGGTACAAAACCCTAAGGTATGCTCATAGGGAATCAGACATTTCCTATGTCATTTGATTGATGAACTTCCAATCAAAGTGCAATACTAACTTGCCACAGTGATGATTTCACACCCATTCACTAAGTTGAATCATGCTCAGTCATGCATGAGAGTTACATAACCTACGTGGTATCATTGGACAGAGGACTTATTGGACTATCTAACCATGAAAAAATAATGTGTAAATATTTTATGATTTTCTGAAAATTTACCGTTGAAGTTGGGTTTACTTTTTTAGAGACACACTGTATATTGGAAATATTGGAATCACAAACATTCCCCTAACAAGTCAGAGAGAAAGCTTCAAGAAGTGAACTGACCAGTCAAACTCTCATTGGTTCATGTCTTCATGATATCATTCAACCCCAGACTTATAATTTGGTGGATTCCATATACGGTGCGCTACCTATCGGTTGTAGCAGACAGGCCGAAATCCGTGATGCCTTATGGGAAAAAGTCGACATCAAAATTACTCGCATTATATGCACATGCAGCAGCACAGCTCAGCTCAGCCGGCCGCGCCGGGCAGGCGGGCGCTGCCCGGGCTGAGCCGGCCGGATATCGATTGCGAGATTGAGAGATAGATCGATACGGTATGGTATTAGCAGCAAACTGGCTTTTCCGTGTTGCATGTTCGACGCGACGTGTGTACACTCCAAAATGCAGGCTTGGCTTTTGACTTATTATACCCCCGCCAAACGAAGTTTGAAGGGGGTATATAGGAATCAGCGGACGGTCGGGCGGTCGGTCGGGCGGTCGGGCGGTCGGTCCGTTGCAAATCTTGCGTCGCGAACTACTTCCTCAGTTTTCAACCGATTCCCATAAAACTTGGCACAGATGTGTGCCTTGGGTTGTAGATGTGCAAGACGTATTTTTTGACAGTACCCAAAAGTACGTTGCCATGGTAACAGCATATTATGGGCAAAAAAGGGTACAAATCTTGCGTCGCGAACTCCTCCCACAGTTTTTGATCAATTTTTATGAAATTAGGTACAGATGTTCATCTGAATATGTTAATGTGCAAGACACATATTTCCGCAGTGGCAAAAAGTGCGTTGCCATGGTAACGGCATGTTATTGGTAAAATATAGGGCAAAATGCTTCATGGCAAAACTGCTTCATCAGTGTTCTTCCAATTCTCATGGAATTCATATTGAATGTTTGTCTTAGGATATAGGTCAGCATGACACATTTCTTGACAGTGACAAAAAGTATGTTGCCATGGTAACAGCTCACATATTATGAGCCAAAATGATGGAAAATTTTGTGTTGCAAACTACTCAGTTTTGCCCAATTTCCATGAAACTTGGTACAGATGTGTGCCTTTGGTTGTAGATGTGCAAGACGCATTTTTTGACAGTACCCGAAAGTATGTTGCCATGGTAACGGCATATCAATGGCAGAAGATCAAGGAAAGATCTTGCGGATTTAACTACTTCCTCAGTTTTTTTGACCAAAGCTTATGAAATGTGGCACACACCTTGATCTTGGTTGGAATATGTGGAAGACATATTTTTCGGACGTGTCGGAAGCTGCGTTGCCATGGTAACGGCATATAAATGGCAGAAGATCAAGGAAAGATCTTGCGGATTGAACTACTTCCTCTATTCGACTGAAGCTCATGAAATGTGGCACACACATTGGTCTTGGTGGGAAGATGTGCAAGACATATTTTTTGGATGTGTCGGAAGCTGCGTTGCCATGGTAACGGCATATTAATGGCGGAAGATCAAGGAAAGATCTTGTGGATTGAACTACTTCCTCAGTTTTTGACAAAAGCTTATGAAATGTGGCACACACAATAGTCTTGGTGGGAAGATGTGCAAGACATTTTTCGGACGTGTCGGAAGCTGCGTTGCCATGGTAATGGCATTTAAATGACAGAATATCAAGGAAAGATCATTCCTTGGGTAAGACTGTCGTCACGGGGCGGGGGTATTAATCACCTTCAGTGATATTTCTAGTTTCTTTGGCAAAAGACACCAAAGCTGGTTGGAAAAAAAGGCTTTCTTCCTATGTGATGCAACATCAGAAAGTTAATTTCTTTTCTTTATCTACCTCAGGTTAGAACCAACACAGAAAAATAACAAACAGTGACAAAGGATTGAACGTGTTGGTCAGAGCTGAGCATGATTATTAGCTCGCTGTTTACTTATTCACCGTTGTAATTCGGGCATGAGCATTGCGAAGGTGGACATAACACAAACATAGTTTATATAGCAAGAGAAACGTTAGGCGGTATGACAAGATAAAGTATTAATACTATAAGATTAAATGCCTAGAGACTGAGAAGGGAGGAGGTTAGAAAGTGCGTCTGACTTGATGTACGAGTCCCTAGCTTTGTCCGACTTCCAACGGCCGTGCTGAGAAATCAGGAATGAAGGTACGCGATTGTTGCTAGCTGAGGATGCTCCATCTGACCGGAGGCTATGCAAGCCAAACTTAGAAACATCCGGAACAAAGGGCTTCAAAGCCTCTAGGACTACCTCGCGGGTTCTAGTGTAACTAAGGCCATGGGAAGTCGCGATAAGGCCACCCTTGGAAAGAGTAAGCCTGCGGATCACTGGTAGGGGAGAATGAGGAGGATCGCCAACTGCTGCAAAGTATCGCTCGGCTATAACGTCGGGGCAGGTCGGTTTAGATGTGCTGGCAATAGGTACGTCTCTGCCTTGACGAAACTGGTCGGTTTTTGAAGACGATAAGTGTAGAACTAGCCGATCATGATGGGTGGTGCAATCCTTCCTCCTCGGCCTGCTGAGATCATCGAAGCGCAAAAATCCGGCGTAAGAAACGAAACATACGAATAAAATGCGGAGGTCAGCTAAGGATGCATTGAGGTGACCATGAGAAGCGAGAAGATTTGACAGGATCTCTGGAGTGACAGGTTCTTTGCGACAAACGGGGAACGAGTGGATGCGATAATAACCCTGGACTGTTGTTTTTACCATAGGATCGTCTGTAGGAGAAGGAAGGCCCGCAAGATTGTGAGCCCATTTGACTGAAGCGACGAGCAAATCTGCTGCGGTCTTCGCTCCGTTGACTGAAGACAGGTGACAAAGGTACAGGCAGAGATGGTAAGCTTGGACTGGAAAGGATGGAACTTCAGATTTGGAGATGGCCCATTGGACCCATCTGGCCCAACAGGATTTATATTTAGATGTGGTAGAAGAAGCTTTAGCGGACATGAGAGACGGAAGCACGTCAGAAGCCAGGTTGCGTAGGTGGGGATCGGTGACCAACTCTTTCTTGGTAGACCATGTTTCTATAAGTTAGCTCGTGAGAGCAAAGAATGGGAAAAAATCAATAAGGAGAAAAAGACATTCGAAAGACTGACAAAATGCGTGAAAGGTCAGGATAATCAAATAGAGATTTTTGATTAACAGCATTAATTATGCTTAATAAAACAATGTAAATAGAGCATTGCTCTTTCACGAAAGAAGCATCAATATAATAATTTAATCAAAAGAATATCAATGGGGAAGTGAAGAAAAACTGAGAAGTGAGTGAAAGGTAAGGATGCAAGGCGCCCAGTACCAGACTAATGTGCAAGACACTAGTACTCGGAGGCCATGAAAAACCCCCATATTTATTGATGGAGGAAACGTGGTTGCGTCCAAGGATACTGAGCGAGGGCGCACTCCCATGCTCCTTGCTCCTGAAGAACCGACAGAGGGGGGAGGGGCGGGAAGTAGAGCTAATAATGCTCAACCGAGAATGAAGAAGGAATGCGAGCTAGCGCTATAACAGAGCTGCCAACTATTACGGATTTCCCGTAATCGTTACGGGAAATGATCACGATTACGGGAGTACGGAATGTCGCCTCAAAATTACGGTTTTTGGAAATTCCGATAATGCCCTATCGCCTATGCAGCAATTGCAATATACTAGCAGACTACACACTGTACATGTTTCATTCTCCAGCCGGCCCGCGTTGCCTGGTTGCCCACATTTGTGTGTGTCGGTGTCTGTATACTCGACGTGTGTGTTCGTAGCTTCCATTATAGAAAAGTGTGTGCACACGCAATTCGCTGCTTGCGTACTGTGTACACCGAACGGAAATTCGCGCGCGTGAATCCCTGTCGCCTACGGACCCTGGATGTTTCCATCGATCGCCATGGGATCCCCATGTGTGGCCGGCCGGCTGGGGACCGGAGCGTGAGTACATGTAGTAGCTTAGCTACACACTGTAGCCAGCTGCCACTATAGACAGTACCCTATTTCGTTTTGAGTCGGGGTAGAAGCGCTCCGTTGTGCAATGTCTGCTTCTTTTTCTCTACTTCTTCCGTTTTTCCCTTGCCTCCCAAGTACGAAATGATTTTTAGAGTGTTGTGTGTGTTTTTTGTAACGTTATTGCATCATTTTTCTGCAAGGAAGAGGTGAGTTTCTGTTCGTGTACTGATGATGTGCACTGCAGTATGTGCAGGTGAAAAGCGTTCAGACTTTCTTTCCCGAGTATCGTGGAAACTTGATGTATTTCTAGGCCTATAAAAGGAGATCTCATGTAACAGAATACTTATAACAAACTATTTTCAGATCAAAATGAATTAATTTCCCTTGTTTTGTATCGTTTATTGACGATCTCAAGGATCTCGTCGTAATACCGAATTTCCAATGTGTAGATCTATTTGATTTTCGCGTAGCTTTCAGTGCTGCAAACTTTTGCTAGGGCCTAATCTTACTACAAAACTTATCGTTCTATTTCTGTTGTTTCTCACACCTCATTTGGTACGATTTCTTCCATTTTATATCACTTTATCCGTTCTCTTTATGCTTTGAAATATTTAAACGTAATTCTTTCAAGTGTCTCGCACTGTTATTTTCATAACGGCGATTTCTCCGCTTTCGTGCAATACTTTTTCGAATCGAAGCGACGTGTGTTGTCTTTTCTAAATATTTGTGTTGTTGGGAGGTGTTGATACTTTGTATTTGTTATACTTATTTATTTTCCTCCGTGTTTATCTCGAGGGACTATGCGTGTTTCTTAATGTTAATAGGAAAAGGCTAAAATGATATGAGTGATGTCTGATGGTGATGATGAAAACCGTATGCTGGTACAAAAAGATGTCTTACTGTGAATGCTGAGCGTACGTGCCGTTCGTTTTATTTCACTTTCCCTCTTATTCTTCTTTCCCCCTTACTCTTCTTTCCCCTCCAAAGAATGACAAAAAAAGAAATTACATACACCTCACAACAAAAAGATCCACGATCTACCAACCTTCGTAAAGTTAAATCTAAATGTTCAATATCAGCAAAGAATAAGGGGAAAGCACGAATGACAATAAATTAGAGCGAAGAGATTGTGAAATACTGAATACACGCAGTCTCTTCGGCTCGAAGAAACTTGACACCCACCCGGCCTCTCCCCTTGTGGAAATTTCCACAAAAACAGGTGCCACACCCAGGTGCGTGCCAGACGAAAGAATGCGCGCACTGGAATAAACAGCGTGTTAGTATCCTGGAAATATCGATCGAAGAACCAGCTCATTAGTTGAATTAAAGGAATCATTGCAAAGATATCGTGATTCTATATCCTTTCTTTGGCGCATAGTAGGAAACATCAAACAGTCGAATATATTGTACTTAATCGAATATCTTATGTTCCCTGAACAATAAAAAAGGATCGATGAATCAGTCAATTAAAAATGCAATCACGGAAATACTTAGAAGGTCTCGTATGCCCAGACAAATTCACTACGATTAGGTCCAATGAGATGCAGTCATCACCTGGTTAGACAGCAAAATCATGACAATTAATTTCAGTTCACGCTTATTACTTTTCAAAGTTTTGGCTATCAACATTTGTTCGTAGGTGTTTTTTGTTTGTTTGTTTTGTATGTTTTTCCTCGTGAAAGACGTAATGACTTTTTCGTATCGAATTTAAACTCCATGTTTACCGTAAACAAGCCATTCAGCTCAGCTATGGCGCATTCGATCCATCGAACTTGCAGTAACCTCTTAGGCAGGAGCACATGGGTCTTTCCTTTAAACTTGAAAGTGAAACCACGTGTTTGCACATTGGCGCAACCACACACAGCGCGGCATTTTTGCGATCATCTATAGCAGAGTTTCCGATTCCAGTCAGGGTAAAAGAAATTGGAATACTTCGGAAAATACTGATGTTTAAAATCCAGTAAAATGAAAAAGCCTGAAAACAACGCATGATTATGTTTTATAGTAAACAATAGTTGGAAACACCGAAGAGAGTTTTGCATTCGCTCACACAGAAGCTTTCTTGAGAAGATGAAAGCATCCCCCCTCCCCTGCTAGATAGTGGAAGCTTCCATAACCAGCCCAGCAAGTTTCTGGAGGTACATACATGCAGTTGTACACATGCATTGCGCGAGAAAGCAATCAATCAACACTGAACATTGCGTAGTTTGGATTCTTTATCGTGCTGGTGTCCAGCTCGATACTTCGGCATGTGTCGTAATGTTTTGTTTAGAGCCTGCAGGCCTCATATGTCTACGAGTTTAATTCAAAATAGCAAAAAGAGGGAGATGGAGAAATTACGGATTCTGGTGGAAAAATACGGATTTTGGAGCTGCTGAGTCCGGATTTGTGCTTTCAAAGGTTGGCAGCTCTGCTATAAGTACTTTCGAAATTCACAGTTGCGTAACAAACACAAAAGGCACCACCTTGCGTTCGATACCGAAAAGAAATTCCACTTTCTTCCTATGTGATACAACGTCAGAAAGTTAATTTCTTTTCTTTATCAACATCAGGTTAGAACCAACACAGAAAAATAACAAACAGTGACAAAGGATTGAACCTGTTGGTCAGAGCTGAGCATGATTATTAGCCATCGAGAAAGGCAAAAGAAGGCAATTATAATTTAATGAAGGACTGCACATCACAATCATCATTTGCACGCAAGTCGACCTGTAGGCTCAAAAGGAGGAACTATGCACGCAAATCGGCATGTACAATACAAATGTTGAATTTAAACCAGGCGCTCAAATCGGCCTGTGCAATACAAGGGAAGGAAAACTAGGCACGCAAATCGGCCTGAATAGTACAGGTTAGGGAGTAAACCGGAATAATGGGCACGCAAATCGTCCAGAACATCATCAAAGGGGTGAGACATGCACGCAATCGATTAGAAAAATGTAAAAGTGGGGGGGGGGGGGGGTAAGCACGCAAATCGGCTTGAATAGTACCAAGGGTGTAAAATTGGTACGCAAATCGACCTGTGTATACAAAAATTTGACAGAAAGGGCGTATAAATTGGCCGGGGGGGGGGGGGGGGGGGGGTTAACAAGACACTCAAATCGGTCTATATAGTGACAAGGGGGGACAGATGGACCTGTCTGAAAATGGAGAGCAGGCAATGTAATCTGTTCATAATATGAACGCAAATCAAAATACGCCACGGTACGTAAAAATATATATGTTCAGTACAGAAATGGATCTAATTCATTACCCAAAAGAACACACTTATATAAATTATTTGAACCTGAAAAAGGTCACGTTTGGGTTAGACACAACGTGGACAGTAACCTAATTCGGCAGAACAAAAACCTGTGTTTGAAGCTCTGGGCAAGCGCTTAAAATCGTAGCGTAGAGCCAAGGTAAAAAATGACGGTTGCTCGCAAAACACATCGTCTTCGTGCAAGGAGGATGGGGTAAACGAAGCGTTAAGTATCCTCCAATCGTGAATGTGGGCATCAAGATGGCTGCCATCGGGGCAAATAAAAGGCCAAAAATGGGCGGTAGGCCAACGAGGAACTATCAGTGTGCCTACAGCGCTACAAGAAGCAAGACGCTTAATTACTTGGATAATGAACGAGACTGGAGGGCAGAGATAATTGTTGTCGAATTCCCAATTCTGACAAAACGCATCAACAGCAGAAACACCCTGACAAAAAAATCTTGCGTTAAAGTTGGGGAGTTTGGCATTGTGGGGGGAGGCAAACCTATCAACTGTATGCGGTCTCCACAAGTCATCTACTTGTGAGAAGGAGTGATTGTCGATAGACCAGTCATCATAGTCACGATATTTACTGATCTTGTCTGCTAAAATGTTTTCTTGCCTGGGTAATCATTCGGGTGAAAGAACAATGTCATGTAACTGACAGTAAGAGAAAATATCAAGCGCAATACGATGAAGGTCGGGTTTAACGCTGCCGTAGTTAATAATTCGAGCCACATTAGAGTTATCAGTGAACCACTTGATCTTGTGGCTAAAGCAATGAACGGAAAACGCTTTAAGTGAGCGGTAAACGGCAGTTAATTCGCGCCAAGTGGAACTCTGGGTACTTTCCGAAGGAGACCACAAATTGTCGACGCGCAAATGTGAATGACCTTGGACGTGAGCACCGAATCCAAGGTCGCTAGCGTCAGAAAATATTTGCATAGTCGGTACAAGACGGTAAGAAAAAGCAAAACCATTCAGCGCAAAAATGTTGGCTGACCAAAACACAAGCTCAAGGAGCACGGGGTCTGAAATAACGATCAAATCAGACCATGAGGACCGAGATTCGATCGCACGATAGGTTGCGCCTGTCATCAATCTCGACACCGGACCGAGAGCGAGATTCATTGAAATGATGTGTCCGGCGAAGGAGGCCAACATTCTGACTGGTACAGGGTTAGCGGCCTTGGAAAATGAAATAAGTTCATCAATACTCTGTACTAGGTTTCGCAGTTTAGAATGTGGAACAATGAAAGTGCAAGACGGTGAATCAATGAGGAATCCTAAATAAAGGACTCTACTAGAAGGGTGCCAGGCACACTTTGATTCCTTCTGGACGAAACCCCTGCGCCAGATAGTTTGCCTCACTACTGCCAAATTTGCTAGTGCGGATACATAAGACGGTGAAATAACGAGACCGTCATCAATGTACATGTAAGCAATTATACCACGTGAGCGCCAGTGATAGACCAATGGCCTGGTCAACTTAGTGAACAAATAACAGGCGCTGTTGAGGCCAAAAGGAAGCACAATGAATACGTAATAACGTATTACGGAATCAGAGTGGGTCCAAGAAAACCCTAGGAATTTCTGATGGGAGGGAAATATGTCGACGTGGTGGTAGCCGGACTTTAAATCAAATGTGAAATAAAACTGCTCAGAACCAAGAACTTGCGCGATGTGAGTAAGGTCTTCATATTTGAATTTGGACTGAACAATGTACTGATTGGGGTGATGTAAATCTAAAACTAGACGTAATTTTTTGCCTTCAGCAACGGTGAGGGGGTTACAACAATAAGGACGTTGTTTTACTTCTACCGCGCATCTGTTTTGTAACAATTCAGAGATGGTGCTTTCAACAAAATCTGGGTGATCCAAACTGGATCTGTTGTTCTTACTGTAAAATGTGGGAGGTACTGTATCGAAAGGAATTTTATAACCATATTCAATTATGTCACAAACATATTTTGAAGCCTTCAGTTCACTTTTCCAGAAGGCAAAACATTTCTTCAATTTACCTTGCACGCCTGAAGGCGGGTCGAGCGAAGGGGTGGGGTGAGCACTAGAAGGGGGCCTTGGAAGGCTGGTGCTGGTTGACGGCGCTTCTGGCGGCTCGAAGGGAGGGGCAGTTTGGGGCGGACATGACCGACGATGCCGCATTGGAAGCAGACACGGGTATCGGGACGGTAGGGGATGTAGCGGCGAAAAGTTTCAGGCATAAGACGAGGAGGTAGAGAAGACCGGGGAGCCCGGAACAGTGGCTGCCTCCTTGACTTTTTCGCTGTTTCGGCCTTCTTGGCAGCTGCGGCCTTCTCCGCCTGAAAATTAAGCGCATATGAAAAATTAGCATAGAATCATTAAGTACATACGCTCTGATATAAAATTACAAATAAGTATCAAACTATTGATGGGAGTTGTGTATAAAGGTCAATGCATTTTATAGGAGATATAATGTAAATTCTGGAACGATAAACATATCACCTTTCTAAGATGTTTTTCATTGTCGGAATTCTCCACGAGGTCGTCGGTGACGTACTCCTTGACCGTGGCCCAGCCCAAAGATGAGCGGTCTGCAAGGCGGATTAGCTTCTGCCTGTGAGCAAGCAGGCGGGATGCCTCAAGTAGGCGCTCCTTAGCGGCTTCTATATCAAGGTCTTTGAGAGAATGAAGGGCGTCGTCGACGCACTGAGAAACCTTCTGAGCGTGGTCGAATTGTTGCCTGTTCCCCTCACTCTTGAAGGAGGGGGACTCGGGCTTGGCGGACTTCCGTGTGGTGGAATCCACCTTACGCTGTAGGACCTGAATGGCCTGCAGTATCTCGTTGGACGTGGCAGGGCCGGGCGTGGTTTCCTCCACGTAATGCCGATTATTTCGGAGTCTTGGCGGGAACAATGTAGAAGCAAGGCAGAACTCGTAGAAAACGCGGAGAGGTGGTGAGAACCGTGTGCGAGCTAATAATGCTCAACCGAGAATGAAGAAGGAATGCGAGCTAGCGCTATAAGTACTTTCGAAATTCACAGTTGCGTAACAAACACAAAAGGCAACACCTTGCGTTTGATACCGAAAAGAAATTCCACATCTCACATGCCAAATTGTTACTTACCTGCTGTTCGAAACAGACTCAACCAGGGCTGCCAAAGCCTCCTTGTGCTTCTTGGCCTTCTGGTCTGGCTTTGCCCGCCTCTCCTGACTGCACGGGAGGTATGCCACGATCATTCAGGTATTTCTTCAGTTCGTCGACTGGCATTCGCCGGAAGACAGCTAGGTCTTGGGGGTCTGCCATTTCGCCTTGGGCCGTGGGTTTGGGGGGGTCTGCCATTTTTTAAAGTCCGCTGTGCTTTGTAACGCGTACCTCTAGTTGCCCCCTTTACTGCGTATACCGACCGATCGCCAGGCGCTAGGCCAGTACAGTTATTGTACAGTAAACAGTGCATGCCATTGCGCATGCAGCTACTGTCTGCTGCGCTGCAGCGTAGCTCTATCTAGCTGCATAGCGCGATGTCGACCCCAAAGTTGAAAATCGGCCTGTCCGCTACAACCGATGGGTGGCGCACCGTATTTGGAATCCACCGAATTGGCTGGAGGTCATTCATTCCTCGTGACTTCCAGGAACAGGAGGGGTATGCTGACCATTCACTTGGTCAGACAAAGCCTTGACATTGACCCAGGGCAGTAGCCAGACTTCCCTCTCACTCCCAAGCTCTCTGTGTACAGGGCCTTGAAGTTACACACCCGTGACCTCAGTCACTACGGCTGCTACCTTACCAAAATAACTGTAATAGCATCTTTTTAACACCCATGCAAATGCTAATGTACGTAAATACCAGATGAATTGTGTATCGTAGTCATAAAAGTGCTCAATTAGAATGTAGAGATGCATCTTTTCATTTGCATTAATAATGGTTTAAATATAAACAGTGCACATACCTATTTCTTGTGTTACAGTGTGCGGATAATTCTTTGGTCTAAACAAAGACATATCAAATAATAATCTTGCAAACAGTTTACCTTAAATCTGTTGATATAGCATAAGAATATCAATAGTACACAATGTACAGGCAAAATAAATCTAGTAAAGTAAGAAATTGCTTTACTTTGAGGCACATGCAGAGCCCCCAAACATTTCCTTGGAAATTAAGGGGGGACAAACAAATGTGAGAGGAAAGGAATGAAAGAGGCTTGGCTCTCAGAATTTGCCAATTCAGAGAAAGGTCATGTGCACATGGGTACAAATGACCTTTCATTTTTCTCAGTTGGTTAGGCACTTCACTCGATTCAAAGTGACATAATGCATCAGTTTGCCCAACAAAGCAATTTATGCATTTTGTATTCAAACAAAGAAGGAACCTGCGTAGATCCAGTGACTAGAATGGTTCGTCAACACTTTGCGAAGCATCCATTTCATTGTGCTGTATTGACTGCATTAACAATTTTTTCTGTTGCTTTGCCAAATACCAGGCTTGCTGTCAGGTGGATGTACTGGCAGGCACCATTAGAAGGATCACATGAGTAAACATTATTTCACAGATGCTTAACTCGGTGAATTTAAAAACCAGCCTGTCTCTCAGTACAAATGACCTTTTTCTGCTCATGCACAAACTGGAACCCTGAACTGGCTATTTGATCTATACACGACACTACATCATTGTCACAGAGAATGTGGGTCTACAGCTACAACCAGTCCACCCCATATAGGCTTTTCCCATGGTGGGACACTGTCCCTAAATCCAAAGGCAGCTTCAACTTAGTCCTAGGGAGAATGACCTCCCTCTTCTGACACATGGTCCTTCCATATCTCTTGATGTGTCTACACACCAATAAAAGGGAGGAGTTCTGAATATGATATCCCCAGACAGCGAGCTTTCTTTCTCCTTGATTTTATTACACCTAGTCTGCAATGGACCAAAAAAGTCATTTGGTTGACTGACTCATATTTTTATGCCCCCACCCACACATAGTGTGTATGGGGGATATAGGAATCACTCTGAGGTCAGGTGGCCGGTTGGTCAGTTGCCAGTTGGTTGCAAATCTTATGGATCGAACTACTCTCTCATTTTTTGAGCAATTGGCCCCAAATTTGGTATGTGTGGCCACTATCAAAGGTAGATGTGCAAGACACCTTTTTGTTAGCATTGCATAATGCGTTGCCGTGGCGATGGCATATTTTCATAAAAACTTGTGGATCGAACTACTTTTGACTTGAATTGTGGCACATTTTGGCGCAGTCATAAATATTGTTCACATTTTTTCACTAAAAAGAATACAAAAATATTGTGGATTCAGTTAACTCCCTCAGTCTGAGCATTTGGCTTGAAATTAGGCACATGTGAGGGCTGTTGTACATAGATGTGCAAACTTAATCTTTTGTTATTCTTGAATATTGCGTAACAGCATGTTTTACACTAAAAAAGCGTACAAAACTATTGTGGATTCAGCTTACTCCCTTAGTCTTTGAGCACTTAGCTTGAATTTTGACACATGTGACCACTATGGTACGTAGATGTGCAAACTTAATCTTTTGACATTGTTGAACGATGTGTTGCCATGGTAACAGCATATTTTGAATGAAAATCATACAAAATAGTGTGGATTCATTTAACTCTCTCAGTCTTAGAGCATTTGGCTTGAAATTTGGCACATGTGACCATTATAGTACGAAGATGTGCAAACTTCATCTTTGGTCATTGTTGAAAAATGTGTTGCCAAGGTAACAGCATGTTTTGAATGAAAATTATGCGATGATATGAATTTAGCTAACTCTCTCAGCTTTGAGCATTTGGCTTGAAATTTGGCACATGTGATGGCTGTGATATATAGTTGTGCAAACTCCATTTTTTGTTAATGTCAAACATTGTGTTGCCATGGTAACAACATTCTTTTATGAAAATCATAGAAATTACCAATTTACTTATCTTACTCCCTCAGATTTTAAGCACTTGACTTGAGATATGGCACATGTGACTATCAGTAAGCAGAATATACATTTATTCAATGTTGAACAATACATTGCCATGGTTTCTTTTTTTTTCGATAAAAAGCATACAAAGTAATTGCTGGCTGAACTAACTTCTTCAGTGATAGGTTGGGGATATTAATCACATTGAGTGATAGTTCTTGTTTAAGTTTGTCTTACCTGGGAGAGTAATCTCTTGTCTACCTACTTTCAAATTTGATGCCTTAAAACAAAACCAAAATTGAGATATGAGCAGTTTTGTAGACCATGTTATATAGACCAGATGCTGCTTTCACTGTGATTTTCATTTGACTCTTCTGTACAGCACGCCTGACTGACCCAAATCTTAAAATCCTCTTTTTTCCATTTTTTATGATGCTGCATCTCCTGCAACTCTCTCTTTTTAACCACCCTTTGAATGGATTGGGATAGTCCAATCTAAACAAGCTGTATAAATGTTCGTCATTTTAAAGCTTAGAGATTACTCTTTCAGACTGTGTAGAAAAGTAAAAGTTCATTTTTGCCTACTTTGGGGGGTTTTGAGCTGGGTGGTCACATATTGTGTGGAACATCTGCCATATGTGTGCACAGATATGCACTTGGCACTATGTGTTGCTGCTTTATATCTCCATTCATGATTATGGTACTATATTTTTCTGTAGTTTGTATGTGGACCTATCTGACTATGCACAATATTCATGTGAATTTTGCTGTAATTTACACATAGAAAGAGGAAGACCCTACAGTGTATGGCATGCCAAAAGGTCACTCAGGGAAAATACATACTCTTACTAGTTTCTACTCTTGAGTCATATCAATTTAGATAACTTGATGGTGATTTGAGAGTCCACTGATACACAAAGTGTCAATTGAAGTTTTCTCGCTCACATTAGCTTTGGCAAGTGTGCAATAATGTTGTAATGTGGGCATTTGTGGCAAGAAGAACTTGGGCTCTGTAGCCATGTTAAATGTTAATTCCCTTTTGCTTTTTGTCTGTCTGTTTGTTGTTCGCTTGTCTCCTTTCTTTCATTTGTAAACAGTTGGCATGGTAAGCAAACAAGCAGAGCCTACACCAGAGTTTCAGATGCAGAGTGAGGACTTCCCAGCCCTTCCAGGAGCAAATAACAAGAATGGTAAGTTCTGACAGAAGTACAAAATTGTTGCTGAAAGTTATCCTTTTACTAGTACCAATGCCACCAACAACATGATATGTGCAATGTGATGTATATATCACTTGTATTGCAAGCATATCTAGGTAATTTAATTACTCACAGGTAAGATTTACTTCAAAGTTGATTAAGCCTACATCATACATTATACAGAGATATTGTAAAATGACGAGGATGATGTTCTATGTGCATGCACTGTGTTGCAATGTCTCAAGTGTTTTTATCCAAAGAAAAAATAATTTGTTTTATGAATACAGGAGTAACCCTACGGATAAAAATAGACAAAAATATGTGATTTATAAAAACACACTTACTAATCTATTGCGTTTACAAAAGAGAACATTTTATGTTAACCAGATAACGAAATACAAAAATGATATGAAGAATACTTGGAAAACAATAAAAGATGTTATGAATACATCTAATGATGTATCTAATATTTCAGAAGTACGATGGGGTAATACCTCAAGCAATGTACCTGTTGGCATGGCCAAAATTTTTAATGATTTTTTTTTTTTTTTGCATCGATTGGGACAAATTTATCACAAAGTATCCCTTCATCTGATAAAGTGTTTTATAATTTTTTAGATATACCTAATTCTAAAACTACATTTTTGGACCCTACGTATTATGACGAAGTTATTGACATTATTTATAATTTGAAACAAGGGAAAAGCCCAGGTTGTGATGGAATCGATAATTACGTGTTGAAAAATATAATTCTTCAAATAATAGATCCTTTAGTATATATCATTAATGTATCACTTATTACTGGGCTTGTACCAAATCAGATGAAGACTGCCAAAGTTATACCTATACATAAGAAAGGGGAGAAGAATGATGTCAATAATTACAGACCAATATCGTTATTAACTTCAATTTCCAAAATTCGGGAAAAAATAGTATATATCCGAACAGTAAAATTTTTTAATATGAGTAATATATTTACGAATTTTCAATTTGGATTCAGAGAAAATCATAACACCGCCCACGCTTTACTTACCTTTGTGGAAAAGATTACACATGCACTTGATACATTTTCACATACAATAGGCATCTTCCTGGATTTTTCCAAAGCCTTTGATACGATTAATCACGGTATACTTCTCTCTAAGTTATTAGCTCACCTGAGCCAAAGGCTCAAGTGAGCTATTGCGATCGCCCTTCGTCCGGCGTCCGTCGTGCGTCGTCCGTCGTCCGTCGTCCGTCGTGCGTCGTGCGTAAACTTTTTACATTTTCATCTTCTTCTTGAAAACCCCAAGACCGATTTTCATCAAACTTGGCAGGTAGCATCCCTAGGGGGTTAGGAACTCAATTTGTTAAAATGGGCACCATGACCCACCCAGGGGGCCCCCAGGGGGGCCCAAACCCCCCAAAATTAAGGAATCTTTAAAAATCTTCTTCTCTAGAACCAGAAGTGATAGAGCTAAGTTAATACTATGAGTTAGTTCATTGATGACTGTAGTTTCAAGTTTGTTCATGGCAGAATCAGGGATACCCCCCTTGGGACCCAGGGGAGGGGGGTGGGGAGGGGTTCTAATGGGGCCTAAATTGTACATTTTCATCTTCTTCTTGAGAACCCCATGACCCATTTTCACCAAACTTGGCAGGTAGCATCCCTAGGGGGTTAGGAACTCAATTTGTTAAAATGGGCACCATGCCCCACCCAGGGGGCCCCCAGGGGACCCCCAGGGGGCCCAAATCCCCCAAAATTAAGGAATCTTTAAAAATCTTCTTCTCTAGAACCAGAAGTGATGGAGCTAAGTTAATACTATGAGTTAGTACATTGATGACTGCAGTTTCACGTTTGTTCATGGCAGAATCAGGGGTGCCCCCCTTGGGACCCAGGGGAGGGAGGTGAGGAGGGGTCCTAATAGGGCCTAAATTGTACATTTTTATCTTCTTTTTTAGAACCCCATAACCCATTTTCACCAAACTTGGCAGGTAGCATCCCTAAGGGGTTAGGATCTCAATTTGTTAAAATGGGCACCATGTCCCACCCAGGGGGCCCCCAGGGGGGCCCAAACCCCCCAAATGAAGGAATCGTTAAAAATTTTCTCTAGAATCAGAAGTTATACAGCTAAGATAATACTATGAGTGAGTACATTAATGACTATAGTTTCGAGTTTGTTCATAGGAGATCCAGGGGTGCCCCTCTTGGGGGCAGGGGTGGGGGGGGGGGGGGTTGGTTAGGAAGGTCCAAATGGGGGCCTGAATCGTACATTGTCATCTTCTTCCTGAAAACCTCATGATAGATTTTCGTCAAACTTGGCAGGTAGCATCCTTAGGGGGTCAGGATCTCAATTTATCAAAATGGGCACCATGCCCCACCCAGAGGGCCCCAGGGGGCCCCCAATTCCCCAAATTAAGGAATCTTTAAAAATTTGGGCCCTTATTGTACATTTTCATCTTCTACTTCAGAATGCCTGGTCAAATTTTGGTAGAGCTGTGAATAATTTAGATTAGTGACTGCGTGAAAGGTGAACTTGCGATACTCAGGTGAGCGCTAGACCCGCGGGTCTCTTGTCTCATTATGGTATTCGTGGAAAAGCCTTGCAGTGGTTCACAAGCTATTTATCTGACAGATTTCAATATGTGTGGCGCACCGACAAAATGAGTCATAAGTCGCACGGGGAGTTTTCCCGTAATGAGCCGAAAATGAAGGGGAAGCACTGCTCGGGTCGAAATTTTTTTATGACTGATTTTGATTCCTTGATGTTTTATCTGTTTGTACAGAAAATTTCAGCGTGTAAAAATGAGTACAAGTGTCCCAAATCACAGTTTTTCTGAGACAATTTTTTTCGGTTACATTTTTTTTCGAACGCTCGCCTTTGCGTTGCGTTTCGCACCTATTGTTCTTGCCCGATCGGGACTCCGCCTCCGTTGCTAAGGTGTATGCTAATGAGGCATTGCTCTTGACCCCATTGAAGACAAAACAAAGCATGGTGCGCGCGGCGGCGTCGGCGGCCAAGCGGCGAGGGCTTTAGAATTACGCAATAATAGTGAGCTGACCAAGGCTATCGATTGCATGACCAGCGAGTTTCGTTTGATACATGCACTCCATTTCATGAAGTGGTGATTGTTTGACGCACAAATCGCGCTGAAAAAATTAATTCCAACGAATGATCACGCAAAATTTATGATACTTTATCTATGAGCTAATACAATGATCACATATCGAACTTGAAACCTCTTTATGCGTGTGTGTACTTTTACAACAGTTATTAATTGGCCTAATTAATGAATTCATTCAAATAATCATTACTTTCGTTCCCTGGTATGTGACTTGCTGTTTAAAATTCATCTCTGGAGATATAGTAGGGCCTAAGTTGTCAATTATTCTCGTTTTTATAAAGTCGACAATTCGTGTGATAATTCGCCAAATGATGTAACGCGTACTATTATTTCCCTGGTTAATAAAACTTTTTGCCCTATTTCTTATGATGGATTGGGCCGTGATGGCATGGAGAGAAATCGGAAGACAAACATTATTAATGCCCAAATAGCTCGTGTTCCCTTTGGAGGATATTCTGACTCTTGTCATCTGTGTATTTTTTAGAAGTAGGACCTATTTGAGAAAGGGACAGAAAGCTGTGTCGCTACTCAAAAGTGTGCTTCTTCATTTTGTTTTGTTTTTTTAATCAGAACGTTTGTAATGATAGCTGTTTGTCGTGTATTGCGTGTAGCTGACATGTGAGAGGTCAAGTCTGCAAAGAATTTGGCTAACAGCTTTGCGAAGTGGCAGCGTTAATTGCCCATTGAATTGCGTATTCTGAGGAATTTCGAATGAAAGAACTCGGACGACACTGTTCACGCCTTAAACCCCGCATCAACAAAGCCTTAAACAATGAAAGGTAAACTTCCTGCTATCAAGGGGTGGATAATCACGCAACCAGTATTCTTTTTTCGCCATTGATAGCAGAATCAGTGACGGAATGGAGCAACAGCTTTGGAGGATCGGCATTATGTCTGCTAATTTGTAAAAGAATGTTTCAGTCCCCTTTTGTGTTCAGAACCACAGTCAGGGACGCTAACTTACTCTATCTCCTACAAGCTATCGTTACTATCTTAAAACGTGAATTTTATGAAAGGTTACAAGTGATCGCGGAATCAGTTCTTCTGCGTGACTCAGGCAGGCTTTTATAATAGCATACCAAACTTAAATCGTTTACCTGTATAGAAAGGGCGGGGATATATACACACTTATCGCAATCATCCGGATTTGAGAGTGATACACTCTACTACTTTTCTTCATCTTTCCCCCGACAAAGACCATGGTAATTCAAAACAAACAAACAAACAAACAAACAAACAAACAAACAACCAAACAAACAAACAAGCAGTTGCATTATATCAGAACGTACAGAATTTTTGTGTTTCATGTATTTATAGGTCATCTCTTGATGTATAGTAGGCATTTGTTGTCGTTTTTACAGCGTTTCCTAATAAATGCCTATAGCGAAAATCCAACACAACATTTATCAAGGAGGGAAGGGAACTTAAATTTAAATATAACATACATAATAGTTTACAGAAATCAGACATGTAAATAAGGCAATCATATACATCCGCACGGCCGATTGTAGTCTCTTACTTTGATTATCAAACACGATCGCCTGCATTTACGTGGTTTTTTTTGTTCTAATTTCTTGAACTTTGCCTCATTTTCTCTTTTTTTTTTAAACAATTGCTCGAAACATTTAAAAATCGTAACACAGTCTGCTATCCCACAACATAATATTCCATTTGATTCGTCACTTATTGTTGGTCGGGTGACGCCAAATGTTGGAATCTCGAGCGATATGATACACGGCATTTTGTTTGTTGGTTTTCGTCTTATCGCTCAAAAGAATTTTGACTACGATTACAGAGGTATCATCTACAAGACATAACTGATGGTTTACAGAAGTGATCATCAATTCAGTAAGGATTAGTCAAGTCATGAATTCACTTTACCCAACATGTCTAATCGAACTACGACATTGTTTGGGTAACTGCGCCTTTCTTATTCTCATATAGTTCAAACTTATTCTTGACATAATCAAAACAAATAATTCTTTATATAATTTCTCAAAATACTCAAAAGATGGCCTAAGTCAAAACTTTCTGCAAAGATTGCATACGGCAACCTTTACTAGCCTAAACAAGTTTTCTAGAGCTATCAGTTCCCCCTATGACGATGACTTCGATTGCGTTTTGAACTTGTATCGAACTACTTTCAAAACAGCTATTACCTTTATAGTTCGATTAATGAACCAGTCTTTTGAATTCATAACCAATATTCGTAATCGTAACCATACAGTAACATAATACTGCATGTCAATCAAAGTAGGAAAATGTAAATGCTATATTAGTAGCGCAAAATAAATGAGTAACTATTATCTTCATACATTCTAATTCCTAAGTGATGTCGCTACGAAAATGACACATGGTTTGACGACTGCTTCAAGCAAATAATAAAAAAAAAGGAATGGGATATACTTCTAATGATAGTACCACGCCATACAATGCATTTCACTGTATTTGATAACGTTTAGTTACGTTTCTGTGCGCTTTTCATATACGGAAAATAAAAGGCAGATTGATGCTATTAACATGCTAACACACAACGCATTCAAAATGTTTTTTTTTTCTTAAATACACCGTGTACAATATAATGTTTTAGTATACGGTTTGAAACTTTTAATTTGCGAGTCCTTTATAAAGTTATAAGCAGGGTTATTACATTATCAAGCAAAAATTAAAGTATTTAGGGATTTGGATTTGCGCAGAAGACTATACAGTGCTATATATGGCGATCGTTCGCAACAGAGACAATCCTCTTCAATAGATATACAATGTAATTCTGTTTTCATGAATTGAAAGAGAAACGAAAAGAAGTCAAATTTTTAACTTCATTTAGCTTTCTCACCAATTGAACTTAATTTGATCTGCCACACATGATCGCTGTGTGCTCTATAAATTCTATTAGAATATTATTTAATCGGCGTGCTTGTTTTTTATGTAGAATATCACAGGTAAGTTTAATTCATTGAAGTTCATAATGTTTGTACATATGGCGTGTTCGTTGTTTTGTATTTTCATTTTTATAATATATCATGTGTCCATTATCTGATTCTGACCACGAAGATATGGCGACTGTTTAAATGCGGAGCATGTACTGGAAAACTGTAATGTCTCCTGCCAGTGTAGACAAACTAGTTTCTAGTCTATCCCCGCTTGAAATGGAAATGAAATAAAAAAAAAAAACCGAAGTTCGACCTTCAGCAGATTTCAACCGTTTTGTATAGTGCCTGATTCATGTAATGGACACAATTCTTTAGCACATAAGCAATCACACATCTTTCGGGAATAGATGTGTATCTTAATGATTGTATCTCAAGGAAGAAAACTCGTCTCCTTGCCTGAATTTTAGTTTCTTCCTGTTCAAGCTTGCGTGAAAGAAATAGTTGAACATCAATCGCAATCATTACGAGAGGCACATCCTTAAAAATAAGCACAGGAGTACTGAGACACACTACGAAATAAAAACGGGCCTTTTATCACTATTGACAACGCATGGCATCGAAATGCTTTTTTTTTTCTTGGGGGGGGGGGGTCATACAATTTATTATTCTGGAGGTTCGTTAATCACACAATGAAATATGGTTCGCTATTAGCTTAGGTTCGTTGACAAGAAAATTAAATGCGGTTCCTTTCCGGTGGTTCCTTTTTAATACCCGAAAGTAATCAAGCAATCATTTTTATGCCTCCGCCACGAAGTGGTGCCGGAGGCATTATGTTTTCGGGTTGTCCGTCCGTCCGTCCGTCCTTCCGTCCGTCCGTCCGTCCGTCCTTCCGTCCGTCCTTCCGTCCGTCCTTCCGTCCGTCCGTAATGAATTTTGTGGACAGGGTAACTACCAAAACCTTTTGAGGTATCCTAATGAAACTTGGCATGTATGTGTATTAGGGGGTGAAGTTGTGCCTATCAACTTTTGGGTGCACATGCTCAAGGTCAAAGGTCAAAAGGTCAAGGTCAAATGCTTAAAATTTTACTATTTCCCCATATCTATGCAATGCCTGAAGATATTTTCTTGAAACTTAGTGTATACATGTACTACCCAATTAAGATTCTCTGGTGAAAGTTTGGGGTCATGAGGTCAAAAGGTCAAAGGTCAAAAGGTCAAGTAAAATGTTAAAATTTCACTTTTTTTCTCTGTATCTTGGAAATTGTTCAAGGTATCTTCATGGAACATAGTGTATATGCATCTACTGACTGGCAGTGGTTATCTAGGGAATTTAGGGTTCATGGGGTCAAAGGTCAGGGGTCAAAGGTCAAGGGCAATACTTCAAAATCTTACTATTTTCCTTATATTTATGCAATGCCAGCAGGATATATTTTTTTTAAAACTTGATGTATGCATATCTAACCCAATAGAGATTCTCTGGGATTTTTTTTTTGCCAAGAAGGTCAAAGGTCAAAAGGTCAAAGATCAAGTGAAAGTGCTGAACTTACTTTTTTCTCCATATCTCGGAAGTGGCTCAAGTTATCTTGAAACTTAGTACATGCTGAATTTATGTATGTTCTGCCTGACAGTGCTTCTCTTATAAATCAAAGGCCAGATGAAAATGATAACAATTTACTGTTCAATACAGAAATTGCGCTTTTTCTCCATACCTTGAAAATTACTCAGTGCATAAACTTATGAAATGGTCAAAGTCAAGTTAAAGTTCTTAAATCCCCAAATACATGCTCTCCTATTCATCCAATTAAACATAGGTCAAGGAAGGTAAACATTCAATACATTTGTGACAAACATGTCATTTTAATAATTTGCCAATTTTGTGAAAATGTAATCACACATTGTCCACATGTACTACTGAGTATAGACCTATTAGGAGAATCATGCATTATGGCGGAGGCATACCAGTCGCCATAGCGACATTTCTAGTTTCTAATAAGGTTTGTGAATACAAAACGAAATGAAGAAGGCCTAAGTATTAATTCCGAATATTTGTCAGTATTATTATCTATACTCCACTTCTCAAATGCAGAAAGATTGTAACTGCAAATGTGATGTAAAAAAAAAAATCAGCTTTAGCTACTTGCTAAGTTAATGGTTTTTTATATGCTATGGTATTACAAAAGTGACTGAGAATAAGAAGTATATTTATGATACAATCATTGTAAACCCAACGTGAAGCTGTCAAGCCTACATCAACCTTTGCTTCTGATACGTATGATATGTGCAGCATTGGCAAGCGTGATAAGCGATAATTACTGTGCACGCAACGCCTATAAAGGAAATGTGCCTAATATGGCGGGAATTCAGAATGTTACGGCTGTATACAGCTGCAGCAGAACAGACGCGAAAGCAGTCTTTGATGCTCTGCAACATTACGACCATGTGCGTAATTTGAGGGTTTTTAGTACACGCAAAGAACACGATCTCAAAAGACGACTATCGTTAATTAACCTCATTGACTTTCTACCGATGCTGTCTTTTGAACCCCCGCCTACAATAGGTTCTCAGGTTCTATTTAGGTATTAGTACTTGCATGCTAAACGCATCCTCTTTAGTTTCCATTGACAACAACATCGGAGGAGAATGGAAGCGATGAACGCCCTTGCTAAAAGACGCTTCTCGTAAGACGCATTGCGTGCCCGCCTACAATAGGTTCTCAGGTTCTATTTAGGTATTGGTACTTGCTAAACGCATCCTCTTTAGTTTCCATTGACAACAACATGGGAGGAGAATGGAAGCGATCAACGCCCTCGCTAAAAGACGCTTCTCGGAAGACGCATTGCGTGGCTTTTTTTTTCTTTCTACTGTTTCCTATTGTTTGTGAGTTAAAAACTTGCGGCAAACCACAACGCAGCCGACACACAACGCGTACCGACGCATTCATGCGGCGGCAGCGGCACGGACACAAACGCGCCGAAGTTTACATTCGGGCTGCCGTATTGGTCAGAATCGTTAATGACAGACCTGTCCTGCGATTGGTTAATTATCTTACATACCCAAGCTATCGCCTTATACGGTAGTGCGTACGATGGAGCGTAAACGCCGTCGCTAAGCTGGACTGTTGTATTGTTTCGTCCCGTGAAAGAAACAGGTTGTGAGCTAGAACGTAGCCTGAACTTTGAGAGCGATTTTCTCCGTTATTTAGAAAATGGACTGACATCATAAACGTAGTTAATATTCGTTTTTATGATCTATAGGGATATCGAAATGAGTTGTATTACATATCAGTGTAAAGCTTAGAGTCTGTAGAATTCACATATAGGCATAACTACGATTTCATTTTTTGCGACTTTTGACTCATTCCGACGGAGCGCATCACATATGTACTTATGAACAGTTTTGATTCTTCTATGAAGAAAATTGAATGTGGCGTTCCTCAAGGAAGTTTGTTAGGCCCACTGTTATTTATAGTTTACATTAATGATTTTATAGATCTTCAGATAAACTCTCTTTTATATTATTTGCGGATGATTCCAATCTTTTTTATTCCCACCCTGACCCTAATACTTTAATCAGTACAGTGAATTATGAATAGAGAAATGTCTCACAATGGATATATGCAAATAAATTGTCACTGAATATTGAGAAGACTAAGTATAAGTTCTTCAGTAATTCCTTAGATAGATTACCAGGTAATGTTATATTTGACACTACTCCCTTAGAAAAGGTTTCGTTTATTAAATTCTTATGTATTTGTATTGATAATAAGTTATCATGGAAGTGTCATATTAACAATATTTGCAATGTAATTGTACGTAAAATAGACATAATGAATCAAGATTGAAATATTATCTTCCTTTTTCTGCTTTGATTACGCTTTATTCAAGTTTGGTATTACCGTACTTGAATTACGGAATTCTTGCTTGGGGGAATACATATTCGACATTGTTAGATAAACTTTTTCTTCTGCAAAAGATGGCGCTCAGAATTGTTTTTAACCTTCATATCTGAGCACATACTGAAAAGCTGTTCCTTGAACACAAAATTCTGAAAATAAAAGAGTTGTATTTGTTTCAACTTGGTCAATTCATGTTTAATTACAACTGCAACCATCTACCCAAAATATTCTATTCTTTATTTCACCGTAACAACCACGTACATAATTATCCCATGAGACAATCTAAAGAATTTCATCTTCCCTTAGTGAGAACTGTACACACTCAAAATACATTTGTTTATACTGGACCCAGATTTTGGAATAGCTTGGATAATGATTTAAAAGAATCTGTGAAGTTAATTACATTTAAATATAAACTTAAAAAATATTTGTTTTCTAAATGTACCAGTTAATTTTGTTTAATGAAAAAACCCGTCATGTTTCACTTGTCCTTGAGATTTTGTAGTGTGTCCACAGACCTTTTCCATCCCTCTCCTTTTCCCTCTCCTTTTCCTTCTCTATTCTTCCCTGCTCCTCTTTCCTCGTTCTTTGTTGTCCAGTATCTGTCTGAGTGCATTTCCTCAAGTTGTGTTATTTCTGTGTTTTGTGTTGTTATTGTTGTTATTGTTGTCGTTATGTTGGGGTTTTTTTTGTGGCCGATTGCATATCTTCCTTTCCGTTCAATTTTCCTGGCATACCTGGCCCCATAGTGTTTGTGCCACAAATGTGATATGTTATATAGTTTATATGTTTGCATTCTAATATTCTAGTAAGTATTGTTCACAGTATCAGCATCATATATCAATGAGTAAATGTACAATAGTATATAGAAGAATTTAAAATGAATATGTTTTATTGGTATAACAAATTGGTGCTGTTGTTGTTTTGACCCAGTGTTCCACATCTTACAAGCTTGACTTTCTTAGTGGAACACTGTTTTCCATCATTGTGATTATTTACTATTTTTGTTGCCATGGCAAAGTGCATTGTTTCTTTTTTATGATATCATTCGTGCATAAGTATATACTTTATATTGTATTTGAAAAAAATAATCCTTTATCAGACGAGTGTAAGAAAAATGAAAACATTGTATCACTTTGGATTATGTCAACTTTTTCTTTTCTTTTTGATGATGGAAATAAATACACTATTGATTTGAATTGAATTGAATTGAATTGAATTGAATCCACATTCCAAATTATTGCATTGTAATTTTCTGGTAGGCGTCTGGACATGCTGCCACTAGCAAAGATCATTGCGTATCTCAAATCGGCAATTATGCAGACTGCAGTTTGAAAAAAAAAATGATGTGTGTTTGTTCTGTGAAAAAAAGTACAATCACAGCATTTCATCAACTTTATTACAGTTCTGCAGTATGCAGTGCAAATATATTTATGTCAGTAATGAATACATTTTAGGTTATCACTCTTTCTCCCTCTGGCTCTTGTTGGGAACTTCAGATCAAAAAGACAATCAGCGATTCACAGGAGAGAAGACCAACAGTAACAATGCAGAGGAAAATGGCAACAGTAATGAGCAAAAAGGAATTCAGATCCACCCTGATGGTGAGTGGTTGTTTAAAGACAGCCTAGAATCATCAAGATGTGTCAACCATCACAGACAATTTGATGTCCTTGTTAGCATAAATTTTCAACATGACAGAAGTTGCAAATGTTTTGGCATCTTTTATAGCCCCTTGTTGGGTCTTCTACTAAGATGTAACAGCATATTTGCTACCCCAAAGTTGTATCTCTGGTAGACTCCTGTCGTCTTAGGTATGACAGACATTTTGTTTTCTCTGGTAGCCTTCAGGTTTGCCAGTTTTCAGAATAAGTTTGGCATGTGCATCAGCCCCATGTTTCACTTGTCATGTGTTTTCCCAAATTATTCAGATTTGAAGCAAGGACACTTGTGTTCGTCACTCTAAGAAGCATTTCTTAAAAAGTTTTACTATTTGAGTATAGATCTCGTTGTGTTTATCCCATCTTAAACTCCTACGGGTACAAGCATTGCACAATTCTCCCATTTGCATAAATGTGTAAATATTTCTTCACTAGCGGGCACCGTAAGTTGATAATACGCTACGTGCAAATGAATGAGGTGATGTTATTCACACATGCACAATGTGTGGAGGTCAAGCGGAGTCACACTTACAGAGTCAACATGTGGATTCCCGGTAATGGGGGTTACTGTGCAGGAGGCTTGAGCAGAACTTGGTAGTCATGTCTATTTTTTTCCCTTGTTATGGCTTAAACGACACTTTATACTTGTAATGTATTTTCAGAGCTTATAACATATTTCTTTTTCCCATCTTGTTATAATTGCTGAGAAAATCTACAAAATTATAGCAGTTTTGAGATAGAGTTAGTGCTCCAGGTTTTTTCATGTGCAATTAAATAGAGGTTGTGCTGTGCTCCAGCATAGCATTGTTGACACATTGTTATGGAAATTAGATAGCACTTGTTATTGAAATTAGATAGCACTGCTGCTGATCAAATACGAAAAGCAGAATTACCAGATGTCAGTCATCTGCCGTAGAAATAAAGAAACATTGCAACATGCCTTTTCTGAAAGATATGACTCTAAACACTGTAATGATATACTCCTACAGTAGTGGAAATTTGTCTTACATTGTAACACAGCTTAGATCCTGTGTGCAAATAATTATGTGTACTTGTAGTTCGAAGTCCCAAAGTAATATTTTTAGACCCAGGCCTAAGCAAGTTCTGTCGTCTGAAATTCTAATCCTATATTTTCATTCTAGTCCTATAATATTTTCCTTCTGTGAGTCAAAATGGCTATATTTGTATTCAGCATATTATACAACACCTATTTAGAATGTAGCTATCAAATTGGTCGATTGCCCATCAAGTGACATTTAGTGAAAAGTTCCATTGCACGCTCTGACTGTCTCAGCAGTGCAATTTTGTTTGACCAAAATGTTCCATTGCACGCGCTCTGATGTCACAAGACACAAACATGAGCCGCGTGCACTCAACAATTACAAGCACGCTTACAAGCGCGTACTTTTGTCACTCATTTTTGTAAACAACTTCATTTCGCATACGTAGGTACACATGTACTATATACACGGTGACTGCGACTGTGAGGCTGCTCATTCGTCTTTCACTTAAAATGGTTGCCATTTCTGTGCTAAATTCAAGAATCTGTGAGTACCAAATCTGTTGACGTTCGAGGTGTTGTATAAAACAAATAGTGTATGGTCTTTACTCTTGCAATGGAACCAGATTTCGCACTCAGTGAAGGATGAGGCGCACTATTCAACTCGGCTTCACCTCGTTGAATAGAGCGTCTCTATCTTTCACCTCGTGCGAAATCTTGTACTATTGCACTCGTGACCATTCACTTTTTGTATACTGTGTGATTGGGTTTTATTCTTGGTTTCTTATTGCAGGCAAGGTCACGAATATTCCCCCAGGAATGCTAACAGATCCATTTGGAATGGTTGGTCTTCTCACCTTCATCCGAGCAGCAGAGACAGATGCCAATTTGGTTCAGTTGGCACTGGGCAGTGATCTGACAACACTTGGTCTAAATCTCAATTCACCAGAGTAAGTGATTACATTTACCAACTATGTTTCTGCTAGGTTTCTGTCATATTGGTTCACTGGTATGGTTCAAGTTTGTTTGTTTGTTTGTTTGTTTGTTTGTTTTTTATGAAGTATGATATGATACATGTTTGTATACCATCATTCAGGGGTTCGTACAGAACACTCATTGTAGGTGTTAACTTGACAACTTTTGGTTTGTATTTTTGCCTCTGAAAGAAGTGAGGTGGGATCATTTGCTGGCTAGCATATGACTGCTGTATTTGCCAGCAATAGGGCCACCCTCTTTTTGACAGTTAATGTAAGCAGCAAAATCAGGGTGAGGCCTACACCTTGTATGTGCCAACACAACAAAATAATGGTCTCTCCAATTCAGCAAATCAATTGCTTAACCAACACACAAAGTTATTCATTGGACCGTGCAGTGTGCCAATGAGCAACTTGATAACCTCTAATGATTTGGCAATTAATCTTACATACCATACCATGTTTCTCAATCAAGTGATACCATCATAGATTGTATTTTGTCATTGACCAGTATAATTGCTGTTGTTTCTGTGCTAATTTTGATCAGACTTAAATGTATTGTCAGGCACAAAGGACAGCACAAAAAGTATGCCAGCATAGCCATTTAGCAGCAGTCATGATGCAATGATGTGATGCGCTAGAACACTGCCAGCCCTGCGTGTGTTATCGTGTATCACACTCACGCAGTACAATGGCTGTTTTAATTGTACATAGCGTTGGAATGAAAAAAACAAACAGACAAAAAGTATTTATTCATCCGCATCTCGTAATAACATGTATCAGTCAGTTAGAATTCTGCGGGCTGCAGGAAGTTCTAGATCACCAGATATTGTTTTTGTTGCTGGACCCCATGGTGTGTAAGGAGGTACAGAGCTGCCAACTGGTACAGATTTTCCATAATTGGTACGGAAATTAACTATCATTACGGAAGTATGGAATGTCGCTTAAAAGTTAAGGATTTCGGGAAATCCGACACACACTGTTTAAGCAGCTAGCGAGAGAGCCCTGCATTCATGTCTCGAGACGACTGGGTTCCCCAATCCCAGGCGAGGAGGCCAACGTTGCCGCAGTCTTCACGCTTCGTTTTTGCACTCTCTGCATGCAATGGCACGCAGTTTCCTCTATCCCACACACGCTGCATAATATGTATGTATGTGTGTGAGTGTGTGTAGTGAGTGATTAAGAACCTCTTTTGTAAGGTTACACCACCCGTGTGTAACCGTGAGTGAAGCATGTATGTAGATGGCTCCTGTGGATGCCTTCGCCGCTTCTGTGCGTGTGTGTTTTAGTAGCGTGGTGTTCCTAAGCAATCGCACAAGTTACGGATATTCCAGAAGGTCGGCCAAAGGAAATTTGCCCTAAGTCACATTCATAACAGTAGCAAAGCTGTCACTACCTCTCACATCACTGTAAGTTTGCTATCAATTTTCATTAAATAGAGAATGATCAATATTATACAATTTCAAAGAACAGATGTCACATGTGTTTGCAAAAGATGTTGATATTTGATGTCTCCTCTTTATCTCTTTTGTGTTGTAATGTCTTGTTTTGAGTCTTTGCATGATTCATTGATACGTGGACACCAACTGTTTTTTTTTTTACCTTTATTGGCTTTCATGGATTTCGAATGCATGCATTGTGGATGTATATGTTTTCATATTTTTACCGAATATAAGAACTTCATGGAAAATTATAAATCCAACCAACCACCCTCCCCCCCCCCCAAAAAAAAAAAAATGTCACCGTGATTGTTGTGCATGGAGCACTCGAGCACGTGGAGCGAACAGAGTGAGCATTGCATGTGGAGCGCCAGCTGTGTATGTGCACTATACGTGTAGTCGACACAGTCCCCCATTGACGCATCACCAGCACATCCTGCTTGCCCTTTACACACGTTTAGAGCTGAGTCGTCCGGATCCATGGTGGTAAATTTGTGTAAATTTGGAAACATGGCTTCTTCCTCTAGTTCTACATCGAAACATGTGAAAAAGCAGCAGACTTTCAAGAAGGACTACCATAGGAAATGGCAATGCATAACACCCTCCAAGAAGAGCGAAAATTATGCACGATGTACTCTCTGTTCATCTGACTTTTCGATCGGGCGTGGAAGAGCAAACGATATTCCATCACATGTCAAGTCAATGAAGCATCGCTCTGCTGCAGAAGCAAACGAAAGTAACCGGGGTTACTACATCACAAAGTTTTTCGTGCCAAAAGACAATGCTGTTATTAGAGCAGAGGTTCTCATGACGCAGTTTCTGATTGAACATGATGTACCATTTGCTGCATTGGATCATTTATCCAGCCTGCTAAAGGAAATGTTTCCTGACAGGAAAGTTGCAGCGAAGTTTGCCTGTCATTGAACCAAGACCACCCACTATTGCTCGGACTTTAGGCCAGGAAGCTAAAGGTTAGTAAAAATGTGTAGAGCTAGATAGACAAGCTAATTAGCAGTCCATGATTATGTAAAATATACATATAAGTCTAACGTTAGTGAGAAATCTTGATCTAGATTGGAGAGTTTAGAGATTTACAATGTAGAATGATTATGGACATGGGGATACTGTCTAACATTATTTCTTGGTAATATCACATGCATGTAGGTCTTATGCCTATCCACTTCGATATAGACTCAACAACAAGTAGATAGAAACTTGATCTAGAGTAGATCTGGATAGATTATAAGGCAAAATCGTGAAAAAGGCCCCACCACAGTGTGCATGCATCCGTGTGTTAGCAAGCAAGGTTACGTTACGGTTACTGGGCAATTCCACGGTAACTGACGTTACGCGGAAGGATTTTCATGAAATTGTTTACGTTGTAGTTTTGTGAATTAAAGCACCTGGGGCTTGTAATTAGCATTGATGAATGAGTTCATGAGAATGAAGAAATAAGTAGAAAGTTTTTCTCTCAAACTGCATTTCTTATCACATAGCAAGTGAAAATGTGTCGATAACTGACGTTACAGAAAAAGGACATGGGAAATTATGGTGTAGATTTAAATGGAAATATCTCATGTCCCTGACTTCTAGCCTTTATGTGTTTAAAATGGCAATACACCTAGGTTCTTAGGAACAGGTGTGCAAAATAATGTGCACTTTAGATATTTCCTTTTAGCACCATGCCAATTTCAGTGAAGGCATGACGGTAACTGACGTTACGCTTACATTTGCCATAGGGTTTACACATGCAAAATCATGATTGGGAATAGTTTTGTGATATTTTATAATTCTGACCTTTTAGAGTGATTTGTTTGATATGGAATCATACCTTGGTTTATCAATTACAAATACACAAATGAAATGAAACATTAGTCCATTTTCTTTGTGTTCTATGAAAACTTAAAGGTAAACATGTCAGTAACTGACGTTACACATACTTCTGCTATGGGGTTTACAGAAAACTAATTTATTTAACAGGTTATTATACTGCTGCAGTATACCAGTAACAATCCCAGGCAATTACTTAGCAACAAATTAAAACAAAATCTAAAGACACAAATGGGATGGGGCTCTTAGGGGGCAAGCAAGCCCCCCCCCCCCCCACCATGCCATAGGACAGTTGGGCAAAAATAATTTAAATGCACCAGAGGGCATTTCTTGACATTTGTCTTAAGATTAAATGCTTATTCAGCAGTTATGATTACACAGAGCCATTTAGATTCAGCAGTTCCAAGTATAGATGTATTGACATAACTAAGTTTTTTTTTTTTGGTTTTTTTTTTACATGAACAGGAAAGTTTCTATGTAGAGTGCCCCACCCATAATACCCTGCAGTACTACACAAAACACATATATTTTTGTGTGAAAAAAAAATGTCTTTCAGGTCATGGGGAAAAAACACAAATATCAACTCATGAATATGTATGAAATCTACTGTGATATATTTCTTCTTCTTTTCTTTATTTTACTCCTTCTCCTTCAGGGCATTGTTAGGACCACAAATTAAAAAAAAATGATCTCCATTATCAATTGATTTAAATGAAAAGCGTTGCACTTTTAATATTTTTCTGTGAAGAATAAACATTATGCTTTTTTTTTGTCAAAAGAGCATTATTGGTTTATTCCTTGCTTGAAGTAATATAACTGTTTTTCTTTTCCTTTTCACTGGTATATCAAGGCTTGCAAATACATCCCAGGTACCAAGAAATTGGACTTTGCCACAAAAGAATTCTAAGATCAATATAAATGAATCTTCCTGTTCATAATTATCATGTATCGTAAAACGTCCCTGCATGAATGAAATAAAGTAATCAACAATGAAATTTTTTTTATGCCTCCGCCACGAAGTGGTGCCGGAGGCATTATGTTTTCGGGTTGTCCGTCCGTCCGTCCGTACGTACGTCCGTACGTCCGTCCGCTTTCGTTTACACGATAACTCAAGTAATATTTACTGAAATTTTACCAAACTTGGTCCAAGTATGAAGTATGATGGGGCAATGATTTGAGTAGATTTTGGTTGAAATCAGCTAAAGGTCAAAGGTCAAGGTCAAATCATGAAATTGTATCCGTTTACGCGATAACTGAAGACTGTATAGAGCAAATTTCACCAAACTTTGTTGGAGGATGATGTATGATGGGACAATTACTTGATTAGTTTTTCAGTGAAATCAGACAGAGGTCAAAGGTCAAAGATCAAGGTCAAATCCTAAAATTTATCTGTTTACGTGATAACTCAAAACTGGATGAAGCAGCTTTCACCAAACTTGGTCCAAGGATGATGTATGATGGGACAATTAGTTGAGTAAATTCTAGTGACATTGACAAGAGGTCAAAGGTCAAAAGGTCAAGGTCAAATGCTAAAAATGTTGCTATTTCCCCCATATCTATGCAATGCCCGCAGTTATTTTCTTGAAACTTAGTGTAGACATGTACTACTGTGTAAAGATTCTCCAGAGAGAGTTTCATGTCAGAAGGTCAAAAGGTCAAAGGTTAGGTGAAAATGTTGCAATATCACTTTTCTCGCAAATGGTTCAATGTATCTTCATGGAACTTGGTACATATGCATGTACTGACTGGCAGGGATTATCTAGGGAATATAGGGGTCATGGGTCAATAGTCAGGGGTCAAAGGTCAAGGTCAACTCCTCAAAATGTTACTATTTCCCTCATATACTAGTATATGCAATGATTGCATTATTAGTTTTAAAATTTAATATATGTACATGTATTACTTAATGGAGATTCTCTTGGAAATTTCCAGCCAGCAGGTCAAAGGTCAAGGGTCAAAGGTCAGGTTTAAATGAAAAAAAAAGAGATATATTTTGTACTGTAATTACACTCTTTCTTCATACCTTGAAAATTATACTCAATGCATAAACTTATAAGGTCGGTCAGAAGTCACGTAAAAATTTTCAATTCCCCAAATATGTGTACCTGCACTCTTTAATAGGCAATTATAGCAAACCCAGTTCGTGGAAAGTGAACATTCAAGATATTTTTGGCAAACCTGTTATTTCGATATTTTGCCAGTTATGTGAAACTGTCATCACACATTGTGAAAACATTGTACTATACACCTATTGGGAGAATCATGCATTATGGCGGAGGCATCAGTCGCCGTAGCGACATTTCTAGTTTAACCCTAGAATCACCTCTCACTTTGAGCAACATCAGTGTTAAGTTTCAAACAGTAATGACAGTACATGCCTTATGTACCATAATACAAGATGCACCATATTAACTAAACCAGACATTTAAGTGCAAGCGAAGAAATATATTTGTTTGTGCATTTGCCTTGAGGTGGAAACTTCACTAAGCTTCGAGAAAAAAAGAAAAATGCTAGCAAAAGCAATTATTAGTAAAGATTATAAAACTGTAGGTATACAGCTGTACACAAGCTTTTTTATAGAAAAGGTGGTTACCATGCAACCACATCATTGATTAGGCCTACAAACTCTGGTAGCTTTATTATCCCATAGGACTGTGAATGTACTATAATTATAGTAATTTGAGTGCATATATTGCATGTGGTAAACCTGAACTTCCAGATGATTTACCCTTAAACTTGTGCTGAATCGAAAATCAAAAGCTCAAGCCCCCCCCCCCCAAAAAAAAAAAGATAATTATGATAAATAAATAAATGAATAAATAAATTAAATAAAATGAAAAAAAAATGTAACCATGGACATACCATGGTGATGACATCATTCCCTATCAAAAGGATTGCTGCTCTTTGTTGGTAACCTTTGACTTCCCAGATGTATTGAAATGGCCTAAAGTTAAAAAATTTGCCTCAGTTATAATTACTGTCATGGTAACTGACTTTACATACTGGTGTATGACAATTCGGTTACACATTTTGGAGTGTTCATTTTGACTCTTCAATATGGCAAGTATCCTTATTTCTGGTATTAAAAGGAAGGCATATGGGCATACATTAGAAATCCAAAGTTACATCATACAGCTCACTTTCTTTGATGAATAAAGTTAAAAAATTCCTTGTTTTTGGTAACTGACGTTACATCCATCATTGTCAAGCTCTTTAAAAGTTTTTATCAAATTCTTTAAAGCAACCAGCTTTTTAGCTCACCTGAGCCAAAGGCTCAAGTGAGCTATTGCAATCACTCTTCGTCCGGCGTCCGTCGTGCGTCGTCCGGCGTGCGTAAACTTTTACATTTTCATCTTCTTCTTGAGAACCCCTCGACCGATTTTCACCAAACTTGGCAGGTAGCATCCCTAGGGGGATAGGATCTCAATTTGTTCAAGTGAGCACCATACCCCACCTGGGGGCCCCCAGAGGGGCCCAAACCCCCCAAAATTAAGGAATCTTAAAAATCTTCTTCTCTAGAACCAGAAGTGATAGAGCTAAGTTAATACTATGAATTAGCACATTGATGACTGTAGTTTTAGATTTGTTCATGGCGGAATCAAGGGTGCCCCCCTTGGGACCCAGGGGAGGGGGTGGGGAGGGGTCCTAATGGGGCCCAAATTTTACATTTTCATCTTTTTCTTGAAAATGCCAGTATGAATTTTCACCAAAGTTGGCAGGTAGCATCCCTAGGGGGAAAGAATCTCATTCCCATCAAATGGGCACCATGCTCTACCTGGGGGGCCCCAGGGGGCCTAAACTTGGACCGATATTGTAAATTTTCATCTTTTTCTTGAAAATCCTATCTCCAATTTTCACCAAACTTGGCAGGTAGCATCCCTAGGGGGATAGAATCTCAATTCCATCAAATGGGCACCATGCCCCACCTGGGGGGCCCCAGGGGTCCCACCCCCCCCCCCTCCTGTAAGGAATCTTTACATATTTTCTCTAGAACTGGAAGTGATTGAGCTAAGTTAATACAATGAGTCAGTATATTGATGACTGTTGTTTCAAGTTTGTTCTTCGGAGAATCAGGGGTGCCCTCTTCCCCCCCCCCCCCCACCCCATTGGGACCCAAGGAAGTGGGATGGGATGGGGGGGGGGTGTCCAAATGCAGGCCTAAATTTTCATCTTCTTGCTGAAAACAACATAATGGATTTTCACCAAACTTGTCAAGTAGCATTCCCATAGGGATAAGATCTCAAAGTGTTTGAATGGACACCATGCTTTCCTTGGGGGCTCCAGGTTTCCAAACCTCCTAAATTGATGAATATTAACTAATATTTTTTTCTCTAGTTCTAATAAAAAATGATAGGGCTTTAAGTCTTTTTTCCCAAGCTGCATAATCCAACATTCTATAAAGTAGAGTGTCCTTGGCAGGTATTTTTACCAGTGTGATGGAATATGTAAATGGACACCATGCCCCCATTCTCAAAGCTACCCCCACCACAAGTTTCCAATGTTCTCAGGTAAGAGTCTGCAAGAGTGCATGGAAGGTGAACTTGCGATACTCAGGTGAGCGCGTGACCCCCAGGTCTCTTGTTTTTCTATCATGTGGTAAAAGACTTCTCAGGTAACTGCATACATATACAAGATTGTTGTTTTATTAATAGATTACTAGTAAAGTGAATATACAGAGAGTAAGTTATGTGACAATACACTCTTTTTACCATTGAGTTATAGGCATACTTTGGCAGCCATTTTGAAAAACAAAATGGCTGCTTTTATTGAAAAGCATAATGATTCTTAAAATTTCAACTCAAGTATTGTCTGAAAATGTATGGTGTTTGAAACAAATATCATTTTGAATTTTTGGCACCTGTGTCCTATATACCGTGGAATTGCCCATCTAGGTTGGGTTTAGGTGAAGGTTGTATTTTACATTAGGCCTATTGTTAAATTAGTCGATCTGAGAATAAAAAGGGAGAAAGAAAAGAAAGATCAAAGGAAAGAGAAGAACAAGAAGGGAAAAAAAGGACAAAAGATGCTATGCTGGGGAAATCGGCCTCCCGCTGCTGTAGCAATCACGAGTATTATACCGTGGAAGCCCCACCGCTGTGCTTCATTATGTACCATTGAACTCCACATGGTGGGGCTGAATTCAAGAGTATCGATTAACAGGTACGCCATCGTACTATTAGTACCTGTCAATTGTAGTCAGAGTTGTGGGGCCGTCAGAGTTGTGGGGCCAATTTCATTACTATGCCGATTTATAAAAAAGATATAGGAGCCTAGACTCTATACATGCACAAGTGCAGAGTCTGGTAGTGGTACAGTGGTACTGGCAGACAAGAAAGTGATGATAGTAGTGATCATACTGTGCATAAAGTCTTGACAATAGATCAAAATTATAATTGAAAAGGGGAAAACAAGGGATAAAACAGAAAGTTCCAGAGTAAATTAGCAACAGGAAATAATTGAGAATAGATGACTTTTCCCCAGCTGCTCTGATCCAATGTGTGCCAAACTCTGGCCAGTCAGGCATTTGAAGTCTGATAATTCTTATTACCCACCTTGTACACTTGTCCTAATGATTGGTGCACAAGTTAATGTGATTCGTGACCTTTTTTTTGTTTTTTAAATCAATGAACCGTTGTACGACATCAATCTATACCTATAGAATTTTCACAAAAAGTCCAGATTGCGTTACTTGGATGCAAACATTTTTCTTTTTAATCCCCAAGAAAACATGGTACAATGTAACTAATCACCAGATGGCCTGTGTAGTATCCTATGCTTTTAAGATTTTTTTTTCCTTCAGAATTGTGGAATTAAGAGAATTAACATTTTGATTATTTTATTTTTCTTTTTTCTCACTTCTAGGAGATATCCTGCGCAAGATCAGAGAAAGCCCTTTTTCCATTTCAACAGATGGAAGTTCTGATCGGGGGGCTGAGCAGCAACTGTACCCCACAATTGTCCCATTACTTTGATTGTGATGCTCAACACGTCATCAGTGTACTATTGGAATTAGCGACAACAATTGAACAGTTAACAGGGAGAAACATTTTTCAGCTCCTTGACCAAGTTTTGAAGGAGAACAACATTCCATGGAGCAATATGATTTGCTTCTCTGCAGATAACGCCTCTGTGATGATGGGTATTCACAGTGGAGTGGCAGCCTTTGTAAGGAAGGAGAACTCTCAGGTGTTTGTACATGGCTGTCCTTGCCACCTTCTACATTTAGCTGCAGAGAAAGATGCTCAGGAACTTCCTTGCTCACTTGTGGACTTTCTGATACCTGTGTTTTACTACCTGGAGAAGTCCAGCAAGCGACATAAAGAATTCAAGGAGGTTCAGGCTTGCTGTGGTGTGGAACAACATGCAATATTAAAGCATGTGTGTACAAGATGACTCTCTCTGGAGCATGCTTTGGATTGACAGTTGGAGCAGTGGGAATCCCTTGTAGAATATTTTCAGAAGGAGTCTGGGATTCAGTCAGCAGAATGAAAGCGAAGCAGGCAGAACTAAAGAAATTGAAGACTGCTTCAACCAGTGAAGTACAACGAAAGAAAAGAACTGCTGAGCCTGTCATAGCCCAAGCTTCAAAGAGCATCTTACATGCATCCTCTCAATCATCCAGCACATCTTCCTTGGCACCAAAGACGTTACCAGCAAGTGCACTGAGTCATCCAGCCAAACGGACTTCAACTTCTGGATTGTCAGCTCTGAGCAAGTCTAGTATCTCCTTTGCAAGCAGCAAAAAGACTTCAACTAGATCATCTGCAGTGAAAGGAGGGAGTATTGTTGCCATGAGACACACATCATCAGCAAGCAGCAAAATGACTTCCACAACATCATCTGCTGTGAAAGGGAGGGGTATTGTTCCTGCTGTGAGAAACACATCGTCGGTGAGAAACACATCGTCGGCAAGTAGCAAGAAGACTTCTGCTACATCATCTATCCCAACCACTGGAGGCACTTCTGTACAAAGCTGTTCTCCTGGAACATCAAGACCATCGTAAAGTAAAACTTGGACAGCACCATCTAGGATGGTAGGGAAGATCTGTGCAGGAACAAAGAACAAGCCAAAAGTCAGCCTTCAACTTCCACCACTACAACATCATCATCAGAAATGTCTGCTACAGCCAACCGTGCCAACCTAATTCAAGATAAGTACAAACTGTATTGTTTGATCCTCCAGTACAGTGCACTCCCATTATAACGAAATGCTCAGGACCGGCAGTTTTCTTTCGTTTATTTTGTTATAACGAAATTTCGTTATAACCGAACAAATACAATTTATGATGAAAACAAGGAAACCACACAAAGTATTATAATCTGTTTGTTGAATACTCATCGTACACTGGAAAGCAATGTGAAATGGGATGGTACCTTTTTGATTTCTTTTAAATATTACATTTGAAATAGAGAATAAAGTTGTTTGCATTGTCAAACATGTATAGAAAATGATGATGTAGGATTTGGTTCAATTCGCTATTCCAAAGGTTCGTTTCTTACTAAAGTTTGTTACTCCGAAGGCTCCTTATTCTGAAGTTTCACCACTCGCGGGATTCCGAAGGTTTGTTCATATGAAGCTTGGCTCTTCCGAAGATTCGTTATTCCAAAAGTTCATAATTCAGATAGAAATATATTGTTCGTTTTCCAAAGGTTCGTTGATGGGAAAATAAAGTGAGGTTCGTAAATCAGAAAATGAAAGAGGTTCACTTTTCTGAAGGTTCGTTGTTACGACGGTTTTTAATCCGAAAATGAAATTAGGTTCATTATTCCGAAGGTTTGTTAATCAAAAAAATGAGAAAGGTTAGTTATTTCGAAGGTTTAGTTATCTTAATACGATTATAAGGTTTGTAATTCCTAAGTTTTTTTAGTGGACTCACCTTTTTCACTTTTGGATTAAAGAAACTTATTTTTAAATGTTCCGATTTTGAATAACGAACATTCGGAATTCCTATCATTTTCGGACCCACGAACCTTATTAATAACGAAGCTTTGGAATAATGTGAAAATGTTTGTATTAACAAACCTTATTTCATTTCTGAACTAACGGACATTTAAGTGTTATCAGAATCTGTTTGTTTTCTAATTAAGAACCTTCAGAACAATAAAACTAATCTTGTTTAACTTCAGATTATTGTATCACAATAGCGCAAGTTCCTGTCGGAAACTGTGTGTGACACACAGAGCAAACACACGGTGATGTGAAGCGTTATCCCATGCAGAGACACTATACATGCTTGTTCCCCTGTGCATTTTCAAAAGCGATCTGCATTTCATTATAACGGAGCACATTTCATTTGTTTTTCTTTGTCAGTGGAGCTTGGAAAAGACTTTCTCTTAAAAAAAATTTTGCTATAACAGTGTTCGTTTTAAGCCACTTTTGTACCATACTAGATAGACTCTAATAGCGATAATTTTGGGACCAGAAGTTTTACTTCGTTATAGCGAAATTTTGCTATATCCGTGTTCGTTGTAACAGGAGTGCACTGTACACAATACCAATTTTCAACAAGTTGAATGTTGAATTGCAAGAGGAGGCCCCGAAGGTTCTTCTCCTTTTGGAGAGATTGGAAGACTTTTTGAGGCAACTGCTGATGAGATTTTGTCAAGCCAGCAGTCCTCATGAAGGCAGCATCACCCCAAGAATGTGACTTCAGGTGCAGAGGACAGATGACGATTTGGTCCTGGGGAGTAAGGCAAGGGTATTCTTTCTGTGGGACAAATTATAGAAAAGATTATTAAACTGTGATGGTTACTACCATGCAACCACGGTGTCATTGATCACAAAACTTTCCACTAGTGTTTAGGTTTATTGTCCTGTACTATATAATAGTATGAGCGAGTGTATACAGTACAAGTGATAAAACTAAATTTCTAGATGATTCATCTTAAGAACTGTGCTAGATTAGAAATAAAATACACGAGTACATGTATCCATTACAACTGATTGACAAATTGCCTGGCATTGACGTAAATAAGCACTGAATGGATCAGTGTTTTAGTAGTAGCCATGATAAAAAATTATGGGCGTACACACTCGAGCAGGAATCGAACCTACGACATCCTGATCTCTGGATAGGCGTCATCTCCACTAGACCACCGAGCTTCCACCCGACAGCAAGTATCCGTTCTAATACTTATAGCATGTAGCAGGTACTATGTAATTATTCAAATTCACCAAATTCTTCTGTCGAGATGTTTTCATTGCACCACATGTATCCATGTACATACCATGGTTTTGATGTAATTGTATTATTAATGAAAGTGATTGCTGCTCTCTCTTGATAACCTTTGACTGGTTAGAGTCATTAAAATGGCCTAGGAACAAAGAATTTGCCTTATCATTGTCATGGTAACTGACATTACTTACTGTATAAGTGGTTTCTTTCGCGTACAGAAACTTTCGCGGTTTCCATCGGTGCAGACTTTTTTGCGTGTGTTTAAATTCGCGGTTGGTAATGATTGCGTTGTACAAGCGACGAGTTCAAAACATTTTCGCGTGATGTTAAATTCGCGGTTCAACCTCAAAGCGCGAAAAGCGCAAAAATAAAACCACCGCGAAAGAAACCGCTTTTACAGTACTGGTATCTGACATTTCAGTAACTGATGTTACACATCTGAAGTGTCCATTTTGACTCAATGGTATGTTGCGTATCCTTATATCTGGTATTAAAAGGAAGGCATCATGTTATACATAAGAAATCCTCTTTACATCATACAGTTCACTTTCTTTGTCAAATAAAGTTTAAAAATCCTTGTCATTGACAACTAACTTTACATCCAATATGGTCATACTAATTTAGAGTTTTTGTCACATTCATTAACCCAATATCTGTCACACAGTACAGGCCCAAATGTAATGGGTATTTTGCAGTAGTGTGCAGACATGTCATTATTAATGGCCGTTTCTGATTGCTGTTGTTGACATTGATGCCCATGTTATACATCTTGTCAAAGCTTAGAGTATAGACTGTCATATTATGTAATAATTTGAGTGACGGCACCCTCATATTTCAAATAGGATGACCTTTTATATGTCATACAATTATCTTTGCAAAATTGTTTCTACATGTCGCTACTACATTTTATTCACACAACATATTGTGTCCAAAAACAGTCGCTACATATGCTGTAGAAAATATGTTCAGCTTCAAATGATGGGGTTTTTTGGGGGGCAATAGCATTAATACTTTTCATTTCATGAAGAAAATTGTTTAACAATGAAAACCTCTGATTCACACATTTTTGCATAATTTCAGACTTTATGGACAAAGTGTTGGCCTAAAACTGCCAATGTACGGTAGATAAAGCGCACTTGTATCGACCCAGGGTAAAGGCATGACTTGACTTAATGATATTTACATGTAATTTAGATTATCCAGACCATACAATATTGCCATATTGATATTGAACTGAATTTCAGATAATGACAATCAATTAGGTAAAGATGATAAACAGTCAAACATATTTGAGTTTCGAGACTGCAGCTTGAGGCAGGATACTTTCCGTATTGCTCCTCGTGCCCTTCCCGGCTGGCCCCGGCTAGAGACCCGTTGCACCCCTGAGTGAACAGTTACAGTACATTGTACTACCGCTGCACTGCACTGCACTTTTCACTGTCAATGTGCAGTGTTCATCCGATCTTTTTTTTTTTTCAACTTTATTTTCCCAATTCACATGCCGCTTCATATACCAAATGCATGCTTAATAATTAATTGTACATTATTGAAAAAGGAAATTAACATTTAAAAAAAATATGGTGTAAGAGCTTCCCATTTGCTCACATGAAAATCTAGACAATTCTTTTTGTCCCCGCCGAACAAGTTCGAGCAGGGGACTATGAAACGGGCTCCGTACGTGTGTGTGTCTGTGTGTCCGTGTGTCCGTCTGTCCGTCCGTGCGTCCGTGTGTGATCAAAATGTTCAAAATGCTACTCCTTCACCATTTCTAACCCGATTTTGATTCTGTTTGCTTTATATGATAGCACTACATGGGAGCTTTGAAACTTCTGTACAGAATTTCAGTTGTGACCTTTGACCTTGACCTTTGACCTATATTGTACATTTTGCTTGAAAATGCTTCTCCTTCGCCATTTCTAACCCGATTTTGATTCCGTTTGCTTTATATGATGGCACTAGGTGAGGGCTTCAAAACTTCTACACAGAATTTTGACCTTTGACTTCTTTGACCTTTGACCTTGATTTTTGACCTATATTGTACATTGCCTACAAAATGCTACTCCTTCGCCATTTCTAACCCGATTTTGATTCCGTTTGCTTTATATGATGGCACTAGGTGAGGGCTTCAAAACTTCTACACAGAATTTTGACCTTTGACTTCTTTGACCTTTGACCTTGAACATTGACATATATTGTACATTTTGCTACAAAATGCTGCTCCTTCGCCATTTGTAACCCGATTTCAATTCTGTTTGCTTTAAGTGATGGCACTAGGTGAGGGCTTCAAAACTTCTACTCAGAATTTTGACCTTTGACTTCTTTGACCTCTGACCTTGATTTTTGACCTGTATTGTACATTTTGCTACCAAATGCTGCTCCTTCGCCATTTCTAACCCGATTTCGATTCCGTTTGCTTTATGTGATGGCACTAGGTGAGGGCTTCAAAACTTCTACACAGAATTTTGACCTTTGACTTCTTTGACCTTTGACCTTGATTTTTTACCTATATTGTACATTGGCTACAAAATGCTACTCCTTCGCCATTTCTAACCCGATTTTGATTCCGTTTGCTTTATGTGATGGCACTAGGTGAGGGCTTCAAAACTTCTACATAGAATTTTGACCTTTGACCTTGATCTTTTTACCTATATTGTACATTTTGCTACTAAATGCTACTTCCGGCGGGGACATATATTACGCACCGCGTAATTTCTACTTTTCCTTGTTCATAGCTATGATACGTTCTGTATGTCCCAAATGCTTCATAGAAAACAGAAACAGACTCAGAGTTGGAATAATATCTTTGATTTTACATGAAAATATAAAATATTTTGCATGATAGATAATTGTATTCACGAAATGTCCTCTTTCAACATTTCCAAAACATATTTCCTCATCTGCAAACATAACATGGACATTTTAAGCTTTGAGCAACAACAACAACAAAAAAAATATTTCATACCAGAAAGATGACACATGGGTACATTTCAGAAATAAATGTATTAATGTCTGTGGATGAGATTTACAAAAATTACAAATTGAAGAATCACTTATACCAACTTTACATAGATAATGTTGAGTAGCGATCTTTCTTTGTACAAACTAAAATTGAAAATTACGAATTCTATTCTACTATCGATGATCTGTAGATCAGAGAAAAACGAGACTTCCATAGCAAAGAATCTTGTAAGTTCAACAGTAAGTCAGTTTCCCATTTTACTTAATGGTCTGTCTCTGAGAGTGTGCTTCTATGGGTTTTTTTTTTTACAAAATATGGGTAACAGACTTTTGAAACTCTTGGCTTTTAAAATTTGTTCAACAGAAGATCACAAGGATCCCAAGGTAATACAACATTTTGACAATTTATATTTTGTTTTATGGTGACTTTCCATTCTCGAGGAATTGCATACACTATTGAAAACTAAATCAAAAATAACCCTGGGTTGAATTTTTGTAATATTTGGTCATAATTCTTAAAGGAACCATCAGGGTTAAAAATATCTCCTATTTAAATCATATTTGATTCAAACAAATTTCTAGAAAAAAAATAGGCTGACCATCAATTAAAATATGGGAATTGAACCATAGTGCCCTTGAAACGGTATCCTTGAATTTGACTGCATTGTATTGTAATAACACCATGCAATAAGAACATTGTACCAAAAATACCAATATTTCTTTGAAACAGTTGCCTATTTATAGCTTTTTGACAATGAAGAAAGAAGTTGTTTCATCAATACCTAATTGTATTAAAAGGATAAGGTGTAAACACTATTGCTATGTGCCATTTCCACAGGATAGGCTTCTCTTGATTTCATTACAGTCAGTTTGTGTCCGTACACTACAAACCAATAGATGACACTAGTACATGAAGGGATTACTACTGATAATATTAGTATATAGCAAAACAACAACAACAAAAAAACTTACAGCCTATATTGTAATTGTTTTAGTGGTAAGTGTGCAGGAAAGTATTTGTTGGCCAGAAGGGCATGTAACAAAAGATGTTTGATTCATACTTTAACAAATTTTTGTCATGTGATGAAAGCACACACACAAAAAAAAAACATACGTATTGACAAATCATCTCAATTTTGTGAAATTATTCTGCAAACCAAAGTCATGATCATCTGTTTGATTTCCACTACTTGTCCGGATAATCATACAAGTGTATTGTAAAGATATTACTTTTGATCCCCATTAGCAATTAATGGAAATGCCGTAGAAATTAAACAATCATTTCCATTCATGTATGCGTATAAACTGTGGAAGTTGCCGTTCCCGACAGGAGGTGAAGTTATAACGGATGTTTTGGAATTCAATTGTCCCACGTGGTACATATTAAATTGTTTTGAACTTGTAGTACTTACATGTACTTGTTCGTTATTTCTAGCTGATGTGAATCATGTTTTCATAGATTTCTGCACCATAGTGTTGAGAATAGATGTAGCAGATCTTACTCTTACAAAAATAGAAGTGATGATAATTGTCGTAATAGAAAGCAGTATTAAGCAAGTTAGTGCATGGATGGTGAAAGGCTATCATCATCAGACCTACCACTAAACATTTATAAGCAAAATGGTTTGCAAGTTCCCATACTCATACAAGGAGGAAAACAAAAATGACAATAGAGGTAATATAGAACAAAGTACACTACCATTTGTCATCATCTAAATTTCCATTACATACTCCAGTTCATGTGACGATATTGGAGTATGTGAAGACTAGCAGTCATGATGGCAGTGGTAGTCATGATAGGTGTGATGACAAACACTTCTGAACAAGAAAATGATGATTCAGAACATGTAGTAATGAGCTTAATACTTAGAATTGAGGGGTAGTAAGTCAGTAATGAAATGCCAAATGAGCTTAGGGAAAATAAGAGGTGGTTATGAGGAATGAACATTGTGGATTAATCTTGTGTCGTGTGAGGATGTATGGTTTTGGAGTCCAGCCATTGTCTCTCATTTGCGCATTCTGTGTGCAAGATTAGTGGTAAAGAAACAAGAAAGATTGATGCTGGAATGCATGAATGCTTGTGAACGTTTTGGTCCCTTGCAATGATTAACCCATTGAGGAAGAGTCCTGAGTATACTCAGGCAAGCTTCTATGGGAAATGCATGTTGTAGCAAAAGCAACCCGTCCTCAATGGGTTAAGAGGTCGTGGGCACGATTGTGTAGCAGTGAGAGAAATTTATATTCTATTTTCATACCCATCGAGCCACATTGAAAAAAAAAAATGAATCTTGTAGTTATATATTGTAGGGAGCAAATTCTTTCAGTTTTTTAAATCTTGACAATGAATATTAGTATCTTATTTTCAAGAAAAGATTTAACAATTTTGCGGATATTTGTGCAGAAATTTATTTACTGGGATTAGAACTATAATGTAATGGAAATGATACCATAGTTTCCATGTTTAGTAGCATTTTTCCTCACCTATCCTTATCCTTTGCACACTAAATGATATACCAAAATATTGAAAGGGCCATCAAATTACTGCAGGCTGTTCTTCAAGGTTTGTTTGTTTGTTTGTTTGTTTGTTTGTTTTTGTTAGTACAGTCAAACCTGCCTTAGCGGCCACTGAAAAATCCCCCCGAGAGAAAAGCCCTGTTATAGACCCTGTGTATAGTGGCCACCTGTCTAACGCGGCCAGCGGCCACAAATTTTGTTTCCCATGGTAGATTTTAACCTGTCTATAGCGGCCAAAAACCCAATGGAGCCGTAGCCGAGCCGATAATTCAGCGTGTTTTTCTGCTTTGTAGCCGTGCTGGCAACGTTCAGTGATTGCCACCGCTGCATTCATCCCTCATTCAGTCAAAATATTGCACTAGTGTTCAGCTTCCTTCACGACAATACACATAACTGTGCAACAATTTCATATACACGGGCATGGTTAAACGCATGAAACACACGGTGTGTGCGTAGGTACACACATACAACATGTACGTGTACATGTAAGAATACAAGGATGATACATGCACATGTAAGCAATGCACACAAAGTTGGATTACCTGTCTATAGCGGCCACCTGTCTATAACGGCCACTTTTTCCGTCTCCCTTGGGTGGCCGCTATAGACAGGTTTGACTGTAGTTGTATTTTTTATTAAGGAATGATGCATGACCTCTTATGTCAAAGGAATTGATTAACACTTCTGATAGAGTGCATCTCCGCTGCATGAAGCATGGTTATACAAGTAGAAGTTCAAGTTTTCCTTCTAACACTTTGTTGGTGTCATTGTTACAGTTTGTAAAGCCCATTGATTGCAACAACAGTATATCTTCAACCTTATTAAGATAACATGTTCAAATTGTAACAAACATGACATTTTTTTTAAAGTGACGGAATAACGTTGGAGCGGAGAAAATCAAAAACACAAAGTATTAAAAACCATTGACCCTATACATAGAACAATGACATAGAGATGCATGTAATTGATGTTTCAGAGATACACACACTGAATACCTATGGTGTGACATATTCTCACACGAGGAATGTAGCTTCCTTTGCACAAAGTTCACAATGCAAGAATTCAAGTAAAATAAGTAAATTCTGAGCAAAAAAAATACTCTTTGTATACACAAAACAAGTTAGGCTACTTGTTAACTCCCCGTCAGCAAGACAATATGCACAAGTTTTCTCGGAATGACAAGGGCACTAAGCGCGCATAGCCACTTAGCGCCCTTGCGCATGCTACATTTTGTGAAAGTGGTATGGGCGCTAGGCTTAGTTTCCTGTATTACGTAAGCCTGAAGTGACAATTATCTGAATTTTTTTTTATCACATAGAAAAACATCTAAACAATCACCAACCTTTAGCAGAATAAGCGTGGAGTAACAATTATCTCTCATTTTTTTGATATCACATAGAAAAACATCTTAAAAATCACCAACCTTTAGCAAAACAAAAAGAACTGGGATTTTCATACTTTTATCGTCTGTTTAAAAGGCTCCAAAACTTCAAATGCAAATATCTAGGAAGTGCAAAAACTGACTTAACACCCTTCTCATTCTTAGCCGATGATATGTGGCCCTGCACCACAAAACCAGCAAATAGTCCCCAGACAATTATTTTCAGTTAAGGATGGTGTATAACTCAATTCAAATGGACTCTCCTAACCTAAATCTTGAAATGAAAACACATACTCTAGAAAGTGTTTACTGAGAGAAAAAAAAAAGGCTCTAAAGTATAGGGTCTATTCAAGCACTGTTTGTAAGCTTACCATGCCATGCTACCTATGCAGTGAATGGGCCAAAAAACAGGATGTGAAACTCTGCAGCATAAACAGTGAAGGGATTAACAGATTAAGCTGAAATTGATCATGCTGTACTAACACATTTTACCCATGACTAGTATCAACTTTCAAAGCAGTAGCATCATCCTTTCAAAAATTTTTGGAGGTGAAGGTGAAGAGTGTATAAAGGGATTTTAGGAAATGAAAAGGGAGCTCTAAGACACACCTAATCACACTATTGTACAAAAGAAAGTGTTCTAAAAAAATGCTAAAAACACAATTTCCTGTGAATTTCATGATCCCAAACCTTACCATAATGTAGATGAAGTCTTGCTCTTTCAGAAAATATATAAAAACACAAGATTGGCAAAGTTGACCCATCTCACCCATTTTTTAGTCCTGACACAAAATCAGTTTGTGCGACTTTTTGTTGGGTTTTGTGATGCATGGTCACATCATATGCAGAAATGCAGATCAAAGACCTTAAGGCCCCCCCAAAAAAAAGACTGTTGCAGTGGAGTAACGGGTCACTGAAAAATAGGGTAGGTAGGTAGGGATTTTTTTTTTAGCTTGTAGCGATTTCAACATCCTTGTATTATATTGTCTAGTATTATGGCTGCTGTAAATTACGCTGTCTGGCAACCTCAGTCATTTTGTCAACATCCACGCGAACTTTCTTTGTGCGCCGACTTGCGACAGGTGCGCACTACATTCTTCGCCTACTCACAAACGCATTGCGTGATCACCCCAAACGCAGCAACAAGCCCATCACATGGACATCGGAGTGTGAGACTTCATTCACTCACGTGAAAGCAGCTCTTGCCAGCGCTACCATGTTAATACACCCTTCGTCTAGTCTACCTACCAGCCTTATGGTAGACGCCTCAGACACGGCTGTAGGTGGTGTCTTGCACCAGTTTTCACACGGTGAGTGGCACCCCATCGCCTTCTTCTCTCAGAAACTCAAGCCTGCTGAGACCCGTTACAGCGCTTTTGGTCATGAGCTTCTAGCAGCGTTCTTAGCAGTGCGGCATTTTGGATACCTGCTAGAAGGATGCCCTTTCACTCTCTTCACCGACCATAAGCCGCTTACATACGCCTTTCAGGCCAAACCAGACTGCCATTCACCTGGTCAAGTACGTCACTTGGACTACATCTCACAGTTTACCACCGACATACGCCATGTTAGTGGTAGCAACAACACTGTAGCCGACGCACTTTCACGGATACACGTTGACGCACTTCACACATCCTTTGTCGTCAATCTACAGCAGCTCGCTGACGATCAGGAAGACGACGACAAGTGGACGACAACTCGTCAGTTACCATCCCTTTCATTCAGGCGCCTCCCTCTGCCTGATGGTACTGGTGAGATCTGGTGCGACATTTCAACGAGAGTGCAGCGTCCTTATGTTCCCATGTCACACAGAAGGAAAGTTTTCCATACACTGCACAACATCTCACACCCTAGAATTCGTGCTACACAGAAGCTCATCTAATCACGCTTCATATGGCCTAACATGAATCGAGATGTACGCCAGTGGGCCAGGTCATGTGTAGCTTGTCAAAAAGCCAAGGTACATCGCCACGTAAAGGCTCCAATGGGCACCTACACCACACCAGATGCTCGATTTCAGCACGTCCACATCGACATCGTCGGACCCCTGCCTCCTTCGAGTGGATATCAATATCTCCTGACTTGTGTAGACCGATACAGTAGATGGGCAGATGCAATACCAGTCCACGACATCACAGCACAGACCATTGCAAGAGCTTTCATACATCACTGGGTAGCAAGGCACGGTGTACCATCTACTGTAACGACAGATCTAGGCCGCCAGTTTGAGTCGTCACTCTTCAATGAGCTCACCAACACGCTGGGCACGACTCACATTCACACCACTGCACACCGTCCCGCTGCTAACGGCCTTGTTGAGCGCTTTATCGACAGCTGAAATCATCACCCAAAGCACACGAACACAGCGAGAAGTGGTTTGAACTTCTCCCCATCGTTCTGCTTGGTATACGGTCTGCCATAAAGGAGGATATTGGATGTACACCAGCTGAGATGACATATGGCATGACTCTAGTTCTACCTGGTCAGATGGTCATTCAGGCCTCTACTACTACACTAGATGATCCTGCCAACTATGTACACCATTTGCGTGAGTACATGTCTACTTTACATCCAGCCCACTCACGTAAACAGAACATCACATTTCACGTTCCCACTCATCTACACAACTCCACTCACGTTTTTGTCAGACGGGACGGTGTAAATCGCCCATTACAGACACCATACACTGGACCATACAAAGTGCTACGTCGATCTCCCAAGCACTTTACTCTGGAGATCAACGGTAAGAGGGAGACCGTCACGATCGACCATCTAAAAGCCGCCTTCTTAGAAGCCGCACCGGTCCAGCAGTCTACGCCTGTCCCCGCCAGAACTCCAGCGAGTACACCGAGCGTCCCGCTCACTACACCACGGCAGCGACAGCAGCAGCCTACGCCAACACACCCAACACAACCGCAGCAGCCGATATGAACGACTCACACCGGTAGGCAAGTACGTTGGCCAGCTCGCTACATACAGTACATGTATTTCGACACTTGAACTTTTCAACCCCTACTTTGTGTATATTTTCATCATCGATCGCTTGTTTATAGACTTCGTCTTCATGGACTTCTTCACTAGCGATCTGGGAAGGGGCTAAATGTAGCAGTTTCAACATCCTTGTATTATATTGTCTGGTATTATGGCTGCTGTAAATTACGCTGTCTGGCAACCTCAAGTCATTTTGTCAACATCCACGTGAACTTTCTGTGTGTGCCGACATGCGACAGGTGTGCACTACATTCTTCGCCTTTGTCATCGTGCCAATGTACGCATAACTTGCATTCCAACTGTGGTCGGATTTCTGTACACACACACCTTGTTTTGTTGTCATGGACACGAACTACCAATTAGTTGCAAGGTGTGCAAACTCACCAGCCAATTACAACTCCCTAAGCTCCTGTCCGTGACGATTTTCCTCAGACCACGCTGTCACAAATTCCATGCTTCCTCACTTCACGATTATCTTTCATCCAGAGAGCACGTCCTATTCGTTGGAGTCACTTAGTCCGTATATCACATTTCTTCCCACGTCTTTTCTCGCGGACGATACCTCGCGCCATGGACAGTCATATATACGGACTATTATATGCCTTTCAGATTATACACCTTCATATTTCTCCGATTTCGGATTTATACATCGCGATCCTCGCTGGAGGCATCTCCAGTCTCAAAGAGGACAATTCCATCCACATCCTCAAAGCAAACAAGGGGAATGCAACTGTGGTGATGGATAAAGAGGACTACGAGACCAAGGTTCATACTCTGCTTGACACCGACACCTACAAGAAACTACCCAGAGACCCTACACCAGCTCTTGAACGAAGGGTAAACGACAAGCTCCTTTCGCTACAACGGAAGGACGCCCTGTCCCAGGCCCTCTACCGCAAACTATGTAGCTCATCGGGCTTGTGCCCGATACTCTTTGGGCAACCAAAGATTCACAAACGGGACATTCCACTTAGACCCATCGTCTCGACCAGGGGGCTCTCCCACGTACACACTGGCTCAACACTTGGCTTCTATCTTGCAGCCTCTTGTTGGCCAAACTGTACATCATGTGAAGAAGTCCAAACAATTCATTGACCAAGTCCGTCAGATGACAGTCTCTAATAGTGATCTTCTCGTCAGCTTTTATGTTGAGTCACTATTCACGAGTGTGCCAGTCAAGGATGCGTGCGCTACCATCCTCATGAGACTTGACTCTGATCGAACTCTACCAGACAGGACCAAACTGTCTCCAACAGAGATCCATTACTTGCTTGGTATGTGTCTCAATTCCACCTCGTTCAGATGGAGAGACACTTTCTACCAGCAGACAGAAGGCGCAGCAATGGAGTCCCCACTGTCCCCTATTGTTGCAAATCTGTTCATGGAAAACTTTGAAGAGACAGCACTACAGACATCGACGCTCCGACCCAAAGTGTGGCTTAGATACGTGGATGACACCTTTGTGGTCTGGCAACATGGTGCAGAGGAAATAAACAACTTCCTTCAGCACCTAAACTCTCAACACCTTCCATCAAGTTCACCATGGAAATGGAGAACCAAGGGGCTATTCCCTTTCTGGACACCAAGATCACGAGGACGGCACAGGGATCCCTTTCCCACCAGGTTTACTGCAAACCTACTCACACGGACCGATATCTGAACTACCGTTCATATCACCATCTGTCCGTGTTGAGATCCATCACAAGACCCTGGTCAAGTGAGCCTACGAGGTCAGTGACCAAGCCCACCTACCCGGGGAACTGAAGCACATCAAGCAGGTCTTGATATGCAACAGCTACCCCCCCCCCCCCCCACACACACACACACAAGATTTCCACAGAGCTCCCACCTGTGCGGAATGACGGTGGAACGCAACCAAAGTTGAGAGTGATCCTCTCATACATGGGAGCAGCCTCTCACAAGATCCAGAGGATTCTGAGAGAAGCCGACGTTGAAGTTTGTCACAGTTCTTCAACCAAACTTCAATCTCTCCTCACCACACAAAAGGACAAACAACATTCCAAGAACCTTCCTGGAGTCTACCGCATTCCTTGTGAATGCGGTAGGGTAACATTAGAGAGACAGGCCGATCCTTCGCCACCCGGTTAAAGGAACATCAGGCCCATGGATGACGAGACGAACGGGACAAGTCTGCTATTATCCACCATGCCCACACCTGTGAACACAGGATCCTATGGGATGAGAGCAGACTCATCACGCAAGTCCCCAACTGGTACCAACGACAAGTCAGAGAAGCTCTGGAAGTCGTGCATAATACTATCCCACAGGATAATGGCCTCCACCTGAGCAATATATGGCTAACTCTACTTGACAAGCAAGCAGGCTAATTAACACCCATTAGCCCCCACACAATAGTGGCCGTAATTGATACTTACAGTTAGACAACCACCACAATGTGTGCAGCCAACCGTGACAACCCCTCCACACAGGAAGTGACTGTGTGCACTCAACCTTGACCTGCCTACCTACTGTGACCCATTTAGCCAAAGACTTTCCCTCTTGGAAGACAAAATCCTTTTGATCCTTCCTGAGGGTATTTAAGCCGGATGTTCCACTCACATGCTCATTCCCTTGAGAACTGCGAGAACATGCTTGCCGAAACATCGGGATTGGGTAGGCCCTTTTCAGGGCCACTCACATACTCCAGAAAGAATATGTGGTGCACCGTGAAGCCTTCTACCACCCAACATTCTACCACCACAGAAGCCTTCAAAGATTTCGATCTTCGCTACATTCTACATCGCGATTTACACTTCCTTCTACACTCCAGCTGGGGGATTTTATCATTGCTACTTTTACCACGATCAGCGCCTCGCGACATCGCTGTCTTGGTCCTGTTAGCGTGCTGTACTAGTGGTGTTGCAGACTCTTCCAGGTACCTCGCAGTTTTCTACCCAGCGCTCCAGCGGTGGACTTCTCTCGCTTGTGCTAGCCACGACACTTGGGGGCCATTCCACGCTGTCGCTGGATCTTTTGTGTATACATTTCTACGGGACTCTGTCGTCTTAGGACACCCAATGCATTTCGGAGTTCGTCCATATCATTTCATACGATTTTCGGAAGTGCAATATAAGGACACTGTCCACCTCCTCAGGTGCCCTAGTGAATGCCACTTTTGCTACGGTCGTCTACCACTCCTACCGGCGGTGCCCTTAGCTCTACGTCCCATTGGCCATTTGGTGAGTAGGTATTTCATCATAGGCCCGCACAATTATACCTACAAGCTCACCGAGCCGAAGGCTCAAGTGAGCTATTGCGATCATTCTTCGTCCGGCGTCCGTCGTGCGTAAACTTTTTACATTTTCATCTTCTTTTTGTGAACCCCTTGATCATTTTTCACCAAACTTGGCAGGTAGCATCCCTAGGGGGATAGGATCTCAATTTCTTCAAGTGGGCACCATACCCCACCTGGGGGGCCCCCAGAGGGGCCCAAACCCCCAAAATTAAGGAGTCTTAAAAAATCTTCTCTAGAACCAGAAGTGATAGAGCTAAGTTAATACTATGAATTAGTACATTGATGACTGTAGTTTCAAGTTTGCTCATGGCGGAATCATGGGTGCCCCCCTTGGGACCCAGGGGAGGGGGGTGGGGAGGGGTCCTAAAGGGGCCCAAATTGTACATTTTCATCTTTTTCTTGAAAATGCCATTATGAATTTTCACCAAAGTTGGCAGGTAGCATCCCTAGGGGGAAAGAATCTCATTCCCATCAAATGGGCACCATGCCCCACCTGGGGGGCCCCAGGGGGCCTAAATTTGTACCGAAATTGTAAATTTTCATCTTTTTCTTGGAAACCCTATTACAAATTTTCACCAAACTTGGCAGGTAACATCTCTAGGGGGATAGAATCTTAATCCCATCAAATGGGCAACAGCATGCCCAACACTGGGGGCCCCAAGGGGTCCCACCCCTCCCTTCAAGGAATCTTTACAGATTTTCTCTAGAACCAGAAGTGATTGCGCTAACTTAATACAATAAGTCAGTATATTGATGACTGTTGTTTCAAGTTTGTTCATGTTAGAATCAGGGGTGCCCTCCCACCCCCTTGGGACCCAAGGAAGCAGGATGGGATGGGGGGTCCAAATGCGGGCCTAGATTTTCATCTTCTTTGCTGAAAACAACATAACGGATTTTCACCAAACTTGGCAAGTGGCATTCCCATGGGGATAAGACTTCAAAGTGTTTGAATGGGCACCATGCTTTCCTTGAGGGCCCCAGGGAGTCCAAACCTCCTAAATTAATGAATATACAATAATATTTTCTCTAGTTCTAATCAAAAGTGATGTTAGGGCTTTCAGTCTTTTTTTTTCCCAAGCTGCATAGTCCAACATTCTATAAATTACATTGTACTTGGCAGGTATTTTTACCAGTGTGATGGAATATGTAAATGGACACCATGCCCCCAGCTCTCAAAGCTACCCCACCATAAGTTTCCAATGTTCTCAGGTAAGAGTCTGCAAGAATGCATGGAAGGTGAACTTGTGATACTCAGCTGAGCGCGTGACCCCTGGGTCTCTTGTTTTTTTTTAATAAATCCCTCCCAAAATCTCCCCTGAACCTTGTGAACCTTGCCTAAATCGAACTTTCATAAGTCGAATAATTGCCTAAGTCAAAGGTCTTATCAAGTTCTCTTCTTTGTATTCTATATTATTATGCCTCCGCCACGAAGTGGTGCCGGAGGCATTATGTTTTCGGGTTGTCCGTCCGTACGTACGTCTGTACGTCCATTCGTCCGTCCGTCCGCTTTCATTTACGCGATAACTTGAGTAATGTTTACTGGAATTTCACCAAACATGGTCCAAGTGTGAAGTATGATGGGGCAATTATTTGATTAGATTTTGGGTGAAATCGGCTAAAGGTCAAGGTCAAATCATGAAATTGTATCCGTTTACACGATAACTCAAGACTGGATTGAGCAAATTTCACCAAACTTTGTTGGAGGATGATGTATGATGGGGCAATTACTTGATTAGTTTTTCAGTGAAATCGGACAGAGGTCAAAGGTCAAAGATTAAGGTCAAATCCTAAAATTTATCTGTTTACGTGATAACTCAAAACTGGATGAAGCAGCTTTCACCAAACTTGGTCCAAGGATGATGTATGATGGGACAATTAGTTGAGTAGATTTTAGTGACATTGGCAAGAGGTTAAAGGTCAAAAGGTCAATGTCAAATGCTACAAATGTTGCAATTTCCCCCATATCTATGCAGTGCCCAAAGGTATTTTCTTGAAACTTGGTGTGGACATGTACTACTGCGTGAAGATTCTCCATAGAGAGAGTTTCATGTCATAAGGTCAAAGGTCAAAAGGTCAAAGGTTAGGTGAAAATGTTGCAATATCACTTTTCTCGCAAATAGTTCAATGTATCTTCGTGGAACTTGGTACATACGCATGTACTGACTGGCAGGGATTATCTAGGGAATTTAGGGGTCAAAGGTCAAGGTCATCACCTCAAAATCTTACTATTTCCTTCATATACTAGTATATGCAATGCTTGCATTATTAGTTTCAAAACTTAATACATGCATTTCCTAATGGAGATTCTCTGGGAAATTTCTAGCCAGAAGGTCAAAGGTCAAAGGTTAAGGGTCAAAGGCCAGGTTTCAATGCCCCCCCCCCCCAAAAAAAAAAAAAGAAAATCCATTTTGTACCATCATTGCACTCTTCATACCTTGGAAATTACTCAATGCATAAACTTATAAAAAGATCTGTCAGAATTCAAGTAAAAATTCTCAATTCCCCAAATATGTGTACCTGCACTCTTAGAAAATTAAAGCAAACCCAGTTCAAGACATTTCTGACAAACCTGTCATTTCAATATTTTGCCAGTTATGTGAAACTGTCATGGATCACACATTGTGAAGACATTGTACTATACGCCTATTGGGAGAATCATGCATTATGGCGGAGGCATCAGTCGCCATAGCGACATTTCTAGTTTTAAAGATGAATTTCTTTTTAATCTAAGCTATTCAGTCCTAACAGATTGGACTTTAATAGGCAAGTTTGACTGTAGTTTTTACAACAGCTCTAAGATGTGTAAATTCTATCATCAGATGCCAGGATATCCCATATGAAGACTCTTTAAATAGATTTTTTTTCTGGGGGAGGCTCCCCAAACTTCCTGCTGGGGCTCGGGCCTTTCGCCCTCGCTTGACCTTCATCTGCCTTTGGCAGATGAAACCTTCCTTTTCCTAGATCCTGAATCAGCCCCTGCCAAGCCTGGCATCATCTCCAGGAGAATACACAAGATGCTGGTTTATAGCCCTTTCGATGCTGTTCACACATATATCAACATTTTCACAAGCAAATACAGTCAACTCTGCCTAAGTCAAACCTCTCGAAGTCAAATAATCGCCCAAGTCGAAGTATTTTTTTGGGGGGGGTGACAAATCATGCAAAACATGTCTTTACCACTGCTAAGACAAATTTCTTCTAAGTCGAACAAATTTTTGTGGTACCAAGAGATGGACTTAGGCAGAGTTACCTGTTCCTAGTGGTGTATCCATTTTATTTTTAGAACATTTCAAAGTGAATATTCAATTTTGTACAACTTTGAGGAATGGGGGGTGAAAAGAGTACCCAATGACAACTTGTAAAAATGTTGGCAGTTGTGAATGATCCAGTAATAACAAAAAACAAAGAATTCCACTGTGTCTAAAGCATTAAACCACGACAAAGCAATAACTGAAGTCGTCCAAGATTGACACCTTTTCTGTCGCCAAAATGTCCAAAAAGAACCCTCCATTACTGCTAGACGCTTGCACAGAGGAAAGTATGGGAGCAGTGTCACAATTTACGTCAGCTATTCCCTGAATGACATCTCCAAGCCAGGCATCTCTGTCGCATTTTCGTAGGACACTGAACAGTTTTTTAGGCCCAAGCATGCCAGTAATCTTGATAGAGTACGCGTCCATGTTGGAAACAGACAACGTACTGTTTGAGCAAGGTGCTAAATCTGTCCCTCGTACAGAGCCGTTTCGTACACACACACACACACGCATCGAGAGCAAGCTAGCTACATGTACGAACGACATAGCGCAGCGTGTTCTGTCCGAAACACTACCGGGTTTTTGCGATCACGATCGCAATTAAACAAGATATTTGATATTGATTAACAAACAAACAAACATAGGGTCAGCAGAATTTTTAGGGTCAGGCAGGTTACGCCAATGCAACATTTTTTTTTTTTTTTTTTTTTTGCCTTATTAAATGTCACTACTTGATTGCACACATATTCAGGAATCTCTGCAGTACGTTCCAGTCTCCATGGGCAGATGGGCCAAGTAGACCACAAGATGTGGACTTCCATGTGCCACAGGAGTACCTCACCAACCTCCACATACGAGACAAGGTACAGTATATTAATAATCATGATTGTGATAATGATATAGTGATAATGATGATTATTTTGAATAGTAATCATATTATAAGGGATTTTTTCAGAGAGAGTATTGTTAAAGGACAAGTCTACCTTCATAGACATGTAGATTTAGTGAGTGCAGCAAAGTTTGAGGAAAATTGGACAATCCTTTTGAAAGTTATGAATTTTGAAGTTTTTTACTCAGTCACTGCTGGATGAGAAGACAACGTACAATGATAGTAAAAAAAAAATATAAAGAAAATTCAACATCATACCACTTTTCTCGCATAATTGTATCCCCCGAACATAGTTCGGAGGATACTATGGATTTGGCCTCGTTGCGCCGCGTCCGCAGTTCTTCTTTGAACATCTTCAAATTTGGCATGAAGGTGTATTATGGTAAGACGAAGAAGCCTATTGTTTTTGGTCATGGCCCCCTCGCTTGTTCCGTCTTTATACATGAAAAGGTAAATTTAACAGGGTCTGCTTGTGTGTGCGATGCTGGCCTTGTTTCTCAACCGATTTTTTTCAAATTTGGTACGTAAATGTATCATAGTCAAATCTATACACCTATACCTATTGATAATGCTGCCCTCACTGTTCCACCTTTTACAGGGTCAAAGGTCACCCTGATCATGTCAAAATTTGCAGAAGTGCTTATTTCTGCAATAACTTGATTGTTACTCAATGGATTTTATTCAGACTTGCTAAGGAGATGTATGGGTGGTCATTCTACATGAAGGACAAAACAGTTTGTGGTGACGGTGCCCTCAGTGTTCCGACTTGGATGCCATTGCACATTTCTTGTGTGTGCTCTATCAGCCACATTTCGTATCAGATTTTCTTCAAATTTGGCAAAAAGGTGCATTATAGTGAAATGAAGATGCCTATATTGTTTGTGGTGGTGGCGATCTCGCTTGTTCCGTCTTTATACATGAAAAGGTAAATTTAACAGGGTCTGCTTGTGTGTGCGACGCTGGCCTTGTTTCTTGACCGATTTTTTTCAAATTTGGTATGTAAATGTATCATAGTCAAATCTATACACCTATACCTATTGATAATGCTGCCCTCACTGTTCCACCTTTTACAGGGTCAAAGGTCACCCTGATCATGTCAAAATTTGCAGAAATGCTTATTTCTGCAATAACTTGATTGTTACTCAATGGATTTTATTCAGACTTGCTAAGGAGATGTATGGGTGGTCATTCTACATGAAGTACACAACAGTTTGTGGTGACGGCGCCCTGAGTGTTCCGACTTGGAGGCCATGTCACATTTCTTTATTAATATGCTCTATAAGCCACATTTCTTGTCGGATTTTATTCAAACTTGCTATGGAGGTTTATGTGGAGTCACTCTAGGTAACAAAAATTTTCATTGCCAGCGCTCTCATTGTTCAAACTTTTTTAGGATGACATGTCATATTCCTTGTATGTGCTATATATACTAGCCTCATTTCTCGTCGGATTTTATTGTATCCTGCGACAGTTGCCATATTATACAACATTCTGGCCTAAAAAGTAATCCAGATGGGGTATTGGAGACAGGTTCGGGGGATACAAGTGCTCGATTGCGAGTGCTCTAGTTAATTTCTTTGCACTTAGTCGGGTTCCCGTTAAAGTGGTTCCCGATTATTTTGTGAGCACTGTGCATCTGCATTATATGTAGCTGTATTAATGATGAGCCAAGCACTGAAAGTAATGAATATTACCATCAGAGAATGTGTCATGATACTTGTACATGCTAATTCATGTGTAGCATCCATTTCAAGCTTCTGATAGCTTGTAAGGCTTTGACATGGCTGCTGTTTCTTTTCTGTGTATCTACACAAGCTTGCACCAATCAAACTCTCACGGTATGGGGAGGATCTCCTGTTCCATCTGTACTATACACATGGCGGTGATGTCCTACAGCTGGCTGCAGCAGCAGAACTGTGAGTAGATAATTAAATGCATCCATATGATCATAGTTTCCTGTTTAGTCTATTCTCCTTTTTGCCAAGTTATTACTACCTTTGAACATTCATTTAGGTGAGGTTTTGACACGGCTGAACCAGCTGATTTTGCTACAATGTGCATTTCTCATAGACACCTCCCTGAGTATACTCAGGACTCATCCTTAATGGGTTAACCACATATGACACATGAGCTTGACTATTGACCTTTTCTCCTTGAGTGATTTTGCTCAAAATCTAATCATCCCATCTACATCCCAAGTAGACACTTGTCGACAGCCCTGGTGCTGTTAGAGTCCGTAAAGTCAATATCAAGACAAAAATTCTTTTGAGCGAAGCAAGCCAGATATACCGAGGTGCTTGCGCCAAATACCTCTGGACACTTGACCCGAATTATGCAAGTCGCTGGCACCAAAACAAAACAAAAAATCAGATTTTCATTTAGTTACTGATAAAAATGTGCCTTTTTCTTTTTCTATTCTGGCTGATTGAAAACTATAGGGTTTGATCACCCACCAGCTCAAATTTCAAGGTGTCACCTTTCCCAGATAAGTGTTATATATTTGATCATTTGTAGGCATCTTTTCTGGCTCGTCTATTTTTATTTTCATTAATGATGAATCAACATTTTCTCTTTTCTGTACTTTGAATATGCAGTAGTTCAAAGCACAAAAAAAAAAATCGAGTACAAAACTCTTTTGCTACAGATCCTAGAAAGTCACCAGTGCTGTCTCAAGACACAACTTTTTATACCCCCACCCACACATAGTGTGTGTAGGGGGGTACATAGGAATCACCCTGAGGTCGGGTGGCCGGTCGGTCGGTCGGTCGGTCGGTCGGTCGGTCCGTTGCAAAATCTTGTGGGTCGAACTCCTCTCTCATTTTTTGAGCAATTGACCCCAAATTTGGCATGTGTGACCGCTATCAAGGGTAGATGTGCAAGACGCCTTTTTCGTTAGTATCGCGTAATGCATTGCCATGGCAACGGCATATTTTCGTAAAAACTTGTGGATCAAACTACTCTCTCATTTTTTGAGCAATTATCCCCAAATTTAGCATGTGTGACTGCTATCAAAGGGAGAAGTGCAAGACACCTATTTCGTTAGTATTGCATAATGAGTTGCCATGGCAACGGCAAATTTTTAAAAAATCTAACAAAATGTGGATCGAACTCCTCTCTTTTTTTGAGCAATTGACCCCAAATTTGACATGTGTGACTGCTGTCAAAGGTAGATGTGCAAGACACCTTTTTCATTAGTATCGCATAATGCGTTGCCATGGCAACGGCATATTTTCATAAAAACTTGCGGATTGAACAACTTTCTTATTTTTTTGGCTATTAACTTCAAATTATATTTGGCATGTGTGACCACTATCACAGGCAGATGTGCAAGAGATCTTTTTCATGAGTATATCATAATGCGTTGCCATGGCAACGGAAGATTTATTCTTACAAAATGTTGATTGCTCTACTCTCTTAGTTTTATAGCAATTCAGTTTGAATTTGAGATATGTGATCAATGTAATGTATATTTGTGCAAAACACAATTGATGTGTGTGGTAATGAATCTGTTGCCATGGCAACAGTATTTTTTTTTTACCAATCACACAAAAATGTGTGGATTAGCCCTACTCCTTCAGTTTTCAAGCATTTGGCTTAAAAATTGGCACATGTGACCACTATTGTATGTAGATGTGCATACTTACTCTTTTGTCATTGTTGATCAATGTGTTGCCATGGCAACAGCATAGTTTGAATGAAAATCATACAAAAATATTGTGGATTCAGTTAACTCCCTCAGTCTTAGAGCATTTGACTTGAAATTTGGCACACATGACCACTATAGTATAGTGGAGCGGCATAGCCGAACAATTGTGCATTTTGTGATAAAAGCACCAAATTTCGTACACAGGTTGACAATCACGTTTAGATTAAATTTAGATATTGGGCCATCGTAAATAGCGCCCTCAACGTCCATGGCAGCCATTTTTCAAAATGGCTGCCATTAATGCTATGTTTTCGTAAAATTTGCTAATTTTTGGAGAGAAAGTCAATACTATTTTGGTTACAAATGGGAAATTACATTCGAAATATATCTAGATATCTGGCCATCGGAAATAGCGCCCTCAACGGCCATGGCAGCCATTTTTCAAAATGGCCACCATAAATGTCATTTTTTCAAAATATTTGCTAACTTCAGAAGGGAAAGCCAGTAAGGTTTTGCAAACAAGTAGGAAATTACATTCAAAATGAATTTAAATATTTGGCCATTGTTAATTGCGCCCTCAACGTCCATCTGTCTAATAATGTGCCACTTCTTCGATGATTTTGAAAATTTCAGATGGGAAAAGTTAATAAAATTTTGCTCATAAATGTTGATTACATTCAAAATAAATCTAGGTATTTGGCCATCGGAAATTGCGCCCTCAACGCCCATGGTAGCCATTTTTTTTCAAAATGGCCACCATAAATGCCATTTTTTTGTTTAAAAAATGCAGATTTTTGAAGGGAAAGCCATTTTTTTTTCTTTTTTGCAAACAAGTGGGAAATTACATCCAAAATAAATCCAGATATTGGGCAATTAAAAATTGTGCTCTCAATGGCTATGGCAATCATTTTTTTTCTTAATGAGCACCAAAGGTGTCACTTTTTCATTTAAAAAAATGCTAATTTAAAAAGGAAAAGTCAATGAAATTTTGGTTTTAAATGGGAAATGATATTTAAAACAAATCTCGATATTGGGCCTTCGGAAATTGCGCCCTCAACGGTCATGACAGCCATTTTTCAAAATGGCCACCATAAATGCTATATTTTCGAAAAGATTTACTGAATCAGAAGGGAAATCCAACGAGATTTTGCAAACAGGTGGGAAATTACATTGAAAAGTAAACTTATTGGGCCATTGCAAATTGCCCCCTCAAGGGCCATTCCAGCCATTTTTCAAAATGGCCACCATGAATTTTTTTTTCATAAAGTGTTGCAGACGTCAATCAGAGTTTCCACAAAGGTGAATAATTACATTCAAACTGAGTGTGATAATAGGCCATCCAAAAGTGCACCCTCAACAGCCATAGCAGCCAAGTTTCAAAACAGCTGCCATGGATGCCCCCTTTTGTTTGCAAAAATTTGCTGAAGTCAGAAGGAAAAGTCAATAAGACTTTGCAAACAAGTTGAAAATTATGCTCAAAAATAAATTTAAGTATAAGGTCTTCTTAGAAGGCGCCCTCAAGGGTCATGCTGACCGCCATGGATGTCTGCTTCTTTTTTCTTTTTCTTTTTGATAGAAAAAAGAAGAGTGTTTTGTAGCCATTTTGACAAATAGCTGAAATAGCCATTAAGAACACAGCTTATGATGGCTTAATGTCTAAACTTCTTTGTTTGTAATTGTCAACTTGCGAAAAAAAAAATGTTTATTGTCTTCTTCCGGCATTAGGACATCTTAATAAAAAAAAAGGCATCTATGACAGCCATTTTTGAAAATGGCTGCAATTGCCGTTATAAGCAATTTTTTCTTCTTGAAAATTTGTGAAGGAACAATTTCTAGAGTTAATGCAATCCAGATTGTTTGATTTTAAACATGATTTTTCAATTTATGTACACATTTGCTGACTTTTCTTTCAGAAATTACCATTTTTTAAAAACAAAATTATGACAATGGCGGCCATGGCCGTTGAGGGCAGTATTATAGTAATCTAATACAAATATTTATTTCAAACAAATTTAAATTGTGTGCAAAATCGTATTGACTCATCCTTTGGTGAAATCAAGAAATGAAAAACAATGGAATCCATGGTGGCCATTTTTTTAAAATGGCTGCAATGGCCATTGAGGGCGCTATTTACAATAATGTCATACATATAGGCGCAAGATTTATTTCAAAGGAAATTTTTGAATTGAGTGCAAGATCTTATTGACTTTTCCTTCTGGAATTAGTAAGTATCAGAGAAAAAGGTGGTATTTACGGCAGCCAATTTTAAACATGGCTGCCATTGGCATTGAGGGCACAATTTGCAGTGGCCCAACATCTAAATTTTATTTTAATTGTTATATTCCAGTCGTTTACAAGATCTTATTGATTTTCCTTTCTGAAATTTCTGAAAATTTTTATGAAAAACGGCATTTATGGCGGCCATTTTGAAAAAAATGGCTGCTATGGCCGTTGAGGGCGCTATTTACGGTGGCCCAATATCTAAATTTATTTTAAATGTTATTTCCCACTCGTCTGCAAAATCTTCTTGATTTTCCCTTCTGAAATTTGTAATTTTTTAGTAAAAATGGCATTTTATGGTGGCCATTTTGAAAAATGGCTGCCATGGCCGCTGAGGGCGCTATTTACAATGGCCCAATATCTGAATTTATTTCAAATGTCATTGTCAACATGTGTGCGAAATTTGGTGCTTTTATCATAAAATGCACAATTCCTCTATTTTTTCAAGCTATTCCGCTCCACTAAGTATATAGATGTGCAATTTTAATCTTTCGTGAGTCGTGAGCAATGCGTTGCCATGGTAACAGCTTTTTACCAAAAAAACATACAAAAATATTATGGATTCAGCTAACTTCCTTTAGTCTTCGAGCATTTAGCTAGAAATTTGGCACACATGACCACTGTGGTACGTAGATGTGCAAAGGTAATCTTTCGTCAGTGGTGACCAATGCGTTGCCATGGTAATGGCATATTTTGAATGGAAATCATACAAAAATATTGTGGATTCAGTTAAGTCCCTCTTTGAGCATTTGGCTTGAAATTTGGCACATGCAACCACTATAGCATATAGATGTGCAAACTTAATCTTTCGTCAGTGGTCAACAATGGGTTGCCATGGTAACAGCAGCTTTTCACTAAAATGCATACAAAAATATTGTGGATTCAGGTAACTACCTCAGTCTTTGAGCATTTAGCTTGAAATTTGGCACATGTGATCACTATAGTACGTAGATGAGCATACATAGTCTTTGGTCATTGTTGATCAATGTATTGCCATGGTAACAGTATATTTTGAATGAAAATCATGCAAAAATATTGTGGATTCAGTTATCTCCCTCAGTCTTTGAGCATTTGGCTTGAAATTTGGCACATGTGACCACTATAGCATACAGATGTTCAAACTTAATCTGTCATTATTGTTGAACAATGCGTTGCCATGGTAACAACATTTCTTCACCAAAAAGCGTTTGGATTCCGCCAACTCCCTTGGTCTTTGAGCATTTAGCTTGAAATTTGGCACACCTGACCGCTATGGTACGTAGATGTGCCAACTTAACCTTTCGTCATTGTTAATCATTGTGTTGCCATGGTAACAGCATAGTTTGAATGAAAATCATATAAAAATATTGTGGATTCAGGTATCTCCCTCAGTCTTTGAGCATTTGGCTTGAAATTTGGCACATGCAACCATTGTAGTACACAGATATGCAAGCTTTGTATTTCATCATTGTTGAACAATGTATTGCCATGGTAACAGTGCATTTTGAATGAAAATCATAGAAACATTTCGATTAGATTCTAACTCTATCTCTTTAGAGCATTTTGGCTTCATATTTGGCACATGTTACCTCTACATTACCTAGATGTGCAAAAACTCTTTTGTCAGTGTGGAAAATGTGTTGCCATGACCAACAGTATATTTTGAATGAAAATGATACACTAATATTGTGAATTCAACTAAGCCCCTCATCCTGTTAGCGTTTGGCTTGAAATTTGGCACATGTGACGGCAATGATATATAGTTGTGCAAACTTCATTTTTTTCTTAATATCCAACATTGTGTTGCCATGGTTACACAATTTTTAATAAAAACCATAGAAATCGTCAGTTTATTTATCTTGCTCACTCAGTTTTTGAGCACTTGACTTGAGATGTGGGACATTTGACTAACAGTGAGCAATACATTTATTTACTGTTGGACAGTGCATTGCCATGGTATTTTTTTTTTCATTAATAAGTTTAAAAAAAAAAAAAATCCTGGTCGAGCTAATTACCTCAGTTGTGGGTGGGGGTATATTAATCACAATATGTGATAGTTCTAGTTTTGGAATGATTAGGTACTCCACCTACACAGGTAATAAAGACTGCTATGACAAAACAAGATATGAAACTCGTCACTTAAAGACGGGCTGCCTCTGCAAGGGGCTGCTCCTTATACGGTCAACAGCCCTTGGAGGCATCGCATTGCACTCCTTCGTCTTATGAAGGTGTTGCGTGCTTGTACCTTCTGGGTTTAGACCAGTGGGAGCAGGCGTGGCTGCTGGGGGAATGTGCTGAGGCTGGTTGAGGTTAAGATTCATGATTGTACAGTATTCCTTTGGTATTCAGTATTGCTGTGATATGTATGCTTGCCCTTAACAGATTTTTACAGAATATTGTATACTCAAATTGTTTCATTGAATTACATTTAATTTGATAAATTTGCCTGTTTGTTCCACTCCCCTATAGTTGTTTATGGTGTGTCTGGGTCCCTTTCTTTTGGATGTTCTTTTCTTGTCCTTTATCATTGCATATCTGGGTTTTTTTTTTATGTGATTCGCAATCTGTGATACAATGACGTACAGCTTTAGCATTGTAAATTCAGTAATGGATCAGCCTTGAAAGGCCAATGGCCTACTGCTGATTTCCACCACCATTTAATACTCAAATTGTTTTGTCGATCTCCATCACACATTTTTTAATTATGACTATGTACTTACCTGAAATAATTTTGGTTTGTATATGTATATTTTGATTGATTGTCTCTCTGTATGTTTTTTTTTTTAAACTGAATATGTGGAAATAAACTTGAATTGTTCGGTGACGCAGGGGGGTAATCAGATATTGGTTGCCCGTGATCGACACATCTTTAAGCCGTTAAGAACTAGTCTGAGTATACTAAGGCAAGTGTCAAGATCGGAAATGCATGTTGTAGCAAAATCAGTCCATCCTCAATGTGTTAAAAGGGGAGAGGTAAAAATCGAAGCAGGACTAAGTATGGTGTAATTAATCTCAAAGCAATCACACCCTTACTGAGGCAAACCTCAATTTGGACTCTCATTTCCATGAAAAAGGAAGTAATGTTAGGACCGAAAGTATGTTCATGTAGTCAAGTTCCTGTGTACAGTACTCAATAATGGAAGCGTCAAAAGGAAATAATGAAATTCTGTTCATGAAAAAAAACACCAACAGAATTTCGTTTAAGAGTTACGACACAACACATTCCCGTTTAATTCATTATAAGCATTGGGGGCTGGTAGGTGAATTTGTTATGTTCTTTGGAAGCATTCATGCATGACATAGATTCTGTTGAAATTGTTAAGAATTCCCTACGCTTTTGAAATTGTAATCTCAACTGCCTATAGAATATACAAAAGTGTCAATAACCATAAGAAAATGAAAAGCAAAAATGTTAAATGCATTGGGAGTTCTGACGCTTTACCTATCTGAAAAAAACAAGAATCTGTTAAAGATCGTTAAAACCATCGGCAATTGAAAGTAAATTCTTGGAATGTGCATTAAATTTGTTGTAAGAGAGCTGCACATGTATTTCTGTATTTTCAGAATACCAACACAACTTTAGTTGATCCTGACATGCAGTTCATGTAATCTTGGCGATTTTCCCTCAATACCTGTTAGATGGAGAATTTCATAACCGTGTTCATTATAAGTGAATTTTGTACCATAGACTTCAATGGCGATAATTTTGAGGTAAGAAGTTTTACTTCGTTATAACGAAATTTCGTTATAACTCTGTTCGCTGTAATGGGAGTGCACTGTAACTAATGTTAAGTATTGTAGAATATACAAAATGTGAACACTAGTTGTAGTAAAAATGTTTCTAGACTAAACCATCTACAGTTATGGTTGAGTGAGAAAATAGTGATATTTCCATATATTTTAGGCTTTAATGCAAAATTTTTACATGGTAGGATGTTCTGTGATACAAATGACCTACACATGTGCATCAAATGTGATATCTCGAACATTTTCAAAATTACTGCTCCCAATGATAAACAGTACCTTTAACAGACAGTTACGTCTATATACGACCCTGCAGATGATGCCTGGGCCCCGTTTTATCAAGATAAAGTTAGCATCGATTGTGAAATCAACTATAACTTTGATCAACTTAAAGTCGGCTATAACTTTCAATCAACTTTAAGTTTCCATTTTACGAAGAGACTTAATAGTCGATTATAGTTAAAGCTGATCACCGTGACTTAATTATTGATGTAGTCAAAGCAAAAAACACAGGACGAGGCTGGTTTCTGGTACTGTCTGCTTAAAAATAATGCAATGCATAAAGCAAAACAAACAAAAAAAAACACGAATGTACATGATTGTTTGCCACGGCCACCGAAGCATAGTCTGCTAGTGCGCCGCAGTACTTTAGCGCTACAGTTGCTGAATTAGAAGTATGTTTGCAACAGAACCGCAAAATATGCCGTTTGCATTGTATTGACGAAAGTAGGTCGATAGATCCAGCACATTTTGAGCTCAACGAAAATCTGCATACGCGTGTACCTTGAAGATCCTGCACACTCCATGGTACTTCGTAGGATCTTAGATCTAACGTTGGTATTCATTGACATGGATAATCTGACACAGAGGATTTCTGCAGTGGGACTGTCCAAGGTGAAGGTCGTGTATGCATTGTTTCAAGTCTTGTGTGTTACGTGTAGGATCGGCTTTGTAAAGAATAGATCGCGAGTCTACATGTCGAAATTCTAGACCTAGTAGACGCTCTAGTCTACAGTGTTACGGTAAAACCAAACTAATAACACAAACAATATTTCCATCTGTTTTGTATTTCTGTGGAAGCATTTCTCTGACTGCTGTAAAATTTTGTAGGCATGTAACATGACCAACTGATCATATATGAGAACATCAAGCTATTTTATGGCCATTTTTGTTATGCAAATTAGTTTTAAGTATAAAAGCTAAATAAGAAGGTGGAGATGGCCCTTAGAACACCTATTGTCATGCTAAAAATGCTACAGTTGTATTCATTTGTGTCAAAGTACTCTTGCTAAATAATGTATACGGTTACCAAACTTTAGGGTTTCTGAGACGAACACTGAACTAGGGCTTTCTGTAGCTCAGTCGGTAGAGCACTGGGCTAGCAATCCGATGGTCTCAGGTTCGAATCCCAATGGAATCCCATTTTCTTTGCTCAATTTTCCACTAATGAATAATATTCATTTCTGGTCAGTTTTTCCATTTGCATTTGTTACGTACTCAAAAACCTGCATTATTTCAGTGATCCTCGCATTTATTCCCAAGTTGAATTATCCTTAGGGTTTATTCCAGGTTCAAGTGTGTACAAGTGTGTCACACACAAACACACCACTATAGCTTCTGACCATTCAAGCATTGAGAATTTAGGGTTTCTGGGACGAACACTGAACTAGGGCTTTCTATAGCTCAGTCGGTAGAGCACCGGACTAGCAATCCAGAGGTCTCGGTTTGAATCCCGATGGAATCCCATTTCTTTGCTCAATTTTCCACTAATAAATGATATTTATTTCTGGTCAGTTTTTCTTTGTGCGTTTGTTACATCCTCAAAAAGCTGCATCACTTCAGTGATCCCTCGCATTTATCCCCAAGTTGAATTATCCTTTGGGTTTATGCCAGGTTCAAGTGTGTACGTGTGTGTCACATACAAGCACACTGCTATAGCTTCTGATCATTTGAGCATTGAGAATTTAGGGTTTCTGGGATGAACACTGAACTAGGGCTTCCTATAGCTCAGTCAGGAGAGCACCGGGTTAGCAGTCCGGAGGTCTTGGGTTCAAATAATACATTAATAATACATTACATTTGTAATGCGCTTAATACAATGTTTCTAAGCGCATAGAGAAAGGGTGAAAGGAGAGATGAAAAATGAGGGAAAACAGACATATCAAAACACAAGTAAGAATAACATGACATAAATCAATGTGTACCAGTCATTAAACACATACAATAATTGAATTACACTCAGCACATTAACTTAGGGAAGCAATCAGTATGGGAAAAGATGGGTTTTAAGAAGTGCCTTAAATGATTCTACTGATGGGGCTTGTCGTATATGAATGGGTAGATTGTTCCAAAGCTTGGGTGCAATAACCGCGAATGAGCATTCTCCTTAGCGTGTCTTAGTGCGAGGTCCGGTTAACAGTTGAAGATGGGCAGTAGCATGGGAGCGCAGGCATCTAGAAGCAGAAGAAGTTGATAAGGATCAGAGAGAGATTAGGTTCTGTAGGTATGAAGGGGCTTGGTTATGAATAGCTTTGTAGACTAGGAGAAGTACTTTGAAGATAGCACGTTCCTTTATTGGCAACCAATGAAGTGACTGGATGATTGGGGTAATGTGTTCAAACTTCTTGGAACGTGTGACTACTCTGGCGGCGGTGTTCTGGATGCGTTGAAGGGGTGCAATATGGGATTGGGGTAAACCGGCTAGGAGACTGTTACAATAATCAAGGTGAGATGACACAAATGCATGGATAAGCTTTTCTGTGGCAGAAGCGTCGAGGTACTGCCGGATCCTGTTAATCCTAGCTATCCCCCACGAAGCTGTCCTGCACTTGTTGAGGATGTGCTGGGCAAGGGAGAGGTGCTTATCAAAGGTTACACCAAGATCTCGGACACACTCGGACTTCTGCACACAACCCGAAGATAGGTCCAGGGGAGGAACATCATCAAACCTCTGTCTGAATCTCGAAGATACGTGCAACAATTCAGTCTTCGCTTCATTGAGCTTCAGGTTGTTGACCGAGGACCAGGTCTTGACATCGCTCAAGTAATCTGTGAGTCTTCCTAGCATGGCATCACTTCTGTCATCGACATCAGCTCTCATAACGAGATAAAGTTGGATATCATCCGCATACATGGCGTGCTGTATACCATGACGTGAACTGATTATATGACAAAGAGGGCCAGTGTAGACGGTGAAGAGCAGAGGGCCAACAACTGACCCCTGTGAAACCCCCCAACGGAGAGGGAAGGATTGTGACAGTGACCCTCTCACTATAACTCTCTGAAGACGACCAGTGAGATAGGACTTTATCCACGCAACTGCAGATCCCTGTATGCCGTAGCAGTATTTGAGCCGATTGAAGAGAGTCATGTGGTCCAGGCAGTCAAAAGCAGATGAAAAGTCTAACAGGACTAGGCAGGCTTTCAGTCCATTGTCAGCTGCTAGTGGAAGGTCATTGGCAACCTTTAACAAGGCTGTCTCAGTTGAGTGATGGTGCCGATATGCAGACTGGTTTACCAGGAATAAGTCATTGGACTCCAGATAAGACCTGAGCTGTATAGAAACGAACCTCTCCAATACCTTGCCAAGGAAAGGAAGGTTGGCAATAGGTCTGTAGTTCTTCAAGTCGTTCCTGTCAAGAGATGACTTCTTCAAAAGGGGCGTGATAAGACAGGTCTTAAACGCTTCAGGAACCTCACCAGACGTCAGGGAGAGGTTAATTGTTGATGTAATGATAAGGCAGAAGGTCATCAATGCAATCGTTTACGAGCCACGATGGTACCGGATCCAGGCTACCTGATTTAGGCTTGAGAGAGACAATAAGTTTCTTCACTTGACTGAAGGAGAGTGGTGCAAATGCTAAAAGACATTTGTCCGTACCCAGTTGAGACACTCTATTTGCTCCAGAAGAAAACTGTGGATTTGCTTGAGATGTCTGAAATCCCATCACGATACTGGCAATCCTAAGTAACTTCCAAATTCATTGGCCAATGCTACAACAGACCGGTGTTCAGGGAGGACAGTTTCCTGGCTGGAAGGAGAAGTAAGTCTCTTGACAATGTGAAAAAGCTCTCTGGTGTCAGCTTCAGCGATCTCAGTAGTCCAATGTTTGGATTTGGCTTCATGGAGGGTATTGTAATAAGACAGACACTCTTTCTGGTATAGTTGTTTGTCGATTGAGAGGCCTGAACTTAACATCCGTCGTTCTGCACGACACCTGACTCTCTTGGCTTCTCTCAACTCTTCAGTGTACCAGGGAGCGGACGGTCGAACTGTGATAGTCTTTCTCATCAACGGGGCATGTTTGTTGATGAGCTGAATCAGAGTATCATTATACACATTGACTGCTTCAGTAGAGTCCTTTGGCATTGCCGTAGTTACAGGAGAATTCCAAATGTCTTGTGTAAAGGATGCAAAGTCAATGTTCCGAAGTTTCCTGTACTGCACAAGTTTCTTTGTGTTTGTTGGAACGGCAAGGTTGATGTCAGCAACAATAGCCGAATGATCAGATGGAAGTCCAGGCAGAATGCAAACAGTTGAGATGATATCGTCTAGTCTTCTTGACAAGATCAAGTCCAACGTGTGGCCAGCCCGATGGGTCGGTCTGTTCACATGTTGACAGAAACCCAGTGAGTCGATGGAGTTCATGAAGCTCATGGTTTGGATGTCGTGCTCACGATCAATGTGGATGTTAAAATCGCCAAGGATGAGGGGCACATTGTCCGATATTGCCGCAGACTCAAGAAGGGAAAGAAACTCCTGCAGGCACATCCTGTATGTAAACTTGTTGCTTGCAGAAGGCGGGGGTCTGTATACTGCATAGCATCTCAAGACTGAAGCTGGGGAGAACCGGATCGTAACATCCATGAGCTCAAAAGTGGCATATTCAGCCTTACTATTCAGAGTCACCTTGGCTGAAGCGCGATACACAATGCAGATTCCACCTCCTTTTGAGCCAAAACGAGGACAGTGCAGCAAATCATAATTAGGAAGTGTTGATTTAATATCACCAATGGCAAAGTCATCCCCCTGGTCTCCTGTTAACCAAGATTCGGTCGGGACAAGGACATCAAGTTGTTTATCCAGTATCAAATCGCATATGCATACATGTAGTCTTATTTGTCATGGAACGGGCATTCCAAAGTCCAATATATGAACAATGCCTCACGTTAGTATTTAGGTGAAATCGGATGGGAGCTTGTTGACTGATCTGACAATCAATTTGATCACCGGAACAATCATCACTCCAAACTGCTTTAACACAGCGAATAGCAACCTCTCTATCCGTGTGTCCGCTCCGGTTACCCCTTTTCCCACGTCGTGTACGTTGCCTCCGAGCAATACCAAGTGATGAGATGGTCTTCCATACCTGAGAAGGGAGTCTATTGTGACTAGCATGCAGAAAGGGAGGCTGCAGTTTGAAGAGGGCACCTGCATCAAACTGAATTCTCCCCCTTGCTCATAGTACAAACGACTGGTTAACATCTCCATCAAGGTCATCTCCAGTTACTGGGCTGGGATTAGGATCTACATCACCAGCTTGAAGAATCAAGAGTCATAACGTAGCTGAGGAGTTAGCATAGTAAGGTGTTGGCTTTCCACCATATTTGTGATTTAAAGTCTCAGCAAATACAGGTACACTAAGTTGGATGCTCCATTCACAAAGCAAAACACCACAATCACAAAAACCAAGTGCAGCCAACACAAGGAGTGTCCACTTCAGTAGATCCATTGTTGTTGCAGCTGATATTGTTACAAACAATTGCAGGATTACAGCTGGGAGTTTGGCATGGCAGTCTTGGCATGAGTGAGTGAATCACTATACATATACTAGCATGTACATGTAATGGCTACCACTGCTGGAGTCTGGAGAGTCTGATGCAGAAAATCGAACTGCAATGTCTTCCAAAGCAATTCACCAATAAAAGCGTATGTTGTCCTCCTGAATCCTGATATGTCAAACTAATAACTGGTGCATAAAGTGTGAAGAAACAACTCACAAATACGTAGAAATTAGACGCAAGATGGGAGCACAGCATGAAGAGCTGCTGCAAGAGCGCTGCACTCTATATCTGAATCCCGATTTAATCCCATTTTCTTTGCTCAATTTTCCACTAGTTACCAAACTTGTAACACTGTCTCATACAGTACCCACACACTTGCACATGCAAGTCCTCTTTTGTTTGTATTCCAGGAACTGTTGTTGCATATGTGCTCTAAATTTGTGTGCTCATAGAACTTGATGAGACAATCATGTCTTAAGATAACTTCAAGTCTACATGTGGCACCCTTGATTGAACTAGTAAGAATGAAAATTGACATGTTAAAGGGAGTAATTTCATTTATTCTGATAACACCATACTTTTCTAAGTGTTCTGCTATGATTTGTGATTATCCAGTTTCAAAGATTCCATGTATCACCTCACAAACTCAGTTACATCTAGTTTGTTATTTCTCTCTGTAAGATTTTGCAATAAGGAAATCTCAAAGACAATCTTCCGTCTGCCCATAATCAGTTTTGTGGACAGCATAACTTAAAAACCATATGAGGTGTCCTCATGAACATTGGCATATATATGTTTATGTTAGTGGACAAACATGTGCCTATCAACTTTTGGGTGCACATGCCCAAGGTCAAAGGTGATTATATAAAGAAGTGTAGGCCAGAGAGTCCACCGTCTAAGGGCAAGGGCCAAAGTAAAAATGCTCAAATACCTGAATGCTCTCTCAAACAATTAGCCATCCATCTAAATTAAACCTAGTTTAAGAGAAGTAAACACTCAACACATTTGTGACAAACATGTCATTTCATTTTTTTATTTTTGCCAATAACATGAAACTGTCATCTCACATTGTCAAGACATACTCTAGACCTATTGGGAAAAACCATGTGATATGGCAGAGGCGTACCAGTTGTCATAGCAACATTTCTAGTGGGTATTCATCTTAGGCTGTTTCAGTAATTTGAGCTCAAATTTTCTGTCAAATTTTGAAATGTTGTAAATGAGACATTTCTCCTTTTGAAATGTTACCTCTTTTCTGTCATTTTGATGACATCATAGTGAAATATTCTCTTAACCCTGAAAGGGCTGAAAAAAAAGTTGAATCAACCCCCCGCCCTCGGCATTTTCCGCGACCATTCTGCCGCGTGAATTTTTTTGACCGCGCCGCTCGCTGACTTTTTACTTTCAAGTCTCGCACATCTTATGACACCATTTTTGCAAAAATCGGATGTACCATTACGACGCTGCAAAACCTTTTAGACATAGGGGGGAGGGTTGAATCATCCCTCCCCGGGCCACAGAACAGGCCAAAAAGCCCGGCCTGGTTAGGGTTGAATTAGAGAAGTCAAAAGATTTTTAGCTCAAATGAGCTACAAATTGCGACCGCTCTTCGTCCAGCATCCATTATGTGTCATGCGTCATTCGTTGTGTGTAAACTTTTTACATTTTTATCTTTTCCTTTGAAACTCCATGACTGATTTTAACCAAATTTGGCAGGTACCAATCCCTAGGGGGATAAGATCTCAATTTGTTCAAATGGGCACCCTAACCCTTCCCCCCCCCCCCCCCGCAAAAAAAACAAAACAAAACAAAACAAAATTAAGGAATCTTAAAATGTCCTCTTATAAAAGTCTTCTTCTCTAGAACCAGAATTGATAGAGCTAAGTTGATACTTGATACTGTAATCCCTCTCGCAGCTCCAAGAAGCTATACTGGGATGAAACTACACATATGATATTATTGAATTTTTACATTGATGACTGTGATTTTCAAGTTTCAATGGCAGAATCAGAGGTGCCCCCCTTTGGGACCCAGGGGAGGGGATGGGAAGGGTCCTAATTCAATTCATTTCAATTCAAGTGAAATCCCAATGGGGGCCTAAATTGTACGTTTTCATTGTCTTCTTGAAAGCCCCACTGTTGATATTTCAATAAACTTGGCACATAGCATCCCTAGGGGATAGGATCTAAATGTGTTTGATTGGGCACCATGCTTCCCTTGCGGGCCCCTGGGGGCCCAACCAACCCCCGCCCTCAAAAATAAATGAATAAATCAATCAAAATGAATACAAACGAGATATGAAATTCATCACACTGAAGACGAGTTAGATGATACGCTGGTGGTCATCAGATGTCGGTCATTCCGTGATCGACAAAGAAAGGAATGTGATACAGCGCCTTGAAGTTATATAGAGATATGTTGTTAAATTTTTTTTTTTGGACCTACATTATTCAGATCACATTGTTTTTTTCTGTCCCACAGACTTATTGGAAATTCTGTGCGTTTGCGACTAAGTCGATTTACAGGCTTTTTGAGTACGTACAGTGCATTTACCAAGTGTTCCTCGACACGAACAAATTAAGCATGACAATTAAGTGTTTTAATAACCATCTTGACTTTAACATTGGCCTTTTTAAAATATGACCTTTGACCCTTATTTACATAACCAATATGACTACCTCTAATCTTGCTGTGATTAGTTGAGAGAGCTCTTACAGCTATATGCAAGCCTGTGAGATTTACCAGCAGTAAAAGCAATGAAGCCTCCAATACAAAAACAAAGGAATATAGAGCGAGTGTTTGGGTTTACATGACAATGTGATTTATACCTGGAAGAAAATGGTATTACCTCAATTAAAGAAAAAAAAGGCAAAAGAAAAAACTATTCTTGAAAAAAGGCAAAAGAAAAAACTATTCTTGCTTTGCATCCTATGAGGTTAATTACTGGAAACTTCACGGGCCCAAACGTACGGCTACGGCGAAAGAGACAGCACCTTTAACCATGTTACTATAGGTCTCCTCCAACCAAGAGTATTGAACGTAAGCTTAATGATATAATATATAATAGTAATAAGGTCTTATTTACCCAGGCTAGCCTCTTCAGTGTCACCACTGCTCTACCAGAGGGCCCTGCAATTATTATTACCCTATGGTTGCCAGGTACCTATTTAATACACCTGGGTCGAGAGGGACATGGTGGGTAAAAGCATCTTGTCCAAGGACATAAGCACTGGGCGGGATTGAACTCGAGTCCTCCTATTGGGAGTCGGGAGTGTTATCCACTATGCCACAGTGCCCCCACTTAATAAGCTTAAACGTGAATGATAATTTATGACGATCACCCGTGATCAACACATATTCAAGGGGGACAGTTAGAAGTGGAAGTAGTGCTAAGCATATTGTCTCATTAATTCCAAATCAATGACGCCCTTACATATAGGCATACCATAATTTCGCATCTAAAAATCAATGGTGGGACTCATGCACCATTACTTGTATAGTGCATAAACTTTGCTTTATAAGCTCTGAGTGAAACGTGTCATAACATGATTCTGTAACTCCATCAGCAGTGATTGACTTAATAAAGAAGAAAGATATATCAAAGTGAATGCTTGGCACTTAACTGAGGGGGATTATAGCATGATACTCGGTTCTATACTGCCCAGATGCCAACAACACCCATCACCCATCATAGAGAAACAGGTATGACAAAAATAATGTTTTGCCTTTTCATAGGCAGAACGACACAGAATCCCTTCAAACACATTATACTTGGCAGGGTGTGGCATGAAAGAGCTCTTTACTGATGCTATTAAAACAGAGCATACCTTCCACTCATGTGGCATGAGATACCTCTATAGCAACATAAAGCCTGTCTACAACTCCGTTGGTCGAACAAATAACAACCTGAAATTTCAAAGTTATGAGCGAGACGCTATACACCTGGCCTAGCGTTAATTGATTCAGTTCTCATTCCCACTCAAGTTGGGTTATGTAAATGGAAACATTCACATCTGCAGTATAACAAAAAGAAACATAGCGAAAAGGGAAGAGAGAACAAGAGGGGGCAAAAGGAAAACAGCACAACTGCAATTTATAAAACCTTTTGTGTTACAAGTGAAGCAAAAATGTATTAGATGTTATCGCAGTGTTTTAGCATAAACAGACAAATAGACAGACAATGTCAAATTTAAAAACCATCAACTTAATGTAAGAGACTAAAAGCTAAACAAGATGCAGCAAAACCGTAACTTAAATTGCTGCTCTACTTCTAGGCCACGGAACACACACACACACACACACACACACAAATGTTAGGGGGAAAAAAAACAACTTTAAATGTAACATTTTCGTATAAAAGAAAAAGAAAAGAAAATGTCCACGTCAGGATAACAAACTTGCCCGCATGAGCATGCACTGAATAGGTAAACGGGAATACGGTCTTGATGCAAATGATTGTCTCATTAATTCAAAAGCAATGATTCCTTTACCACCACCTTCTCACAACAATGACGGCTCTGTTATCAATGGTAGCACTCATACACATGTGATTGCATTGTGCACTAACTTCCCTTGTTCTAAACAACCAGTGAAAAGTGCCATAATATGATATTATTACAATTGTGTACTTCGATCAACAGTGATTAACTTTAAAGAAGAAAGATGTATCAAAGTGAACGCTTACCACATTACTCAGGGTTATCACAGCTTGATCCTGATCCTGTTCTATACTGCCCCAGATGCCAACACTACACATCACCTACGGCTACCAGTGAAACATCCATGATGAACTAAAAGCTTCGCCTTTTTCACGGCAAACGACACAGAATACCTTCATACACACTACACTTGGCAGGGTGTGGCACGAGATACCTCTATAGCAACATAAAGCCTGTCTACAACTCCGTTATTGGGTCGAACAATAACAACCTGAAATTTCAAAGAGATGAGCGAGACGCTATACACCTGGCCTAGAGTTAATTAATTAAGTTCTAATTCCTACTCATGTTGGTTTTATGTAAATGTATATATTCCCACCTACATTATAAAAAACACACAAATGTAGACAAAAGGGAAGAGAAAACAAAAGGTGGCAAGGGGAAAACTGCATAGGGGCAATTCATAATCTTGCATGTGACAAATGAAGCAAATGTATTAGATTTTCTAGAACTAAAATTATATATGAAATTCCATTCTCATGTAGTCTTACGAAATGTCATAGTGTTTCGGCATAAAATTTTTGTACACGCAATGGTGAATGTAAAAACCATCGACTTTATGTCAGCGAAGAAACTAACGTACAAGATGCAGTAAAACCTCAGCTTTCATTAAATGCAAATGGAATGCATTCCTTACCCTTTCCCGTACAGGTGAAATTCTTATGGTTTCTTACGGAACTTGCATACAAAATCAACAAGTGTCACAGTTTATGACATTTGTGTGTGTATGCATGTGTGTTTCAATATTTTTTCCAGGGTCATTTGACAACAGTCCCAGAGCAACATAACAGTACCCTTATTACGTGCAAGACAAGATGCCTGTTCGCGTGTTTGGATGTAAATTAATGAAAGTAAATCACATTCAAAAGTTTACCTGTGATGGTGCTATATCATAACTACTTTAAGATTTTTTTCTCCCTTTTCTTTCTCACTCTATAAGTTAAGTAGGCCTCATTAGATATCCTATCCGCCTGCTTAGAGTAATTTGTGATTTCTCTGTAACTATAATGTATGAAATTCAACAGATGAAAACGTTTTATATCGCAGCGATTCACCTCGAAGCGATTCACCTCGATTTGTAGCTTGTCTTTGAAAAAACAATTCTCAAAACGGTACATTTTTCATGAAATAGAATACAGTCAACTTCGGATACCTCGACGTCGGATAAGCCGAATATCACTTACCTCGGGGGCAAAATGAAAGTCCCGATTGTTCCTATGGAGTTTCCATGTATTAAAATTTACGTAGCTCGAAGAAAATAACTCCAAATTCGGCTACCTCGAAGTGAAATCTACTGTCCCGATTTTAATTAACTTATTGTTTTTCCCAGCATGTAGCTCAAATCGAAATTGCAAACATCACTCAGCAGCATCTCCAATTAAGCGCGCGTGGACAGCGAAGAAGACATGTCACAAATCTTTTCACACTTGACTGTATATTCCCAACCAGACTATTTTTGGCGCTTCATTAGTACGCACGCGTATGGCAAGTTATCTCTCTTTCCTGAGGATACTTTGGATTCAGCAGCGTTATGCTGCCGCCATCTCCGCCGCCGTCTCCGCCGCCACTGCGTCACATTCTTATGTGCACTCTAACGGCCGCAATCCTTGATAGATTTCTTTGAAATTTTGTATGGAGGTTCATATTGGTAATATCTCCACATCTATAACTGAGTTATGCTGCCCCCAGTGTTCCGTCTTTAAAGGGTAAAATGCCATATTTTTTGTGCATAGTCTGTGTGCGCTCTAGAGGTCACATTTGTTAACGGATTTTGTTCAAATTTAGTATGGAGGTTTATCATGATGTAATCTACAAGCCTATAAATTTTGTATGTGCTGCCCCCCATGTTCCGTCTTTTATCGGGTCAAAGGTCATGTTGGTGGATGGTTTATGTGCGCTCTATAGGCTACATTTTGTAACAGATTTTGTTTAAATTTGGTACGAAGGACTACCATGATATGAGCTACAAGTCGAAAGATTTTAGATGTGCCACCTCCAGTATTATGTCTTTTGTAGGGTCAAAGTTCATATTTTCGGTGGATTTTTTTTTGTGTGCACTCTATAGGCTACATTTGTCCAAATTTGGTATGGAGGTTTATCATGATGTAATCTACAAGCCTAAAGATTTTGGATGTGCTGCCTCCAGTGTTCCATATTTTATAGGGTCAAAGGTCATATTGTTGATGGATGGTTTGTGTGCACTCTTTAGGCTACATTTCTTGACAGATTTTGTTCAAATTTGGTACAAAGCTCTACCATGATATAGTCTACAAACCTATTGATTTTGGAAGTGGTGCCCTGAGTGTTCCGTCTTTTATAGGGTCAAAGTTCATATTGTTGGTGGATGGTTTGTGTGCTCTCTCTAGTGCCGGGGGATACAATAAGCCAGTTTGTAATTAGCTCATGTAAACATTGGAACAAATGACCTTTCTTTTTTCTCAGTTGGTTAGACACTTCACTCGTTTTCAAAGCGAATAATGCATAAGCTTACCCGACGTAATAATTTATGGAATTCATGTTCAAACAAAGAATGAACTTGCGTTTAGATCAAGTGATCACCGATCAGAATACCCCATCAGTTGACAATTTAGCAGGCATCCTTTTCATTGTTTTGTATTGAATGTAGTAGCAGCCTAATTCCTTTTTTATTTTGCGAAATAACATTCTTGCTGTCAGGTGGATGTGGCGGCAAGCACCATTTAGATGAGGATCAAATGAATAATCATCGCATCACACATGCTTATCTCAGTGAATTTACAAACCAAAATGCTTGTTGGTACAAATGACCTTTTTCTGCTCATGTGTAAAGTGAAATTACGATTTGGTCAATCTGTTTGCGCGGCAATGGAAATTTCTAGTTTTGCATGCTTAATATGTACAGTTTTCCAGTTGTGACATTGAAATATATTGGTACTACAACTATATTTGCATGATAAGTATGTTTATATTGTGTAGCAGCAGAGGTTAGCAATCCTTTATTTTAGTCTTTTGCACAAGATCTACTTTTTTCATATTCAGTTGGTTAATACAAAAACATGAAACTCCAACTATTGATCACTTTCCATACACAAACCAAAAGAATGTCACTGGCAAATTTAATGCTAAAGAAAATGCATGAATATATTTATGTAGTCATTGCAAACATTAATGATTTCCCATACTTCTGTTCATGTTAAAGTGTACAGGATGTATGACCATTATACACAAATTTGTTATTCAAATGTGCAAGAAAAGAGAAAAATAAATTGTGACACAAAGATGTAAAATATGAAGCAGTGGTGACAGCAAGTATGTCAATGGGTTAGCTATACCTTTTGCAGGTCTCTGTCTGCACATAGGATGTTGACAGCTATTTATTTATTTGGATCGTGTGGCAAACTTAGTTATCAACTAATTTCTTTACTGCTCCTTACCTGTCCATATTACTTGTTATACCTGGGTAGAAAATGAAATAAAAAGATACAGAATCTGTCGTGTTCTTTACTCAAAAATTCTGTATTTGATGTGATCTGAATGTCCATGCAATTGCTGCAGGTATAATCGTGATTGGAGATACCATAAGGATGAGAGGGTGTGGATCACCAGAGGTCCTGGCATGGAACCACAAGTTAAGACAAGCACTTATGAGAGGGGAGTTTACTACTACTTTGACTACAATCGATGGTGCAAGATGGCTAAAGATTTTCACCTGGATTATGAGAAGTTGGAAGAGCGCCCTCATTTGCCAGCATCCTTCCATCACAACACCTCAACAAATCCTGCATTCCAGAAGTAGCCAGCCACACAGCATCTCCCCATTGTCTCATGTATTACTTCATGGCTGTTGGATTTGTGTTTTCCCCACCACCCTGTTCTAGGGGTAATTTAGCTTCTCTCTCTCTCTCTCTCTCTCTCTCTTCTTTTCTTTTTTTTTATTTGGTTTTGTTTTGTTGTCAGGAGCTTGGTCTACAGATAAATGTAGGGTTGACCATGATGACTGTGTTAATTAAGGGGCTATGGGGTTCCAGGGACTGTTTAATGTCAATAAGCAAGCAATCATTATGAACCCTCTTAAGCAAAGCTAAGAAGAAAAAGCTCCAAGATTCTCAGGGGATTTACCAAATGTTAAGTGGTAATTGATAGAAACAGTAGGCAGTGGGAGGATTTCAATTTATTGGAAGGTATTGATATGTAAAATAAGGTTACAGAGAGAGAAGACATTGTAACAAATGTCTGCATGTTTCAGAGTTTTGCTATGGATACTGTTGTCATGTATTTTGTTTGTATGTCAATGCAAGCATTTTCTTTTTGTCCCTTATACATGTGTGCTGTTTATGGACACAACCAAAATAGAAAGTGAAAGAGAGACTGTCCAGTGGATTTGTAAGGGGATGAGAGCAAACACAAACTAAATATGAGTGATTGCTAACATGACTGACATCACAGAATTCAGCCACTGTATTTCCTTCATTCCTGTAAAGTACTTCCTCTGAGCTGGTTTTAGTGACCTATCTCTGCTAGAGGCAGATTAAATAAGGAAATTATCTAAAACTTAATCCTGCAAAAACTTTTGTCTATTCTTATATGACTACAGTATGTATTTATGAAAGTTAGGACAGGAAAAAAAATTGTGTGCATATGGAGACATATTGAAAAACCTGGTTAAATATAGAAATGCATCAACATTACATGGCAGGACAGAAAGTCCCTGACTGGTAGATATAATTCCTCACAAGGATTAGCTTTGTGCACAATACAGTATTCCTGGAAGCTGTATACTTTTTGAGTCTTGTGTTAAATTCTTTAATTTATCATCTCTTTGTTTGTAGATTAATTTATCTTGTGTGTTCAGCAAATTCCCCAATCCTGACAGATGAAATAGTGATCAAACACTGTCAGGTTGAATATTGCTCACTGCCTAACAGTGACACCGAGACCTTGAGGCATATATCTGGGGTTATTTTTACACTAATTTAGATTCCTCAGTTACAAGGGCTCTTGTCTGACCACACATATCCCATACAGATAAGTACAGCTATTGTTACATGGGATGGAGGCAGTCAGATTCATTCACTCAGTAGTGCATTTGAGGTCTACATACTTGAGGAAAATGAATTGCTGTTTTATGAACACCTCTACTTAAAAAATTTTCAAGAACATGTCAATGTTGTGGAAATTTGGAGGGTATCCAGTTGAAAATTATCACAAGGGGAATTTGATTATCCAGGTGATAGATGGCTGTTATTTTCATCGCAGTTGATTTATCAGAGCACTGTGTTTGCAATGAAAAGAAAAAGTATGTGTTTGTGTGTATATATATATATATATATATATACACACATTTTTTGTTGAATATTAACATACCAGTTAGGCACAATTCTATCCTAGTCTTATTTTGTAAAGATTTAGGTTGGCCAAGGTGTGTGGAATAAAGAGCCGAGACATGAGAGAGACGAGGTATCATTTCTGCAGCTAAACACATATGAATAACACATCAGACTTTATGACTGAGAACAGGTCATGGCAGTGAAAGCACCAAGATTCTACACAGTTCCTCACTCAATGTCTGTATTATAATATTTGTCTCACAATACCTGCATGAGATCCTACATGAGTATGATACTCATCAAACTCTAGGGAAGCATGTAAGGAATTATGTTTGTCATTAATATTGGTGACATATTTTTGTACCACAGGGGGTGTCATGTCAGGGATCCTCTATGGAGCAAGTTTTTCATCATTGAAAATCAGTGACTCTGATGTATTCCATGAAGACACTTTCATTTACTTACCTCCATTTTGTATGCTCCTATGTACGGTCAGAGTTTGGCTCAAGTACCTTAGAATTACCTTTTCGTGCTGTATTTCTGCAAAAATCACTTTGTCCCACCCTACCAAATATGAAATGTTTGTGTTTCAGTGTTATTTTATAACCAAAATACACATCATATCATGTCGTAGGGCTGTGGCAACGGCAGGAGACATAGGCATTGTCTTTCATCCTTGTGCGAGAGGCATCATTTAGTATATAGTATATGGAATCATTGCATATGGTGAAATGTGCTTTATAAAAGATAAACAGTGGTACAGTATGAATACAGAATAGAATTTACATGCTACAGATTGAAAGGAACTCTGGCTGTGTGTATGGGGGTTGCTTAAGACAAGTATTTTCATTTGACACGCAAGCATCATAGATACAAATTCATCAAGTCACTTTGGATATGTGAGATTCTCAATCACTAAGAGTATGTTGAAATGCTGAATGTAGGTCTCATAGTGTAATATTGCCATGAATCTCTAAAAACTTGATGTACAATATGACTCTGTTAAATTTCAATGAACATTAGTGCAGTTATCCTTGTCCAAAGTAATTTATCTGAGAAATAAAAGTTTTATCTGTTTGCATTTGTTAAATAAGTTTTGTTACATGTGGCACACAGTCCCTTAAATTACATCTAGGAATCAATTAATTGCAACCTGGATGATCTGAAGATGAATTGACTTACCTCCAGTGAAAAACGTACAGAAAGGGGGAAAAAGTTGTCACTGTTTCACGGCTTCATTGAAAGTCAATAAGGGGAAGCCATTGTGTATCCTCAGGAAAACACGAACACACGTCACATGCAAAGCTCATGGAGCAGTGATTTCAGATATTTGTTAGACATATGGCTTCAACATCTTTCCTTGTGGGATAGAGAGTCCTGATACAGTTTGTTTCGGGTTTTGTTTTGTTTTTAATCATGAAACCAAATATACTCGGCAATGCTGGTATTTCCAAGTGTCTGTATGCCTTCAGAAAATGTAACATTCCTCCATTGGATGGTAGGCTTTTCACAGAAGGCAATTATCTGCTCTGTTGGATTCATTTCCAATGATATGATACTGGTATTTTTATTTGATTTGTTACAATGCTGTTTCAAATAGAGTAATGATGCAGTATGTTTCCTTTGCACATGGGCAACCCCTTTTCCATAAATGATATATTGCTGTTGGGGCGACAAAACTTAATATTTCAAACATGTCAAATGTTCAGAAGATTGAAAAAAAAAACATGGCATCCAAAGCTCTGTAACAAATGGAATTTCCTTACCCATGACATGCCACGGTGGCTTCATTTTGGGTGTAAGACAGCTAGGATTTGGCTAGGACATCACGTAAGTGATTATCTGACAAATTAAAAAAAAAATCACCAAAATTTCAGATGCAAGTGATACAATCTTGTCATCCCAGTGACAATATATGCTTTGTAATCTGCAGATTGATCCATATTCAGACTCTGCAACTTTGCTCAAACTCAATGCAACTATTATTACTGGAAAGGTTATATGAATGCAAAGAAAAAAGTATTTCATAATACACAAGTGAAGAATACTTGGTAAGGAAATGTTGCGAGATGAGAACCATATCAGAGTTTTGACTGGCAACAGATAATGTGGGATGGATATTTACTACATCATGTTAATGTTTTGGCCTTACCTGTATACATCACAGCTTTGGTTACGTTTACTTTGATTTCTTTTTAATGAATTCGAGACATGTAAAACCAAATGGAGATTGACCCTGACAGACATTGGTTTTTGATGTGGCAAAGAGTAACACCAATAAATGAAAAGGTTTCTTTTTTTAATTATATTTTATTTCTTTATTTTCGTATAACTTCTTTTGTCTACTCTGTGTTTGTCCATATCGAGCATGAGAAAGTTTGTATGTACATTATTTGTATACATGTTTTATTTGTTAAGTAACTTAATACCCGGCTGATGTAATGAACAGATGTCTGGTCAAATAAAAATGAGAAAAACACTTTGAAGATAAACCTTCATTACTTCAAAAACTGTGTTTGCTACGTTGCTTAGTATGTGTGGTGTTTTTGATGACTTTACATACATATACTAGCAGTACGCGGGAATCCACTGGTCTGGGGGCCTTTATTTATTTATTTTTTCTCATATATGATTTTCCACATTTTTATCGATGAAATTGAAAATATATATATATTTTCTCATTCCTTCGTTAATTTGTGCTCTCTTATACCAATGACCACCCTTCCCAGAAATTCAATATTACATTTGTAGTATATACGTGCCCGGCTATCTGGACCATTGGTTGGGATCTTCCTGCCACTTACTTTTATTATATAACTTGGGTTTCAAGGGGTAGTAGGCTTGCTAAGGGCGAAAAAAGGGGTGATCGCTGCATTTTATATTACAAATGTCCTATTTGGCACACATGTTCCTCGGTACAATTGGAATTTTTTCATCTAAAGAGACAATCTGTATCTAGGCAAATAAGCCTTAATTTGCATAATTTATGCAAAAATACATAAACAAATTATTCAAAAATATATGTGCATCCAGTAGAAATACCTTATTTGGTAGAAGTATTCGATAGAGTATGTGGAAACAATTCCTGCAAAAATTGATGTTATACCTATGTAAATACAAAATTTGCATAATTATGCGAGTTATGCAAATTGATTTGTAAACAATGAAACCCCGCTTAAATCTCATCCTAGATAGATATAACCCGTTAGAAACACTATGAAACAAAATGAGAAAAAATTGTGAATAATTAAACCATCTTTACCAGCTGATTTACATAATTACTAAAGAAAGTAAAGTAAAAACATTATTTTTATGCCTCCGCCACGAAGTGGTGCCGGAGGCATTATGTTTTCGGGTTGTCCGTCCGTCCGTACGTCCGTCCGTACGTCCGTACGTCCGTCCGTCCGCTTTCGTTTACGCGATAACTTGAGTAATATTTACTGGAATTTTACCAAACTTAGTCCAAGTATGAAGTATGATGGGGCAATTATTTGATTAGATTTTGGGTGAAATCGGCTAAAGGTCAATGGTCAAGGTCAAATCATGAAATTGTATCCGTTTACGCGATAACTCAAGACTGGATGGAGTGAATTTCACCAAACTTTGTTGGAGGATGATGTATGATGGGACAATTACTTGATTAGTTTTTCAGTGAAATCAACAGAGGTCAGAGGTCAAAGATCAAGGTCAAATCCTAAAATTTATCTGTTTACGTGATAACTCAAAACTGGATGAAGCAGCTTTCACCAAACTTGGTCCAAGGATGATGTATGATGGGACAATTAGTTGATATGATTTTAGTGACATTGGCAAGAGGTCAAAGGTCAAAAGGTCAAGGTCAAATGCTATAAACGTTGCAATTTCCCCCATATCTATGCAATGCCCAAAGGTATTTTCTTGAAACTTGGTGTGGACATGTACTACTGCGTAAAAATTCTCCAGAGAGAGTTTCACGTCGTAAGGTCAAAGGTCATAAGGTCAAAGGTTAGGTGAAAATGTTGCAATATCACTTTTCTCGCAAAAAAATTATGGTTCAATGTATCTTCGTGGAACTTGGTACATACGCATGTACTGACTGGCAGGGATTATCTAGGGAATTTAGGGGTCATGGGTCAATAGTCAGGGGTCAAAGGTCAAGGTCAACTCCTCAAAAATTTACTATTTCCCTCATATACTAGTATATGCAATGCTTGCATTATTAGTTTCAAAACTTATTACATGCATTACCTAATGGAGATTCTCTTGGAAATTTCCAGCCTGAAGGTCAAAGGTCAAAGGTTAAGGGTCAAAGGCCAGGTTTCAATGCCCCCCCCCCCAAAAAAAAAAAAAAAAAATCCATTTTGTACCGTCATTACACTCTTTCTTCATACCTTGGAAATTACTCAATGCATAAACTTATAAAAAGGTCTGTCAGAATTCAAGTAAAAATTCTCAATTCCCCAAATATATGTACCTGCACTCTTAAAGCAAACCCAGTTCAAGACATTTCTGACAAACCTGTCATTTCAATATTTTGTCAGTTATGTGAAAATGGATCACACATTGTGAAGACATTGTACGGAGGCATCAGTCGCCATATTACAGTCTAAGAACTGCCTTTTATGATAAAAACTCTACTAGTGCAAAACACTATTTCTCTATGCAAATACAACCTAATTAGCATATTGTGCATATCACTACCCGAATGTACCAGAAGTCAATACTCAAGGTCGACTTAAGAAATTGTATCAGTTTATGTGATAACTCAAGACTGGATTAAGCAAATATCACCAAACTTGGTCCAAAGATGACGTATGACAGGCAAGAGGTCCAAGGTCAAAAAGTTCAAGGTCTATGCAAAAATTTCATTGTTTCCCCCATATCTATGCAATCAATCAATCAATCAATCAATAGTTTATTTCCAATCAACGAAAATCAAAAACATAGTACAATGTATACATGTCATTAAATGATATTGTTCAAACGCTTGCAAAAGATTCATGTAATATACGAGACAAATTATAGAACAACATATATGTACAATAATAAAGAGGAACACTGTACAAATACTACGTGGGCGAGCAGAAAATAAATTCGATCATGGAAAATAGTGATCCACTAAAAAGCAAAGCTTGTCGGACGTGGATCGCTAGATAAATAATGAGTGAATGATATACTATTCTATAACAATATACATGTAGTTATTTTGAGATACACAGGTCGGGAAAAAAATATAGAATACCAATGCTATAGTGCCCGGACACTGTTCATTGAACCATGTGTACCGGGAAAATATGACAAGGACAATACATTCGTACACACATTCAATTACCCACACGCATATACACTGTTGGACGCGAGACAGTACCGATGCTCAATGGTATTTTTTGAAACTTAGTAACTGCATACATGTACTACCAAAATAAGATTCTCCGGAGAGTTTGAGGTCAAAGGTCAGGTGAAAATGTTAAAATTTCACTTTTTCTTCTCTGTATCTTGCAAATGGTTCAAGGTGTCTTCATGGAACTTGGTACTGGCAGGGATTTTCTAGGGAATGTAGGGGTCATTTGTCAAAGGTCAGGGGTCAAAGATCATGGTCAATTGGGCCCTCAAAATTTCACTATTTCCCTCATATTTTGCAATGCTTGTAGGATTTTTCTTGAAACTTATATATACATGTATTGCCTAATTGGGATTCTCTGGGAAATGTCCTGCCAAAAGGTCAAAGCTCTGATGAAAGTGCTGTATTTCACTTTTTCTTCCATATCTTGAATGTAAATCAAGGTATCATGAAACTTAGTACATTTTTGTGCATGTTCTACCTGACAGTGATACCCCTGTTGATTATCGAAAAATGTTAAGCCCTCCCCTCTCAAGTGTTTTTGTTTCCTCTTGATAAGTAGGAAAGGACATGGAATTCAATGACATGGTATAGTCATTACCGTCATTGCATTTAATGTATGGGTTGCATGGAAGTTAATTTTGATGCACACATGTATAACCTCTGACATTCTTACCTTTTACATTTTTACCTGTGTATCTTTGTTTTTAGCTCACCTAGTGAGCCATTGCGATCGTTCTTTGTGCGTCGTGCGTAAATTTTTTACATTTTCATCTTCTTCTTGAAAACCCCAAGACCAATTTTCACCAAACTTGGCAGGTAGCATCCCTAGGGGGTTAGGAACGCAATTTGTAAAAATGGGCACCATGCCCCACCCTTCTTCTTTAGAACCAGAAGTGATAGAGCTAAGTTAATACTATGAGTTAGTACATTGATGACTGTAGTTTCAAGTTTGTTCATGGTGGAACAAGGGGTGCCCCTTCGGACCCTAGGGAGGGGGTAGGATGGGGTCCTAATGGGGCCTAGATTGTACATTTTCATCTTCTTTTTGAGAACCCCATGGCCGATTGTCACGAAACTTGGCAGGTAGCGTCCCTAGGGGCAGAGGATATCAATCTGTTCAAATGGGCACCATATCCCACCTGGAGGGCCCCAAGGGGCCCAAACTTCCAAAAATGAAAGAATCTTTAAAAATCTCAAGAATCAGAAGTGATAGAGCTAAATTGATACTATGAGTTAGTACATTAATGACTGTAGTTTCAAGTCTGTTCATAGCAGATCCAGGGGTGCCCCTCTTGGGGGCAGGAAGGAGTGGTGGAGAGGTCCAAATGGGGGCCTAAATTGTATATTTTCATCTTCTTCCTGAAAACCTCATGATGGATTTTCATCAAACTTGGCAGGAAGTATCCCTAGGGGTTAGGATCTCAATTTATCAAAACGGGCACCATGCCCCACGCAGAGGTCCCAAGGGGGCCCCCAATCCCCTCAAAGTTAAGGAATCTTAAAAAATTTGGGCCCTTATTGTACTTTTTCATCTTCTACTTAAGAATGCCTGGTCAAATTTTGGTAGAGCTGTGAATAATTTAGATTAGTGAAAGGTGAACTTGCGATACTCAGGTGAGCGCTAGACCTGCAGGTCTCTTGTTTAATTTTAACCTCTGACATCTTTACACAAAACCAGTTAACATAATTTTTTTTTTGAAAAAGCTGCAAGATCATGTAGGTCATGATCATCTATACAGGTTTTAGCTGGTATGTGATGGAATATAACATTCTTTGGACCGCCAGGGAGTTACATTATCCAAAGGGAAAACAATGACTACCAGGGAGAATATGACATTTACGATCCTCGTAAATAACAGTAGCATGTGACGATCTGTTGACAAATTACATCCCAGTAATTGTAAAGGCCATCTATTATACTGTTTTATGGCTATGAACATATTATTTCTGCTTTGATTTATTGTTGAAATTGACTGACTTTAAGTCAGAGACTAAGATTATTTGACATAAAGTATACTATCTCCTATATCCATCTCCTATATTGTTCACATGACAATTTTTGCATAAATTATTGCCTTATCAATATGTTATTGTGTATAAATTTCCCAGCATAGTTTTCATGCCATAGCAGCTCATGGTATACGGAGGGAACATTTTTTTTTCAGAAACAGACTTTGTTTCTAACTCAAGCTTGTAAGTTCTTAATGTGTGCAGATGCCCTTGCATCCACATAATTTGCACAAGTTTATAATCAGTTTGATGTGAAAAGCCTCTTATTTGCTTGGTTGCCTACAAAATACAATGAAAATCAGAATTCACACTTTCACTGTATGGTAGTGTTTTTTTTTCGAATGATTTTCCAACCATGACCTCAGTTGTGTACTGTTTGCAAGGGAAACACAATCGTTTTAAAAGCAATATTTTTCCGATTTCCATCAGTTCCTATGTAGGCCCTACTGTTATATTTGCATAATCATATTTAAAGAGTGTCATTATCGATTGCTATTTTTCCCACCCTGCAAAGCATTTATGCAATGAGGGAAAATTGATAGTAAAAATTATTTCAAAGATCAAAATGTTTCAAAATTTCACGTCATGTATACTTATTTACATAATTTATGCATAAAATGCCTAATAATATGGAAACAATTTAAGCAACTGAAAAGTGTTGTTATGAGAATATTGTCTTATTCTATTAGCTTTTAAGATTATTAAGTTCAAAGTGATTTAAGACGTCACATAATTGCATTTTGTTTGTTCTGATTATCTACATGTATGTGTAGGTATTTATATGCATATTATGCAAGTAACAGGTTGTTTGCATAGAGACAGTTTGTCTCTTTAGTTGACTCATTTGCTTTTGCCCCAAGAGACATCCATTCCAGGATCAAACTTTGTTCTATAACTTGCATAATTATGCAAATCTTATGTTTATTTACATAGGTATGAAATAAATTTTTTCAGGAGTTGTTTCCACTTACTTGATAGAGTCTACCAAATTAGGTATTTCTGCTGGATGCACATATATTATTTTATGATTTTTATATGTATTTCTGCGTAAATTATGCAAATTAAGGCTTATTTGCATGGATACAGAGTGTCTCTTTAGATGAAAATATTTCAATTGCCGTAGGGAACATCTGTGCCAAGTAGGACATTTGTACTAAAAAATGCAGCGTTTACCCCCTTAGCAAGTCTACTAGGGTTATCTGCACCCGTTGAAGTCCAACGGTTGTGTTGTTGTCCCTCACCCACCCCCATCCCCGACTAACACATACACACACACACACACACACACACAAACAAACACACAGATTTTACCGCAGAACAAAATATAAAAAACGAACATGCAGGGAAAAATTACTGAAAACGCTTATGAGATTCCCCGAAAGTTCTGCCCATAGATTCTTCCCGCCGAAACGGGGAGATACCCTTGACACTATGACTTGATGAAAAGACATACATGTACTTCTCACGGCATAATTCAATGTTCATAGTTCATGCATGACTGAGTTGGCACAATTGACAGTGATGAGACCAAATTTTCATTTGCACGCGCAAATGGTGATTTTGAGTGAATTTTTCAGACTTCTATCGCTATGTTTTCGAAAAACAAAGTACATTTCCCAAACATCCTTATTTTCTTCTTTCACATGAGACCTTAATTGTCAAATATGAACAAGGCATGCTCAAGAAAAAATTCCATGAAAACATGCTTCATTTCTACCGATACGGATTGTCGAAAAACATGCTTTCCGCCCTCCCAGCTCATCACTAGACAATGGGCTCCGATAGTGGGCTCATCTGCGCGATTGAATTTACATAAAACAACGGCATATTCAGAGAGAATGTTGTATGGGAACGGAAAGTCCGTTGTTGTCATTTAGGGCGGACGTTGTTGCGACACGGATTGTCGCCCCTACACGGATTGTCGCCTCCTGCTCGGGGCGACAATCCGTGACGGGCGTTGGCGGCGCGGATTGTCGCCCCCGTCACGGATTGTCGCCAGCGTGACGACTGACGAGGGCTGGCGGCACGGATTGTCGCCCGCCCTCGAAGCACATTTTGCTGGGTAAAATCGTTCTGGACATAATCATTGAAATACTAACACATAACTTACATGGCTACATCCATGCAAACATGCCATGTAAAAAGTCATGGTGAGGTTTCAAGGAAGTGTGTATGTGCGCGTGCACATAATAATTTAGTGTCCGTGCGTGTGTGTGTGTGTGTGTGTGTGTGTGTGATGGAAGAATGCGTTTATTATGTCAGTTTTTTGCGTATGTGTTTTTTAGCTGCGCGTGGGGAGGGATGCCTAGTAAGCTGTTTCTGACATAAACGTTGATATTGATTTTATCAGCAGCTTTGAATTTGATGAGTTTGTTTGGCAGATTTGTATATGAATTCGGAGTGGAGCTTGCGTGCGGGCGGATGCTGCTTTTCTGCATACGGTCCATTATGTCTTATTTATCAACATTGGGAAATCGTTTCATCAGGAAGTCCGAATGTGGTATCGGTTCGGGTGTGCGTCGGTATGTGGGAAAGGGGTTACATTTCGTTATTGCAAAAGTTTGTTATTCTGAAGGCTCATTCGTCCGAAGGCTCATTCGCCCGAAGGCTCATTATTCCGAAGGTTCGTTATTCCGAATTTCATTTTTGGATCAACGAACCTCTAGGTATAGGGAATTGTGTGTTTCGGATAAATGAAGCCTCGGAAAAAAAAACGAAACTTCGGAATAACGAACCTTCGTGTCTGTGTGTGTGTGTGTGTGTGTGTGTGTGTGTGTATGTATGTATGTATTTGGGTCGGTGAATGTGGGTGTGGGATGATTTAGGTTTTGTTTAATCAGGGGTTGGTGGGTTGGGGATTGGATTTGAAGAAGGATAGTTATAAATGGTATGACAGATGTTGGTAGGATTTAATATTTAGGATAGATGTAGGCCCTAGATTTGTTTCGGTTGGGGAGGGGAGGGGGTGGTCGGGTTTTTTTTATGATTGATTTCATTCTAGATTTGTGTAATGTATTTGTGGGGGTTTTTTTATGTATATGCCCTTGTAAGTAAGAAGGTGTTACATGATCCAAACCAATGTATTCAAGGAATATATGTTTGGTAGGGCCCTACATGTCAAAACTTTCTCGTGAAGAAATTGTTAGTAGGGTTGGTCTATAATCGAGTTATCTATGTTGAAGTGAGATTATTTGTGGTATAAATTGACAAATGGATTTGTTTGTGTTTCGAATTGCCATTTGTAACTTTTTTTTTCATGTTACACCCAGAATGGGTCGATTTATGAATGATTTGAATGAAATCAATGAATATCAAGGAGAAAAAAAAGTGTTGAGTTGGTTTATTTGCATTATGAGGATTTGTTTGAGTGTTTGTTGGTGTTTGTTTGCATTACGTATGTATTAGCGGTGTGCAATGGCAGTTCGTTTGTGCTAAAATCAACCAACGATTGACAAATTTTTTACGGCGTGTGGAAATTATTCGCTCATGCATAAAGCATGCCAAACCTATTCTGGGACAAAGAATAGTGGTAAGTGGACGTTCTAGTTTATAAGACTAGACTGATGGAAGAAAATGACTGCAGTGAAAAATGAACAAAGGCAAATAACATTTGGGGAGGGTACCTCCCTCGTATGTATTTTCTCTCACGGTCTCTTTCTCGCCTAGCCCGCCTCACCGCTGATATTGGTTGACACACCCATACTATTTTTAGATCAACGCTGGTGTGAATTTTTCAAACACGTGCTCATACACTCTGAAGGCGTTTGTATTGCCACAGTAGCGCCACTATATTCCACATACAAACGTAAGCATACAGGCACACGTATACACACAGACAAACCACTACCACTATACAACCACCACACATGCACAGTTTCTACATATTGTATCATTATACTCCAAACACACACACATACACACACACAACAAATCATACACATCACATATCATGCAGCTCACAATACACACACACACACACACGCACACACACACACACATACGCATAACTTACCAGTCATACCCATCCCACCAAAGCTTAACACCGGAGGAACCACCCCGAGCCAGGGGCGACAATCCGTGTCGCAACAAACTTTTTGCCAACACGGATTGTCGCCTTCGAGGTCAAAAACTGGGAACTGCACAAGCGTCACGGATTGTCGCCAGGCGACAATCCGTGACGGGGGCGACAATCCGTGCCGCCAGCGCCCGTCACGGATTGTCGCCCCGAGCAGGAGGCGACAATCCGTGTCGCAACATACGTCCACTAGGGCGCGGACAAGCCCAGGAAGGGTTGCGGAAGCACATTCTGTCATTTCGGCATCCTGTCCGCGTCAGACGCGGAAAAAATGTGTGAATCGGCTTGTCCTGGGACATTCCTAAGAATGTCTGCGGACTGTCCGCGGACTGACTGCGGACATTCCTAGGAGTGTCCTAGGAATCACTCCGGAAGAGCGCGAAATACCTCGGAATATGCTAATCGTAGCCAGACAGCGCGGAAACATCTAAGATTACACCAGGAATGAACGTGGGCAATCAGGATGTCTTCCGGACAACATAAGTTAGACATGCGGACAATACCAGGAAAATGGAAAGGTATAAATTTGGCGCTGACTTTGAATTTTCCTCATTTGACTGCTAGCCGTCTTGGAGGTCGCTTTGCCTTATTGCTTCAAACACCAGCTGTGTGAGATGCTGAGATAGCACTTATAGCTCACAGGTCAGTAAGGCATCACGGACCTGATACATGGAATGCTTTATCCGACTCCCTACAAACACGAACAACTCTGTTTTCTTTTAAAGCTAGTTTAAAGAAATATATTTGAACTCGATATATTTAGTAAATTAGAGTATAATAATTGATATGAGTTTGTTTATGTTTTGGTCAGAATTTATTAGTATTACTATACTGATATACTGAAGAATAATCATATATCATAAAATGACCCCAACAAAATCATTCAACTCACCTATTGCACTCGCACAACACTCACACCTTCTTTTCTCTCTAAAGCATACTATTGTAATGTAGAAACGTTTGTGTTGCTCCTTTGTCATTATTGGTTGTGTTTGGCTTAAATTTGTCACATTGATGTAATTCATCTTTTATTTGATTTGATTTGAGAAGCAAAATTAATACGAACGAACGAACGAGCACTGGCCCTGGTCCCTTTAGGATGGACATTATCAAACAAGTTAAATAATTTTCAAGCCAATAACATAGTAGGCCCTATGCCTATTTATATGTAAAAATGACCTAGTTCCACTTTTGTGGTGTTTGAGTTGGGCGGTCACATTTAAAGCGAACTAAACGATGCACTATGTATAGACGTAATGGCAACTATTAAAACTCCCTCAAATGAAAATGACTTCTGAAAAGAACGCAAAAAAAAAAAAAGTTTACTCAAAGCGGAGAGTGCTGCTTCCTCTTTTTCCTAGCTAAAGTTGGCAAAATATCCACTGCCTTCTGCTTTGCTTCCTTCATTTGAGACTGGAAAATGCTGATATTTACCTTTTCCTGTCAGTGAAAGAGAGGTTTGGTTACGGGGCTTGCATGGGGACCTCGCCTCCCTTATTGGTCTTTTTGCGTTTCATTGACATAATGCTGCATTTTTTCAACTTTCAAAATCATTTCGCTCATGGAACGTGTTGACTCTTTCATGTCTTGATCACAAAATGTCCGCATCGGCTCCGGACACTCGCATATATAGATCCGCATCGGCTCCGCTCTGTCCTAAAACAGTCCTGGTGTCTTCCGCTTTCATTTGCGAAGCTTCCCCACACCGCGGGATTCTTTCAGGAGCGTTTGCGGAAGGAGCGGAAGGGTTCCGGACAGGCGGGATGTCTTATGGACATCGTCAGGACAAGTTGCCGAAGGTGTCAGGAAGTTCATTTCCGCGTCCAAATTTTGGTCTCGATCAAAATTTGGACGCGGAAATTTTTCTCTCTCCCGAAGGTGCGGAAACGCCCGGACATTTTTGGGACAGTGAGCGGACACTTTCAGGAACGTGCGGAGAGGTTGCCGAACGAGTGCGGAATACCAAATTTGCTTTCCGGGTCTTGTCCGCGTCTTGTCCGCGCCCTAGTGGATGCCTGGTCTTACTTGGAATAAACCATGGGCCTTAAAGGGACTGTACAGTACTGGTTGAGGTGGGGATTTATGTTTTAAACAATCCTAAGTGAGATAATGAGAAACCTCTTATGAAATATGAAAGAGCATATGATTTTAAGAAGGATTCAACATTTATTTGATGAAAATTGGTTTTCAAATGGCTGAGATATCCCAAAAAGTGATAATATAAGGCAACAGGCCACTCCTTTTACTAGGATCTCTTTGTTTCAACTTGTTTTTGGATATCTGAGCCATTTCAAAACCGATAGTCATCAAATAAACTTTTGATACCCCTTAGAATTGCATGCTCTTTGACATCTCATAGAGTGATTTCTGAATATCTCGCAAAACGTTCTAATATTTCACAAAGTGGGCTCTTTCGGGGAACTATCAACTCTTAACCTTGAACAAACTATTTTAATTAACATACATAAGTTATATAATGTCAAATTGATTATCATTAACAATGGCCAGTAGGGGATAACATAATTTTTAAAAGAATACCTCTATCATAGGAAAACTATATACACTTGTACCGTGCATGTACATTTCAAAATATTTCACAAAATGGGCCTTCCAGAGTATACGTATCCGATTTTCATCAAAAATAAATGATATGATTTGTATGCTCTTTGATATCTTATATAATCGGCTTCTACTCATCTCGCATAAGTTCAAACCTGAATCCCATCTCAACCAAAACTATACCATCCCTTTAAACACACACCTGCGTAACAGTCATGTATATTAACAGCCGTACATACTTATTTTTCAAGTTTCTATCTCTATCACTACTTCTTTCTAGTGCGTAATAACTGCGTATAACTGAGTCATCAAAATCCCCCCCCCCCCCGTTTAAAGATTTTATTGCTATGCATCCGTAAAGATGCTTCATTTTCCCACTCAGTTTCAAAATACACCTGTAAGACTCTTCCCACGAAATCAACACAGCCATTCATAATCATTCCTTTACTTGTGTCGATTCCTTCAACTTAAGTGCGAAATTCTCACGTCAGCGGTCTTTAGTCGCTCAGAAGCTTTTCATCACCTTCTACTCCTACGACCCGGATAAATTGTAGACCAATTATTTATAGCAGCAACCGGGCACTTTCGCGCTCCAACTCATTACGTTTAAAGGATTACTCAGGGACATTCTGCCTTAAATTTCTGACAGGCAACAGAGATATCAGACGTATCTTCACCTCTGTCATACCTTGTCGAAAGAAAAATCCATCATTCGAGAAGACTTGTCCTGGTTGAGTGGGTGTGAGTCTATCAATATGTAGATCAATTCAATTTTTTTGTTTTTGTTTTTTGGTTTTTGGTTTAATGTCGCAGAAATTGTCAACAAGTGGCAGAAATATTATGTAAAAAAAGAGAAGGATTTTCAGCTCCCTAGAGCAGTTTTGCCACTAAATTCAGCGATGTAAGTCATGACGAAGTGAGATGAAATGAAATGAAATGAAATGAAATGAAATGAAGTGAAATGAGATTGAAATGAAATGAAATGAAATGAAATGAGATTTATTTACCAAACAAACAAACATCGTCAACAAAGTCACAACAATTAATATTTAAGATATAGTTTGGCAAAAAAAGAACTAGCAATAGCGTGCAGGCTAGTCGAGGCCAGTCCTTTCAATGATATAGATTATAATATGACGTATTTACAATATTCACAGAAGAATTGTTTTATGTACATAATTATTTACATGTTTTCATAGGGGATCATTATTATATTGATGACAGATACTTTCGCAATGATATCCGAAAAACATTACGGGTGTTTATCTTTTTAACATAATGAGGAAATCCACTCCAAATTATACTGCCTGCATATGACAAGGCGTGTTAACCTGTTTCAGATCTGATTCTTATTGATTTATAATTCATATTATTTTTAAACCGTGTATCATAATTATGGTCAATTTCAAAACAATAATCAGAGATATCGTGCGGTAAAGTAAGATGGATTAGGTCAAAAATTACAGTTCCAATTACAAATTGGTATAGTCTGTAAACATCTAGCATTTGTAAACGATGAAATAAAGGGCCAGTATGTTCCCTAGGTCCTTTGAAACAGATTGCACGCACTAATTTCTTTTGTAACAAAAATATAGATTGAAGATATGAGTGGTATGTACATCCCCAAACTTCTAGTCCATAAGACATACGCGGAAGGATAAGGGTGTTATATAATAATTGTAAGATTTGTCTAGGCACAAGTTGTCTAATTCTAAATATGATTCCAATTGTTTTCTTCATTGAGGAAGAGATACACTCAATATGTTTTCACCATGATAAGTTTTCGTCTATATTAACTCCTAGAAACAAAGTCGAATGTACCTGCTCTATAATGTCTGTGCGTACCATAATATTTCAGTTTATCTCCACATGTCTACGTTTACTTTTAAAAACTATACTTTGTTTTGGACGTGTTGATTGTTAATTTGTTAGCATTACACCATTTCATAACGTCTAAGAAATTACGTTCAACTTCCTTTAAGTCAATATTCTTAGTTCCAGATGGAAAAGAATGAAATAAACTCGAATCATCCGCAAATAATCGAAAATTGAAATAATCTGTGGATTGTGGCAAATCGTTGATATAAATCAAGAACAGAGTGGGTCCCAATACAGATCCTTGTGGTACACCACATGTAATCAGTAGTTGTGCAGACTTTTCATTTCCATAACATACAAACTGAAATCGATTTGATAAATAGCTGCGCATCCACTCTAACGGTAACCCACGTATACCATAGTGTTGTAATTTATATAGCAAAATGTCATGATTTATCGTATCGAAAGCTTTTGCAAAGTCTAGAAATAATCCAACAGTTACCTTGCCCTCGTCCATTTGTTTGGTTAATTCATCACTTATATTGATCACGATAATTTTGTACTGTGCCCTTGTCTAAAACCATACCGGTGTTTGTATAGTATTTTATTTTCCTCAAAAAATTTCATCAGACGACTGTTTACCAGTTTTTCAATTATCTTACTAATTATCGGAAGGACCGAGATAGGCCGATAGTATGAAGGCGCATCTTTAGCTCCCTTTTTATAAACAGGTAGTACCTTAGCAATCTTAAGCGCATCAGGAAATACGCCAGATGATATTGATACATTTATGATACAATGTATATGCTAAAGGAAGAGCTACGTACGGAGCAGCATCAACTATAACTCTTACTGGGATGTCATCATATCCACATCCCTTATTTGCGTTCAAAGAGAGAATAATACGATGTACTTCAATCACCGTCACAGGTAACATGAAAAATGATTTATCAACTTCTCCTTTCATGAAAGTGTAAGCATCGTTTTCACTAATTTCTATTTTCTTAGCTAAATTTCCCCCGATTTCAGCAAAAAAAAATGATTGAACCCTTCACTTATTTCTCGAGGTGTTTTGCATTCCTTTCTAACACCATTCTCAGAAGCCTGAAGTTTCTCCACAATCAATTTATCTGTTTAATCTTTCTTTTTGTTTAATATTTCATTAATGTGGTTCCACGTTTTCCGCATATCCTTCTTATCTCTATCAAAAAGTTCATAACAATGCATAGACTTTGCTTTCCGTAAAACCGTTGTTTAGGTATTTCTATAGCGTTTGTATTTCACAATTAAATCGATATCATGTTTAGACGCAAGTACCTGTTTATACAATTTATACTTTTTTTAAATTGATTTTGCTATTGCAGGTGTAATCCATGGCTTCTTCACACGATGTTTTCTTATTTTTGGTGTTTTAAAGAGAATATGTTTGTCACAAAGACTCGATAAGATCAAAAGAAATGAATCGTACGCATCATTTACATCGGTACAGTCATAAACATTTTCCCATGAAATACAATCTAAGTCATTCTCTAATGCTACTGCAAGAATAGGTTGCATAGCTGCGGAACCTTTTTTCGGAGGCATGAGGTTTCAATCTTGTTTTTTGGAAATAACACTCAAATAAAGCAAAAACAGGCAAGTGATCTGACATATCAGCTAATATGGTTCCAGCTGAAATTTGACACAAACTGATATTTGAATAAATATGGTCAATCAAAGAGCTACTATAGCTATTCGTGTAGGTGTTTTAACAAGTTGTTGCATACCATAGCATTCCATCATTGATATATACTCACTAGTTTTGTCATCTTCCGAAAGTAAATTGATGTTGAAGTCACCAAGAAAAATGCACTCGTTTCTATCTAAATTCATTTGATGCAATACGTCGTTTAAACTGTTACAGAAATCATCAATTTTTCCACCTGGTTTTCTGTATACAGTACCAACAATACGTGTTACCATGTTCTACTTTCATCCAGAGCGATTCCATATTCGGTATTCATAGCGATATCACGCATGCGCGTGTAACGCAACTCGGAGTGTAAGTACATTGCTACACCACCTCCTCTATCATCATTTCGACTTTGGTATTCAAAGTTATAATCAAACAATTTATACAGATTCGGGTTATCGACATGCCATATTTCTGAAATTCCAATGATCTTGAATTTAGATTGTAGCGCTGTTTCGAACAACAATTGTAACTCGTCGAAGTTTGCATCAATGGATCGAATATTAATATGTGATACGCTGAGTGTGGAATTCATTTCACATGGAAATGTAAGTCATGACGAAAAAACAATACATTTATTATATTCACCCCCACTGTGTTCAAATTTCCAAATTGGTCACAGATGTTTAAACGCAGTGCCAAAATTGAGTTTGTGTTTGTGGGTGAAGTTCCTGAATGGTTAGCAGTAGAGAAGTTCCTGAAATACAGGCTGCAGGATTTTTTCTTTCTTTGTGTGACTAAATGTTAGTGCAATACGTACTATTACAATGATAGTCCTCATGCTTGGTATTATCTTTAAGCTTAAAAAAGCTCTATTTTACAGTACCGTGTTTGATATTCTTCCTAAGCAGGTAGGTGCAAGGTAAGTAAAGGCAGGGGTTGGGGAGTCGGAAGAGAAAAGTTGCAAAATTGACTTGATTGAGAAAAATGATTATACATTGTAGTATTTTATATGCCCTCGTTTTTCTGAGTGTCTAACATGATGTCATGCGAGCCACAAGTGTAGAATCATGGCGCTACTACAGAAAAAACAGAAACAGCAAGTAAACAAATTACATAAAGAAGACAAACAATGAGGGCAAAGACAGGGTAGTAATGACAGTGTTTAATCAAACTGTTTAATGCGAATGTAACCCCAATAGGCGTTGATAACGGCCTCACTCCTCTTCAATTATTGTTCAATGTCCTCACTCGCTGTTGTGGGATATTATCCCACTTCGCTTGCGGAGTGTTGTCTGGTCAGTCGCACGCCTTTGCACAACTCGGCCATTATCGGCCGAGTTCATCCAACAAGTACTCCATGGGTCTAAGATCTGGGCTGGTTTCTCCTTTTTTTTGGGGGGGGGGCGCCATTCCATCCAGTCAACTCCTTCCTCAAAGAACTCGTTGTCCTGTAGTACATCATTTGACCCCGTGTTGTGAAGATGAAACAGCGCCTTGGGCTTAGGAACTTCATCTCTGTACGCTGTTACACTTGTCCGTCATCGATGAAACGAAATCAAAATCTTGATTCATCACTGAAGCGCTCTCCTCGTCGACGCTATTACCAGTGCCCTTCCATCGATGAAACGAATTCAGAATCTTGATTCACCACTGATCATGACTGATAGCCATCTGACTCGACTCCATCTCAGGTGACTCCAACGCAACCAAGCCTGACGTTTGAGGCATTATGGATAACGAATACCGCTTGGTAGGTCTTCAAGCATTAACATTTGCAGAATGCAACCAGTTTGAATGGTTTGAAAACATGGACGTCTCCCAAATCATCGCCTCTCAAAAATGGCCTGTTCTTCTTTCGCTGATTGTCATTGGTCCCTAGCGAATACAGACTAATGAACCTGTCTTCACTGTTTGTGGTCGACTTGGGAAGTCCGGATCGCGTCGACCTTTGACGTAGCCATTCTTGGATTTGGGGTTTGTTTTTGTTTTTGTTTTTGTTTTTTGTTTTGTTTTGTTTTGTTGTGTGTGGGGGTTGTTTTGTTTGTTTGTTGCTGTTGTTTTGGGTGTTTTGTTTTTTTGTTTTTTTTTTTTGTAAGATTGGATATGGTTTGGTATCTGACAACAAACATCTGGGCTACATTCCGCCGGGGAACTCCAGCTACAATCTGCCCAAAGGCACTGGCCCTACCCCTCAAGATCTGTTATAAGACAAGTAAGTAACCATTACCTGCGCAGTCACTCACTTCATGGCATTTGAATCAATGGCATACAGCAAAGAATGTCCGTGGAGAGCCCAGTGTCCTTTTTACATTAATATCCTCAGATGACTTTGAGTGTTTGATTTATATAATTCCCCTTTCAAGTCGATAATTAACAAAAACATAAAAATGCTTCCTGTTGCGTTCACAATATCTAAATATGTCTTTTGAAAAGTCTGGTTTACTTGGAGAATGATTATGAAACAGAATAAAATCATAATCATCACTTTGTCCTAACATCATCAAGTACACCCAAAGCCGAATATTGCTCATTTTGCAACATTCTTTCTTTTTTTTTACTTATCCCTCGACCTCTGCGATCGTTGAGGAGGCACGAGGAATAGTAAGCGGTCGACTTTTTCCATCCGGCTCTATCTTGGGCTGTTGTGAGGAGGTCTGACATGGGTAGAGCTGTCTTCCTTCACATTGTCCGACCAGCTCTTTCTCTGTCGGCCGCGGTAGCGTCCACCTTCTGCAGCGCTCTGCATCACAGTCTTTGCGAGGCAGTCGTGCCGAATAACATGACCAAACCAGGCCAGCTTGCGTCTCTTGACCATTTGTAGGAGAGTCACTTGGGGCCCCACACGGCTGGTGACCTTGTTCCGGACAAACTTATTAGTTCGGTGTTCCCAGCCGTGGATGCCGAGCAATCTCCGCAAGCATTTAGTCTCAAAAGCTTGGATTCGCTTTTCTGATTCGGCCAGCACTGTCCAAGTTTCGCATCCATAGAGGAGAATGGAGGTGACGAGAGACCTGAATTGCAATGTACTTTGTGTTGAAGCTAGAGTTGCTCTTCCATATTCTGTTGAGTCTAGCCATTGCTGCTGTGGCTATCCTGGTTCGAATTTCTTGTAAATCGTTGATCCCATGTATTTGAAGCTTGTCACCTCATCTAAGGTCTCTCCATTCATGTTTGCACTTATATTGTTAAGGCTATTGACCATCACTTTTGACTTAGCTGTACTCACTTCCATGCCATAGGCCTCTGCTCTGACAACCAGTCTGTTGGTAAGGTCCTATAATTCTTTGTTAGTGCCTCCCATGAGGTCGATATCGTCCGCAAATCGACGATTACTGAGGGGTCTACCACCAATTGAGATTGAAGTATGGTGGTTCCGTTATAGTGTTTCCTGCATGATCTTCATTTTTTTTTTTACCTTCCGCATATTTATGAAACCTGTTCACGCCCAATCCAATAGATTATATCAAAAACTATGATACATTTTGATAAAGAACTATCCAACTTATAATTCATACTCAGTCAGACCTACATTCTCTTTTTGAAAAAAAAAAATGTAGTCGATTACAGTCGAGTTTCCTTGGGTCATTCAGCGAAAACGACACCCACGAGTCATACGGCCCACCAGTTCTACATTAAAAAAAAAACCAGGATTCGTACAACTCACGAGTCATACAGCCTATGAGCTCGACACTAGGCAATTAAGGCCCATGGATCCGACAGTAGGCAAACAAGGCCCACTAATCCGACACTATAGGCAAAAAAAGACCCAGAAGTCCGACATTCCGCAAACAAGGCCATAAGTTCGACGTACATCTCTTGGACTTACTCTTTTTTTTTTCTTCTTTTTTTTTCTTTTTTGCTTACAGTCGAACTTGTGGGCCTTAATTGTTTGTCCAGTGTCAGACTGGTGGGCCCTGTTTGCCTACTTTGGGACTCATGTATAGGCCTTCTTTGCCTAGTGTCGAGCTCATAGGCTGTATGACTCGTGGACTGTATGACTAGTGGGCTGTGGTGGACTCGTGGGTGTCGAACTCGTGACGTGCATCTAAGCTTCCTCACTGTTTGTGCTGGATAAAATATTTCTATATTTCAGTGAAAGATGATTTCATGAGGAGGGAATATGTTGTAGCGCATCGCTCACTTCTGCGATATGATTGCAATTATCAATTGAAGTTACACATTTTCTTATGCAAGCACTCTGACACTTTAACGTCACAAAACAAACATTGCACCTTGACCTACAATTGTTGTTACGCCAATTTTACTCGTTGACACGAAAAGTAGTCCTACTCAGGGCCGGCGGAACGTTTTTCAAAGTGGGGGGGGGGGGCAACACCAGCCTCCTCGGAACCATTCCTCCCCCCCCCCCCCGCCCTCCCCCGGTCGCAGACGCAAGACCGCTGGCCTTAGTCACTCTTCGGTCAGAGTGGAACGACCGAGTGGGGAGAGGGTGTGGGAGGGGGTATCCCCTCCCCCCCCCCCCCCGCACAGCAGGGATATTTTACATTTTCAGACATTAAATTCAGTGGTCTGATGCAGACTTTTTGTGATATTTCTGGATTTTATTCCTATCAAAAAGTAAGAGCAATATTCACGTAATACAGATAACTGAATAACTTCATAATCGCGGTATCTCTGCTCTTGTTCCGTGTGTGCGACATCACTGTGTATGCCTAGTAATACGTGGAAGCTGACGAAGAGGAGGATGACCGGGGGAAGGGTGTTAGAGGGGGGAGCTCCCTCTGACACTTTTAGAACTGAAATAAAACGATCTGACGCACGCTTTTTGTGTGGAATCTTCGGAAAATTGTCAGTCCTATAAGTATGCATGCCCAGTCCAAATCTATGGATGGGAACCAAGAGGGGGAAAGGCAAATTAAAACTTACCAAGCTGGGGAGGGTGAGGATCACCCCTCCATACGAGGGAGTTCTTTGAATAAATATACTTATGCACCATAATTAGGCTTAGTTGCATCCATAATATAAAATACAACGGTCATGGTCAGTGGCGTATCTAGGGAAAACGGCGCCCGGGGCAAGCGCGAAAATTGCGCCCCTAATTTCTAAAAAAGTGTTCAACCCCAACCCCATCCCGGTAGGGACCTTAAATCAAGAGCACATGATATGCTTTTCAAGCACTTAAAAGGGGTATTTTGAGAGTGATTTAAATGTAATGAATTTTGATAAATTTTTGCGAGTGAGCGCAGCGAGCGAGCCGAAAATTTTTGCATTTTAGCTTACAAAACATGGAATTCTTGTCATTTTTTGCTTATCAAATCTTACAATTCTAATCAAGATATAGTGACGGCCTGATAGATAACGATTTATACCAACAAACTGAGGACTTAAAAAAAAACTCTAAATTAGTACGCGCGAGTGAGCCGAATTTGTATATTTCCGCGTCATCATCACGTTTTGTTCTTATCACTTTTTTTGTATATAAATTTTGGCGAGCGAGCGCAGCGAGCGAGCCGAAAATTTTTGTATTTCAGCTTATTTTTTGCTTATTAAATCTTACAATTCTAATCAAGATATAGTGACGACTATATAGATAACGATTTATACCAACAAACTGAGGATTTGAAAAAATACTCTGTTTTATAGTACGAGCGAGTGAGCCGAAATTTGTATGTTTCCGCGTCATGATTACGTTTTGTTCTTATCTTTTTTGACTTGTTTTTTTTGGGCCCCCCCCCCCCGTATGTTCGAAACCGTTGGCGTCCTCTTGATGCAATCGGCGATCGCTTCAGAACGAATGAAATTGCAGCCGCTGCTCCGAGTAACACTTTTCTTGCTAAATATAAAATGACATGTGTGAACACAATAGACATTGTCATTTTGTCCGCGTCATCGTCACGTTTTTGTTTTTGTTTTTGTTTTTTGATAAATTTTGGCGAGCGAGCGCAGCGAGCGAGCGAGCCGAAAATTTTGTATTTCAGCTTACAAAACATGGAACTCTTGTCATTTTTTGCTTATTAAATCTTACAATTCTAATCAAGATATAGTGACGGCCGTAGAGATAACGATTTATACCAACAAACTGAGGACTTGAAAAAATACTCTAAACCGTACGAGCGAGTAAGCCGAAATTTGTATATTTCCGCGTCATCATTACGTTAGATCTTATCTTGTTTGATTTGGGGGTTTTTTGCGCCCCTACCCCCCCCCCCCCCATGTTCAAAACCGTTGGCGCCTTCTTTTGATCCAATTGGCGATCGTTTCAGAACGAAAGAAATTGCAGCCGCTGCTCCGTAAAACATTTTGCCTGCTAAATATAAAATGACATGTGTGAACACAATAGACATTGTCATTTTGTCCGCGTCATCATCACGTTTTGTTCTTACCTTCTTTTTTTATATAAATTTTGGCGATCGAGCCGAAAATTTGTGTATTTCAGTTTACAGAACATGGAATTCTTGTGTGAACACAATAAACATGGTCATTTTGTCCGCATCATCATGTTTTGTTTTTATCTTGTTTGATTTGGTTTTCTGCCCCCCCCCCCTTTCCGGGCGATTTTTTTCCTTCTTTTTCTTTTCTTTTTTCTTTTTTTTTCTTCTTTTTTTTTTCTTCTTCTTCTTCGTTTTTTTTTCGTTTTCTGCGCCCCCTAGGAGTGGCGCCCGGGGCACGTGCCCCCCTTGCCCCCCCCCCCCCCTAGATACGCCACTGGTCATGGTGCAGCGGCATCTATTCGTTTTTTATGGGGGAGGCAAAATTTGGAGTTGGAATATCTGTGCAAGGGAGCGGAGCGACCGAGCGGGGGTGGGGAAGGGTGTGGGAGTGGGGTAATCCCCCTCTTTCACCAGGGAACTTTTGCATTTTCAGACATGAAATTCAGTGATCTGGTGCACACTTTTTAGTGAAAGTTTTGGAGGTGTATTTCCTTTCAAAAAGTATGAGAAATATTCACAGAATACAAATAACTGAGTGACTTAATTATTGCGGTATCTCAGATCTTGTTCCACGCGTGCGCCACCACTTTATAGGCTCAGAGATAAGTATGGATGTTGACGAGGGGGGAGGGTGTGGGAGGGAGTAACTCTCTCAAACACGACCGAGCTTATTGCATTTTTAGAACTGAAATAGTTGTCTGGAATATTCGGAAAATTGTCAGTCCCCCAAGTCTGCATCCGAGTCAAATCTATGGACATTAACCAAGAGGGAGAAAGGTAAATCAGAAATTACCAACCTTGGGAGGTACGAATTGAAATATCTGTGCGGGGGAGCGGAGCGACCGAGCGGGGAGAGGGTGTGGGAGGGGGTACTCCCCTTCCCACACTATATTTTGCATTTTCAGACATGAAATTCAGTGATCTGGTGCACACTTTTTGTGAAGGTTTTGGATATGCTTTTTTTTTCAAAAAGTGAGAGAAATATTGACAGATTACAGATAACTGAATGACTGAATCGCGGTATTTCAGATCTTGTTTCGCGCATGCGACACCACTGTGTAGGCTTGGAGATAAGTATAGATGTTGACTAGGAGGAGGGTGACGAGAGGGGGGGGGGTATGGGAGAGGGTAGCTCCCTCCCACACGATGAAGCTTATTGCATTTATAGACCTGAAATAGAACGATCTGACGCACACTTTTTGTGTGGAATATTCGGAAAATTGTCAGTCCCCCAAGTATGCATGCCGAGTCTAAATCCATGGATAGGAACCAAGAGAGGCAGCTGGTGATACTTTTAGAATGGACTCCAAAATATCGTCAAGCTTCATCCCCCCCCCCCTTCTCTCTCTCTCTCTCTCTCTTCTTTTTATATTCCCTCCCAAAATGTCTCCCTCGTTCTCTCTCTCCATCTCTCTTTCTGTCTTTACACACACACTTACACTCACTCATATTCTTTTGTTATTATTGTACAAACATATTATGTTACGTGAAGATAGATATAGATAGATAGATAGATATATGCATTTATATATGGATAGGTAACAGATCAGATAGATAGATAGAGATGAAATTGGACGAAACAGTCAGACCGCAGCACCCGATAATTCGCTCGTATTTATTCAACTCGTATGCAAGCCCGCTCGAGGCTTGCATACGTAATGAGCTGCGGAAGGGGGTTTTGTCCTTGGGCTTTCGGCAACAAAAATACACCTTATATTCACAAATTTGGTATCAAATTCAAGGAAAATATGTAAGCTGTCGTCGCATGTTACTCAAATTATTGTAAATGAAAAATATCATAGCGTAATTTGAGCTTGAAAAATGATGAAAAAAGTAAATTGTGTAGTACACGTTCAAGACGTCAAAAGAATACCAAATTCACCTTGCGTCTCAATGAAAATGCATTATTTGGTAGTCCATCTCTTAATCTTTGTATCTATGTAAATATCTTGATAATATGTTGCTTAATCTGGTCAGGAACCAGTAAATCATACATCAATATCAGTGCTGGTCAGTTTGAAACCGTGCAATCTCAAGAGTAAGCTCTCTCATTGGACAGCGCTTGCATTCAGCGCTTGCATTACGTCATTACGCTACTTCGGTTTCATGCCACGTGCGTGCATAGCGCATGCTTGCATAGAGGCACGCGTGTAGTTCAAGCCAAGTTCAAGTGCTGAATGCAAGCACTGTCTAATGAGAGAGCTCTTTCGCGCCACTGTACACTTTCTGTGGAGCATACTTCCGGCTTAGGAAAAACTGGTATAAGTCATGCTTGCGTCTCCTTGACTCCAATATATGATGAGCATCTAAGTTTCCTCTCTATGAAAAAGCCACAATCACAAACAATAGTTTCTTAATCCGGTCAGGAACCAAAAACGAACTTTAGACGACAAAATCTTCCGTGAAAAGCAGGTAGAATTTACGCAAATTCAACCGATTATATCGTCATGATAAGAACCGATATTATACGCAAATATGGTATCACAATAAAGATCAAAGTCTGGAGAACAAATTGTTGTGACTTATAAACATGATGAATGTATGTACAAGTCGCTACACTGTGAAAACCATAGCCCTGTCGAACTCTCGCAAAATCTCGCATCACGAGACACCTTTCGAACGCAAAGATCGTTAACGAAAGTGCTGAATAAATCTTGCCGCATCGGCTCATTAGCATACGTGCTGCGCACTGACTGGAAAGAAAGCAAGAAGAAGTACTTGTAATCAGATATGGACACATTGTGTTATTGTAAACTGTATGAGTGGAAAGCAAAATAGATAGACACAATCATTGGAATATAGCATTCACTCATGATTGTCTCTGTTTTTATTCTGATGTATTGAAATATGTGATCAAATCATGAGGTAGACAGAGACAAGAAATAGTCAAAATATAGGAATATCAACCCAACGTTTCAACGCTGTGTTCACTATAAAATCGCCTAACACTATGACGAAGGGAATTGTATGATCCGGAAAAAAAGGAGGGGAAGAGTATTTTCAAAACTGATGACAGTTGAACTTTCGATGGTAAAATCTGTAAGCTTTCATAAGTGATTGTTGACTGTCTCTTGTGTGAAAATGCTAAGAAATCTGAAGTCTTCTTCATAACGCTTACGAAAGAGCTGACCAAACACAACACCAGCGTAATGAAAACAGGATTTCGGTTGCATTGATGAAGAGAGTACCCGTCTTACTGGACGAAGCAGAATGGATTCTTTCTGCGGCTTATTTGTATAGCTTCAGTGCTCTGGTTCCTTTGCAGCATGACATTGCAAGAGATAATGACCGTCCATTTATTGGGGTTATCATGTTTTTATCCACAATATTGCCTTTTACCTATTTCCTATGGATTCTGAAGATTCATAAAAGCGGTGCCCGCTCCAGGAATTTTCTCAAGATCCAGAGTTTCCAGAAAAAAAAAATTCCATAATGTGTTCACCTATTCATGATGTCTTCCTTTGGTTCGAAAACGTTCAACAAAAAGCACAATTTGTGTTGTTGTACTGAGAGTAGCTAACTTTAAAGAAGAATATGTAAGTCGCCAGTCGACTGTCTATGTACACTTGTCACATATATGCAAGCATGGTGTTACCGGACACCATGGTATTACCTGACACGCACATTTTTTGCGTACTTATGACATTCTGTACGCGCGAGACTTCGTAGATTAGCCTCACAGAACTTTGTGTGGACCGAAATCGCCAAAAAAAAAAAAAAAAAACGCGACATAAAAATGTAAAAACACGAAGAAATTCACATTTTACCTCAAATTTATAGTTGAGTGACCCGCACCTCGTCATAGTTAATATGTATGCATGTTTGAATCACATTTCACGACTGATATTCTATGAAATCCCACTCACATTCAGGAAAAATGCTGAAGATTCCAATAGAACCAAAAGTTCACTGACCGATATCGGAAATTTGTAGCTATCGTCCTCAAACGCGAACGATGCGGAATAGTTGTGCGCTAAGGGGCCCGCAACTCGTCACCCGCGCGTGCAGCTCCCATAGACAAAGCACGCAAACTAGAAGTAGAGTCTAACCTGTTGTCGATTTCTCACAAGGTTTTGAACTGTTCGAAATGTTCAAGACAGACATTTTACCGTAAAATACGAAATTTGAGCCTCATTTGCCGATTTTTTCTTTGTCATCCGCTCGGTGAGAATGTGTACGGTGATTTGTGGGATGAATTGTGATTCTGGTGCAAGGACTAGGTGCGAAAGACGTCGATTATTTCATTGCGAAAATCGTGTCCGGTAATACAATGCGATTTTGCACCGCGCAAAAAGACAACTTTTTAGACGGGTATGTTTGAAGCATATTTTCTTAAGACTGAAGCGAACAATTGACATACGTAGGCTGAATTCGTAATTTCCTGGAGTCTGTGAATAAGTAGTGTTATTTTTAGCCGAAATTTCATCCTCCGAGTACGGAATTCAAAGCCACGAAAAAAAGCGTCCGGTAATTGGATCTATCATCCTACTTTATATGAGTAAAAATACTCAGAAACTCTGTTGAGCAGTCTCTGAAAATCTAACTTCATAAAGTCTTTTTAGTTTTCCGATTCTTTTTAACGTGTGGGCTTTTCATACCGTTTTGAAAAGCCCATACGTTAAAAAGAATCGGAAGTTCCTTGGACCTATTCATAACAATATCAACTTGAAACGGAATTACGCTCCAGCAGCACAAAGAGGGTAAATGAAAGTGAGAGGGGCGTTAATTTCACAACGCTAAATAGGATTTACTCGTGATCTTAAAACGAAGTTCTTGAAGTTGCCGTTTATCTGTATATTCTAAATATTGCTACAATTAAGCGTTAAAAAGGACTTCATCTTTATCAGGAAAAGAAGAATGTGGATATCTTGACATATTCATCAAAATATGTATATAGTTGGGGCCTAAGGGCTCAAAATGGGTTGTTTGGTTCAGATTCTTCCAAAAGCACCAAATTTGGCTCATAGGTCCCTTGTACCATACTCTTTCGATTTTTGATGGGCGCCAAGACTAAAAACCCTTGGGGCCGCCATATTTGTAAAATCCAATATGGCCGCCATCCGGGTTAAAGGTCAACTGCAGTTACAAATTGAAAAGGTTGATTAAAGTTATGAATCCCATGTGGAAGATTTAACGGGGTTAGAGAATGTGATTCTAAATATCATTTTTGCAATTCAAGGTCACTATCACGTCTCAAGGTCAGTTACAAGGTCAAATAAGGATCAAAACAGGCATTTTGGGCATTTTTCGAAATGGCGTCTGTGAGCATTCAATTGCAATTCACTGGTACCCCTATTTTGTCCCATTTGTCATCTCTTCCATACTCCTTCAATGGCCAATTAGGGCCAAGAGCGGTTCCACCCCTACATATTACCAATAATGAGTATGACAAATAAATGAAAAATTATATTTGATATATATATATATATATATGTATATATGTATATATGATATAGTGAAAACTTTGAGCATAGAAAACGGGTTTCCATTGGTTTCGTGTTCTTTTCTCATTTTCTTTGCTCAATGTTTTCACTAATTATCATTTGTTTCAATATATATATATACCGGGTGTCCCAGAAAAAGCGGAACGGTGGATTTTCAGTACCTTGCGTTCCAAAAGTGATATATTTTTTGACATCATTAGAAAGAGCATCTTCCGCAGAAGACCATGATACCAAAATCATTAAATTTGGTTCAGCACTTTCTATTCTACGCCAATTTCTGTAAATGCAGTCATTTTCAATTTTTTGCGACTTATGAGATAATAATTTGGGTGCGACACGCGTTCCATACGGTGAATTGTGTAAGCTCGTTGATCCATGTCAACAAAAGATAACGCTTTCATATTGGGAGCGCGCACACACACACTCACTTTTTTTTCCTGGCCCGTGCCCAATGTGAAAGCTGTATCTATTCTTTTGTTGACATGGATCACCGCGCTCACACAATATTCACCGTATGGATCGCGTGTCGCACTCAAATCATTATCTCATAAGTCGCAAAAATCCGGCGAAATTTGATAATGACTGCATTTTCAGAAATTGGCGTAGAATAAAAAGTGCTGAACCAAAGTTAATGATTTTGGTATCATAGTCTTATGCGGAAGATGCTCTTTCTAATGATGTCAAAAGATATATAATATTTAGACCGCGAAGTACTGAAAATCCACCGTTCCGCTTTTTTTGGGACACCCGGTATATATATATATATAAGTATATATAAATACGGCCACCATCCTATTCCAAGTTGCTGAATCAGGGTGCAATGGCAAAGACGGTAATAAACACACCTAATCTTATTTTGTCTTCATTTTTCATTCTGACGAGATGGCTGGATAGCCCGTATGCAACTAGCTGGTCTGTTTGTATAGCTGGCCAGTTGTATGTACTTGGGGTGGACCCCTTTACCGAGTTATGCACCTTGAGTTTTCCGATAACGGAATGTCGATTCGAGATCTTTTCATGTGTCTGGGTTTGTGATTCTTTCACAAACGGGACTTCCACTTTTTATATCCTAGTGATGAGGTGCAAAGTGTTGTGCCTCTACTAGAGGGGACATTATGACAACTCACACCATTGCTCAGCTAGACTTGAGATAAATGGGATTCGAACCCGCGCCAACACAAGTCTTTAGACCGGAAGTCATACGCTACCGACTGAGCCACCTCGTCACCTTTCGTGGTCAATTATACAACTTTCTAGCTGGCAAGCGATATGATTCTCCTCCTGCTGAAATTGGTGTATGCCTTCTCTCCCTTGACAAGACAGCGTCTGCTTCTTCATTGCAGGAAGCAATGGCCGAAGCTTAGATTCCAGGGAATTGAGCTCCTCTATCCAGGTCAGACCAGTATTCTAGGGGCAGTTAACTAAATTCGACCAGTAGAGTCCTTTAATGGTATTATCTTATCAGAGTAGGTGAAGACAATTCAGCTGAAGGTTTTTTCCTATCTTTTTTTAGTCTCTCTTTATCAAACGAAACCGTTTCTTTACTGAAGGCGCAAATGACTAGGGAAACTGAACACCTATTGATGTTGTATGGGATACTGATCCTAAAGAAAATAAGCTTGACATTTTTGCGCAGCAATAATGTGCAGTCCTCTGGTGAGATGATGATGGCACCACTAGAATCTCAAATCATGATTGGAACAGCACCTGAAAATTAAGACTGAAAACGAAGAACTGCCCTCACTTATCAGAGCACAGATTTCCAAGAATAAATGGGACGGAAAACTCATCCTGAGCACCTGATTCGAGACGGTAACATCCAACAGGAATTGTGATCTCACAACCCTTCAGCTTTCGAACAACTTAGATGAGATCTACGCAAAGATATCCTTACATAGGATGACAAAATGTTTTCTGAAAGTATTTTCTGAAAACAGAATACAATTGCACTGATGAGCATAACATCACATTTTCGGCAGTCTGTTTTTTTAATCCCTTTGATCTGAGAGAGTTACGGGTGGGTCGTGGTATTGGAAAGACAAAGGCCTTTTCAGCTCTTTCCTGTACAGCATACCTTTCTTCCAGACCCCAACATCAAGCACTGACAGGGTGCAACATTACTTCAGATTTTCTTTGGTGTGGCATGCAAAATGCCTAAGTATTATGGGTCAGCAAACAGAGCTCACTGACACATTAACTACGTTGTACTTTAATAATCGTGCTCATGTGCAGCAAGGACTGATGAGCAACAAGGTTTATGGGGCAGCCAGCGTCAACGAGGGTAGGCATCATCTCGTCATAACGTGGGAGTAGATCATCAGAAACCACCTATCTGCTCAAGCGGCGTTGTATCAACATTTCGAAGATGAGTGCTGCTACAAGTGAGTTTCTACTGGAATCATGACAGCATGGGTCATGATGTGATCCCTGACTTCAGGAAGTGGAGTTGGAGTAAAGGTGGCACAGGTATATGGCAATTACTAGTACTATCAGCCACTCTCCGCAATGCTTCAGTACCAAATTTCATTCTTCTGCACTACAGCTGTTTGAAGGCATGCATTGGGAGGTAGAAAACATAGAAATGGAAAAAAAATGAATGAAATGAATGAATGAATGAAGGTGAAAATGCACAATGTAGAGCAGGTGTCAGACGAGCCATGGTCAGTAGTTTCGTATTGATGCAAACGTAAAGTGGGGGGGGGGGATTGAGGGCCTGTAGAGCCCACTAACGTCAAAACAACCACTAATGTCATAACACGTCGACGACAAATGTCAAAACAACCACTAATGTCATAACACGTCGACGACAAATGTCAAAATCGGATTAACCACTAAAATGTCATAACACGTCGACGACAAATGTCAAAATTTCCAAATTTACCGTAATGTCATGACGCGTCACAAGGGCGGATCCAGGAATTCCACAAAGGGGAGGCGCCTTTACAAAATCAAAGGCTGGCGCGACCCTCTCCCCCTCCCCCATTTTCTTATTTTTATTTATGTTGTGTTGACACAATAAAGAGAGGGGGCACTTAAGGGGGATGCGCCCCCTCTAAATCCGCGATTGCGTCAATTACAAATATCAGTATTGGATTAACCACAAATGTCATAACCCGTCGACCACAAATGTCATATCGCGTCACAGGGGCGGATCCAGGAATTCCGTAAAGGGGGAGGGGGGCGCCTTTACCAAGATTAAAGGCTGGCGCGAACCCCCCCCCCCATTTCTTATTTTTGTTTCTGTTGTTTTAACATAATAATTATAGTGAGGGTGCACCAGATGGGGATGCGGCCCCTCTCAATCCATCATTGCGTCAACCACAAATGGAAAACCCCGTTGCTTCCATTAGAAGGGCGGATCCAGGAATTCCGTAAAGGGGAGGGGAGCCTTTACAAAATGAAAGGCTGGCGCGACCCTCCCCCTTTTCTTCTTTTTTTTCTGTTGTGTTGACGAAATAAAAAGAGGGGGCTCTAAGGAGGGGGGTGCGTCTTCTCTAAATCCGCCATTGCGTCAACCGCAAATGTCAATATTTGATTAACCACAATGTCATAACACTTCGAACACAAATGTCATAACGCGTCACAGGGGCGGATCTAGTAATTTCGTAAAGGGGGGGGGGAGCTTTACAAAATCAAAGGCTGGCGCGACCTCCCTTTTCTTATTTTTGTTTCTGTTGGTTTAACCTAATAAAGTGAGGGTGTGTATCACCCCTAAATGTAATATCGACCCTAAATGTAATACGCCTTAACCCTAAATGTAATACGCCTTAACCCTAAATGTAATAACAACCCTAAATGTAATACGTATTAACGCTAAATGTAATAATCGAGTCAACCCTAAATGTAATACATTTCAACCCTAAATGTAATAACCAGAGACAACCTTAAATGTAATACATGTCAACCCTAAATGTAATATCGACCCTAAATGTAATACTTTTTAACCCTAAATGTAATATCGACCCTAAATGTAATACATCTTAACCCTAAATGTAATACACCTTAACCCTAAATGTGATAACAACCCTAAATATAATACATTTCAATCCTAAATGTAATATCGACCCTAAATGTAATACATCTTAACGCTAAATGTAATATCGACCCTAAATGTAATACATCTTAACGCTAAATGTAATAACAATCCTAAATGTAATACATTTTAACGCTAAATGTAATAACAATCCTAAATGTAATTCATGTCAACCCTATTAAATGTAATACATTTCAACGCTTAATGTAATTACGACCTTGAATTTCATACACCTCATTATAGAGAGTGTAACCAATGCAGAGTATCGGGCAAAATGTCAGGGGGTATACAAAAGGGATATGACGAAACCTCCTCTCGCACTCTTGATAGAACGGCAATAGTTGCTCAGACTTGTTTTCGTTGTTTGCCCAGGTAAAATCACACAGTCTTATCAAATCCATTGTTTGCTGCAAAGTTAATGAGGTCCATGTGACATAGTTTTTAAATCTATTACCTTTATCATACAATCACACAAACATTTTGTATTCCAATCTTTATGCAGTGTTCATGATTGCTTAGAGTTTTGTTGAAAAAGAAAAAAAATGGGCAAAAGTTAAGTCAGTTTGCCTTACTCATACATTCATATATCATAGGAAAGTCAGGTGACTCAAAGATGATAAAAAAAGACATCTATTTCCGTTTGCTTTACTGGCATTTTTAAATTTATTTCGTGTACCCCCCCCCCCCCCCACCACGACCAATGTATTGTCCCAGTTTCGTGTCACTCAGTATAGTAGTGATTGCCAGGAGTAGTGAACAATGTCATGAGGCTAATATTTCGGACAGTGATTTGCTGCCATGTCAATGTGTGACAGATATTTCGTCATTGAAACATTACATAGATAATGATGGTTCATAAAAAATTTGCGAAATCTTTCCAAATAATTCTACTTTCTAATTTTCTCAATCTACTCGCTCTATCATCCCGCTTCATCAGTAGGTATAAGTGTTTTTTTTTCTTGCAATATCATTCATATTCGGAATTTCCTTGCAAAAAATTTTTGCCCATTTTTTTTCTTTTTCATTAAAAACTGTAAACAATCATGAACACTGAATAAAGATTGGAATACAAAATGTTTGTGTGATTGTATGATAAAGGTAAGAGATTTAAAAAAAAACTATGTCAAATGGACCTTAACTTAGCAGCAAACAAAGGAATTAATAAGACTGTATGCTTTTTACCTGGGTAAACAACAAAAACAAATCTAAGCAACTATTGCTGCTCTTTCAAGAGTGCTATAAAAAGTTGCGTCATATCCCCTTCATATACCCCCTGACCTTTTGCCCGATTTTCTGCGTTGGTTACACTCGCTGTAATGAAGTTTTTAAATTTAGGGTCGTAATTACATTAAGCGTCAAAATGTGTCACATTTATTTTGTAGGGTTGACATGAATTACATTTAGGATTGTTATTACATTTATAGCGTTAAGATATATTACATTTAGGGTCGATATTACATTTAGGGTTGAAATGTATTACATTTAGGGTTAAGGTGTATTACATTTAGGGTCGATATTACATTTAGGGTTAAGATGTATTACATTTAGGGTCGATATTACATTTAGGGTTAAAAAGTATTACATTTAGGGTCGATATTACATTTAGGGTTGACATGTATTGCATTTAGGGTTGACATGTATTACATTTAGGGTTACAGTTGAACCTCTCGTATCCGGACAAGTCGGGACCGGGGCTCATCCGGATAAGGGATTTGGCCGGATACGGGAGACTCAATGCTTTATACAACATGTACATATACATACACATGTACTGATGTAGCCCATTGTAGTACCACATGTAGTAATGTGTATACTGCAACCGTTTCATTGTTACACTCAGTAACAGACCCCAAAATAGAGGTTCGTGTTTGCAAGAATGAAATCATTTTCTTTTATAAATTTTTGGGATGATTTACCTAAATAATCATTAAGAAATGTATCAAGTAGATCTTGAAAATACACAGTACGAGTCGACGAAACTACGCTTCAAATTTCGATCATCACGGCTCGGCAAAGTCGACAGTAGGTCGCCATTGTTAGATGGTCCCCCTCTCTCTCTTTGTGTGTGTACTGTGCGTGAACAATTTTTAAGTGTTCAATATCATTCGTTGCTCAGCCAATGACTCGAAACAATGCATGTCTATCTAGTCATATCGACGGTTGTGTATGGACCTATATGTGGCAATGCGATATGAGAGGACTCGAGCGCATAATCTGTCCATGTTCTTGCGATGATTTGAGGATGTTTGGGGATGTTAAAATGTCTGAAGGTAAGCAATTCGGAAGGAAATTTGATGTAATGTATGTTAATCATGTTGGAAGTAATATGTAATTCATGTGTGTTTGTGTAGGAGTTCTCAAGGAGTTGGGAATCCCCCTTTCCTCCCGTAATCATTTAAAAAAAAAATCACGGCGAGATCGCGTCCGTATAAAAGAGAGATCCGGATAAAGGGAGGCCGGATAAAAGAGGTTCAACTGTATCTCCGGTTATTACATTTAGGGTTAAAATGTATTACATTTAGGGTGGACTCGATTATTACATTTAGCGTTAAAATGTATTACATTTAGGGTTGTTATTACATTTAGGGTTAAGGTGTATTACGTTTAGGGTCGATATTACATTTAGCGTTGATATTACATTTAGGGGTGGTACAGGGTGCATTAGAGGGGGAAGCGCCCCCTTTCGATCCATCGTTGCGTCAACAACAAAAATTTGGGAAAACTCAATGCTTGAAATTATGGGGGCGGATCCAGGAATTTTGTAACGGGGAGGCGTAATTATTTACAAGAAAGTCAAAGGGTGGCGTGACCTTCCCCCTCCCCATTTTCTTCTTTTTATTTCTGTTTTGTTGACAAAATAGAGAGAGGGGCACTAAAGGGGGATGCGCCCCCTCATAATCCGCGATTGAGTCAACCAAAAGTCAAAATCAGGAATAAACCACAAATGTCATATAACACGTCGACCACAAATGTCATAACGCGTCACAGGGGTGGATCCAGGAATTCCGTACGGGGGGGGGGGGGGCGCCTTTACAAGATCAAAGGCTGGGCGAGACACTTCCCCCCCCCCCCATTTCTTATTTTTGTTTCTGTTGTTTTAACCTAATAGTTATAGTGTGGGTGCACCAGAGAGGGATGCACCCCCTCTCGATCCATCATTGCGTCAACCACAAATATCACAACTCATTGCTTGCATTACGGGGGAGGATCCAGGAATTCCGTAAAGTGGTGGCTCCTTTACAAAATTTAAGACTGCCGCTTTAACTGTCGTTTAAACAAAAGAAATGAAAATATATTAAAAAGAGGGAGGGGGAAGTCGCCAACCTTTCATTTTGAGAAGAATGTATATACTTATATATACGTATATACTCACTATAATTATTAGGTTAAAAACAACAGAAACAAAAATAAGAAAAGGCTGGCGTGACCCCCCCCCCCCGTTATTTTATCTTTATTTCTATTGTTTTAACATACTAGTGAGGGGAACCAGAAGGGGAAGCGCCCCCTCTCGATCCATGATTGCGTCAACCTCAAATATCAAAACTCATTGCTTGCATTACGGGGGCGTATCCAGGAATTTTCGTAAAGGGGAGGCGGCTTTACAAAATAACAGGCTGGGCACGACCTTTGCCCCCCCCCCCCATTTTCTTATTTTTATTTTTGTTGTGTTGAAAAAAAAAGAGAGGGGGGACTTAAGGGGATGCACCCCCTCTAAATCCGACCACGTAATGCAAGCAATGACTTTTGATATTTGTGGTTGACGCAATGATGGATCGAGAGGGGGCGCATCCCCCTCTGGTGCACCCTCACTATGATTATTAGGTTAAAACAACAGAAACAAAAATAAGAAATGGGGGAGTGTCTTTCCAGCCTTTGATTTTGTAAAGGCGCCCCCCCCCCTTTACGGAATTCCTGGATCCGCCCCTGAGACGCGACTCGACATTAAATTTTGTGGTCGACGTGTTATGACATTTGTGGTTAATCCCCGATTTTTGACTTGTGGTTGACGCAATCGTGGATTGAGAGGGGACGCATTCCCCTTTAGTGCCCATCTCTTTATTTGGTCAACACAACATAAATAAAAAGAAGAAAAATGGGGAGGTGGAAGGTCCCGCCAGCCTTTGACTTTGTAAAGACGCCTCCCCTTTACAAAATTCCTGGATCCGCCCCTGTATAATGCAAGCAATGAGTTTTTGCATGGTGGTTGAAGCAATGATGGATCGAGAGGGGGCGCTTCCCCCTCTCGTGCACCCTCAATATATTAGGTTTAAACCAACAGAAACAAAACAAAAAAAGAAAAGGGGGTCGCGTCACCCTTTGAATTTGTACAGGCGTCCCCCCCCCCCCTCCTTACGGAATTCCTGGATCCGCCCCTGTGACGCGTTATGACATTTGTGGTCGACGTGTTATATGACATTTGTGGCTAATCCATAGAGCTGTAAATGGAGCTGTATGTGTGAATCCAATATTGATATTTGTGGTTGACGCAATCGCGGATTTGGAGGGGGCGCATCCCTCTCTGGTGCACCCTCACTATAACTATTAGGTTAAAACAACAGAAACAAAAATAAGAAATTGGGGAGGAAGTGTCTCGCCAGCCTTTGATCTTGTAAAGGCGCCCCCCCCCCCCCCCCGTACGGAATTCCTGGATCCACCCCTGTGACGCGTTATGACATTTGTGGTCGACGTGTTATATGACATTTGTGGCTAATCCCCGATTTTGACTTGTGGTTGACGCAATCGTGGATTGAGAGGGGGCGCATCCCCCTTTAGTGCCCATCTCTTTATTTGGTCAACACAACAGAAATAAAAAGAAGAAAATGGGGAGGGGGAAAGTCGCGCCAACCTTTGACTTTGTAAAGACCCCTCCCCTTTATAAAATTTCTGGATCCGCCCCTGTAATGCAAGCAATGAGTTTTTTCCATATGTGGTTGAAGCAATGATGGATCGAGAGGGGGCGCGTCCCCCTCTGGTGCCCGCTTTCTTTTCTTTTCTTTCTTTTTTTATAATTATTAGGTTAAAACAACAGAAACAAAAATAAGAAATGGGGGAGTGTCTCGCCAGCCTTTGATTTTGTAAAGGCGCCCCCCCCCCCCCCACCCTCCCCCTTTACGGAATTCCTGGATCCGCCCCTGTGACGCGATATGACATTAAATTTTGTGGTCGACGTGTTATGACATTTGTGGTTAATCCCCGATTTTGACATTTGCGGTTGACGCAATCGCGGATTTCATTTCATTTCATTTCACTTCATTTCATTCTCCTTTATCCAACAGAACACAACACAGTATGAATTAGGTTATTATCACAATCGTATACACACAACTTGGAAAATGATATCAAATGATACAATAATAAAGTTACATATATATGCATGTATAAGCAAAATAATACAAGTCTATGTTTCAGTTGAAAAAAAAAGGAGAACTGAGAGGTCCACTAAAACGCAAGCTTGTAGATTGTGAACCACTCAAGAAACTCTAACGAAATACTTATTTGTATATGCTTAACACAAGTATAATTTAAAACGAGACGGAACAAAACAGGAGACACACATTAACATGACACGACTAGACAGAAAGGTGGAAAATGGAAGGAAGGAAGAGAATGCCTACTCGCTGATCAAAGAAACGAAAGAGGGGAATTGAAGAAATGCTTTACACAGCCCATGGTTGAATACAGCCGTGTAAAGAATATGATGGCTATTTCATGAATTAATGAGTTCACTGATTAATTGATTGATGGTTGGATGATGAACCCTGTGGTTGTTGGGACTTGGTTAATAAAAACGAACATCAGAGATGGTTTAACAGAAAGGATTTCAACTTACGCTTAAAAGAAAATAAAGGAGAATTTTTTTATTTCACAACTTAATGAATTCCAGAATCTAGGGCCTGTGTATATAAATGTATTCTGTGCCAATAATGTTCTCAGAAGGGGTAGATGAAACTCAGTAGATTGTCTGGTGGGATAATTATGGAAAAATTGGTTCGTTGTAAACATTGAATTGAATATACAGGGAAGTACATTTGTGTTGAAATTAAACATAAACTGTCCAAGTTGAAAAAAATACAAATCTTTAATTTTTAAAATCTTATGTTTAGTGAATAATGGATCTGTATGGGAACGTGGCGGGACGCCACAAATAACACGAAGTGCTCTTTTTTGTAATAACAGTAATCTATCTAATAAAGTTTGATGAGCGTTCCCCCATGCTAAAAGACCGTAATTAAGATAAGGAAAAATTAAAGAGAAATATAACGTCAGCAAAGATGACAATGGAATATGCAACTTAAGTCTATTAATGATACCAATATTGCGTGAAATTATTGTACTAATATTAATAATATGTGGCCTCCATGAAAATTTATCGTCTACTGTAATCCCAAGGAGTTTTATGTGAGATACGCGTTCTAATTGAGTGTCATCAAAAACAATCTCTTTACGTAAAACTTCTATAGAATTACTAAATGACATATACTTACTTTTCAAAAGATTAAGAGATAATTTGTTAGCTCTTATCCACTGGGTCACCTTTTTCAATTCGGAATTAACAATGTGCACGAGTTCATCCGGATTTTGATGTGAAAAGAAAATATTTGAATCATCAGCAAAAAGTATAAATGACAACACGTCGGATGATCTGCAAAAATCATTGATATAAACGATAAAAAGTAAAGGTCCTAATAAGCTACCCTGTGGGACGCCACACTTAATGAGTTCGAGACTTAAAACGTTCTCGTTCAGAGATACGTATTGTTTGCGGTTTTGCAGGTAGCTCCTAAACCACTCCAAGGCCTTCCCCTTATTCCATTATGAGACAACTTGTAAAGTAAAATTTCATGATTTATTGTATCGAAGGCCTTGGAGAAGTCCAGGAATATACCAATAAGATGAGAATGATTATCAATAGTATGCGATGCGTGGTCGATAAACTTCAAAAGGGCATGAATGGTTCTATGTTTTTGACGAAACCCAAATTGAGAATTTGTAAAAACATTATGAAAAGTTAAAAAATTAATTGTTCTTTTAAATATCAATTTTTCCAAAACTTTAGATAAAGATGAAAGCAAGGAAATGGGCCTGTAATTACTCATATCAGAACCATCGCCTTTTTTGAACAAAGGGAAAACCTTAGCTATTTTCATAAAATCAGGAAAAACACCACATGATATAGATCTATTAAAAATATGTGAAAGTGGATCAGCGATTGAAAATATAATTCCCTTTAAAATGAAATTACTTATGTCATCGTAACCAGCACTTCGCTTGTCATTCATTGCAGTAACAATATCAATAATTTCATATTTCGTAGTTGGAACAAAAAAGATAGAACTCGGATTTGATTGACCTAAAAATGTTGAAAAATGCGTATTTGACTGTGGTACCCTTTTTGCCAAATTCTCCCCAATCATTGAAAAATAAGAATTAAAAATATTAGCTATATCACTTTGATCTTCATATATTTTGTTATCATATCTTATTGTTGTAATATTTGATTTCTTTTTCGATATATTCATGGCCTGGTTCAAAACCTTCCATGTATTCTTCATATCATGTTTATATTTTTCTAACTGAAACATATAATATTTCCTCTTTTCTAACCGTATAATCTTAGTTAAAGTATTTCTATAGGAAGTGTATTTTTCTTTTGACTTCTGTTTTTTTCCATTTTGAATTTATAATATAACCTATTTTTCCTATTGATTGAACGAAGAGGAGATTTTTGATATCCATGGAAATCTGGGGGATGTTTTATAATTAACTAACTTATCTTTTGATTTAGGTATATATTCATCTAAATGATTACTAATTATCCCTGAAAAATTATTAAATGATATATTAACGTCATCACTATCGTAAACACTAGACCAATCAGCCCTATCTAGGCTAGCACCAAGGCTAGCCAAATTTTCTGGTGTAGCTCTACGTCTGGTTGGAGAAAAACTAAATTTATTCACCGAATACCCGAGATCGAAACATGCTATAATAGGGAAATGATCAGTCATATCGGATAAAATTATAGAAGAATTTAAAATTTGCAATACATTAGTGAAAATATTATCAAGAAGGGTGGCGGAATGATTTGTAACGCGTGTGGGTTTCGAAATTAATGGCAAATATGAGGCTGACAAAAATATTTCAAAAAATTCTTGTGACGTATTATCATCATTTTTAATCAAATCAATATTAAAATCACCCATTTAAAAAATATTTTTATTAACCAAAAGGGGATTTTTTAATAGATTCATAATACAACTAAAAAAGTCTTTAGGATTAGAACTTGGGGGTCTATAAACAATACCAACAATAATGTTTTTATTTTGCGGAATGGAAATTTTCACAAACAAGGACTCTATAATATCATTCATTATTTGTAATTCCTCACAAACAGTAAACTCAAAGTTCTGTGATAAATAAAAAGCAACCCCACCACCCGTCCTATTCACTCTATTATTAACAATTAACTCATAACCATTTAATGCGTATGGTAAATTAATATCAGAAGATAACCATGTTTCAGTTAAACCTATTACAGAAATTTGTTTTTTTCATTTGGTTACCCAATAATATCTGTAAATCATCAAAATGCTTGTTTATACTCCTGATGTTTAAATGTAACATAGAAAATGTACTTTCTGAAAAACTTTTGACAAAATCTGTGAATTGATCAACTGTAACATACTTTGAAGAAATGAGAGGAATCATATTCAAAATCGTAATCATCATATAAATCTTTCGAAGACAAATTAACATTATTGGCAATAAGGTTATCAAAAACAGCAGAAGAACGTGGATATATCCGACTTAATTCTGTAGGAGAGCGTCTAAACAAATCATAGAGTTCATCATCATTAAGGGAATCAAACGCTGCATTGAGTTGACTAGCCATAAGGAGGAGCATAAAATCTAAGATGAAAGCATATCAACTGCCGGTATTGAAGTATGAGATATTTTGACATACATGTAGGTGAAGCACAAACAATTCCTGTTTCGCGGATCGTACAGCGGGTGGGCAAATACACATAAACATAGAATTCTGAAAAGATAGGTGTGAGAGGACAAACACAAGGAAGATGACAGAGAAAGAAGGACAGAAAGACGACATACATACATACGTATCAAATCGTGTCTTAACATGAGAATTGAACATTGCTAGTCTCAAATCAGATAAATTTTCAAAAATTAACGTTTTTTGAGTAAACAGCAGCAAACACAGAAAAGGTAGTCATGTATACGCAAAAAAAAAGTCAAATATATCAATGGAAACTATATTCCTTGATTATTGTGTGGTAATCAGAATCATAATGTAGTGGGTATAAAGCTTAACTGGATGAACTAAGGGGACAGTCATGCATACATGTAATACATGACTGTTCATATAACATTTAACAGAGGGTTCTTTATCCCAATGTAGTAGGCTGCATACAGGGACACAGGGTAAATGACAACGACTCCATTAATGTGAACAGCATACAAATAGAACCTACACACAGAACCTACACACACGCAAGCTCACACAAATGAAAAGTAGCCGTGAACATTCTTGGGATCGATAAACGAATTACTATTAAGAAAGAAAAGCTACCAAGCAAGAAATTTTTGGAGAGTGTTTATAGACTTGGAACATAACTGGAAAAAATTTCCCGGTGTCCGACAACCGTAGATCTCTATTACATAACATTTTAACAGAATTGCAATCTGTACTACTTAACATTTTAACAGAACTGCATAACTATGAGATGCGTGAGTGTGTGGCAGGTTGACATTGTGATGCAAACTAATAAGGATAATAGTAATGAAAAAACATCCGATCGTTTGATAATATATGGGTCCATGATACAATGACCTATGCAAATACCGGGTTGTTGTAAGCAGAGGCTTACACGAAACAAGAATTTGCAAAATCGCACTCATTTACGAGATAGAATCAGCATGCCCGCACTCTCGAACAAAATTCCAACAAACAAAGGAACCGTATGACAACACATTTCCGAGGGACCTCGTCGTTGCAGTGTCACGAGGGGCAACCACGGCAAAAACTATGGGGCAGGGTTCATAATCACTGATTAAAGAGCCGACTGCTTTGCCAACGTAAGTAGATAATCGTCAATAATAGGGACCAATAATGTTCGTATAAGAACAAATACTACTTTAATGAAAAAGAAATGAAGAATGGAAAAAGTGCACATTTACGAGGGCGTTCTGTAATCATCGTGTGATACAAATATTATAATTGAGGACGGACATTTCTGTGGCCTATTTACCCAGGTTTACTGAACACCAGGAAACCTTTGAGAATACAAAATTACGGAGAAAATCGACAGTAAGTCACTTTGTACAAAAGTTAACTAAAACGTGGATCATGCCTACCATAACTATAAATATAGATACGCTCGTGTATGAAAAAGAAACATTATATGTTCGAATTGCGGGGGAAAGAAAATGATTAATGGCTAATGATTTCAGATGAACGGAACAAACAATTTAGTCAGTGATCTTAGAGGAATCGGTTACTGCATAAATGAAAGTGGACATATCATTGCAAAAAAAAAAGAAATATTCGTAAATGACAAACGTGATGTACACGTGGATGACGTAGTCATAAACGTGCATTATGTTACTTGCTTTATAGATTGCACATGCACGTCAGTTTTACGAGTCAACTTAAGAACTATTCTGTATAATGGTGTAGTATAAAATGATTATTCCTATTTATAACTTTAAGTCAATTAGGGCACTGCTACATATATAACTTACATCAAACAGATATGGATACACCAAATTGTACATTCAAATTTCCAGCCGTTATTGTATCTATAAATGAGAAAGAGGGACAGTTTATCTAAAAACAGCTCTTCTAAAGAAATTCATTCGTAGCTCATAAATCTTTATCTATGTATTTTTCCATTGAGAGAAAGAAAAAAAAATGAAGTCACCGTGAAAACTTTGTAAAAGATGTATCGTTTGTTATTTGAGTGATGGTCAAAAACAACAGTTATAATTTTTGTGACCTGTTTTATCCGTTTCTTTTAAACAACAGTTTGGTTTTAGCCATGATGGAATATATACCAAGGATCAAGACAGTAGGTCTATAGTGACTCAGTAACGAGCACGTGCCGTCATGCAGCTGTAAATAAAATAAAAAAAGATAGTGACAAACACAGCTGTTGTAACAACAATTAAGTGGGAAATAGCTATTTTGCAGTGATCTCAATGGATACATGAGCACAACCTCGCAAAATTATGCAAAAAAAAAAATAAATTCTGATGGGGGAGAACAGATTGAGAGACTGTATAGGCGGCCCTGGATGGCCGAATACATTGTAGAAGGCGATTATGGTTGTTTGCATTTCGGCTGTAATGACTCAAAGAAAGAAAACGCAAATCAGTTAATTACACGCGTATGTTATAATACATAGCGCTTGCAGAAGCCCTAAAAAAATCATGTACATTATGTAAAATGTACTACAAATTTACATCATAGAAAAACTATAACAACAATCATATATATGAATGTTCCTTTAATATGACTGAAAATTTTACCTACACCTGTCACGTGTCTGATATCCATGCAGTAACACCATTCTATTCAGTAAATGTTGCCATGCTAGGATGGTGTCAGGAAAATATCTGAATGCCAAGCAGCTAGTGTATACCCAGCTTGAGCATTGTACAACGGGGTGGATGCAATACCAAAACTCCATAAAACAAATTACATATCATATATAATTCATATCAAATATCTGAGCATCCGTATTTAACTCTGATTATTATTTCTTTTTAACGAGAAAGAATTTGAAATTCATAAGCATTTGGTTTATTTGGAATATGAATAATAGTTTATAGGTCACCGTTATCACGGTTAGTAATAATTATCAAAAAATGTAAATGCGTTCATATTAAACGTGACTGTTATATTATATCTTAAAATTACGGACAGGCTAATTTATCACAAAAAAAAACAATTAACTATTCAGTTCTTATCAATGCAGTAAGAATGGTAGAGATAAAGTAAAATATATGCACGAGGATCAAAGACGTGTTTTTTTAACAAATACGGTAAATTTATGATTTTCCTACTTTATCACCTCCATGAAATAACAAAAATACACCTTCTATTTCAAAATCACTTATTCAATCACCCAAAAGTGATTGAGGAAAAAAAGTGGAAGTATACCTGCACTGCATCAGATATACCAGTTACTTTTAAAACTGCCGGTTTGTCTTATCAGAAATTATCACATAAGTTTTCAACGTCAATATTTATATGCAATTCTGATTCCCTATCAGAATTATACAATCAAAACATGGTTATTAAACGGATTCCTATAAATTTAAACCTACATCTAGTGAGGTAAGTTTAAATGGTAAGAGAATCCTCACTCAAAGTTAAATGGGACACCACCGGTTTGGCGCCACTTTCCTGCAAAAAATCGAAGTTTAGCACCTTGTTTGTACAGGTCTTGGACTTTCTTGACATGTTTCTGTTTTTCCTGTAGGTCGCTGGGGGTGAGATCATCAACCATGAAGTATGGCTCGTTTTTCAGGACTTCACGCGCACGTTTCATCACATCGACTTTCTGCCGGTAGGAGAGCAACTTGACCAGGATATGTCTCGGCTTGCCTTCGGATCGTCGTCCATCTCTGTGGGCTCTTTCCACCTTGCAGCTCATATCAAATTTCTCTCGCAGGACTTCCTCTACGATGTCGACACAATTTTTCCGTTGGCTCAATGAAACCTCCTGTATTCCAACAAGACGGAAGTTATTCCTCCTCAGGAACCGCTCACTCTTGTTTGCAGCTGCTGCGTTTCTGCTAACGTTGGCTCTCATTCCTTCCATTTCTCTTTCCATTTTCTCCATTCTCTCCTCTAGCTTGGACTGATTTGTTTGCAGATTGTCGATTCTTTCCCGCTCAAACTCCAAGGAGGAGCCGATTTTTCCTTCCAAGTCGCTGAGCTTTGAAATGAAGCTATCCACTGCGTTTCTGATCATGCGTTCAAATTTTTCTGTTGTAGATGTGAAGAATGCGTCAAGCTTCAGGGACATAGGCGACAGGATGGAGTCGGAGATATCAGGTGTTGCGAGCGGGACTTCAGGGTCGTTCATGGCGGCCATATTGTCTTGAATATCAGGTTCAGCGATGTACGAAGCGCCGTCTCCCTGCTGCGCCATAGGTGTGGGCGTTGGTTCAGCTCCAGGGCTACAGGTGCTTGTGGCGGCATAAGACCCGGGCAACGCATTTGAATTTGGCGAGCTTTTCGAGTTAGTAACAGGCGACTTGCGGATGGTGTGAGTTGTGCCGTAGTTTTTTCGGCTTCGTGGCGGCCAGCCTCTTTGGTCTTTTCTGAAGCTGCTGGTCCATTTTGAAAGTTTACGTCGATGTTTCAAAGCGGGCTTTACGTGAATTCCACAGAATGCGTCCTTTTGACCCAATTTGGGAAAAATTAGATGCCTTTTTGAGACAAGCAAAAATTGTGTGCTCACTCCATTGACGCCCTCTACGATCATTGATTGAGAGGGGGCGCAATCCCCCATTAGTGCCCAATCTCTTTATTTTGTCAACACAACAGAAATAAAAAGAAGAAAATAGGGGAAGGGGAGGGTCGCGCAAGACCTTTACTTTGTAAAGACGCCTCCCCTTTACGAAATTCCTGGATCCGCCCCTGTAATGCAAGCAATTAGTTTGGTCATTTGTGCTTGACGCAATGATGGATCAAGAGGGGGCGCATCCCCCTCTGGTGCCCCCTTTCTTTTCTTTTCTTTCTTTCTTTTTTTTTGGTTAACACAACATAGATAGAAAAAAATGGGGGTGTTGTAGCCTTTAATTTTGTAAAGCCGCTTCCCCTTTACGAAATTCCTGGATCCGCCCCCGTAATGCAAGCAGTGAGTTTCGATATTTTTGGTTGACGCAATGATGGATCGAGAGGGGGCGCATCCCCCTCTGGTGCACCCTCACTACAATTATTAGGTTAAAACAACAGAAAAAAAAATAAGAAAGGGGGAGTGTCTCGCCAGCCTTTGATTTTGTAAAGGCGCCCCCCCCCCCCTTTACGGAATTCCTGGATCCGGCCCTGTGACGCGATATGACATTTGTGGTCGACGTGTTATGACATTTGTGGTTAATCCCCGATTTTTAGGCTAAACCAACAGAAATAAAAATAAGAAAAGGGGGGTCGCGCCAGCCTTTGATTTTGCACAGTCCCCCCCCCCCCTTTACGGAATTCCTGGATCCGCCCCTTTGACGCGTTATGACATTTGTGGTCGACGTGTTATGACATTTGAGGTTAATCCAATATTGATATTTGTGGTTGACGCAATCTGGGATTTAGAGGGGGCGCATCCCCCTTTAGTGCCTCCTCTCTTCCTTTTTTTCAACACAACAAAAATAAAAATAAGAAAATGGGGGGGGGGCGAAGGTCTCGCCAGCCTTTTATTTTGTAAAGCCGTCTCCCTTTACGGATTTCCTGGATACGCCCCCGTAATGCCAGCAATGAGTTTTGATATTTGTGGTTGACGCAATCATGGATCGAGAGGGGGCGCTTCCCCCTCTGGTTCCCCCTCACTATAGTATGTTAAATCAACAGAAATAAAGATAAGATAATGGGGGAAGGGGGGGTCACGCCAGCCTTTGATTTTTTTTAAGGCGCCCCTCCCCTTTACGGAATTCCTGGATCCACCCCTGTGACGCGTTGTGACATTTGCAGTTAGTTTGAAAATTTTGACATCTGTGGTCGACGCGTTATGACATTTGTGATTAATCCCCGATGTTGACATTTGCGGTTGACGCAATCGCGGATTGAAAGGGGGCGCAATTCCCCATTAGTGCCCAATCTCTTTATTTCGTCAACATGACAAAAAATATTTTAAAAAAGGGGATGGGGTAATTATTAGGTTAAAACAACAGAAATAAAAATAAGAAATGGGGGTGGGGGAGTGTCGCGCCAGCCTTTGAATTTGTAAAGGCGCCCCCCCCCCCCTTTACGGAATTCCTGGATCCACCCCTGTGACGCGTTATGACATTTGTGGTCGACGTGTTATTGCATTTGTGGTTAATCCCCGATTTTGACTTGTGGTTGACGCAATCGTGGATTGAGAGGGGGCGCATCCCCCTTTAGAGCCCCTCTCTTCATTTTGTCAACACAACAATAATAAAAAGAAGAAAATGGGGAGGGGAAGGTTGCACCAGCCTTTGACTTTGTAAAGACGCCTCCCCTGTACAAAATTCCTGGATCCGCCCCTGTAATGCAAGCAATGAGTTTTTCCATATGTGGTTGACGCAATGATGAATCGAGGGGGGGGGCTTCCCCCTCTCGTGCACCCTCAATATATTAGGTTAAACCAACAGAAACAAAAATAAGAAAAGGGGGTCGCGCCAGCCTTTGAATTTGTAAACCCCCCCCCCCCTTTACGGAATTCATGGATCCGGCCCTGTATCGCGTTATGACATTTGTGGTTAATCCAATATTGATATTTGTGGTTGACGCAATCGCGGATTTAGTGGGGGTGCATCCCCCTTTAGTGCCCCCCTCTCTTTATTTTGTCAACACAACAGAAACAAAAATAAGAAAACGGGGGGGGGGGCTCTTTGATTTTGTAAATGCGCCTCCCCTTTATGGAATTCCTCGATCCGCCCCTGTAATGCAAGCAATGAGTTTTGATATTTGTGGTTGACGTAATGATGGGTCGTCGTTATGACATTTGTGGTCGACGTGTTATTGCATTTGTGATTAATCCCCGATTTTGACTTGTGGTTGAGGCAATCGTGGATTGAGAGGGGGCGCATCCCCCTTTTAGTCAGGTCGCTTAGTGAAATTACCGTTATACGACGGATAAAAGCATCAAATTTCGCATACTGATTCCTTTAAGACTATTAAACAATATTAGAGTAGGAGCCCTCTGGAATTTTTCTATTTTTAGGGTGAAAATGCTGAATTTTGATATTTCTTTATAATATGATATATATACTGTATTGCGTAAGTAGTCAGGTCGCTTATAAAAGTGAAATTACCATTACACGGCGGATAAAAGCATCAAATTTGGCATACGGATTCCTTTAAGACTATTAAACAATATTAGAGTAGGAGCCCTCTGGAATTTTTCGATTTTTAGGGTGAAAATGCTGAATTTTTATATTTCTTTATAATATGATACATATACTGTATTGCGTAATAGTCAGGTCAGTAATAGTCGCTTAGTGAAAATTACCATTACACGGCGGATAAGAGCATCATTTCTTTTTCACACGGATTCCTTTAGGACTATTAAACAATATTAGAGTAGAAGCCCTCCGGGATTTTTGGAGAAAAAACACTAAAAAGATCAAATTTTAAAATGGCCGACACTTTAGTGGCAAAATCCTCACTTTTCATGTCATATGGGTGATATGATGACAATATATTGCATTTGTTTTTGTATTTTTGGTTTGCTTTAGAACCTTGGCTTGAACATTGCATTAGCATTATATTCTTGTGTAATGTAAAATCTCTGAACTGCTGGTGGAGGGGTAGGGCAAAACGGGCGGGACCCCCCTCCTTAAAAAAAGAAGAGGTTGTTCGTTTGTTGTTTTGCGTGCTTTTTTTTCTCGTTTTGCTCCATACACGGGGGATAAAAACATAAAATTTGGCGCACGGATTCCTTGAGGACTAGGAATCAATATTAGACTAACCACACACACACACACACACACACACACACACACAAGATCAAATTTCAAAATGATCGACACAATGGCAAACCCGTCACTTTTCATGTGATATTACTTATATAGAATCGTCGATATGATGACAATATTGGTATATATCTTTATTTTTGGTTTGGCTTAAAACCTGAATTTGGAGATTGCGGTAGGAGCATTGTTTATATTCTTGCGTAATGTAAAGTCTCTGAATGGCTGGGGGAGGGGGTAGGGCAAAGGGGCGGCCCTCAACTTAAAAAGTGGTGGTTCGCTTGCTTGTTCTGTTGCGTACCTTTTTTCTTTTTTTTTGCCGTCTTGCTTTAAACACGGCGGAAAAAAAAGCATCAAATTTGGCGCACGGATTCCTCATTAGAGTAAGAGTCCTCCTGCAATTTTTAAGGAAAAAAAAACACACGCACACACACACGAAATCAAATTCCAAAATAAATCAATTCACAACAGATCTGAACTTATATGTTATCACATTCCCTTAGTCAGGGTCGCTTAATGTCAACATTTGGGCTTACCGTTAGTTAGAGCGGATAAAAGCACCAAATTTGGAGAGGTGATCCCCTAGAACCTACTCATTGATATTAGAATAGGAGCCCTCTGGAATTTTTCGAATTTTAGGGTGAAAATGCTGAATTTTAATATGTCTTTATGATATGATATATATACTGTATTGCGTAAGTAAGGGAATGTGATAACATACAAGTTCAGATCTGTTGTGAATTGATTTATTTGTCATGGAACTGAAAATATAAACCCAAACTTGAGACCATGATTAACATCAAAGCATCTGAAACATGGAGTTGGTAGAATTAATTACTGATCAAATATTATGTACCTATACTAATCAAATATAATGTATATAGTTTAAACAGACAGAAGATAGTTTCTAGAATAAACAGTTTTCCTACTCAGTGGCGGATCTGGCTGCGTGGACTCCCACATCTCATAGCGTTTTGATTATTTTTTACCGATTTTCTACAAGCAACACATGGAAATTTTACGGGCATGCCTTGTATGAATGTAAAAACAAATACAATAACTACAAAATAACCATTTAAATGTGAAAACACAGAAAATTATTACAAAAGGACGTCGAGTATATGATAATCAAAAAGAACAGAAGACTTATTTGGAGGCGAAAATCGACATGAAGTCAGCACATGGACACAAATCATGAAGGCTTTAGAGGGAAGAAAGGTCAGATGCGTTGCGAATCATTCTGTTTATAGTTCTATTGTCTGTCGCTTTGACCTTCGCAATCACTCGACCATCGCTTGTCCAAGCAGTTTCCACTTTCGGGTGTTTTTGTACATTGTTGAGGAGTTCGCGGTTCACTTTCGTCAGATGTTCTTGTATGACGACACCAGAGCCTTTCAATCGACGGCGATTTGAGATGACTAATTGCCTGGTCCTGTTTGAAACAAACTTTACTACGATTGGACGTGGCCGTTTCATTCCGTGCGGTCCATTGATGGGTGCGGGCGCTTTGTTCGGGTTCCCAATTCGATGCGAACGGTCTATGTCACTTGTTGTCATGGAAACCCCCAGCGGCTTGTTGACAATGTCACAGACTATGTCATCTGTGGATTCCTTTGTACTTTCGGCGATCCCGAAGAACTGGAGGCAGTTTCTTCTCGAGTATTGCTCGAGCTCGTCCGAGGAGTGACGAAGATTGCCGAGTTTGCTCTGTTGCCTGTCAACAATACTCCTCAGACTCTTTATCTCCTGCGCCATAGATGTGTTCTCGCGTTCCAAATCCATGAGCTAGCATTGCTGCTCATCCAGGCGATCGTGTAATTTGGAGAATTCCTTTTGGACTGAATCTTCAATAGTTGCTGGAATAGAACGAAGCAAATCCTTGTTCTCTGCCTTAAAGCGCGCGAACATCTCCTCAATCAGCCTTTTTGTTGATTCTTGTGTTGATTCGTCAGTCGCCATTTTGGAAATGGAGTTCCTGAATGTAACTGATGCAAATACAGAACTTTGAGAAGCAGTACAGGATACAGTTACACCTCAGTGCTAATTGAAATTGAAATTTTAAATTGATCACGCACCAAATACTGAAACAACTGCTGAATGTGTAATATTATTCAGGAAACTTGTCTTTTTCGGGTCGGCATTATACAAAAGGAGCATCAGTTTCCAAAGTGACCAGATACTTGGGTACAGCAAAGTTGCAAATAAAGTATGAGCGTATAGCATAAATTCCGGTATGAGGTTGCAAATTATGACAGTCTCAGAAATAGGAGCAGAAGGCTGATGTTGCATTGAACAGATGATGAAGTCGTAACACCAATGTCAGAGTCTCACATGTAATATATTATACTCACAAAGACACTGCTTTCTTGGAACCGTTGGAAGTGCATGTGGGACTAGCAGGACTCCTCAGTATAGACGATGGCACATTCATTCATGTTGCCGTCCTTCACAAAAAGGTCGCAAGCTTCACGTTATTTCCAACACTAAGTTCTTCATGAGTTCACATTTGTTCTTCCCAGGCAAAATATTTACTTATCACATATTTAGGTCGTAGTTTCCATGAAGTGCCGACATTTTTCTTTGCAGAGAAGCTTAAGACGTTACCTCCATAGTAGCCTCATATGTGCGTCGATATGTGGATGTGTCTGACATAGTTGTAGAAAGATTTTATTTGTACGCTAGGGATGGTGAACGGAACATTTTTCTTTCTTGCAGAATACGTACAAAAGGTGCGGAAATTGCGTATTCACACGTATACTGTAATCCACATTCCAGCTAATTTCCCAGCTACACATGTGAGGACTACTTACATAAGCAAAGCTAAGGAACATAGCAGGTGAGTAGGTTTGCAAACATGTCGGTTCTATCGCGTGAGTGCCTATAAGCCAGTTCAAAGTTAGCTCATGGGCACATTGGTACAAATGACATTTCTTTTTTCTCAATTGGCTAGGCACTTCACTCGTTTGCATGTCCACAATTTATGGAATTCAGTCAATTCACGTTCAAACAAAGAATGAACTTGCACAGAGCAGGTGACAAGAGTGGTCTGTCAATTGACACATCGGCAGGCATTAGCTTCATAGTTTCGTGTTGAATGCATAAACAGCGTCTTTCTATCAACATTGCTAAATACCAGGCTTGCTGTCAGGTGGATGTGCTAGTAAGCACCGTTTACAAGGGTTACATGAATAATCATTACATCAGGGATGCTTAATTCAAAGACAAACACGCCTGATTGTACAAATGACCTTTTTCTGCTCATGCGCAAAGTGGAACTGTAAACTGGCTTATTATGATTCACGAGACGTGGGACGACAATGCATTGCCACCACTGCACATGTTTAATAGTTATCGGCGGTAGACGTGGAGATATCGGCCTTTATCCAGCACTCACTGCTGATTATCTTTTTTTGCCGTGCAAAAGTCTGGAAGAAAGCACGCTCTCCAACCCTGGTTTTAAGTCACAGAGAAGAGGGATTTTTCATTTCATTTCATTTATTCATTCTCATTTTCAACAAAGAAGTGTATAAAACATATTTTGCTACAATCATAAGCAATACACATATTCTGAATATCTTAAAAAATAACAAAATCACCCAAAAAGTCGGGAAGGCAAGATACATCATATTTACTAAATAGTCAAAAGGTAAATTAAAAATCACCAAGCTGGGGAGGAACGAATAGGGAGCGGAGCGAAAGAGCGGGGGAGAGTGTGGGAGGGGGGGGGGGTAATCCCCTCTTACACCAGGGAAATTTTGCATTTTCAGACATGAAATTCAGCGATCTGGTGCGCACTTTTTGTGAAAGTTTTGGATATTTTTTTTCTTTCAAAGAGTGAGAGAAATTGTCACAGATTACACTATTAGTGAGATAACTGAATGACTAAATCGCGGTATCTCAGTTCTTGTTCCGCGTGTGCGACACCACTGTGTAGGCCTAGTGATAAGTATGGAAGTCGACGACGGGAAAGTTGACGGGGGGGGGGGGGGTGTGGGAAGTGGTAACTTGACGGAGCTTTTGCATTTTAAGTATTGAAATAGAACGATCTGATGCAAACTTGTGTAGAATATTCGGAAAATTGTAAATCCCCAAAGTATGCCCAGCCTAAATCTATGCATAGGAATCAAGCGGGGAAAGATAAATTTAAAATAACCAAGTTTGGGAGGGGTGCCGAGCCTAAATGTATGCATAGGAATTAAGCGGGGAAAGATAGATTTAAAATAACCAAGTTGGTTGAGCTTTTTAATTGTGTTAATTAGGCCTATTTGCATCCATACCGCGGAAGTTCAATGGTGTGGTGCAGCGGCGTCGATCCGTTTTCATGATGGGGGGGGGGGGCAAAACTTAGAGTTGGAATATCTGTGCGTGCATGTGGGAAGGGGGTATCCGCCCCCCCCCCCCCCCCCCACACACACACACACACACGAGGAAGACTTTGTATTTTCAGACCTGAAATTCGATCTCGTATAGTTTTGTTAGAACACTCCCAATTATTTGTAATAAAGCCAAGCCAGAAAGTACAAATTCGGGATATATGACTATTAACGATCGTATAAGCCGGCTCTTATTCAGCTTGTGCATGGATTCAATCTACTATTATATACTACTTGTAAGTGTATGGATCGCTTAATGGTCACATTTGATTACGAGCACAAAACAGAGGGCATGGAATAGAAATGTGACAGACTAAAATCCATATATGTATTCTTGCAAAATTATACTATGATAAAGTTATGTATTATCCAAAAAAAAGGAACAGGAAATTCAAAACTGAATTCTCGTTGCGTGTTTTCATCATTTACTGATCACTTTATTTGCAAATTATTATAGTACACGGTATCCAAATCTAAGCAAAAATGAGAAACGAACTGCCCGGTTTTCATCAAAATGACACATTTTTTACCGAAAAATACACCTTAAAGGGAATAGTCATAACTAGGCGGGTTGCTGACTTCAAGCAACCAAACGTTAATGACGAAAATTGACAACCAACCGGGGACCAAACCAAAAAATTTTGATCTGCCAGATACTGAATTTTGAAAATTCAGTAGGGCCTACAATCAATCTAAAGATGAATGTGTGTTATTCTTTGAAATTCATTTAAAAATATGCATTAGAAGGAGCAAAATGACCAGAATTGTAGGTAATTATATTAATTCTCGCACAATGAGTATAAGGTTATCTAATCACCTTCAGTTCTCTAGATTTGATCATAGGGAGGCAGTCACGCGAGGGAGTGAAGCGAGCGGAGGGGGTGGGGTTGCGGGGGTTATGGGGGAGGGAGAATGCTTTGTAGCGGGTGATCCCTCCCACAGTAAGAGTACATTATATATCTATTTTTGTGTGAAAATTATTTGCTTCAGAATGGCCTCATATTCGTTATGATCTCCCCGTCACTGTACAGACATGCTAACCTGGGAGAATTAAACTGCACATTACTTGAAGATGAGACCATTCTGAAGCAATTAATTTTCACACAACAATAAATATATAATGTACTCTTAAATGAATCCCACAAGGATCGGAACAATCATCCCCCAGCATTCCCACTGATTCCCGACTGATCAGTTACTAGCCATCCCCTTTAAATTCTACTTACGGGTATACTGTGTGGCCTTTGTACCAGTCGCGTGGGGGGGGGGGGAGGGCTGACAACTCAGGGAAAGAATTCCTCTGAAGGAATGGCAGAAGTCCCACAGAATGTCATTATCTTGGCTGCATACGGGGACTGCGAAGTACCTGCGTGGGAGTTGCCTGCCAGGTGCTGTCGCTAAGGGCCTCCTACTGGCGTTCTGCGTGGACCTCTCCGGGTATCCCGCGACTCACCTGCGGGCAACTACAGGCGAGATACGTGCTAGGTACTGTCAGGTGCGGACCAACTGCGGAGAGCTCTGGGTAGCAAATTTGTTTCCCTTCAAATCAGACCGAAAAACTTCCCCACATACGGTATGACAAGGCCTTGGGCATGCTCAAAACTTGTTCCGAGTGAGTAGTGGGGGTTCGCTCACAAGGTGCACGCAGAACACCAGTAGGAGACCCTTACCGGCAGCACCTCGCAGGCACTCCAACGCAGGTACTTCTCAGTATCCGTAAGTCGCTCGTAACAGAAAACGGATCGGTTTCAAAGCTCTCATGGAGGTCACACGGAATACACGCAAGTAGAATGTAAGTAGGTAAGAAACAAGTGCGAAACTCGCAAACATTCTTGTCCGCACGCAGAAAATTCTCCTGCGTGCTGGGAAAATCACTCCTCGCAACAAGCCCGCGTAGCTTGCCCGGCAAGGTGTGACACGGCCTTCAAAAAAGAAAGAAGCCATCGTAAGGGACTGAATCGGCGGGTTTACAGTCCATGGGCCAAGACCCGAAAAATGGGTTATTGGTACCATCTGAGGTAGCAAAACTTTTTTTGCTGTCATTTTGTTTGTCGGCATAGATATGCTTATCAAGCTATGATAGCATTTCCAAATGAGTAGCTTAGTCATAATAAATGAATTTTTAAACAATTTCGTCTCGTTTTTATATCCCTATACTTCTGAATCGAGACTAACCGTTATACAAAGAAGAGCCTAGGAGAAAGAAGGAGGGGCCTAGGCCGTTGATAACGGCTGAGAAGTCTGCTCGAGACAATGAGCCGGATTGGCCAGAAGATATATATTTTAAGCAGGCAAATAGACGTACCGACAGCTGACCAAGGATACTCATTACAATATTTTTTTTGAAAAAAAAATGATAAAAGGAAAAGAAATTTATAGATAAGTGTTTGGCGTAAATATTCTACAGAGAATGGAAAACGCCACTAAACACAAAACAACAACAACAACAACAAGAGCACTGTCTTCTGTATGTCCACAGGTGTTCTGTTGTAAACGCGGTGCGCTTCGTCTTTATTCAAGACGGCGAAGGGAATATCCAAAGCTTATGATGACTCTGTTCATTTACAATATTATTTATTATAATGTATTGTAGTGTACCGGTACGTTGTTTTTGCATTATCTTTCATTGTTGGATGGAAATAAAGCGACATCGGCGTGGCATTGGCGTTTTCACCGTAGCGTTTTCACTGGAAAATGATGAATAATTGAAAAATGCGGCAAAATCCACGAGGAATTGCTTTTTTTATAGATAAAGGGATATACACTGTATCATAAGCTTTGGATATTCCCTTCGCCGTCTTGAATAAAGACTAAGCGCACCGCGTTTACAATTCAATTACAGAACCTTTAAACAGGAAGCCGGTTTAGAAAAATATCTGTTAGATTTGGAGAGAGGAGATAGGATATCTTTATGCAAATTTCGATGTGGTAACCATAATCTGCCAGTTGCCAAATGTCGTTATTCATCTGATCTACCTCTTGAAAAATGTTCGTTGTGTAGCCTTGAAGTACAGGGTGACGAATTTCATTATGTTTTGGTATGCCCGTTTTTCATTGACGAGCGTAGGAAGTATGTTAAGCGTTATTATTACCGCAGGCCTAATGTTAAGTTAAATCAGTTATTTAATGTTAAGTCTATTAAGCAAGTAAAGAATCTTTCAAAATTTTGTAAAGTCATCATGTCAAAGTTCAAGTAATCTTTTTTATGTAAACTTATGTACATACATGATAGCTAAGACTTCATTTTTTTTTAAGAGTATGTTTTGTTTTTAGTCCGTATACATGTATTTAATTTCAAACAATTCTTGCCTTTATTTGCTTGCTGTTAGAGCTTATATTTATACATGTATGTATTTTTTCTTCTTTCTTATGTATTTTTACATTTGTTGTAAAGTAAAGATTGTTGATACTCATTTGTATTTCTTCCATGCCTCTGAAGGGGCCGTTCAAGAAATAAAAATCACTGTATCACTATCACTGTATCACTATGCAGAAGACAGTGCTCTTCTTTGTATAGCGGTTAGTCTCGATTCATAAGTATAGGGATATAAAAACGAGACGAAATTGTTTAAAGATTCATTTATTAATACTAAGCTACTCATTTGGAAATGCTATCATAGCTTGATAAGCATGTCTGTTGCGACTGGCAACTGGCGACAATCCGTGACGCTTGTGCAGTTCCTAGTTTTTGACCTCGAAGGCGACAATCCATGATGGCTAAAAATTTGTTGCGACACGGATTGTCGCCCCGTCAAGGATTGCTCGGGGGTGGTTCCTCCGGGATGGGTGTGACTGGTAAGTTATACGTCTGTGCGTGCGTGTGTGTGTGTGTGTGTGTGTGTGTGTGTGTGTTTGGAGTATAATAATACAATATGTAGAAACTGTGCATGTGTGGTGGTTGTATAGTGGTAGTGGTTTGTTTGTCTGTGTGTATACGTGTGCCTGTATATGCTTACATGTGTATGTGGTATATAGTGGCGTATGTGTATATCAAAGGGATATGTGATGGTGCGTGTTTGTGGGCGCAGTTTTGTGCCTGCATGAGTATCTGAGGGGTTTGGTGTTCGTGGGCTACGTAGGCCCTACGTATGTGTGTTGTGTGTGAGCGTTCGTGTGTAAACTAAAGCCCCAGTCACATAATGCTCTGCGTCCGGCGTTACGTCCAAATAAGTCTTTTTTTTCTGCGGACACCCGGGGATCTCTTGCTGTCACCAGAGCATTTTTACAAAACATACGGGAAAAAATATGCGGGCGATACGGAGAGATACGACCAAATGCGGATACTTGCGTCCACTTGCGGATATTCTTACGAATTGGCACGTAATTTTGTTCTTTCAACTTGCATAAACTTCCGAATAGTTCGAAACACTTGCGGAGAGTTGCGACTATTTACGGAGAGTTGCGGATATTTTTGGATAGTTACAGATTGTTATAAATAATTAATATGTACAATATGACGATCCCTGCCAAATCAATGTATTATGACAGCAAATTTATCACATATTGGACTGTCTTACATTGTACACTGGGGAAAACTGAAATTGAATTTACGTACAAGTTGTGAAAAGTTTTCGCATTTCTTTAATTTGCTTTACAGTAATGAAAGATATTTGAAATTTTGAACTTGAAGTTTGAATTTTATTTGTGCAGCTCAAATATGGATAAACATCATAAATGTAAAGACTACATAGCATAATTATACCACAAATAGAATACTATCTAAATCGATAAGTTAATCAGAGTAAGAAAATATTACTTGTTAACAGTCATGGAATAGACAAACTGTGGTCACGCTGTCATTGTGCAGCGATATTCATGACTTTCTGGGTTATGTTAAGGAGATTGTTATAATAAAGCAAAGCCTATTACATTTCCAGAAAAAAAAATCATCAAGACATTTGGACACCCCTCCCACACCCAAATACAATAGAAAAAAAAATGTAATATCCATGGAGCGTAAAGTGGGTAAGACTATAGGGAAATACTAAATTCGTTCTCATTTTATATCGTTTATCGCTGTCCCACACCTTCCCGGCCAGAAAAGTGAAAAAAAAATGCTGTCACCTCCTCCCCAACCCAATAATTGCTTTCCGAGTTTCGAAAAATGTACATTCCAAATAGTACAAGGAAAAAATGTTCAAAACCAATGGTCAAGCGATGTCATGCGTGTATAAGTGCCACCTAAAATGACCATAATATGGTCATTTCTCCCACATGTTATGTGGGAGAAATTTAGTAACTTGACATTGCGGTTCTGCCTCTCCACCGCTCCGAGTGTGTTGTAGCATTCCTTCAGGTAAATGCGCTGCAGCTTGGCAACACGAGTTGTGTGGCTTCCCACGCGTCTCTGTGCTCCAATGTGAGTGGAAAACAGAAAACGTCGAAGGACGTAATCGTGTACAGCATCGCGTAACTCTCCGCAAATTTCCGTAAGCGGACGAAAGTGTTGTGATACGTTAACTTGCGGTTGATTTCGAATACTTACAGTGGACGTAAACGAACGCAAACGGAAGGGAGGTAAAATGTTTTGCGGATGGTCTGCGTTCAAGCTATGGAGAGTTACGTTCAGTTACGGGTAGTTACGTTTGGTTACGGTCACCTTACGTAAGTCTGCGTCCGTGGAGTTCCTCTGCGAAATTTGAACATTTCGAAATTTCGCAGGTTTGCCGCCTTCATTTTACGTTTCTTTACAGACGAGTTACGGACAGTTACGTCTACATACGTCCCTGCGGATGCCTGCGTCCACTCATCCGCATCTATCCGCGGCGTACGTAACCCATCGTAAAGCACTGTGTGACTGTTGCATTAGCACGCAGGAGATAATAGGAACGAAACATTCAAGCGACACAATTCCCACCACACACACACACACACACACACACACGCACGCAAACGGACACTAAATTATCATGTGCACGCGCACATACACACTTCCTTGAAACCTCACCATGACTTTTTACATGGCATGTTTGCATGGATGTAGCCACGTAAGTTACGTCACGGATTGTCGCCAGACGACAATCCGTGACGGGGGCGACAATCCGTGCCGCCAACGCCCGTCACGGATTGTCGCTCCGAGCAGGAGGCGACAATCCGTGTAGGGGCGACAATCCGTGTCGCAAAACATGTCTATACCCGACAAACAAAATGACACCCAGAAGGTTTTGCCACCTCAGGTGGTACCAATATCTGGCCTGGCCCCTGGACTATTATGACAACAAGCCTATTCTGGGATCGAATCGCCGCTGGGGGGGGGGGGGGGGGACCCAAATTAGCGTGTTTATAAAGGATGTTCAGGAGGATGAATTTGCAGCTGGGGTGATTTGTTTAATGACGTTACTAGTCAAGTGCTTTCTCCGACGTAGAAGACACTCCCGAGCGTGTCCCTCAGAACCGAAGCAATGACAATTTTATTGCAAGCATTTCTTTTTCACTCACTCCTCTTGTTTTGTTTTGTTTTGTTTTGTTTTGTTTTTGTTTGTTTTTGGAGGCCTATTAAAGTGACTTGTGAATCTGGATTTAGGCCTAATTGTGCTTTTGTTGATACATGACTATAACATTGTACTTTCAAGCCTTTACTTACGATGTTTATCGTCAATGAAATATAATTCAAATAACTTTTAACAAAATAACTTAACATTACATTGTGTGGTGATCCTCAGTGTCGGGTCCCTACCTAGACGGACGGCGTTTGCACATGTCTGATCAATCTTTAAAAAAAAAAACAGCAATACGTGTCTTATGAGCAATGTTTGTCTAGTCCATATGTACAATGTACATTACAATCTATTTACGCCTGCTTACAAGTGTTTCAGTGTAAAGCAGTCACAAGTATTGCCAGCAACAATTAAGGAGCCATTTTCTAGTAGGGCCTGCGATTCCCTGTGTATCAACAGACCATTTCTGCATGTAATGTATCATAATTACCTCCGCCAATAACAGGGGGGCCAAAAGCTAAAAACAGAGGTCGAGTTCCACCCTCTCTACAAACTAAGTAGACCATGCTTATTTTCAAGTTTTTATTGTAAAAGACAACATTCCACTGGTCTACCTTTAAAAAAAATTTGTTGCGAAAGCCTCCAAAGCCAAGATGGCGTCCAAGATGGCCGCCATATTTACTGAATTTGTAATTTGAAAGATAGAATTCGATAGAAACATCAGATTTCAACAAATTTGATGTCATATGAAAGAAAACAAAATTTTCTCCAAGTTGATACCATTTTTGTGGGTTATCGTGATAACTGGATTGAGATTTTAAGGAAAAAACACTCATTTTTTGATATTTTTCTGAAAAAAGGAAAATCATGAAAAAGCTTGATTCAGCATAAATCAAAGGAAGACAGAAGGATTACCTTGAAACTTTTCAAAAATTTTGTTTGACATATAATTGATATTTTGAGAAAATTAGGGGTCAGTATTATTTTTGGTTCAGGAGTAATCATGTCTCAAACTTGAAAACTCACTATGTAAAAATCGCCACTTTAGTTGTGACCAAGACCTTGTTGGTTATAAAAAAGTCTGCGCGCGTTAAGACTACTACACGCACAACTGGCCCTGGTGTTTGTAGCAGTGCCAGTGGTGCGTGTAGTAGTCTTGGCAAACGCAGACTGTTTCTTTGACAAACAAGGGTTGGAGCCTGCAAATTAACTTTTCATACCAAGTGGTAGCTCAGATGACGCTGATCGCTATTATTTCAAAGTAGATTGTTCTGAAGCAGATGAGATTAAGCAAAAAATATTTTTCCAATACAGGTAGTAGCTTGAAACTTGGCACCAATCTTGTTATAGATAGTTTAAGACAGAATTTAGATCAGCCACTCAAAAAATATCAAGATGACAGTCATCAAAGTTGACATAGTGTATTGCGTCGAATTAAATGTATTATTTCGATTTTGATACCATTTTGTCTCTTGTGCTATCTACTAGTATTTATATGTTTTTATATATTTTGAACATTGTAATGCTATTTTAAACCGTCTTAGGTTTTTATGAAGACATTTTTAAAACCAGAGATATTACACTCTCCAAAAAAAAAATCGAGTGGAAGTTTTCACTTTTGAAGGAGTTAGTAACAGAAAACAGTGAATTTTGAGTGAAAATGTTCATTTTCACTCATTTTAGAGTGACCTTAGGAACACTCGTCACTCTTCGAGTGATCCCTGAGGTCACTCTGAAATGAATGAAAATGAACATTTCCACTCTCGAGTGATCTTGATATCTATATTATGGGAAAGCATGTACCAATGGCACAAGTTCAAATCAATTGTGACACTATTACCCACATGAAATCAGCCTGAAAACAATGTAAGAAAAATCTAATAACAGTAAATACAGTTTCAGCATGCTTATTTGTAAATGTGAATATACAGCACGAATAATCAATTTGGACAGTTTTATTCGAACAATATACTGAAAAGTAATTTCGCACAACACATTTAAGAGCAAATTTGAGAAATTGCCACCATGTCGGATTTTTCGGGGGGGGGGGGGTTCTCGGGTCAGAAGGGCTTTCAAGGACATCTACGGATCAGACATTATCACACATATACCATCATCATTCACGTTTCTACAACAGCAGAGTAATATACAAGTAAAAAAGTATATCTTTGATACAGAAGCATTTCTTTTTTATCAAAGATCGGGCCTTACCCAAACACTGGAATGAGCTCCACCCCCCCCCCCAAAAAAAAAAGATACCCTCAATATGGATTACACTAGTACAATATCGTTCGGATGTATAGAAACATATAATAGACAGCAATATAAGAAGATTTTTTAAAATGTATCAAATTATAAGTTGATATTTAACTTTGACGCAACACACTAAATGTATTGTTTACCATTTGGAGATATATCACATTCGATTTATATGTGCAGGTTAGTTGTATCACAAAATTCTACCATGTAAAAACATAATAAAGCCTAAAACATACGGAGATATCACCATTTCTTTTCAAGAAACCATAACCATGATAACTGTTGACAGCCTAGTATTAAAAAAAAAAGCGTTCTTATCAGATCTATTTAGTATATCTAACAATATTTAGCATTAATTATACTGAATGAAGTTTGTACATTAGTTGTTCTATCCCTAACTCACAGTTTAGAACTAGTTTGAGGAATTAACTAAACCTGAGTTTTTGTTTTACGTGCACTAGTGGTAAATAATGCCTTGAACAACAACCTCGATTAATTACCGCCATCTTGAATTTTGTGTGGACACTATTTTTGTCGCTAAATATGACACATTGGCAAGATTTGTGCCAAATTCCAAGCTCCTATCTTTTTGGGAAAATACTTTCTGTTCAATCTTATCTGCCTCAGAACAATCTACTATGAAATGCTACAGTAATAGCGACAAGCGTCACCTACCACTTGGCATGAAAAGTTAGTTTGCAGGCACTTGCAAGTCACTAGACCATTACAGTATTGTGACCATGTAAACACATTGTATGCAAAATTTATAAATGTATAAATATAATTTTTCAGGTTTTAGATGTTAACTTGTCAACAGTGTATGATATTGCCTGTAATTCCATAAATATGAATGATATCTCAGTCTCAGTAAATCTCAATCTCAATCGCAGGTTTCAAAATAATTCTTCAGTTCTTCTTTGATTAAAACTAAATCATGCATTCTTACATTTCTTCCTTTTTTCAAAAAACAATAGAAAAATATGGATTTCCTCCCCCCCCCCCTCCCATTTACCACAATACACAGCTAAAGTGGTATCAACTTTTAGGAAGTTTTACTCTCCTTAATATGACATCAAATTTGTTGCAATCCAATGTCTCTATCAAATTTTATATTTGAAATGTTACATTCAATAAAAATGGCGGCCCTATTGGACCGCATCTGTACTTTGGAGGTTTTAGCAACAAATCTACTGAGGTGTACTTCCGGAACCTTGCTTAGTATGTTTGATATTATGTATGGTCTTGTTTATAGAGAGAGTGGAACTCGAAAAGTAAGCACGATCTTGGATTTGACCCTCCGTGACTTCTTTGGGAACAGATATTATGTAAAATGGGATTTCAAGTTTGAGACATTATAACTCCTGAACGAAAAACAATACCTAAGATGGTTTGAAATAGCATTACAATGTTCAGAATATATAAAAACCATATAGATAAACAGCAAAACAGACAAAATTGTATCAAAATCGAAATAATACATTTACTTTGGCGCAATACACTATGTCAGCTTTGATGGCCTGCAATCTTGAATTTTTTGAGTGATTGATCCAAATTTTGTTTTAAGCTTTCTACAGCAAGGTTGTTTCAAGCTTCTACCTCTATTTCAAAGATATTTTTTGCTTCATCTCATCTGCTTCAGAACAATCTACTTAGAAATAATAGCGATCAGCGTCACCTGAGCTACCACTTGGTATGAAAAGTTAGTTTGCAGGCACAAACTCTTATTTGTCAAAGAAACAGTCTGCGTTTGCCAAGACTACTACACGCACCACTGGCACTGCAGCTACAGGGCTCACACCCATAAATATTTCCCCATAGGGATGTGTGTTAAAAATCAAATTTCAAAGAATTCTGTAAAATAGGTGGGAGAAATGAGGTGTGTCAGCTTCACTACCTGGATAAGTGAGATATACCCTTTCATCCATCAAATTTTCAGGGTGAATTCTTCAGCCCAAATTCTGTCCAGGGGTACGCAAAGCCAGACTACGAGTTCTTGTCACTCAAAAAATCACCTATTTTCCGTACACGTACCCAATGAAATATAGTCCCATCAAATTCCATCAGAAAAGCTTTCATCTTCCAACCAAAGTGCAGTTTGTAGAGGAATTCATGCTCAATATCTACAGCTATTCAGTTTTTTGCCAAACTACATCATTGATTTTTGATTAATTTTTTTCTTCATTTATTTTGGTATCTTTGGTACGAATTTGTGAAGGGGTCTGGGATGTTCCATTGTATTTACGGGCGTGAGCCCTATAGTGGAGGTCATATTTCTCATTTGATTTTTTAACATCATAAATGTGTTTTTGATGATACTTGCCCCTACATCATATGGGAAATTACACATTCAAGGGTTATAAAGCTTCTCAAAATCATGCCCTTTGGGGTTTTTAAAAAAAAATCTTGAAGTGTTGATCAGTTCTTCATAAGATGAATACATAGATGCAGGCAGTAATCCTTGATTATTGGGGTGTCATCATCACCTTATTGCCTACAAAGTACTTTAAAAGACTTTGTTTTGTGAAACAGACTAACTCTATGAATATTGACCTATTTCAGTGGTAGCCAAAACAAAGAAATACATTAAAATAACACAGTCATTCAAAGTTGTGTGATACTGATGACTGCTATGTACAAAGATCTAGTACCACAACAACATAATAAGAAAACAAATTGTAGCCAAGCAGAGTTGGGGGGGGGGGGGGTAGAGGAGGGGGGGTAGGAAGGAGAAGGGGGAGGGAGGAAGAGATCTGACACAATAGATCAACATAAACCAGCAGAGCTTGTATGGGATGAATACTTCCCATAGACTTGTGTGCATTGCATGCATCCTCTATAGGGCTCACACCCATAAATATTTCCCCATAGGGATGTGTGTTAAAAATCAAATTTCAAAGAATTCTGTAAAATAGCTGGGAGAAATGAGGTGTTTCGGCTTCACTAACCTGGATAAGTGAGATATACCCTTTCATCAATCAAATTTTCAGGGTGGATTCTTCAGCCCAAATTCTGTCCAGGGGTACGCAAAGCCAGACTACGAGTTCTTGTCACTCAAAAAATCACCTATTTTCCGTACACGCACCCAATGAAATATAATCCCCTCAAATTCCATCAGAAAAGCTTTCATCTTCTAACCAAAGTGCAGTTTGTAGAGGAATTCATACTCAATATCTACAGCTATTCAGTTTTTTGCCAAACTACATCATTGATTTTTAATTATTTTTTTTCTTCATTTATTTGGTATCTTTGGTACGAATTTGTGAAGGGGTCTGGGATATTCCATTGTATTTACGGGTGTGAGCCCTACAAGCGCCAGTGCCAGTTGTGCGTGTGGTAGTCTTGACGTGCGCAGACTTTTTCTACGACCAAAAAGGCCTTGTCGCAACTAAAGTGGCCATTTTTACATAGTACGTTTTCAAGTTCGAGACATTATTACTCCTGAACCAAAAATGGTACTGACCCTTAATTTTCTCCAAATATCAATATATGTCAAACAAAATATTTGAAAAGTTTCAAGGTAATCCTTTAGTCTTTCTCTGATTTATGCTGAATCAATTTTTTTCATGATTTTCCTTTTTTCAGAAAAATATCAAAGAAATGAGTGTTTTTCCTTCAAATCTCAATCCAGTTATCACAATAACCCACACAAATGGTATCAACTTGTAGAAAATTTTATTTTCTTTCATATGACATCAAATTTGTTGAAATTTGATGTTTTTATCGAATTCTATCTTTCAAATGACGAATTCAGTAAATATGGCAGCCATCTTGGACGCCATCTTGGATTTGGAGGCTTTCGCAACAAATTTGTTAAGGTAGACCAGTGGAATGTTGTTTATTACAATAAAAACTTGAAAATAAGCATGGTCTACTTAGTTTGTAGAGAGAGTGGAACTCACTCGGTAAGCGAGTTTTTGAGGTTTGGCCCTCCGGTTAAAAGAAACCTGTACTAACATTTTCTACTTGTCTGATGATTCTAATCTACATTTTTTGATGCCTACAACTGGAAAGAGAGGATTCTAAAACCCAGGATAAGCCTGTAATGATTTTTTGAAAAAAATGAAAACGAGCAAGCCAAGGAACGATCCACACAATTTGGCATACGTCACAGGTGCCAACCTCCGACTTTAGCAAAACGAACTACACATGTCAATTTACTGATGAAATCTCACACGAAGTACTGCAAAAACTGTTATTTAGTAAAATTGCAATATGGAGCTGAAATAAACATGTTACACGATATCTATTAATTTTTAAAAGGAATCTCTTCAAAAGATTTTTATTTAGATAAAATTCGTGGGGAATATTCCAGATATACAAAATGAAATTGGCATCATTGTCCGAACGTGCTGCCCATGCCATAGAAAACTGTGTGTAAGTAACGTTGCACTAACTATGCATTGATGATAAGCGATAATGGTTCGACATCACAGTTCAAACTATCTAACAAAGATGAGAACTGAGTGATTCTTAAAATCTAAATCCAAAAAAAAAAATAGTCAACGGCAATCACGGTTTACGCCTAGTTAGAAGAAAACAGCACCCAGTACATATAGATTCTAGACTAAAACTAGGACTAGGACTAGTGAGCAGTCAAGGACCGAGAAGATTCTACTTGCCGCCCCGTCGACAGCTGTACGTGCACAGCGCTCAATAGGCACAGCGTAACGTGAAAATCGAGTTTGAAGTCAGAGCATCAAAATTGGTAAAAACTTACGATTTTCTGATTTTGACATGTTATTAGAGTCTCACATGTTTTCTATCATCAGTCGAAATTTTGAAGCGAAATGATGAAAAGAAAGACCAGAAAATGGCGTTTTTCTGGGCCTGTTTTTTGGCGTTTCATCGAAGCAAAAACTGGTTCGAACATTTGGATTGAGCGCCACACATAGGCTCCGCCCCTAACAACGACCAGAGTGATCTCATTGGTCAGTTTGCTGCCTGCCGCTAACCGAAGCGTGAAGCTCGCACACTGCACTGTCGAATGGTGCGTGCGGGCGGGATGCGCTATGCCCAGCCGCTTCTCCTGGCATGCTGGTCACTGATTGGTCGGTGAGGAGACCGCCGACGCTGTGTTTGAATGAGCATTTCGGGGGTTGCTAGGGCTTACCTTCTATTGTCCGGAGGTGAATATACTGACTTGCGTGTCCCTTGATCATGATTGCATCACGTTTAGTATGCAATACATACCCCTGCTGCCAGAACTTGAAGAAAGTCCAGACGAAAGTCCAGGACTCCAAGGTCTAGCGTTGCCGCTAGATCTAGGCCCTTTTCCTGCAGGCCCTGTTGTATCTGTGCTGAATTTTGCAGGTAAGGTATCTGCTCTATGGATTTTCAATGTTTTTGTAGTCGAGATAAATCTCATGGTGGTCGTATTAACACCATGGACTAACTTAGATCTAGTTTTAGTAGGACCCATACCTCAGAAGAGTGGCCTGACCACGTAGATACAAACAGTGCCGCCGCTTCGCGATCCAAGCGCTGGTGTAACGCTAGGCATAGTGCTAGAGTACTTCCGTATCCATGTAGATATCTCAAAATTCACTTAACCAAATTGCACCAAAATCACAAGAAATATTTTATGACTCATGTCCACTTGCTCACGCTAATTGAAACCAAATCGCAAGTCGGGAAGCATAAGTGAAGTTGTCGACTTTCCTGTCGTCGCGAAAAACAATCTGCGCAATTAAGGAGAAACACAACGTTAGTTTGTTGATACTTGGAGGAGCATTTATTCAACGAACCATGGTAGTGGTACAAGACACAGTTATACTGCTTATTATCATAGATGGCGCTATTGTATGTTAATTCAACAACAACTGGCGTAATCACTTCTTTCTTCCTTGCAGCAATTATACAAAAATTAACAGTTTTACATACCGCAACACTTACCTAACTTCACAGCACAAACTTATAGTGACATGAGAGCAAACACAATATAAAAATCCTTTAGAGTATATGTTTAAGTCACCTAACAAATAAACAAAACTTTTACACTATACTTTCTCCAATTAACATCATAAATCAGCATACATATACCTATGTCCTTAAATGACTTACATGTAGGGTAACAAAAAACCAATATCACACCTTGTATCTTAAGAAATAACTGCTTACAGTCTTCAACATGAGAACAATATGTTATGCAAGCATCACACTGCACAAATAGCCATTTCTTGGTATCATAGACACTATCAACTTGCATATACAAATATACCTTACTACTGCTGCTCAAACAATTATTATAAACAAAATCTCAAAACAAAACAAAACATTGTTTTTGTTTTTTTGTTGTCCGCGACATCACCTAATAGTGCAGCCAAAAAAATTCCAAACCTTGAAAATATTGGTAAAACATCTGATCGCATTGGGCAAACATGAATATAAAGTGGATTAATCATAATTGAAAGAGAAATAAAGCTGGCACCATAGGAATGGGAGAGACTGAGGTGACAGACTAAAAATATACCAACATATCTGATAAAGAAGGCATGTGATTAGAAAGAGGGGGATGCATGAACAATTATAAAAAACATGTGTGAAACATTATACTCTGTATAAGATACAATATAAACTGACTGTTAAAATCGTACTATACAGCACTTCGAAACAATAGCACAATTTGCCTTGACTAGCATTGTACAATATCTGATAACAAACAAAACAGCTTGGTCCCAAGGATCTTATCATAAAGATTTCCCCTGCATAACAAAAACATGCCAGTAGTTAACACACATAATCTGCATGATGTCAGACAACCAAATAAAACAAATAAAAAGAAGTCTCCTTCCTTGGAGGACCTTGATATAAAGAGTTTCCCCATAGAACAAAAATATGCCTGTAGCTAGCACATATCATCGGCATGACCTATTAAACAACAAAAGAATGAATGTACAGTGTATATAGTACATGTGAAACATAAAATCAAATGTTTTAACAAAAATCACAGTCCTTGAAAAAAATTACTAGCCGGGGGATCGAATGAGCACCAGGCACTAGTTACTACACAAACTGTACATGGGTTATCACATGGTGGTGTAAAACAACAATACTGAAGTTCAGACTACATTGTATGTCATTGACGAACAAAACCGGGGGGGGGGGGGGCCTCGAGGCACAGATCTATTCGAGAACATAATCGGAGAGGTAAGGCGGGGCATGTCGGCTGCGATGGGGATATCGTCGGCTAGGTGAGGGCACACCAGGTGTCTGACAATTGTCTGGAGGAGCGGGTGGGGGTATAAGTTCATCATGTGGGGTAGACAGTTCATGTGGGATATCGGGGGGTTCCGGTGGCCGGAGGTCAGGTTGCATGGAAGTGATAGCACCGGGATGCAGAGGGGGCATGTGATCATTCGTTACTGTAGAAACCTCGGGAGGATGTGGCGGGGGCCTCGCTTGATCTGTTGCATCAACGATGGGTAGGTCGCTCACATCATCACCATCAGATTCAGGGGACCGAGAAGGTAAAGTGGGGACATCTGACGGAACCTTCAGACAGTCAGAACGGCGCACACGGTAAGACGTGGACCGAAGTTGGTTACCGACGAACCTGCGAACGTTGCACCACTCATCCTCAATACTACAAACGAGGTAGCGGGGTCGGGAATGCATCTTGGATCGATCCGTGCGGAGATAGACAAGATCACCAACGTGAATGGTGATGTCAGGTGAAGGGGGCGGTCGTGTGGGTGCCTTCGACTTGACACTTGGAGCATGATTAGCACGACGTCGGTTGTGTTGAGTCATGATGATATCTTGGTCTTTGATAGGAATCTGTTCACTTGTGAACTGATCACGTTGAGTACAAAGCTCCCGAGCAGATAGGCCATTACCACGGAGCCGACTGTTGAGGCGATTTGTAGCAAAAGCAAGGGCAAGGGGGGTAACTGGGCCACCATGTGGATCATCACGGAGTAGTTCGTCTTCCAGTTCCCGTACTGCTTTTTCAGCGACAGGGTTCTTGTTGACATTTGTGGGTTGACCAAGTTCGAGGGTAATCCCCTGTCTACGAAGCAACTCATCATTCCGGAGGGCTGCAAAGCCCGGGGCTGGATCTGTGCGCACTACAGCAAGTGGGCCCTCTAGCGGTCGTAAAGGTGGGCACAAATGGAGTAGAGCATTGCGGAGGGAGCCAGCACGTTCATCCGGGATCAGCATGCATGAGGTATACGATGTCACTGTCTCTCTGATGACGAATATGAGCTGTCGTGCACGCTTGATGACATCTGCTGCAAATGATACGCCCACCACACATGGCGGATCACTTGTGGATTGGGGTGTGGCAGCATGAGGAACATTCCGAAGTGAGAGACAGCAGTGGCAACCTAGGCTTACCTGCTGAATGGCAGCATCAAGGTCCAAGGCGTAGAAATACCGAGACACCACTTGTTTGAGCTGGTGTGGGGTAGGGTGACTCAGTTGGAGATGGAGGGCAGTGAGGATGCCAGGAAGCACCCTGCGGGGAACTACAATACGCTCTTGCCGTGGCTGGAACACGCGTTCTTGCCGGACAACAAGGAGGCCGTCACTAGCAATGGTAGCGACCTGTAGGTAACGCTTCACATCGCGAATATCCGTCAATTTCTTTGAAGGGCGGGTACCCTGCTTGAGATGGGCATGTGTACGACGGAGGTCTGCGCATTCAGATTGAATCCGTGCCCACGCATTGCGGGATGTGAATGGCATACGTGTACGTCCAGACAGAACTTCGTCTATGGTATTGCGGTGAACAGCGGCGCCCTCCAACTGAGCAATGAAAGAGCAAATCTGACACTTGGGATCTTGACATGGAGGAGCATTCCTACTGGCAAAATCAGCTGGTACATTCGCAGAGCCAGCTAGATGGCGAATGGATACCTGGTACCTACTCACAGTTGTTAGGAATGTGGAGACTCTGGGACTAGCAGAAAATTCTCCACGGCACAGCTTTTCATAGGCCTGAACACATGGTTTGCTGTCAGTAAGGATACAGACAGGGTGATGTGACTGAATAATGAATGGGCTGAAATGCTTGGTGGCAGTGGCGATTGACAGTGCCTCCACCTCACAGGGGAGCCAGGTGACTTGGCGGCCATGCAGTTTAGCACTAAAAAAACCAGCCACAAGGGGTTTCTTATCTCTCGTCACATACATGGTGGCACCGAGGCCATGTTTCTTGACTGACCCATCTGTGACAATCCACAACTGGTCGGAGGGGCGTGGAAGAGTGATAGTCCGTGAAGACTGAATGGCGGACTGAGCCTGCGTGAATGCACCATGCAACTCATCTGTCCAGTGGATGCGGTCTTGTGACTTTAGGCCAGCAATGAAATCGTCAAGGGGGCTCACGTACGAAGCACAGCTGGGGAGCACACGAGCAAGCATCTTGTACGCGCCAATAAACGATCGCATGCCCTTCACCGTAGTAGGAGGGGAGCAGGTTGACAATGTTGTCATCCTGTGTGGACTTGCACGGAGGGTTCCTTCAGACCAGATCCACCCTAGGATAGTTGTAGTCCTGGGACAGACAGTAGTCTTGGTCGGGGACAAGTGAAGGCCATTGGCAGCCAGGGCCTGCAGTACCCGCGACCAGTTCTGCAGCAAGGATTGTGGTGTGTCGGCACCACAGTACAGATCATCTGCCAACTTAACAACAACGCCTTCAACCAACAAGTCTCCAAGCACGCGACACATCATTTCCTCCAAGGCAGTCTCAGAGCCTGGCATACCCATGGCACAACGGGTGTATACCCGGATACCTCGGAAGGGTGTAGCAACACCACAGTATTTCATGGACTCCTTTGAAAGGGGTATCTGATAGAATGCACTGGCAAGGTCTGATGCAACAATGTACTTCCACTGACCAACTTTACGCAATGTAGAATCAACATCAGGGAGGACCGAGGGCTGAGGCTTGGAATAACGACCTACATCAGCGAAGGCTGTGACTAGCCGGTGACCGCCATTGGGTTTCTTGACCAAGAAGGATGAGTTGACATATTCAACAGTGACACCAATATCCTCTGGACGAGCAAAAACACCAAGTTTCTCCAGGTCATCAAATTTATCCTGCAACTCGACAAGCTTATCATGGGAATACAAGGGGAGCCGCCCTTTGCGTTGAGGTGGTTGGACTGGGCCCATGTTCACAACAGCCCGGAATGGTCCAGAAGCACCGTTATAACCCTTGTAAGAGGAGCTAAACACACTGTCACACTTGGCATGAAGTGCCTGGAAAGCATGCCTAGTCTGTGCTGGGAGAATCCCATCTGGATCGAGAATCACTGATTCAGCAGACTGGGCAGAGGAGCCTTCCCCACGGGGCGGGGTGGGGGCGCTGCAAGCCGACCTGTGATGGGTGGGACAGATTGGGAATGCGGATCTTACCAGCGATACTCGGGACCACCTGGGGAACCGGGAAAAATTCTGGCAGGGAGGGGGTAGGAGGAGAGTCTGTGCGAGGCTCTAACACAAAGGTCTCCTCATCTGCAAACTGGGGAGGCAAGGCAAGCTCAAGGAATTCTCCTGGCCAGAGAGTCAAGGTTTTAGAAGGAGCTCGGAGAACGTGGGCACGCCTAACAGCATGGCCAACTTTTGACTTCCCAGTGGAACCATAGGAGTACACAGTGCCATCATCCAATGATATCTGCCGCTTAGCTGGTCGAATAGCCACATCATTGCGCTCCATAAATGGGGTCCCAGCAAGGACCTCAACATCCAAATTCTCCACAACCAAGCCCTCAAAATGGAAAACATGACTATCACGAGACAACGTGAGACGGGTTTCACCAACGACCTCCAAGGGGGATGATCCATCGGCTTGGTGGGCAGACTGGGATGTGGGAGCCACACTACATCCTAGTGCATGTGCTGTAGAGGCCCGCATCATGTTCCCAGTTGCACCGCTGTCAACAGTGACACGAACAACATGATGATTGTAAAAAGCGTCAAAGTAAGGAGACTGACGCACCTGAACACGGAGTGTAGCAGGGGAGTCTCTGGAGTCTGGCCCAGACACCGCATCTGGGTCAACCTGAGTGTCCTGGGGTTCAATGTCATCCGCAAGCATCTCATCACTATCAAAAATCTTAGCAACCTGGCGGGCTTTAGCCATGTACTGCCTATCAGATTCTGGGAGGTAGGGGCATACACTAAGAAAGTGATTGCTGGGGGCGGCCAGCCTGGAGACAGAGGGGGCATGACCTAGCAGGCTTAGCGCGAGGTCGAACACGAGATTGTGGTTGAGCGCGCCTAGGGTTAGATTGATTGCGATTGCGCGGGGGAAGGGCAGCGGCACGCATGGCCCTAGAACACTCAACTGACTCAAGGAGACTAGTGAGGGCCTGAGATATTTCAGGCTTAAGAGAAGCAAGGGTACGTGAGCGGAGCTCTGTGCCGTACCGCTGTTTGACTAGCTGGGGAAGATCAGGATGAAGCAATTGGAGCCAATGCAACACTAGGAAATTTTCGATAGTTGGAGTGAGCTCTTCGTCTTCTGTAATGGTATCACCATGGTGAGTAATACCTCCACCTGAGGTCAGCAGGTTATCCTCTACAAAGGCAAGTATCCTTTGGTACAAGTCCTCTGGCCGTTCATCACTTTCCAACTTGATGTTAGAAAAATCAAGAAAATGGGCACCGGTAGACTGAAAACCGTAATGGAGACGAATTTTCGACCAAATGTCATTGAGTGAAGTGGAACTGCGGACTATACAGTTCCTCGCAATCACGGGACAGAAATTGGCTATCTGTCCTAGCATTAAATCAAGCATGACAGCCTTTTGCTGAGCTGTTTTGCGAGAATCTGTGGGGACAGAGCTAGTGTCATCAACAAAGCCCCGATTAGGATTTGTCTTGGTCTTTTTGGACCATGTCACTGACTCGCCTAGGAGGGGTGCAAAGTGCTGGTCGAGGTTGAGGGTGTACAGGAGATTCTGTCTCCAACTCTCAAACGAGGTGATGGTTTCTATTTTACCCAAGCACCATTGCTTTGGCACTTTGGCCGTAGCACACGCCATTGTGGGTGTGTGGGACTGTACCGTACAAACAAACTAGTTGCTATTGAAGTCCTAAGTAAAAACTTACGTTTACGGTGGACTTGGCTGTTTTATCTCAGCAGAATTTCTTCCTGTGATGGGCAAGATTTAACTTAGGCTGTGGGTAGTATTCCAGCGCTGCCACCACGCAATTAAGGAGAAACACAACGTTAGTTTGTTGATACTTGGAGGAGCATTTATTCAACGAACCATGGTAGTGGTACAAGACACAGTTATACTGCTTATTATCATAGATGGCGCTATTGTATGTTAATTCAACAACACCTTAACTGGCGCTGCTCTGTAGACTGTAGGACTAAACAAGAGTGATCGCGGCGTAGTAGCCCTACGGCCTGCGCACGCACAGACTGTACAAAGTTAGCCATCTAATATCATGAGACAAATCTTTCAAGTAATCGGGAGCAAAAAATAAATTTATAAATTATTTGAGCTCAGTTGAATGAAAAATGAAGTTAGTAAATCACACAAATCGCCAAAATCATGACATTTTCTAGTTTAGTTCCTGCGTAAATTCCCCGTTCGCACAGTACTAGTCGGCTAACTTCAGCTCTAGATTGTGCATGTCGTGTTTACCAAGATCTCATAGATCGCGCGAAGAGTGAGTTTTTTGTGACAACTTGAAAGTCGGCGTCAATATTGATACTTCTCGATTACCGATTTCGTTCAAATATAATACAGTATTTTGAAATATGCTTAGAAGTATATCCTGTAATTTTGGTGCGATTTGGTTCGGCGAAATTTGAGACAGCTGCATGGATAGGACAGTACACAAGTGCCGCCTGCTAGCTAAATTGGGCCTAAGCGTCGTCTGCTACTCGGCACGATTTAACGCACGCGTATGCGAGGGCTTGTAATCAGAGATATATTTGGCACCTGTGACATCACGACATCCGGGCTCGTCAGTTCATTTGCATAATTCTTGCCAAAAAAGTTCAATTTTCAACATGAAGTTTCGGGCTAAATCGTTATGAAATTTTGATTCTGTTTGCACCTCTGGGTCTTTTAGAATTAAAAGAACAAAATATAAAAAAATAAAAAACCGGTACAATGCCCGGAGGAGGTATGTTTTCGTTACCGTTGGTTTGTGTGTTCATTCGTTCGTTCGTTCGTTAGTTAGTTAGTTTGTCCGTGTGCAAAATAACTCAAAAAGTAGTTAACGGATTGGGATGAAACTTGCAGGAAAGGTTGAGAATGACACAAGTAACAAACGATTAACTTTTGGTAATGATCCGAGAATTTTGGGGGAATTTATGAAGGATTTTTGATGTTTTGGCAGGTAGGGTCAATGAACTTGGGAGTTCAGGCTGCGCGTATTTGAGGTTTGCCTGCGCGCACTAAAGTGCGTGCTCTAGTTTCTGCTGGGGCGAGGCGCGCCGTGCAGCTGAAGGCTTATGACGTAACAAAGGCTTCTATATTTGGAAATCTGGCGACTTTTAGCACCGATGTTGTGTGTACGTATGATATCTCTATGGAAGAACAAGATCAGTGTAGTGGTGGAAATACTACTACTATTTCGAGGGCATGTATTAGCTTCAGCCGATGCAGACTCGGGTTCCATAAACAAAGTTGCGCCTCCAAACCTCTCTATCTAACATGACTGTCCGTAGGTCATTAATGCTATCAAGGCTTGCGTCCTTCTTCAGGACACTGATTAAAGTGGCCTTACGTCTTCCTCATTTTGCAGTTCCCTGTTTAGGTTCCCAGAGGACGAGGGAATTCGCAGATAGTTCAGGGTGTCGCGGACAGTGTCCCGCTAATCGCATCCTTCTCTCACGCACTTTGTCAGACACCTTTGGCAATGTACCATACAAGTCATCATTTCTAACGTAGTCACTCCATGACACACATTAAGGGCTATCCTGAGCATGCGTGTGTACACTCCGTCCAATGCTTTCTCTCGTCTGGCTGTAAGTGTCCACGTCTCTGCTCCATACAGTAATACAGACTCAACTGTTGTGACAAAGTCGCCGTTTTATGTCGTTGCTAAGCTGGGATTTCCACACTTTCCTCATACTGCAGTGGCGGATCCAGAGGGGGCGCAACCGGCGCACGCCCCCCTTTATTTTTCGTAAAAAACAAAAGAAATAAAAAGAAAAAACATGAAATGAAACCCGGAAGTGGCACCAGAAATATTAGTCACGCCCCCCCCCCCCTTTACAGAATTCTTGGATCCGCCCCTGACTGTGCAAAGCATTCCATGCGTGGCCACGTCTGATCCTGATTCTGTCGAGGCAATCCAGGAGCCCAGATACTTGAAGTCGTTCTTCACATCGAGTACTGCGCCGTTTAAGGTTGTGATAGTGGTGTCGTCAATATTAAATGCCATCACCTTAAATAAGCTTCATGCTTGGCGGAGGTCTGCGCTCTCAGAGTGCTTTTCTAGTTTACGATGTTTCTATCCTACATCCAGCGAAGCATTAATTGTCATTCGCCTGTTACCTACCATTAAGTCCCATAGGGAGGAATTCACTAAGTTGTTGCTAGTTAGGGCAAGTCTTTGGCAAGCTTTATGGTTGTCAAAGGGAATATATAACATGCGTTTATAATCAAAACATGCATGAATACATAACTACATGAATAGAGTACAGAATCAGTCTATTAGGACGCATACCGCCAATGCCAGTTCTTAAATATCACCATATGATACACAATAAATATGTCCTTCAAATTGCTTGCTAATCAACAATTTTCTCATTTTGTATCTTGTGCCTTGAAATATTTTGAATATCATTTTCACCAAAGGCATTGATGAAAACAAGTGAATTTCCCTTCATGCCCATTGCGTCACCTACAATATCGTGAATAAACATGATCCAGCATGGTAAGGAAGATGAAAAAAAGCTATATTATAGTGACTTTGCTCATAGCTCTGAAGGCAAAGATCGTACGTACGATCTTTGGTGAGGGTTGTATTATACTTGCTCCACTGCATTGTGAATCGCAGTGTAGCAGTGACAATTACACGTATACAGTTCCGATCTTTGTCTTAAGTGATGCTTGGCAATGACAAGGGTTTGGCTGAGTATGGACTTTTTCTCATAATTCGGGAAGAGTAGAAGTGATTCCTTGTTTCTTCTCCGTCGTTAGCATGCATGCCTTTTTTAAAATCAATCCAATTCAAATCAAATGTATTTTCGTTTTTCGACAATAACATATACTGTACATATCACTTTCGTAAGTGACAGAATCATGTAAACAAAACAATCATGGATTGAACAGAGTGAAGTACAATAACTGTAAACTTACAGTAATGATACATTGCCATGAGACTGAAGTAAAATGAAATGAAGTGAAATATCAATATGCACTGTGCGAAAATGGAGGCCTTATGCCTATACCCATGCATGCAACAATAACCATTGACGATTGTACCCTAACACTAACAGTAACACACTGCTGAACGGTAGGGCTGCATATCGGGTGCACGTCACGAAACCGACACGCACGAGCTATACAGCCTACGAGTCATCCAGCCCATAAGTCATACAGTCTACGAGTTAAACTGTTCTTGATTGGTTACTAGTAGTCCCATTATTTCTCTGAACGATCTCAGTGGTACGACAGAATCAAAATAATTGGTGATTTCACCTCTGGTCATAAAGCCATTGCGCAAGTTTGCTGTACCAAAGGGTATTGTTGGAGGTCCGCTATAATTTTACCTATACGCAATAAATCAATAAAGTATATTTCGCAAACATTGTATTAGTTATTATTGCTATGCAGATGATATACATGCTTATACAACTCTTTGTGTGTTTAAACCTACTACGAATACTGTGTCATTCGCCATTGCAAAACTTGAAGAATGTTTCGAAGACCTGAAAATCTATAGTTTGCATCCAATGACCTTAAGATAAATGATGGTGAATCTTAATTTTTCTTATTAGATTGAAATGACATGCTAAGTGAGATCGATTGTCAATGATGTCATGTTCATATCGGTAGCAATTTTACATCATTCCATCAAAAGCAGTCCGTAATCTATAGGTGTTATAAGGGACCAAGAAATGTCTTTTGGAAGTCATATTATAATTCAAGTTCAGCGGGATATTAGATATCGTGCAGTTGCATAATTTAAGTTTTATAAGAAAGATTTTGTCTAAATTCGCAGCTGCATGGAATGCTTCTCTTCTTTTATACAATTTCTCTTTTCGACTTTTCAAATTCGCTGCTTTGTAATCTCCAAAGAAAGGTGTCACAAAACTTCATCAATAAATTTCAAAATTATACCTCCCGCCTGTTAACTTTCTCTAAAAAGTTTGATTCCATAATTATATCACTAATCTTCCGTTCTTTACATCGACTGCTAGTTGAAAAAAAAATAGATGATTATTTTTTAAGATTCTGTTACTATATTACATCATTCAGTTCACTCTCTTTCCTCGCATATACCTTAGTTAGGGCATTTTAGAAAATTTCTGGACCATCTGTGAAAAAATTGCTTACCAATAGCTTTCTTTACCAGTGTGTTCATAAAGGTGTATACTAACACCTCTCAATTAGTTCCAACCCAAATCCTTGTGGAAAATTCTGGGGAGCCAATCAAAATTGGGCACCCGGAGAGGGGAGGGACAAAAATGGAAAAATATTTGTTTCTCTCAATATAAGCGTGTGAGATGTCTACTTAGGGGTTTGTGGGGGTGCTGAGTCGATTCCAACCATTAATTTTGAGAAAAAACAAATATTTGACAGTAAAATAGGCCACGCCTCCTTTTTGCCCCAGTCGAAATACGTAAATATTGGTATTTTTATACCCACCTCATTGGGTGCAATAGTAGGTTTTTAGGGTGCACTGAAAACATTTGTGTGCGATGGGAAGTAGTCGTTCCCATTTCTCTTATATCCATTACACCAAATATAATCCTATTACTGCTGTACATACTTGTCAAATGTTTGATTCGCAATAAGTTTGAACCAACATAATTGCGGAAAAACTGGGGAGCCAGTTAAACCTAGGCAACAAAGGGGGGGGGGTGTCAAACAATGGGAAGATTTTTTTTTCCAGTATTAGCACGTGAGATGTCTAATTAGGGGTTTCTGGGAGTGCTAAATGGATTTGAAATATTAGTTTTGTATAGAAACTACTACCTGACCATTAGAATAGGCCACGTCTACATTTTGCACCCGCCGAATTATGCATCATTGGTATTTTATACGTATCTCAGTGGGTTTATATAGTGACTTTTTTAGAATGCTGAATTGAGTTCTATCATTGAATTGAGCTGTACCCACTCTAAAAAAACAGTGTGCAAAACATTGCAACATAAGTGTGCAATTGGAAGTAGTCGTTCCCACTTCTCGTACTACCATTATGCCCCATTGTAATCCAACAGAAATGTATCTCAATATTAAAACCTTCGTAATTTTTCCCTACGCCATGGAACATGAGCTTAGATAATTCACAGCCGGCTTTAATGATATCATCTTTCTCAGCTCAGATGTCCAGAAACGCGTCCGTAGCCCTTTCCGCCTTGTCAGTTTTCCGGAACGTGTTTACCAAAGTTGATTTGCTGAACCCAGAAATCACTGATACTGTATCGCAGCCGGAGAAGCTGTGCAAGAAGATCAAATGCTTCCGGTATCTTTCTGGGAGGGTCTCCCTGATCTTTGCGATATCATAAGATATTTCTTTGGCTCTTGTGAGGAAGATGGGGTGGTCTGAAGCATGATGAGTCAGCAAAACCATGATGTCGGTGTCCTCAGCACTCACCTCAACAAGAGAATATTTTGCCTCGTCTAGAGCTGCCCGGACTATAGCAGTGTCTGCATCATCGTGGCATTGCTATACACTGATCCCATTTCTACTGAATGTCTCAGCAAGTAGCAGAATGAGCTGGGCCTTGCTGCTCTTGTTGTCGAGGAACTTTTCTCTTGGAACGAGGTTTTTGATGTCTGGGCGAATCAGAATGTCACAGCATGCATTCTTTGTGTTCGCTCAGCTGATCATGGTCCTTAGTGGAGCTGCCGTATCAATCCAAGATCACAGTGATTTGGAGAAACTGGCTCCCCGTGGACTTCAAAAACTGGATGTAGCTCTTGGCAATGCCCCTCCAAGTGAGGTTATCCTCCCACTTGACGTTGTGCAAGGAGCCGCCCACCATCAATCACCAGACTCGTGCAGGGGGTTTGTTCAACGAGTTCCACAAATGCCTTCAGAAATCTTCCTAGGGTGCATGGCTTCCATACACAGTGAACATGGTAAGCTCTTACCGAATTCACTGTGTATGGAAACCATGCAGTCAGGTTCTCAGACCATGAGTGGTCAGGTAAATGGACTGACATCACGATAGAAACCACACTCATACGTGAGGCCAAGTCCTCAGGCGGCTTAAACAGAGGACGCTTCCGGAATGAATCTGCTGACAGGTGTTGGATTCAGACGCTAAACCACTTCTTATTCATTCACCACGAGCTTGAACAAGGTACGAAGGTATGAACAAGCATGAGGTACCTGACCACACAGACTTCACAAGAGCCCAGATGAAGAATGACGAAGAGGAGGTCAACTCCTTCGAGGTTACACGGGACAAGAAGACCCTAGTATCCTTTTCAACAGGATTCAGCAGCACTCCAGAGGACCCAGTCAACGCTGATCAGGCAGAGTAGGTTGGCAGAGCCATGCAGGCCAAGATAAATGGACGAACGGTTCTGGATTCAATGGAAACTAAGCACAAAGTGGAGTGATTAGACAGCCGCAGAAGTGGACCCAAAGTCAATGGAAAGAAGCTGGTTATTGACTCACTTAAGCTCTTGAACCGTCTAATCATCATCGGTGAGCGTAAAGTCGAAACCAAAGAAGCTGTGCGATTTGAGTTGACGCCAACAACAATAAATGCCTCTATTTGACAAGGACCAGAGGTTGCGAAAGCCAGACAAGGCTACCCTAGCAAGATTTCTGAAGGCATTTGTGGAACCCGTTGAACAACCCCCCTGCACGAGTCTGGTGATTGATGATGGGTGGCTCCTGCACAACGTGAAGTGGGAGGCTAACCTCACCTGGAAGGGCATTGCAGAGAGCTACATCCCGTTTTTGAAGTCCACGGGGAGCCAGTTTATCCAAATCACCATGGTCTTGGATGGATACGGCAGCTCCACTAAGGACCATGATCACCTGAGACGAACAAAGAATGCATGCAGTGACATTCTGATTCACCCAGACATCAAAAGCCTCGTTCCTAGAGAAAAGTTCCTCGACAACAAGAGCAACAAGGCCCAGCTCATTCTGCTGCTTGCTGAGACATTCAGTAGAAATGGGACCAGTGTAGAGCAATGCCACGATGATGCAGACACTATTATAGTCCGGGCAGCTCTAGATGAGGCAAAAGATTCTCCTGTTGAGGTAAGGGCTGAGGACACCGTCATCATGGTTTTGCTGATTCATCATGCTGCAGACCACCCTATCTTCCTCACAAGATCCAAAGAAATATCTTATGATATTGCAAAGGTCAGGGAGGCCCTCCCAGAGAGATACCGGAAGTATTTGATCTTGCACAGCTTCTCCGGCTGCGATACAGTGTCAGCGATTTCTGGGTTCAGCATTTCAACTTTGGTAAACAAGCTCTGCGAGACTGACAAGGCGGAAAGGGCCATGGAGGCGTTTCTGGACATCCAAGCCAAGAAAGATGATATCTTTAAAGCCGGCTGTAAATTATTTAAGCTCATGTTCCATGGAAAACCACCCAAAGACTCGGGAGACTTGAGATTTGACATCTTCAGCAAGCGGGCTGCTGCTGGGAGCATCAAACCTGAGAAACTGTCCCCGACAACAGAAGCTGCAGCGCAGCATTCTCTACGAGCTTATCTCCAAATCAGAGATTGGCTAATGTTGCAAACTCCATCATTGGATGTCTTGGACTACTGATGGAAGCTCAGTGAACAAGGTTACGCACCGGTCCCTTCAACAGACCCCATCGCACCGGACTATCTGCTGAAGGTTGTCAGCTGCAACTGTGAGGGGGACTGTAGCACACTTAGGTGCAGTTGTTAAAAGTAAGGAGTCAAGTGTATTTCTGCTTGCGGTAACTGAATGTCATGGTAACTCTTGCCAGAACATCAACCAAACAGCTGATGAGAGCAGTGAGGGAGATGTCGAGGAGTAGGGTAAAGTACCAAGGTTTCATTATTGAGATACATTTCTGTTGGATTATAATGGGGCATAATGAAAGTAAGAGAAGTGGGAACGACTACTTCCAATTGCACACTTATGTTGCAGTGTTTTACACACTGTTTTTTTAAAGTGGGTATAGCTCAAATTCAATGATAGAACTCAATTCAGCTTTCTAAAAACTTAAAGAGTTAGGGCGGTCAGTTGGCTCAGTCGGTAGCGCGTTTGCCTCACGATCACGCGGCCCGGGTTCGAACCCGAGTCTGGACTGAGCAATGTTGTGTGTAAGCATACCGTCCCCTCTAGCAAGAGACGAAACACTCTGTCCCTTGGAAGGACATAAAATGGAGGTCCCGTGTATGAGAGAGGAACAACTCATGCACGTAAAAGATCCTGCTTCATTCATTCATCGCAAAGAGCTGGGTGTTTCACCCGGTGAAGTGGTCCCGCCTCACATCCAACTGGACCCCATGGAAGACCAGCTTTACGTAGCTGAATATGGGCTATCCAGCCATCTTCTCGGATGGAAATGAACAAACAAACAAAACTCACTATATAAACCCACTGAGATACGTATAAGATACCAATACTACATGATTCGGCGGGTCCAAAAAGTAGGTGTGGCCTATTTTAAATGTCAGGTAGTGGTTTTTACCTAAAACTAATGTTTTGAATCCATTCAGCACCCCAGAAACCCATAATTAGACATCTCACACGCTAATACTGAAAAAGAAAATCTTCCCATTATTTGACCCCCCCCCCCCCCTCCCCTTTGTTGCCTAGGTTTAACTGGCTCCCCAGTTTTTTTCCCTCAAGGATGTTGGTTCGAACTTGGAATACTGAGAATCAAACATTTAATAAGTATGTACAGCAGTAATAGGATTACATTTGGTGTAATGGATATAAGAGAAATGGGAACAACTACTTCCCATCGCACACAAATGTTTTCAGTGCACCTAGAAAAACCCACTATATAAACCCAATGAGATACGTATAAAAACACCAATATTTACGTATTTCGGCGGGGGCAAAAAGTAAGCGTGGCCTATTTTACGGTCAGATTGTAGTTTTTACTCAAAACTAATGGTTGGAATCGGTTCAGCACCCCCACAAACCCCTAATTAGACATCTCACATGCTTATATTGGAAAAAATATATATATTTCCATTTTTGCCCCGCCCCCCTCCGGGTGCCCAACTTTGATTGGCTCCCCAGAATTTTCCACAAGGATTTGGGTTGGAATTAATTGAGAGGTGTTAGTATACACCTTTATGAACACACTGGTGAAGAAAGCTATTGGTAAGCAATTTTTTTCACAGATGGTCCAGAGATTTTCTAAAATGCCCTAACTACCTATACGATTCCCAAATACGCACGAAGCGGAGACGAAGCCTATATGTTAGATGCACTGTCCATTCAAAAACCCAGAATCAAGCACAGAGCTACAGTCTCACGCATCGTGAGTGAGACTCAAGCATTTAGGGTCTGTCTCACGATCTCACGCATGGCACCCATTTTTCTAACGCATCGGGAGCATAGCTTAAAGGATTAAAGTGAGAGTTGCAATTGAAGGCATATTTCCCTTTTGTCTTTCAAAATAAGTAAAAAAGTAGTCACTTAAGTATGCACCAGCTCGCACCATTTAAGAGCTAAAAATTGAAAAAGCTCCCAACCGTGGGAGGGCGGACACCCCCATCCGACAACCACCCCTCGTTCAGTCGCTTCGCTCCCTCGCTCACGCACATGCATGCGCGCCGAGATGCTGAGTCATGAAAATCTCACTCATAAACAATTTTTGAACTTGGCATCTATGCAAACATAGACGGGGATCGTGCTTTCTCAGATATAGGATCATGCAAATTTTCATCTACAGGAGCATTCAAATCTAAAATAAAAACATATTAAATGTTCCTCTCACATTGAGGATTGCATGTAATTGCAATCTATAATAAATATAAAATTGTGTTCTTTATCAGGTATATGTTTCCTTATTTGGTTCTCATTTACTTCCCTCAGTGTCCCTGTTGTCATGTTTTGTACATGTAGGCCTTTGTATATTTTCTTTCTTTCTTTCTTTTTGAAGCACCTTTGGCATCGAAGGGTGAACATGTGCGCTATATAAAATAGTCAGTATTACCATTATCATTAAAAAAACAGAAGTTTACGAAAGGTATACACATGATGGGATTCAGAGAATGCAGACATAGAACTTGTGAAACACTGCAGTCGATACGCTAGAACTGTATTCGCGAGGTAGTGGGGGTCGGGGTTGGGGTTAACATTGATCCCCCCCCCCCTCCCCCCCCCCCCAAAAAAAAAAAAGTTTAAGCATCAGTAACCGTGGACCTAGTAGGTCCATGCAGTAACTAACACATAAACATACTCAAGTGATACAACGTGTATATACTAAAAGGGCGATTTTCTTGCCCTGCAAAAATAGGAATGTATGGGACTAAATGTTATGTAGAACGTAGCAACTTAGTCACCACGTATAAAATCTGTAATCAAACACTAATATTCGATTTTTAAGTGCAATTTTGTTATCCAAATCACATTAGAATTCCACTCAACTATTGATAGAGACGGTTATGGATATCAAATAGACAACATTTGATTTGTAATCGTTAGAGATTTAAAATGATTAAATTTCGACTCAATGTCCTGTACTGTCGCAGTAAATATCGGCCGCTGAGGCTATCGATGCCGGCAGATTTAGGACTCACATGGGTAAATAATTCTCCATAGAGACGTGTGTTAAAATTAAAAATTCAAAAAAAAAAATCTGTAAAATTGCTGGGAGAAATGAGGTGTTTCACCTTCACTAACATGGATAAGTGAGATATATACCCTTTCATCCATCAAATTTCCAAGGCGGGTTCTTCAGCTCCAACTCTGTCCAAGGGTTCACAAAGACAGACTACGAGTTCTTATCACTCAAAAGATCACCTATTTTCTGTACATGCACCCAATGAATTGTGAAATAATGAAAATCGTCCGGCATGACCCTTTAACATGTTGCTTTTGATTATGATACATCTGCTTGTGAATTTCCTGCTTTGTGGACCTTCACTTTTTTTTAACTGTCTGCGAAGTTTTGCTTCAGCTTCTTCTGGGGTATGGTACCATTTATAAAGTGTTGGGGGGAATTCACTGCAACATCGAGCCGTTTCTCATGTGCCAACTTATCAAGGACAGAAGTGAGTAAGATGCATGTTGTACATGCATGTATTCGTTTCTTCATCAACACTAGTTAGGGTACATAATTTGGTTTTGACTTGCAAAGGGGGAAATATAAGGCAAATCTTCAAAGAAATCGTCGTGTAACCTATTACACCTGTTCAGAATTTAGTCATAAAGGAAATAATGCACTTAAAACAAGCAATATGTTGTGGCAGGTAAAATGTATGAGATAGTGTAATCACCATAATTACCATTAGTGTTATTGGCTGACAGTAGATTTTATGAGATCGTAATCTTTCGTTCATGATCTGATTCGTCCGGATTATGTGGATTAAAGAAGTCATAATTAGGAACTCATACAAATGTACAATCTCAAAACAGCTGAGAAGTGAAATCTATATCATAATGTATGAAACAAATTTGGAAAATGCTTTATCGATTTCCTACTTCGTTGACTTTTATATGATCTTCTTACGACTATGTTGAAAACACCATAATCAATTTGTTCCCTATACGATGAAGTGCAAAAAAACAAACAAAGAAATAAAAATAGTGAAAACATACATAGGTAATATGCAACATAGGGCCTACACTGTCTTTATAGTCCCCTCTGGCAATTCCTACTCTCTAAAAAAAAATCGAGTGAAAATATTCACTCTTAAAGGAGTGAATACAAAAAAGAGTGAAATTAGAGTGAAATTGGAGTGAATTTTGAGTGAAAATGTTCATTTTCACTCATTCTGGAGTGACCTCAGGGATCACTCGAAGATTTTGGAGTGATCCCTGACGTCACTCTAAAACGAGTGAAAATGAACATTTTCACTCAAAATTCACTCCAATTTCACTCTAATTTCACTCTTTTTTGTATTCACTCCTTTAAGAGTGAATATTTTCACTCGATTTTTTTGGAGAGTATACTTTGCTTATTTTGCCCATAATTTGCATGTTAACAAATATTATGGATTAGATTCATTTCAAAGTTTATTTCATTTTTCGACAAAAACATATTTTGATTTCTTTGCATAGGCAACAGAGAATGAGGCTAATAAAACATTGTAAAATTATAAGACTATATACAATAGGGTTAAATGTGAGATTATATAGTATCAACTTCTTTTCTGAGGCCCCACTTTCTCGTTAGTGGCAGTTTTTAATGTTAATGTTGAGTTACGTGTTAGTGTTAAGCTGATAAATTGCAAGAATGGAAGAGAGGTGATGATTTGGTAGCCATTATTTGTGCCAAATATTGGTCTTGCACTGAGAATTATTCTTGTTTGTAGGTTTGTTTGTTATGATCCAGCGTACTCTAATTATGCCAACAAGAGCCCGTTTCCCAACCTTAACCTAAAGTTCTGCTAGGAATCACATTTGTCAAGAACCCCGCTAGACTATTATGGAACAGTAATATTTCTTCGATCGCCTTGAATCCTTTCATCATCCCATACAAGTTACGCAATACATAATGATATGTAGGGGTCATCCCACGAGACCGACACCCACGAGTTCGACATTGAAAACAGGTTTACAGTCCACGAGTCATACAGCCCATGAGGTCGACATTAGGCAAATACAGCCTATGAGTTCCACACTAGGTAGAAATAGCCCACGAGTTCGACAGATACAACACAAGTCTTTTATTGTGTCGGTCTCGTGGGCCTTGTTTGCTTGGTGTCGAACCCATGGGCTGTATGACTTGTAGGCTGTATGGCTCGTGTGTGTCGGTCTCGTGACGTGCACCCCAATCGTCGACAATCAATAGCCAGTAGGCCCTGTTGCATGGGTATAGGCATAGGCCTCCATTTTTCGCATAGTGCATATTGATATTTCACTTCATTTAATTTTACTTCAGTCGCATGACAATGTATCGTTACTGTAAGTTTACAATTATTGTAGTTCACTCTGTTCAATCCACATTGTTTTGTTTACATTATTCACTAAAGAAAGTGAAATGTACATTGTTACTGGCGAAAAATGGAAATACATTTGAATTCAATTGAATTGAATTGATTTGATTTAAAAAAAAAAAAGGATAGCGTGCATGCTCACGACGGAGAAGAAACAAGGAATCATTTCTAATTTTCCCGAACTATGAGAACCAGTCCATATTCAGCCCGGTCCCTTGTCATTACCATGCATCACTTACGACAAAGATTGATGGGACTGTAAGTGTGATTACCTCCGCGCCAAGGGAGGGAGGTTATGTTTTCGTTACCGTTGGTTTGTTTGTTAGATAGTTCTTTCGTTCGTTTGTCCGTGTGCAAAAAAACTCAAAAACTAGTGAACGGATTGAGATGAAACTTGCAGGAAAGGTTTAGAACGACACAAGTAACAAACGATTAACTTTTGGTAGTGATCCGAGAATTTTGGGGGAATTTATGAAGGATTTTTGATATTTTGGCAGGTAGGGTCAATGAACGTGGGAGTTCAGGCTGCGCGTATTTGAGGTTTGCATGCACGTACCAAAGTGCGTGCTCTAGTTTCTGCTAGGGCGAGGCGCGCGGTGCAGCTGAGGGTTTATGACGTAACAAAGTCTTCTACAATTGTATTTATATTGGGAAATCGGGTGGCTTTCAGCACACAATGCAGTACGTATGGGTGGAAATCACCGATCTCTGTGGAAGAACAAGATCAGTGCGGGTGGAAATGGGCTGCATGCTTGGCGGAGTCTGCGCTCTCAGAGTGCTTCTCTAGTTGTCATTGTTACACTGCGATTCGCAATGCAGTGGAGCAAGTGTCAACCCTCATCTGGACGAAAATCAGAGCTATGAGCAAAGTCACTATATAGCTTATACTCATATTCCTTGTCATGCTGGATCATGTATATTGCAGGTGAGGCAATGGGCGTGGAGGGAAATTTACTTGTTTTCATCAAGACCTTTGGTGAAAATGATATTCGAAATGTTTTAAGGAAAAAGATACAAAATGAGAAAATTATTGGTTATCTGCAATTTGAAGGATACATTTATTGTGTATCAACTGGCACTGGCGGTAGGTCGTAATAGACCGATTCTGTATAAAATGTATTCGTGTTAGTATGTAGTCTTGCATGTTTTGATTATGTACGGAATTTATATACTCGCAACAAACACAAAGCTTACCAGAGACTTGTCTTACCATGCAAAAACTTAGTGAATTCCTCCCTACTTAATGGGAGGTAAGAGACGAATGAAAATTAATGCTTCGTTGGATGTACGCAGAGACTCCAACCCCAAGCACCTTCTGATCTGGAGATTCTCCCGCCCGAAACCCCTAGCAAACGGGAGACTCCAAGTTGCTGTGTGCGAAGCGCGAAGTTCCTAGGGTTCTAGATGTTCTCTGGTGCTATCTAAGGCTTATTTTTTCAATATACGATAGCAATAAGTAAAAAATTCTTTCCACCGGGAGACACAGAGCCTGGGCGGGAGAAATCAAATCTCAAGCGGGAGAACGGGAGATTTTGCAAAAATGGGCTTTCGGCGGGAGATCTCCCGTCGAAAACGGGAGAGTTCGAGTCTCTGTGTACGAAAAGAAACATCGTAAATTACTAATATAATACATTACAGAAAGGTTCATTGATAGTTGATACACAGGGAGTCGTAGGCCCTACTAGAAAGTGGCTTCTTTGTTGCTAGCAATACTCTGATGCTTGAAACACTTGAAAGCAGGTGTGAATAGATTGCAATGTACATAATTATCAAGACGAGGCAAATATTGCTTATAAGACACGGGTTGTTGTTGTTGTTGTTGTTGTTGTTTTTGTAAAGATTGATCAGAATTAAGCGAACGCCGTCCGTCTAGGGACCAGACATTGAGGAACACTACACAATACTGTTAAGTTAATTTGTTAAAAGTTATTTGATTTTTTTTTCTTTCGCTGACGATTAAATATGGTGAATAAAGGTTTGGAAGTACATGTATACACCGTTATAGTCATGCAGGGATGTCGTTAACAGCCGGTAACCGGTAACATTTACCGCCTGTTCACTTGTTTCTTACCGGCTGTAATTCCTGTAGTTCCTAGCTTAGATCTAGATCTGGATACTAATCTGAAATTTCCTCGATTTTGGACCGCGCATTATAATCGGCCAATGTCGACGAAATCTCTTGCGATCGTCGTCCAGACTTCTCTATCTACGCGATCACGCATATGCGCATCGCAACTATCCCCAGGCCCAGCGAGCGGCCAAGCCCAACCCATACCCCTTCGTCCGATCCCATCCCTTACATGCGCGCGAGAAGTACTGTTGCACAGGCAGTGCACACAGATCATACAATAAAAATGAAGCTAGCTCGCTATAACTAAACTATGTAAGACCGACCAAGGAAACCTATACTAGTAGGCTATACACGTGTGTGTATTTGAGACAACGTACTCTTGGTTCTCGGATGCACAAATCGGCAATACAGTTGTGAAATCAGCTGAGTTTAGGCCACACACAGTATCACACAAGTTTCATGTACATGCCTCGGCGCCGCGTACGCGCGTATGGCCACGCTCGCTCCCTGCATTCAGGGATTTGCCGGCCCGGCGCATGTGGACGCCTATCGGCAACGATCGAAGCGGAGACCGGAGATCTTCTTCTTGGTAAATCCGCATAAGTTATAAACACGGCTCGACACTAACTGTGGCCCGGGGCCACAAAAAACGCACGTCGGGCCATCAAAAAAAGTGGGATGTATGTCTTTACTTTTGGAAATGTACAGGATGGGCGTAAATCCCCGGGGGGGGGGGGATGGGGGGATATATCCCCCCCCCCCCCACTTTTGAAGGAGGGGGGATGGCCTGTACAAATATCCCCCCGAAATTCTCCCAAGAAAAAGATGTAGGAACGAAAAAACAAACAAAAAGAAATGTGGCGATATCGATTTCAGCATGATGGATTATTGCGTAGCCTATAATCTAGGCGGAGAATGCAGTTATTCTCTTTGTAATTTGCTGTTAAGCTAAACGTATGATGCAGCGATGTAATTGTCTTGGCAAGCGATACATCTGATGCGGCGTAACTTCGAACAGTGGACGCAACTACCGCGTCCGCTACGCGATTTTTTTTTTCCCGTAACCCTAACGCGTCGAAATTGCCCATTGTGTCACTTGAGCAAAGACTATCAGTGTACAAGTTGGTTTTTGTACGCATGTGCGTGGACTTCGCAGTTAGGCGTTGAGTTCGTACTGTAACACAGTATATACAGAGTACCATTGGCATGGTCGTCTGCTAACCACAGAATCAGATTACAACGTGAGAATGGGACGCCGTCCTTCAACCAGAAACATAGCAACGGGTTTGTGTGTATGGGTATGTGTATGCGCGTGTGTGAGTGTGTGTTTGTGTGTGTGTGTGTGTGTGTGTGTGTGTGTGTGTGTGTGTTTCCACTTCACATGTCATCGCCATCGCGTTCGGCTTTGCCTTAGGTGGTATTTCTGTAGTTTTGTTCGCCGTCTACTGACACTTTTCCTGTGTCTCGCGAGACTTACGTTACTACGATGCATGCAAACTCGACGTCGTCATCAATATCTTGCAAAAAGTAAATTGGAAATCTAATTGAAGCTTGGAATAAATCATAATCAAAGTATTATATATACGTAGCGACACGTAGCGGTAGGTTAGTGAAGCAACCTTCTTTGTCAAATTTGTAATCTGCTATTTACATGTAGATTAACGTCTGTATATCTTTTCATTTTACTCATGTTTGTATTCTCATATACACTATAATATTGTATATCTTTTGTGTCATGTGTAATCTTTGAGTATTGTATTCACTGGTTTGTTATATTGTTATTTATACTCTTTGTTTGTACTCTCATACCCCGAGAGGGGGTCGAAAGAGTCAATAAAATTAACAAAATTCACAAATATTTAGGTCTACAGCTGCAGCGATTGCTATTGTTAACATTGATCATGTTTATTAAGCCCCACAAAATCAGATTCGAAGAGGACATTAGTTGGTCTTGGGTAACATGGATGAACTCCTAGGTTAATTTGGGTTTATCCTCCAACTTCATGATGATTCAGAAAGGCGCAGTATAGGCTCCTTTTTAGTTCAGGTTCATGTATATCAATTAAGGTATATGATTACATTCTCATGCAATAAAATTTTGATCGATGAAATCTCTCTATAAATATTTTAATTTAATCACCTTAAAAAAGGAATTTTGGATCGGCATTAAAAATCAAAACATGTACAAAACTGCTCTCACGGTATCACGGTTTGAATTGCTCTATCAATAATTTTTTGATGTTCACTTTATCATTGCCAACTCTATAGTCCTTCTCATCACTTACCATCGTCACCTCTACCACCACGACCATCACTGAAGGAAACCAAAAACCCAAAAGGAAATGTGGATTGAGTGAAAGCAGCAACATTAGTAGAACACATCAGTGAAAGTTTAAGGAAAATCGGGCAATCGATGCAAAAGTTATGAATTTTTTAAGTTTGGATGTTGGAACCACTGGATGCATGACATCATGTGTGGGCAACAACATAAAGAAAATATAAAGAAAACAAACATGTTTTCTTTTTTCTTGAGTAATGGAAGAGCATTTGATTAACCACTTTCAGAAAATATAGGGGGAATGATACCCTTAACATAAGTCAGTATCAATTAAGTTGATGGAATGTATGATTTCGTTGATTTTTTTGGGTGGAATTCTCTTCATATTTTCTTTACATTGTTGCCCATCATGGTCTCTAGTAGTCTCTTTATTCAGTGATTACAACACAAAAAATATAAAAAACGAAAAACTTTGCATCGATTGTCCGATCTCAAACTTTCACTGATGTATAATGCTAATGTTGCTGCGTTCACTTAATCTATATTGGTCTTTGAGTTTTGGTTTCCTTTGATATCAACCAATCATCACTACCATCATTACTTTTATTAGATTACCATGCACGACCATAAACATCATTGCTATCATTTCACAACTGGATATCATCTTATCATCGTCACCACGATTATCACTCGTATTACCATCGTATACATATCACCACAAGCAATATATCTTCCACCACTATCAATACTTTTTTCCATGTCATCAATCCATCAACAACAACTTCACGAAATCTCTTTCAAAGTTTTCAGCATCATCATCATTATCATAAGTCTAAATAAGAATTGCGACTGCCAATATATTCATACTCGATCCCTCCCTCCAATGCCCACATGGCCTATTAGCACCCGTAATTGAAATGATGAAGAGAAACGATTGAATATTAAAACACTGATTTGTTGGTTTGTTTGTTTGTTTGTTTGTAAGAACACTAGCCGCATTCACAAAATAGCTGGTTAGGGTGGGATTTCACGGAGCACGCGAACGATTTGCGAAGGACGCGAATGACAAAATCCAACATTCGGAAAAGTTTTTCTCCGAATGTGTTCCGACAATGAAGCCGAAAACTATTCTTGCGCAATTTGCGCGAAGTTTCCACGACGTATGTGCGAATGTCGTGTGTATCATTGCTAAAGTACAGCATGTTACGTACACGAAGAACACGCGACGGAAATGCGAACAACGAAAAATGTTCAATAATCATGGGAGAAAATGTACCCAAGGAGTGGTGGAAGCTGTCTTAAGTTGATTTTTTTTTGTTCCTCTATTCTCCTTTCTTTTTCTCTCATTTCTCTATCGTGTGCTTGCCTACATTTTTTTTTCCTAGGACCTATCTCCACTAGTAAAGCATTTCATTTTTTTTTTGCAGTTCCTCTAACACATAATCTCTATATGCAGTTCAAATGAAATTTTGCATACTTTAGATTAATATAATTATTAAGTTTATTCTGCGATTTTTTTTGTATATCAAACATGTCTTTTTCTTTGGTAGTCTTTAATTTCTTTTGTTACTGTAGTTGTTAATGATTGTTTGATGTTTAGATGTATGGTACGATTTTTATTTGTAGAAAACGTATAGGTCATACATCCCCAAACGTGCGCCAAACATTCGCGAGAATGTCTCAAAAGGTACGCGAACAGTTTGCGATTACGTCGTAAAATGATCGGAAAAACTTCGCAGATTTCGCGTAACATACGCGAGACATTCTCCAAAGTTTCGGAGTCTGTTTGGGGTTTCACGAACATTTTGCGAACACCGCGCGTGTCTTGCGAAGGTCTTGCGCATATGACGAGGCTTTAAAGACACTTTCGAGAAACAATTCACGAGCAAATCACGACCAAGTGTGCGGAAAAGGTTCGCAAAAAATTTCAAACTTTTTTAAAATCATCGCCGAAGTAAAAACGACATTCGCGAACAATTGACGACGCTTCCGAACCCTCACGTTCGTTTGGCGATCTTTTGCAGACTAAAATACGAATGCTGGATTTTGCCATTCGCGTCCTTCGCAAATCGTTCGCGTGCTCCGTGAAATCCCACCCCGAGCGCGCTCCAAAACTCGAGAGTTCTTGTTATACTCGCAACTTTTTATAAACTTCATGATCGATATATTATAGAAACAAACACCAGGCTTTATTTGGTATCAGATTCCCAGGTGGGTTCATGACTTTAAATGTGTATAAACCATTTGTTGTCGACTGACACCCAAAAAGGGAAGACATGCGTGATTTGTTGTCTCGAAGTCGTGCAGTATCGTACACATAAAAAGTGATGAGATATTAGAGCTGTGATAGAAGTTTACCAGTATATGAAGTTTATCAATATCAGCATAGCCATAATTATGTTTACTCTGTGAGAGAGAGAGAGAAAAAAAATCAAACCCACAGCTCCGATTCTCAAGTAAAACACATTTGTAGAAGAGATTTGAAACGATCGTTTTATAGTGTGTTATTTGGCACAAAATAATTTCACTTATTTTTAATAATATTAATCGATAATAATATTAATCGATAACCAAATGAAAATCAATTTGCCCGATATTAGCCAAATATAAGATCTTTTCATTAAGTTGGAGCAACGAGCAGTAGTTCAGAGTCACAGAGGCTACTTTCGAGTTTTTATGAAATACATTCATAGGAAACTGATAACTATAAGTTTGAACGATGATAGCATCCAAAATATCATGGTTACAGTTCGTTATTGAGAAGGTTCGTTATTCAGAAGGTTCTTTATTCCGAAGGTTCGTTCTTCCAAAGATTCGTTATTCCGAAGGTTAATTATTCCGAAGTTTCGTTTTCCAAAGGTTAATTAATCCGAAAATGAAACAAAGCTCGTTATTCCGAAGGTTCGTTACAGACCCAATTTCATTGTCGGATCAATGAACCTTCGGAATAAAGAAACCTATTATATTTTCGGATTAGCGAATCTTCGGAATAACTAACCTGCGAAAGAACGTCACAAATGTTCGGAATAACATACCCTATTTGATTTTCGGATTAACGAACCTTCGGAATAACGAATATCCGAAACACGCAAATACTTAGAGGTTTGTTAACCCTAAATTCAAGAAAGGTTCGTTAATCCGAATATTTGTGACGTTATTCCGAAGGTTCGTTAGTCCGAAAATAAAAGGTCGTTTATTCGAAAATGAAATAAGGTTCATTATTCCGAGATTCGTTAATCCCAAAATCAAACAAGGTTCTGGAACGGGTCATAAGACTTTTTTTGAACGTTCTTAAAACGTTTTCAAACGTTCTAGAGGGTTTTCAAAAGTTATCTGGATGTCTTTAACGTCCAAACGTTTTTCTGTCGGTCCTTAAAACTTTAGAAAGTTATTTTAGTGTTATCTTACCGTTAAAAAAAACGTTTTTATAACGTCCGATTGAAACGTTTAAATACGTCGAAAACCTTCCACCAGAAGACGTTCTGAAAAAGTTTTGACAAAACGTTCAAATAACGAACTTGGAATGTTTCAAGAACGTTTACAAAACGTCTTTGTGTTAGCTGGGTTAAGACGTAAAATTCAAGTCAGTTTTGAGACGTATTATTCACTTCATATTTACGACGTATTAGTGAAATAAAATTTACTCTGCTTTGCAACCTATTTACCACGTCATATTAATGACGTGACGTTAAATTTACGTCAGTTTTGAGACGTCTTTGTGACTTCATATAATAAGGCCTACGAATTATAACTTTATAGAATTATATCAGTTTGCGACATATGCTGTCGTCAGAACGACGACAATTTCACGTCAGTCAACTGTCAAAAATAAGATTTTTTTTTACTCAAATGGAAGACATAGAGAGACGTCATTATATAGACTTATAGAAAGGCGTAATAACTCTCGTTTGTTTGCGGTAAATAAGCAGAGTAAACAGACGCTATTTAGACGTCTCAAACTGACGCCAATAAGCCGTATTGTTGTTTGAAGATATCTAAAAGACGTCGTGTTTGTGACGTCTTTCTGACGTCTGGTTGGTTATACGAAGACGTTGCAAAGACGTGTAGATTACTAATTTAAAGTCTTATAGACGTTAATAAACACAGATACTTGACATCATATAAACGTTTCAAACTGACGTGAATATGTCGTATTTTTCAAACTGACGTCAATATGTCGTATTTTTGCTCAAATAAAAGTTGTCCCAAAGATGTCATTGGCGGTCATTAGATTCGTCGAAATGACGTGTAAATCACAATTCTAAAGACAAGATTTACGTCAGAATAACGTCATGAGCACGTCATCTACACGTTAATTCATGCCTTTTTGATGTATATTGGAAAAGAAAAAAGGAAGACGTCTGAAAGACGCCCTTTTCACGAAAACTATGTAAACAAAGAAAATGGACGTGATTTTGACGTCATTTTTTTGATCGTGGGCGGTTAAGGTCTAATAAAGCGCATGTGAGTACCGCAAAGTACAACCATGATACAAATCTGGGTCCTAGCTGACATTTGGACGTTTCTAAACGTTCTTGAAACGTTCCGAGTTCGTTACTTGGACGTTTTGTCAAAACATTTTCAGAACATCATTTTTCTGGAAGGTTTTCGACGTATTCAAAACGTTTCAATTGGACGTTATAAAAACGTTTTTTTAATCGTTAAAATAACAAGAAACCTTTCTAATTTTTTCAGGACCGACAAAAAAACGTTTGGTCGTATAGACATCTAGATAACTTTTGAACAAAAAAGTCTTATGACCCATTCCAGAACCCTGTTTGATTTTTGGATTAACGAACCTTCGCAATAACGAACCCTATTTCATTTTCGAATAAACGAGCCTTTGGAATAGAAACCCTGTTTTATTTTCGGACTAACGAACCTTCGGAATATGTCACAAATGTTCGGATTTACGAACCTTTCTTGAATTAAGGGTTAACAAACCTCTAAGTATAGGGAATTTGTGTGTTTCGGATATTCGTTATTCCGAAGGTTCGTTAATCCGAAAATCAAAAAGGGTATGTTGATCCGAACATTTGTGGCGTTATTTCGCAGGTTTGTTATTCAGGAGGTTCGTTTGTCCGAAAAAATAGGGTTCGCTTTCTGAAGGCTCGTTTATTCGAAAATGAAATAGGGTTCGTTATTCCGAAGGTTCGCTAATCCGAAAATAAAATAGGGTTCGTTATTCAGAAGGTTCATTGATCCGACAATGAAATAGGGTCCATAACGAACCTTCTGAATAAAGAACCTTTGGAAAACGAAACTTCGGAATAACGAATCTTTGGAATAACGAACCTTCGGAATAAAGAACTTTCTGAATAACGAACCTTCTCAATAATGAACTGTAACCATGATATTTTGGGTGCTATCATCGTTCAAACTTATAGTTATCAGTTTCCTATGAATGTATTTCATACAAACTCGAAAGTAGCCTCGGTGACTCTGAACTAATGCTCGTTGCTCCAACTTAATTAAAAGGTCTTAAATTTGGCTAATATCGGGCAAAATGATTTTCATTTGGTTGTCGATTAATATCATTGAAAATAAGTGAAATTATTTTGTGCCAAATAACACATTATAAAACGATCGTTTCAAATCTCTTCTACAAATGTGTTTTACTTGAGAATCGGAGCTGTGGGTTTGATTCTTTCTCTCTCTCTCTCTCTCTCTCTCTCTCTCTCTCACCTAGTAAACATATGGCTATGGTGATATTGATAAACTTCATATACTGGTAAACTTCTATCACAGCTCTAATATCTCATCACTTTTTATGTGTACGATACTGCACGACTTCGAGACAACAAATCACGCATGTCTTCCCTTTTTGGGTGTCAGTCGACAACAAATGGTTTATACACATTTAAAGTCATGAACCCACCTGGGAATCTGATACCAGTTAAAGCCAGGTGTTTGTTTCTATAATATATCGATCATGAAGTTTATAAAAAGTTGCGAGTACAACAAGAACTCTCGAGTTTTGGAGCGCGCTCGGTAACCAGCTATTTTGTACGTGTGAATGCGGCTACTTGTTCTTACAAACAAACAAACAAACAAATCAGCGTTTTAATATTCAATCGTTTCTCTTCATCATTTCAATTACGGGTGCTAGGCCATGTGCGCACTGGAGGGAGGGATCGAGTATGAATATATTGCCAATCGCAATGCTTATTTAGACTGATGATAATGATGATGATGCTGAACTTGAACTTTGAAAGAGATTTCGTGAAGTTGTTGTTGATGGATTGATGACATGGAAAAAAAGTATTGATAGTGGTGGAAGATATATTGCTTGTGGTGATATGTATACGATGGTAATACGAGTGATAATCGTGGTGATAAGATGATATCCAGTTGTGAAATGATAGTAATGATGTTTATGGTCGTGCATGGTAATCTAAAAAGCAATGATGGCAGTGATGATTGGTTGATATTAAAGGAAACCAAAACACAAAGACCAATATGGATTAAGTGAACGCAGCAATATTAGCATTATACATCAGTGAAAGTTGAGGAAAAATCGGGCAATCGATGCAAAGTTTTTAATTGTTATATTTTTTGTGTTGTGATCACTGAATAAAGAGACTACTAGAGACCAAGATGGGCAACAATGTAGAGAAAATATGAAGAGAATTCCACAACAACAACAAAAAATCGATAAGATTATACATTCCATCAACTTAATTGATACTGACATAATTTACGTTAAGGGTAGTAATCATTCCCCCTACTTTCTGAAAGTGGTTAATCAAATGCTCTTCCATTACTCAAGAAAAGTGAAAACATGTTTGTTTTCTTTATATTTTCTTTATGTTGTTGCCCACACATGATGTCATGAATCCAGTGGTTCCAACATCCAAACTTAAAAAATTCATAAATTTTGCATCGATTGCCCGATTTTCCTTAAACTTTCACTGATGTGTTCTACTAATGTTGCTGCTTTCACTCAATCCACATTTCTTTTAGGGTTTTGGTTTCCTGCAACGATGGTCGTGGTGGTAGAGGTGACGATGGTAAGTGATGAGAAGGACTATAGTGTTGGCAATGATAAAGTGAACATCAAAAAATTATTGATAGAGCAATTCAAATCGTGCTAGAGCAATTTTGCACATGTATGGACTGGGAAAATGAATTAATTTTGATGGAAATAGCACATCTTTTGAGTTTTAAATGCCGATCCAAAATGCCTTTTTGAAGCTGATTAAATATTTATAGAGAGCTTTCATCGATCAAAATCGATGATTACTAGCTCCCCCCCCCCACCGCCTCCCGCAGTTTTTCTTCCCTCCCCCATCTTCATCATGGATTTTATTGCATGAGAATGTAACCATGTACGTTGATATAATGAACCTGAACTAAAAAGGAGCCGATACTACGCCTTTCTAAATCATTGTGAAGTTGGAGAGGATAAACCCAAATTAACCCAGGAGTTCATCCATGTTACCCAAGACCAAGTGCCCTCTTCGAATCTGGTTTTGTGGGGCTTAATAAACATGATCAATGTTAACAATAGCAATCGCTGCAGACCTATATATTTGTGAATTTTGTGAATTTTATTGACTCTTTCGACCCCCTCTCGGGGTATGAGAGTAGCAAACAAAGAGTATAAATAACAATATACCAGTGAATACAATACTCAAAGATTACACATGACACAAAAGATATACAAGATTATAGTGATGGGAATACAAACATGAGTAAAATGAAAATATATACAGACGTTAATCTATATGTAAATAGCAGATTACAAATTTGACAAAGTAAGGTTGCTTCACTAACCTACCGCTACGTGTCGCTACGTATATATAATACTTCGATTATGATTTATTCCAAGCTTCAATTAGATTTCCAATTTACTTTTTGCAAGATATTGATGACGACGTAGAGTTTGCATGCATCCTAGTAACGCAAGTCTCGCGAGACACAGGAAAAGTGTCAGCAGACGGCGAACAAAACTACAGAAATACCACCTAAGGCAAAGCCGAACGCGATGGCGATGACATGTGAAGTGGAAACACACACACACACACACACACACACACACACACACACACACAAACACTCACACACGCGCATACACATACCCATACACACAAACCCATTATGTTTCTGGTTGAAGGACGGCGTCCCATTCTCACATTGTAATCTGATTCTGTGGTTAGCAGACGACCATGCCAATGGTACTCTGTATATACTGTGTAACAGTACGAACTCAACGCCTAACTGCGAAGTCCACGCACATGCGTGCAAAAACCAACTTGTACACTGATAGTCTTTGCTCAAGTGACACAATGGGCAATTTCGACGCGTTAGGGTTACGGGAAAAAAAAAATCGCGTCCGCTACTGTAGGCGCCACGATCGGTGGTGGTTTTTTTTCCGTGTAAGAAGACTGCCACCGATTTAAAAAAAAAAGAAAACAACGACAAACAACTGGATCATAGGCAGTGTATTCACGCGCATCCACTGTTCCTAGACTCGTCGCATCAGACCAGCTGCATCCCCACCTAGGTTATAGGCTACATACTGTAATGCATGAGCCATGACGTTCGCACGCCCGCCTCGTGACGAGAGCATACTGCTGAACAGTGCTAGCAGCGCTCGCGTACTTCTCTCGCACGCCAATGCATGTAGAGCAATATCGACCGTAATACATGCTTCGGATGTTGAACTACTATAGTAGCCACACAACCAAATGGCAACCAGCTGCATGCAACCAGGGAGGTGCTCTTCCCACCTCCTTGATGCAACACAGTCTCTAGGGCCATGGACGTAGGCGTGAACGAGTGCACCATGCCGAGCGCGATACGACTCACGTCGAGCTCCGCATGAGTTACCCAAAGATCTTGATAACAAACGAGTTCGTTAACAGCCTTGTACGAGTTTCAGTCGTAGGAATTGCAACACATTTACCGTCTCCATATTGGCAGTGATTTTGCTCAGTTATAGTATAATTCGTTTGCCTCCAGAAAAAAACAAAAGGAACGGGTGTCGATTCCCATATTTTGCCACATGCAAGTACCTCCTTTAATCTAATGAACATTGCTTTAGATTAATGGTTCAGACCTATTAACCAGATTTCTTTTTGTTTTCATGGGAGATGTGCAAAAAACACAAGAAAGTTCAACTGTTAACAACCATACATCAATAGATTAATACAAGACAAGTTTATTCGCAGCTAACATAAACATTCATCTCACGAACAGAAAAATGGATTCTTTAATCCCTAATTAAACAATCCCACAGAAAAGGCAAGACATTTTAACAGCTTGCCAGAATAGTACGAAAAGATTTTCACTTTTTTTTTTCCAGTGAATAGGACCTACTTGGAATTGAGTACTGAAACGGATATTGTACCTTACCAAATCATTTTCACACGTTGGTAAGAATGTGTAAAACCTGAAGTGTGCCGTGATCCAGAATGAATTTTACAACTGCATTTATGAGCCTGTTATGTTGTTGGAAAATAACGTTGCTTATCATGTCATTGTGCTCAGTAGAGGCCAGATATATGAAGCCATTAACTTGACAAAGATGGAAAAATGGTGAGCAAAATAAATAGAACTATCTCCACGAAAAGGAAGGGCTGAACTCATTTTGATTTCTGCAAATATGAATGATGTTTAAATGGTAATAAAATATACAAAAGAATCTTTAAGAAAAAATCTCAGGAAATCATTCAAATTGTCGGCATCATATGCCCAATTATGTTTGAACTTTCAAAGGCTACAGTATGTTAACATCTGATAGACCTGGGCTTCAGAAGTGCTCTGATATGTAGGCCTATGTTGCGAGATTTATAGTTAGTAAACGTTGGGTTGTCTTCAATTAAAGTACGGTTTGCTTAATCTATTCCTGTGAGGTAACTGAAGTTAAAAGGTAAAATTTCCTTCAATACGAGATGAACTTTCAAGTTTTCAATCTCCGCCTATACGGTCCTTATACAACCTTGCGTTTCTGATAATGTTTATTGTTTACTCTCCAAAGGAATGGGGTTAGACATAAAAGATAATATTCTATATGGTCGATTGGAATTACGGAACCTAATTATGTTATTAGAGTCCACAAAGATTGTCATAGAGACACATATGGAGAAAAAACTGTGCTTGTTTGTTTAACCTTGTTTGCTTTGTTACTGTTTTATGTTAAGGTTTTAAAGACATAATGTACAAAACTGATCTCGCGGAATAAATTTATTCAGGTGAATAAAACTATATATTCACCTTTATCCAGCAATTTGTTCTCAATAGTGTTTTGATCAGAGGAAAACTAGTGTGTTAGTTGTCGCATGTCACAAGTTATCCCGGGTTACATGAAGAGCTGTCACTATACCTTGCCACTACAACTCGACTTCTGTGGAAACCGTTCTTCGTTATTCTGCATGCCAAGTACCATTATATCCCCCCCCCCCCCCAAAAAAAAAAGCGCAAGCGCGCGAAACCGAGCGCTTTAAAAGTTCAATCATGTGCAGTGGATGAAGTTGTCTCCCCAAGCAATTCCCGAGATGAGGTCAAATCTCGAACTTTCTTTATGGAAAATTGGACAACTACCGCCAGAATTATGCACCGGATCGCTGAATTGCAATCATAAATATGCCAAAAGCTACTGGGTCCCTTTCGATAGACTTTGTACACTTTTGAGATTGACGTTCTATTTCCTTATATTTATCAAAGAGTGTGCAGCAGATCTTTCACTTACAAAAGCTCCCTCATAATATATGCAGAGGCGTCGATGGAAGGGGAGGGGGATGGTTCCCCCATAAAAGTACTGGGGACAAACAGATCATTTTGCTCCTCCTTGTAACCCCCCGAGACGTGGAAATGTTCTTACTTTTTTTGATAGGAGACTGTCTAAATATTTCACCCAAAGATGGCTGAATTTCAATTCTGAAAATACAAAATCTCCTTCGCGTAAGAGGGGGATAGGCCTAACCCCTCCCATACCCTCCCCGTTCAACCATTTCTACTTAGTACACTTTAGATTGACAGATTTCAAAATGTTTCATCCAAAGTGTGCACCAGGTCTGTTACTTCAGTTTAAAGAAATGCAAATGTTCCTTGGGTGGAAGGAGATATCTAGATACTTTCAATTAACGGAGGATCCCCCCCCCTAAAAAAAATAGTATACACTTCTGGGATTGAAATTTCCCCAGATTACATCATAAATGTGTTTACGAGATATTTGTTGCTGCCAGTAATTGCCAGCATTTGCGCCCGGTGCGCCCCCACCCCCTTATTTTTCAAAGCGAAAAAAATACCGCTACAAACGGCAGTTTTTGGACTGTAAGATGTCAAAATTTTCAAGCTCGCTCGCATCAGGGAGATGGGAAGAGAAACACCTCCCTGCTCGCATTTAATCGTTATGTCATTCTCCTGATGTTGCTGCCGGTAATATTGCCAGCAGTTGCGCCCGGTGCGCCCCCACCCCCTTAATTTTCTAAGCGAAAAAAGTACAGCTACAAACGGTAGTTTTTGGACTGTAAAATGTCAAAATTTCAAGCTCGCTCGCTTTACTCGCTCGGATTGAATCGTCATGCCATTCTCCTGATGTTGTTGCCGGGTAATTGCCAGCAGTTGCCCCCGGTGCGCCCCCCCCCCCCCTCTTATTTTTCAAAGCGAAAAAAATACCGCTACAAACGGCAGTTTTTGGACTGTAAGATGTCAAAATTTTCAAGCTCGCTCGCATCAGGGAGGTGGGAAGACAAACACCTCCCTGCTCGCATTTAATCGTTATGTCATTCTCCTGATGTTGCTGCCGGTAATATTGCCAGCAGTTGCGCCCGGTGCGCCCCCACCCCCCCCCCCCCCCTTAATTTTCTAAGCGAAAAAAGTACAGCTACAAACGGCAGTTTTTGGACTGTAAAATGTCAAAATTTCAAGCTCGCTCGCTTTGCTCGCTCGGATTGAATCGTCATACCATTCTCCTGATGTTGCTGCCGGGTAATTGCCAGCAGTTGCGCCCGGTGCGCCCCCCCCCCCCTTATTTTTCAAAGCGAAAAAAAATATAGCTACAAACAGCAGTTTTGGGACTGTAAGATGTCAAAATTTTCAAGCTCGCTCGCATCAGGGAGATGGGAAGAGAAACACCTCCCTGCTCGCATTTAATCGTTATGTCATTCTCCTGATGTTGCTGCCGGTAATATTGCCAGCAGTTGCGCCCGGTGCGCCCCCACCCCCTTAATTTTCTAAGCGAAAAAAGTACAGCTACATACGGCAGTTTTTGGACTGTAAAATGTCAAAATTTTCAAGCTCGCTCGCTTCGCTCGCTCGCATTTAATCGTCATGCCATTCTCCTGATGTTGCTGCCGGGTAATTACCAGCAGTTGCGCCCCGTTGCGCCCCCCCCCCCCTTATTTTTCAAAGCGAAAAAGATAGAGCTACAAACGGCAGTTTTGGGACTGTGAATGTCAAAATTTTCAAGCTCGCTCGCATTTAATCGTTATGTCATTCTCCTGATGTTGCTGCCAGTAATTGTCAGCAGTTGCGCCCGGTGCGCCCCCACCCCCTTAATTTCCTAAGCGACAAAAATATAGCTACAAACTGCCGTTTTTGGACTGTACAATGTCAAAATTCATGATCGCGTTCATGATCTTCAGTGTAAAAATTAAGACAAGAAGTTTCTCTAAATGATACCATTTTACAGGCAAAATTGTTCAATAATAATCTACATAAAATGTACTGCTACCTTAAACATGTTGGACTGTTTCAAGTCGATAGAATACGCCAAAAAAAAAAATGAATCAAATTGCACCATTTACAACATCAATATGCAAAAAGTTCTCACTGTGGGAGGGGGAAACCCCCTCCCACACCCTCCCCCCTCGCTCGCATCTCTCACATCTAACTCGCATCATCTCCTCGCATCTCCTCGCATCTAACCGCCCTAAGATCAAATCCTGGCTACGCCGGTGATAGGCCCCACTATTTAGTAGGCCTTCACAGTGATGTCGCACAGGCGGAGCAAGAGCTGAAATACCACGATGTAGTCATTCAAATATCTATGAATATTTCTTTTTCTTACTTGTTTTTTTATAGGAAAAAAAATCCAAAATTTTACCAAAAGTGTGCACCAGATTGCTGAATTTGAGGTCTGAAAATGCCAAATTTTCCTCGTGTGGGAGGGGGATACCCCCCTCCCACACCATCCCCCAGGCCGCTCCGCTCCCTCACACAGATATTCAAACTCAAAGTCCCTCCCCTACCCCCCATCATTAAAACGGAACGATGCCCCTGTGGTGATTGCTTCACTGACTTTAATCAAGAAAATTGAAGAATACAATTAATTGCTACAGGAAAATATCTACTACGTTATTCAAGAAATGGATATCCTTATTAGCATTTTATTGAATTTACTTGGGCACAGGGCTGCGCTACGTTTCTGAAAGGGGGGGGGGGCAAAATCGCCTGTCAGTCAAGAAGAAAGAACATCAAAAGATAAGAGAAACAACAACAAAAAAGTCTTCATACTTTTAAGGTCTGATTTTCCGCCGAAAGTCGGCTGACAAGAAAAAAACAAACAAACAAACAAAAACAAGAACAAAAAGTCGTCATATTTTTGCTGCCACTTCCCTCCCACTTTGCATGGAAAAGAGTGGGACATTTGATCCCTGTAAAGTGTGTGTGTGGAGCTTGCCCCCCCCCCCCCCGGCTGCGCCGGTCCGGTTATGGGCTTGTAATCGTGGTGATGGTGACTATCGCCAATCATCCCCCCCCCCCCCCACTCCTCAGTACGGATTTACGCCGTTGATGAACAGCGGTAACAATCGGCTCCGTACGATGACAAAATAAATGTCTGATATTTGCTTTTATGTTCGAAAGTAAGTAGCAATGACATTCAGCTCCGGAAGATGCTAAAATTAATGTTGAATGTTTGCTTTTACGTTCGAAGTGAATATCATTAATATTCTGCTCCATACGATGCTAGAATAACTGTCGGGTGTTTGCTTTTAAATTTCGAAATGAATAGCAGTGACATTTAACTGCGTTCGATGTTGAAATTAATGTTTAATGTTTGCTCTACATTCGGAAATGAATAACAATAGCATTCAACTCCGTACGATGATGGAATAAATGCCTGATGTTTGCTTTTACGTTCGAAAGTAAATAGCAATAACATTCAGCTCCGGAAGATGCTGAAATAAATGTCGGATGATCCTTTTGACGTTCGGAAATGAATAACAATAATATTTAACTCCGTACGATGACAGAATAAATGTCTGATATTTGCTTTTAAGTTCGAAAGTAAATAGCAATAACATTCAGCTCCGGAAGATGCTAAAATTAACGTTGCATGTTTGCTTTGGCGTTCGGAAATGAATAACAATAGTATACAACACCATACGATGATAAAATAAATGCCGGATGTTTGATTTTACGTTCGAAAGTAAATAGCAATAACGTTCAGCTACGGAAGATTCTAAAATAAATGTCGTATGATCTCTTGACGTTCGGAAATGAATAACAATAATATTCAACTCCGTACGATGACAAAATAAATGTCTGATATTGCTTTAAGTTCGAAAGTAAATAGCAATGACATTCAGCTCCGGAAGATGCTAAAATAAATGTCAGATGATTGCTTTTACGTTCGGAAGTGAATAGCACTAATATTCTGCTCCATACGATGCTAAAATAACTGTCGGGTGTTTGCTTTTAAATTTCGAAATGAATAGCAGTGACATTTAACTGCGGTCGATGGTAAAATTAATGTTTAATGTTTGCTCTACATTCGGAAATGAATAACAATGGCATTCAACTCCGTACGATGATGGAATAAATGCCTGATGTTTGCTTTTACGTTCGAAAGTAAATAGCAATAAACATTCAGCTCCGGAAGATGCTGAAATAAATATCGGATGATCCTTTTGACGTTCGGAAATGAATAACAATAATATTTAACTCCGTACGATGACAGAATAAATGTCTGATATTTGCCTTTAAGTTCGAAAGTAAATAGCAATGACATTCAGCTCCGGAAGATGCTAAAATTAATGTTGAATGTTTGCTTTGGCGTTCGGAAATGAATAACAATAGTATACAACACCGTACGATGATAAAATAAATGCCGGATGTTTGCTTTTACGTTCGAAAGTAAATAGCAATAACGTTCAGCTACGGAAGATTCTAAAATAAATGTCGTATGATCTCTTGACGTTCGGAAATGAATAACAATAATATTCAACTCCGTACGATGACAAAATAAATGTCTGATATTTGCTTTTATGTTCGAAAGTAAGTAGCAATGACATTCAGCTCCGGAAGATGCTAAAATTAATGTTGAATGTTTGCTTTTACGTTCGGAAGTGAATATCATTAATATTCTGCTCCATACGATGCTAGAATAACTGTCGGGTGTTTGCTTTTAAATTTCGAAATGAATAGCAGTGACATTTAACTGCGTTCGATGTTGAAATTAATGTTTAATGTTTGCTCTACATTCGGAAATGAATAACAATAGCATTCAACTCCGTACGATGATGGAATAAATGCCTGATGTTTGCTTTTACGTTCGAAAGTAAATAGCAATAACATTCAGCTCCGGAAGATGCTGAAATAAATGTCGGATGATCCTTTTGACGTTCGGAAATGAATAACAATAATATTTAACTCCGTACGATGACAGAATAAATGTCTGATATTTGCTTTTAAGTTCGAAAGTAAATAGCAATAACATTCAGCTCCGGAAGATGCTAAAATTAACGTTGAATGTTTGCTTTGGCGTTCGGAAATGAATAACAATAGTATACAACACCATACGATGATAAAATAAATGCCGGATGTTTGATTTTACGTTCGAAAGTAAATAGCAATAACGTTCAGCTACGGAAGATTCTAAAATAAATGTCGTATGATCTCTTGACGTTCGGAAATGAATAACAATAATATTCAACTCCGTACGATGGCAAAATAAATGTCTGATATTTGCTTTTAAGTTCGAAAGTAAATAGCAATGACATTCAGCTCCGGAAGATGCTAAAATAAATGTCAGATGATTGCTTTTACGTTCGGAAGTGAATAGCACTAATATTCTGCTCCATACGATGCTAAAATAACTGTCGGATGTTTGCTTTTAAATTTCGAAATGAATAACAGTAACATTTTAACTGCGGTCGAAAGGTAAAATTAATGTTTGATGTTTGCTTTGACGTTCGGAAATGAATAACAATAGTATTCAACTCCGTACGATGATAAAATGAATGCCGGATGTTTGCTTTTACGTTCGAAAGTAAATAGCAATAACATTAAGCTGCGGAAGATGCTAAAATGAATGTCGAATGATCCCTTTGACGTTCGGAAATGAATAACAATAATATTCAACTCCGTACGATACTTAAATAAATGTCGGATGTCTGCTTTTTCTTTCGAAAGTAAATAGCAATAACATTCGGCTCCGGAAGATGCCAAAATAGATGTTAGATGTTTGCTTTTAGGTTTGGAAGTGAATAGCAGTAATATTCTGCTCCATACGATGCTAGAATAAATGTCGGATGTTTGCCTTTAAATATGGAAATAAATAACGGTAATATTTTGTTCCGTACGATGCTAAAATAAATAACAGATTGTTGGTTTTACATTTGGAAATGATTAACGGTATCAATCGGCTCAATTAGATGCTAAAATAAATAGCGGATGTTTGCTTTCACGTTCGGAAATGAATAATGATAACATACAGCTCCGTATAAAGATGCTAAAATGAATGTCGGTTGTTTGCTTCTACATTTGAAAATGATTAACGGTGACATTCGGCCCGTAAGGTGTTAAAATACTAGTAAATGCTGGATGATTGCTTTTACAATCAGAAATGAATAACTGTAACTTTCGGTTCTTTACAATGCTAAAACAAATGTCGGATGTTTACAAATGTCTGCAAATGCTCCCATTGTCTCATTTCAAACGCAAGTTTTGACCACCTAAAGATGCATCAACTTTTATGATAATCTATAAGCCTATTTGCTAAATCTTAGAACTCAGAATAACGTTAAGATGATTGATTTTTGTATTCATTTATTTTAGACATGGGTACCTATATCACTTCAGTAATACTAAATATTTATTTTTCTATGTTTAGAAGGACCGATTCAGTTTTTCTTATGTTTTACTTGATTTTTATTTTTCGGGCCAACAGATCTTACTTTCTGGCCACCAAAAAATTAAAATCAATGATTTTGGTGGCCGATCGGGCCACCAAAAATAAAAGTTAGTGTGGAGCCCTGTTATAATTTTTCCTAACATACATGTATGAAGCATTGTAGATAAATTGAAGATTTTATGATGATTTCTCTGTTAGTCTGTTGCAAGTTACAAAATGAAGTAAATGAGAAATCATAAAAATCAAGCTTGTTAACCCTAAGTCTCAAGTGAAAAAAGTAGGCCCTGCCCATTACTTAGTATACATCTACATGTATTCAACAAATATGAAGGGAGAATAAGTATGCATCATCTCAGTTTAATTAGAAATTAAAATGAAAATAATGGTAAAAGAAGTAAAACTGATTATTGACTTTTCTTGATATCATTGGCAAGTCAACAATGAAGGCTGGTGAGATAGTTATGATTGTTTGCAATAAGCATGAACAGTATGTGTGTTGATTACACAATATGCATAATACAAGGTAAGAAAAAAGTTCTTCAAATTTTCTTCTTAGGTATGCACCAGATTGCACAATTTCAAGTGAAAAATCCCAAAAGCTCCCACACCCTCCCCCCCCCCCCCCCCCCAACGGTCGCTTCGCTCCCTCGCAATGGTCTTACCGCCTATCAAATCAAAATTACCTTCTTTATAAAAATTTACAAACACCCTGGTCATGTATCAACAAAAGCACAATTAGGCGTAAATTCAGATTCACTTGTAACTTTAATACAGTTAAAAAACAATTTAACAAAAAAACAATAAATACGATAAAAAAAGATGAAGAAGAGTGAGTGAAAAATAAATGCTTCCAATGAAATTGCCATTGCTTCGGTTCTGAGGGACACGTTAGAGTGTGTCTTCTCTGCACTTAAACAAATTAAACTCCATTCCCCCCCCCCCCCCCCCCAGCTGCGAATTCATCCTCCTGAACACCCTCTATAAACCCCTGATTCGGGTCCCCCGATCCCCGAATAGGCTTGTTCTCATAAACCCGCCGATTCAGTCCCTTACGATGGTTTCTTTTTTTTTATAAACCCGCCGATTCGGTCTCCCCTCAGCCACGACTAAGTAGGCCCCTACCTCAATAGGCTTTTCGTATTAAACCCGCCGATTCGGTCCGCGGCTAATTCCGTAACCCTAACGCTTCGAAATTGCCAATTGTGTCACTTGAGCAAAGACTATCAGTGTACTACTGTAGTTGGTTTTTGTACGCATGAGCGTGGACTTCTGTTATGTCCACAGTACCAGTGGCATGGTTGTCCGCTAACCATAGAATCAGATTCGAATGTGAGAATGGCACGTACGCCTTTCAAACATACACATAAACAACGGGTTTGTGTGTGTGTGTGTGTGTGTGTGTGTGCGTGTGTGTGAGTGTGTGTTCCCCTCGCCGCCGCCCCCCCCCCGTAATATCTAATAATAGAAATATATGTATAAAATGGAAGAGTATTTTTGATTGTGATTTAAATGAAGGGGTATTTATAATCTACACCATATTTTACAATGAGGTTTTATTAAACCCGTTGGGGATTTTCAAAATGTAGGTATTATGGGAAATGGTGTACTTAAGATAAATGATATCTATAATGTTTTTCCAGAGAAGTGGAAAGAGTCCACAGGTAGTGTATGGTTCCAGTAAATTGATGTACTAACTTATGATATACAGGTGAAGATTTTTGGTAAGACATCAGAATTTCAAAATACTAAGTCAAAAATATTGTATGAATATTTTGTTACAGCTTTACAAGAACTGTTTACTGTGGAAATAAGATATGGTGAAGTGAAGTATAACTTCTGCAATAAGGAAATTAGAAATTTCTTTATTAGACCTAGCAGTACGACTTTACTTTTAGTAAACACAGGGAATTTCAGTTTAAATTGTTACACGGGGTGATATACACAAGGGAACATTTGTTCAAGTTCGGTTTTGTGAATGATAATCTGTGTTCTTATTGTCAATTGGAAAGGGAAACTTATTCACATTTATTTTTTGATTGTGTTAATTGTGTTAAAGTAAAGCCGATATGGCAGTTTCTTATTGAGTATTACGATTTAGTTGAGTTAAAGCTTTCGAATGGAGAGATATTTTCTTGGGTTTACGAGGTAGTTCAAATCGAATCAAATGTGTGAATGCTCTGATAATTTTGATGAAAGTTGTAATATTTCGGTCAAGAGAACAAAAATAAGTTACCCAAGAGGGAAAAGATAAAGAAATTTGTTTTGGATTTTATAGAGGAGGAAAAGAACGTTGCGGTGAAAGCAGGCAAGCTTGGGTTTCATTTGCAAAAATGGGAGCAGTTGAAACTTTCGTAGAGATTGGTTTGGTTTTTTTATTGATTTATCCACACTGTTGGCAGGGGATAGGTGTCCACATTGATCGTATATATGCCTTTTTAGCTCACCTGAGCCAAAGGCTCAAGTGAGCTATTGCGATCGCCCTTCGTCCGGCGTCCGTCGTGCGTCGTGCGTCGTGCGTCGTCCGTCGTCCGTCGTCCGTCGTCCGTCGTCCGTCGTGCGTCGTCCGTCGTGCGTCGTGCGTAAACTTTTTACATTTTCATCTTCTTCTTGAAAACCCCAAGACCGATTTTCATCAAACTTGGCAGGTAGCATCCCTAGGGGGTTAGGAACTCAATTTGTTAAAATGGGCACCATGCCCCACCCAGGGGGCCCCCAGGGGGGCCCAAACCCCCCAAAATTAAGGAATCTGTAAAAATCTTCTTCTCTAGAACCAGAAGTGATAGAGCTAAGTTAATAATATGAGTTAGTACATTGATGACTGTAGTTTCAAGTTTGTTCATGGCAGAATCAGGGGTGCCCCCCTTTGGACCCAGGGGAGGGGGGTGGGGAAGGGTTCTAATGGGGCCTAAATTGTACATTTTCATCTTCTTCTTGAGAACTCCATGACCCATTTTCACCAAACTTGGCAGGTAGCATCCCTAGGGGGTTAGGAACTCCATTTGTTAAAATGGGCACCATGACCCACCCAGGGGGCCTCCAGGGGGCCCAAACCCCCCAAAATTAAGGAATCCGCAAAAATCTTCTTCTCTAGAACCAGAAGTGATAGAGCTAGGTTAATACTATGAGTTAGCACATTGATGACTGTAGTTTCAAGTTTGTTCATGGCAGAATCAGGGGTGCCCCCCTTTGGACCCAGGGGGGGGGGGTGGGGGTGAGGAGGGGTCCTAATGGGGCCTAAATTGTACATTTTTATCTTCTTCTTGAGAACCCCATGACCCATTTTCACCAAACTTGGCAGGTAACATCCCTAGGGGGTTAGGATCTCAATTTGTTAAAATGGGTACCATGCCCCGCCCAGGGGGCCCCCAGGGGGCCCAAACCCCCCAAATGAAGGAATCTTTAAAAATCTTCTCTAGAATCAGAAGTTATAGAGCTGAGATAATACTATGAGTGAGTACAGTAATGACTGTAGTTTCAAGTTTGTTCATAGGAGATCCAGGGGTGCCCCTCTTGGGGGTGGGGGGGGGGTGGTTGGAAGGGTCCAAATGGAGGCCTGAATTGTACATTTTCATCTTCTTCCTGAAAACCTCATGATGGATTTTTGTCAAACTTGGCAGGTAGCATCCCTAGGTGGTCAGGATCTCAATTTATCAAACTGGGCACCATGCCCCACCCAGAGGGCCCCAGGGGCCCCAATTCCCCCAAATTAAGGAATCTTGAAAAAATTGGGCCCTTATTGTACATTTTCATCTTCCACTTGAGAATGCCTCGTCAAATTTTGGTAGAGCTGTGAATAATTTAGATTAGTGACTGCGTGAAAGGTGAACTTGCGATACTCAGGTGAGCGCTAGACCCGCGGGTCTCTTGTTTATCTTTCTACCCCCACGTCAGATGTATGGTCAGTTTCGGTTTGTGGAGTATTATTGTTTAGGAATGCCGATCGGTATGTATCAGCATTATGGTGGTCATTTTTTTTTTCTTTTCCATGTCAAACGTTTGGTTAACTTCGGTTTTTGGTGGGTGTCTACTGTTTGGGAAACAGGTAACCATGATACCACATGTAGTGTGATTTGGTGTGCGAGTGTGAGTGTTTGTGAGTGTGCATTTGTGGGTATGTTTGTTGTTGTTTTTGTTGATATTTTGGGTGTATATGGGTGTGTGTTGAGGGTAAGTTTCCGGGGGGGGTATGTTAGAGGGGAAAATATAGGGATGGTCGGGGTTAGGTAGATGTGGTTAGGTAATAGTAGAGTAATGGTGTGTAAGTTAAGGGAGTTAGGCAGGAATACGGTTTGTTTTTATAATATACACATGTGGTTATTTTGTTTTGTACGGGGGGTTAGGTTGATAGGTTAAATAAAAATTATGAGTTTTGTTTGGTTAAATTCAAGCATTGTTTTCAGTTTATGACACGTGTTGAGAAATGCTGTATTCTCAAGTGAGTGTAAGAGAATTTATGTAATGAAGCGGATACTGATTAATCTGATCAAGTTGATCAAGATATTTTTTCCTTTTTAAGAGTTATGCTTACCTGATATATTCGTGTGCTCTGCAAAAAAAAAAAAGACGTTATGTTAAAAACAGTGTCTGTGTGTGTAATAAGGCACATTTGGATTAGCTTGATTAGGCTGATCAAGATAGCTTTTTCTGAGAGTTACGCAGAATTTCACGTCAACAAAAAAACCCAAATGTATTGTACTGTATGTTTGAAAAATGATTCAGCAGCACAAGAAAGAATAATATGATAACAAATTCTTATATAGCGCATTTCAGACTTGAAAAAAATTTCAATGCGCTTTACATAGAAACAAATTTATACCATATAACAAAATATAGCAACAAAAATTACAATTTACCAAACACAATATATTACTCTACAATTACTATTTCTTAAACGTACATAAAAGGTCAGAGTTGCCAGTACTACTGAAAAATAACTTCAAATTTAACAGTCATAGGCTACTTTGTATAAATAAGTTTTGAGTTTTTGTTTGAAATTATCTATTGGCATCTGACTTCTCAGGGGGTCTGGCAGAGAATTCCATGGTGTAGGTGCGGCAAAAGAAAAAACCCTCTCCCCATAAGACTTTGTTCGAATGGTATGTACAACAAGTAAGTTTCGAGCAGAGGATCGGAGACATCTAGTATGCTTGTATGGGGTTATGAGTTCTGTAATGTAGTGCTGGGCTGTTCCATAAAGTGCTTTGAAAGTGATGAGGAGGATCTTGTGTTGAATGCGATACCTTATAGGAAGCCAGTGCAGATCTTGAAGGGTCGGGGTTATGTGTTCACGTTTCTTGGCAAGTGCAGCAAGGCGGGCAGCGGAATTTTGAATTCTTTGAAGTTTGGAGACCTGTTTGTCCGGGAGACCAACGAAGAGACTGTTGCAGCAGTCCAGGATTGATGAGACAAGGGCATGGACCACTATTTCAGTAGTGGATTTACTGAGATAACTACGAATTTTCCCAATTTTGCTCAAAGCGAAGGATCCGCGACGGCAAATGTTGTTTATGTGACTGTTCATGTTGAGGTGACTGTCCAAAAGCACTCCAAGGTCACGGACAGATGAAGAAAAATTAACTACAAGATCGCCAACAGTCAAAGGAGTGAGTTCCTTACATGGCTTCATGTTGGAGCGAATGTGAAGCAATTCCATTTTACTGTCATTTAGTACCAGAGAATTGTTACACATCCAGCGACGAACTTCATGCAGGCACTGGGTCAGTTCTTCGAGAGTACGTTCCATGTCAACAGGGTCTACGGTGATATACAACTGTGTGTCATCAGCATACATGGCGCAGCTGAAACCATGCGATTCAATGATGTCTTGAACTGGTGTTGTGTAACACACAAAGAGGAGTGGACCAATCACTGATCCCTGCGGTACTCCACGTTCTAATGGTGCACAGGAAGATGCATGTTGTCGTAATACCACTTGCTGTCGTATTTCTTTCAGGTAAGATTCAATCCATTCTGCTGGAGTACCAGATATCCAAAAACGCTGCCTCATTCTCTGGGATAAAATTGTATGGTCAACTGTATCAAATGCTGCAGTCAGATCAAGCAGGATGACCACAGCTTCCTTTCTTGCATCAAGGCCAAGGAGAAGATCGTTCATCACTCTCACAAGAGCCGTCTCAACACTGTGATCTTGTCGATAAGCAGATTGTGATTTAGCTAATAGAGAATGTGGGTGAAGATGTGCAGTGAACTGGCTACAGGCTGCTCGCTCGATAACTTTGGCTTAAAAAAGGAAGGTTGGAAATTGGTCGGTAATTCTTCAATATTTCAGAGTCAAGATTAGGCTTCTTTAAGATAGGTGACTAAAGCAGTCTTGAGGTCATGCGGAAAGATCCCTGATGCTAATAAGTGATTAGTTATATCAGTGATAGCTGGAATCAGAAAGTCGACACATTTTCCTGCGACAGATGCAGGGAGCGGATCAAGCTGACTTGTCTTTATCTTGGACGTAGTAATAATCTTCTTGACATCAGACTGACTGACAGCATGTAACTTCTTTAACATGAACTCCTGTGGAGCCTCTGCCGAGTCGTTCAATGATGCACTGTGAACTTCACTTGTTGTAAGTACGAGAGAATGGCATACTTTCGAGACTTTTGCTTGAAAACTGCTGAGAAACAGTTCAGCAAGCTCTTGTTTCGAACTATGAGATGGAAGTGGAGAGGTGTTGTTGCCACTTGAGATGCTGTTTACAAACTGGAACAGTTCCTTTTGGCAGCAATTTTCCACCTTCTCACGATGATAATTTCTAGCCATTTTGAGAGCAGACTGATACACACACAAAGCAGACCTCATTGACATTTTATCAACAGTCAGATGAGTCTTCCTCCATTTCCTTTCAGCTGAACGGACTTTGCGCCTAAGAGTAATAAGGTGGTGGTAAAACCAAGGGGCTTGAGGTCTTAACTGGACACTGGCAAACTTCACAGGCGCGTGATGATTAAGTGTCTTCATGAGTGAGGAGTTATAGAGGTTGACCTTTTGGTCTATGTCGAGGTAATCAAGATCCTCAGAAGCCGCAAACAAGCTCTCCAGGTCACTTCTGAAGATGTCATAGTCAATGTCACGGAGCTTCCGGAAACAAAATGTTTTTCTAACTGGCATTGGCCGGGACAATGCTACAGTAAAGACAATGGCACTGTGATCTGAAGGCATTGCATCTCGAAGATATAGCTCCTTAATGCATTCGTTGGCTTCTCTTGTAATGACTAGATCCAAAGTATGCCCCCTTGCATGCGTAGGCTGAGAGACCAGCTGCTTCAGATTAGCAGAGAAGAGCAGATCTGTGAGTGATTTGGTCTCACTGCTGTGGACGTTATCCATGTGGAAATTAAAGTCACCACAGATCGCGAGCTGGTTGTCTCGCAAGCTGGCTGATTCCAGAAGACGTGAGAAATCAGATAAAAATTGTGCTGCAGATCTGCCCATAGAACCAGGAGGTCTATAGATGATTATAAGTGAGAGTACATTGCTTCTAGTTGAGTGAAGGGTAAGCTCTGTGCACTCAAAACTGGTGTATGAATGGATCACCATGTTTGTGCCAAAGTTCTGACGCAGGACTACACATATACTACCTCCTACTTTACCTTTCCTTGGAGATGTTAGAATATGGTAGCCACGTAAGGTATTCTGGATTTGCGCTAGGGTAGGGCTGTCACGATCATCACCCCTGAGCCATGCCTCTGTGATAGCCAGAATATCCAGGCTCTCTGACATCACAAAGTCACAGATTGAATCAGGTTTGTTCATCATTGACTGGGCATTCCATACCGCGATTCTGGTCGGTTCATTCAATGCAGCATCATCTAAGGAAATGACATGAGCAGAAGATGGAGGCCTCTCATGATCATTAGGGTTTGTGAGACGAATGTCCCTGCGTTTATGAATCATAACTCTGGGTGTGGTGGTAGAAAACGAGCGAGTTGTAACAGGAATTCTGTGCCTCTGTTTCCGTGCACCAGCTTTCTTACTACGATGACATCTCCGTTTCTTGGCGATGCCCAGTGAAGTGAGAGTCTCCCAGAGGGTGACGTCAAGTCTCTGTTTGTGTAGCGCCAATGAGTTTAATTGCAGTAGCTCATGCCTGCCGTAAACACTTGGACTGTTCACCCTGTCAATTGGAGTGTAGTTAGTTGTGTAGCTACAATTATACACTCTGCAGGAGTCATCATTATGTCCTGGCCCCGGATTTGGGTTTATAGCTCCGGATACAAGAAGCAGTTTGATTTGGAATGTCGATGTGGACTTAGTGTAGTAGGCAAGGCGAAAACCAAGAAACTTGGTTTGCATGGGCCTATGGTTGGCATGGCAAACTAAAGCTTGCTTGTATGCACAGGGATTGAAGATAGCTTCATGCCCATTCACCCCCAGGATGAACACAATGAGAAGAAAGGGCAAGAACTTGACTGCATCCATTGTTGGCTGGACAGGTTATTCAAGGTCACAAAGGGCGATGATGGCTGAATGCACTTGTACAGCATAGCAAAGATCCATGGAGGCCATGCATGTACCTCTCTGAGTTCACTGTGCACAAACTGCAAAAACTTTGTCTCCTCAGAATTCCCTTGGCAGGTTATCACAGAGCTCAAAAACTTGTCCTGTGCGATCCTGATACTAAGATGAAACAACTGATGGCAAATTAAGTGCACTCAGATGTCAAAATCAACAATTATAAGCAGAAATATGGAGAGCCTCAAAACGGGTCTGCCTGTGAGGCGAGCCACCTACAATACAACTGCTTTGTCTTTGTTATTGGTAATATCAATCTCATTGTTAATATGGATTTGATATTGAATGAAACTCAAATAAAGAATATCATTAGAAAAGAGTGTGTGTGTGTGTGTGTTTAAACATAACCATCGGCATCGCGATTGGCTTTGCCGTCTGCTGACACTACTGCTATTCCTGCGGTTCTGTTCGTTCACCGTCTGCTGACACTCTCCCTTTGTCTCGCGTCAATCTCGCAAGACTTGCATCGTTAAGATGCAAGCTCGACGTCTTCATCAATATCTTGCAAAAGTAAATTGGAAACCTAAGCTCGGAATGAATTATAATCAAAGTATTACATAGGCCTACAGCTGCATCGAGTGCTTCACCGTATTGTTGACATTGATCATGTTTATTAAGCCCCACAGAATCAGATTCGAAGTGGGCATTGGTTCTTGGGTAATATGGATACACTACGGGTTAATTTGTGTTAATCCTCCAACTTTACGATGATTGTGCGTAAAAATTAGCCAGAAAGGCGCACTGTCGGCTCCTTTTTAGTTCAGGTTCATGTAGATCAAGATATATGTTTATATTCTCATGCACTAACATCCAAAATGAAGATGGGAGAGGGAAGAGAAACTGGAGAGAGTAATCATCGATTTTGATCGATAAAATCTCTATATTAATAGATTCACTCAGCTTTATAAGGGCATGTTCAATCGGCATTTCAAAAAGAATCAAAAGATGTGCTATTTCCAACAAACAACAATTCATTTTCCCAGTCCATTCATGTACAAAATTGCCTTAGTATTGTTTGAATTGATTTATCAATAATGTTTTGATGTTCACTTTATCATCGCCAACATTAGTCCTCCTCATCACGCACCATCGGGCACCTCTACCACCACGTCCATCATTAAAGGAAATCAAAACCCAAAGAGAAATGTGAATTGAGTGAAAGCAGCAACATTAGTAGAACACATCAGTGAAAGTCTGAGGAATGTCGGACAATCGATGCAAAAGCTATGAATTTTTACCGTTTTGGTGTTGGAACCACTGGATAAGGAGACTACTTGAGTTTATGACATCAGTGTGGACAACAATATAACGAAAATACAAAGAAAATTCAACATGCTTTCTCTTTTCTTGCGGAATGAAAGAGCTACCCTTAACATATGTAAGTATCAAGTTGATGGAATGTGTAATTTTCATGAAAATGAATTTTTGTGGAATCATCTTTATATTGCTTTAATACAATAATACTAATAATGCTAGCCGCATTCACACGTACAAAATAGCGGGTTACCGCGCTCCAAAAATGGAGTTCTGTTCATACTCGTAATTTTTAATGAATATTCATGATCGATATAGAAACAAATAGAAGATGTAGAAAATGTAGATCAAGATATATGTTTATATTCTCATGTACTGATATCCAAAATGAAGATGGGAGAGGGAATGTGTAATGTGTAATTTTCATGAAAAATGAATTTTTGTGGAATTCTCTTCATATTGCTACAATACTATAATACTAATAATGCTAGCCGCATTCACACGTGCAAAATAGCGGGTTACCGCGCTCCAAAAATGGAGTTCTGTTCATGCTGTTCATACATTGTTTCTCTAATTACCTTTTTCTGTTTATCTCTTTGTTTCCCCTCTAAAGCGCATAGAGACCTTGCCAAAGGTATATTACGCGCTATATAAGAATGGTGATAATAATCATGATAATAATACTCGTAATTTTGTATGAAAATTCATGATCGATATAGAAACAAATAGAAGCCAAGTACCACCTGGCATTAACTGGTATCAGATTTCCAGGTAGGTTCATGAGTTTAAATGTGTACAAACCATTTGTTGTCGACTGACACCCAAGTAAGGAATCCATGTGTGATTTCTTGTCTCGAAGTCGTGCAGTATCGTACAAACACACACAAAAGAGTACTAGCGTATTATTTTACACATAGAAAGTGATGAGATAATAGAGCTATATACATAGCAGTTTACCAGTATGAACTTTATTATATCAGCATAACCATATGTCTACTAGGTGGGAGAGAGAGTAAAAAAAAAATCCAACCCACGACTCCGATTCTAAAGTATCACACATTCTTGGAAGCGACTTGAAACGATCGTTTTATAATGTGTTGTCCATAGGCACAAAATAATTTCATTTATTGAATGGTTTACGATAATTTACCCGATATTAGCCAAATTTAAGATCTTTTCATTAAGTTGGAGCATCGAACATCACTGCAGTCACAGACGCTAGTGACGAGTTTTTAGAATATGCATTCATAGGAAACTGATATAGGCCTATCGCTGCACGTTTGGACGATGATATTATAGCCGTCATATCATGATGTCTAGCGCCATGCCAAGCCTGGACAAAAGTACGGGATCTATCAGCATAATAACATATTATGTTGCAACCTTGTGTGTGTGTGAGTGTGTGTATGTGTGTTTTCTTTGTACCGAAAACTCGACTCGACGCGCCTAACAGTGCAATGATTGCACTTTCCGTGCACTTTGTGTGTGTCTTTGTGTGTATGTGTGAATGCGTGTGTGTTGTGTGTTTGTGTGTTTATGTGTTTGTGTGGGTGTGGTAGGTGTACAATATATCGTTACAACGTACTTGCAAAAGTCTTGTGTATTTTTGCCCTTATATAAAACCGTGATACAACAGTCTAGCAAATAGGAATACGTGGTAGACGTACTTATAAGGCGTAGGACATTCACAGGAGTAAGGTAGGTTAGATTCGTGTCATGGTTATACCTTGAGTAACTCACAGCTTTACTACATCTTGAAATGAAATACTAATTAACCAAGCGGTCACTACCTTAGAATGACGTCAAAATCACGTCCATTTTCTTTGCTAATTTTCGTGAAAAGGGCATCTTTAAGACGTCTTTCAACAACTTGTTTTCTTTACCAATATACGTTAAAAAGTCATGAATTGACGTGTAAACAACTTGCTCATGACGTTATTTGACGTACATCTTGTCTTTAAAATTGTGATTTACACGTCATTAAGACGACTCTATGTGATCACCAATGACGTCTTTTTGACAACTTCCATTTGAGCAAAATATGACATATTGACGTCAGTTTGAAATGTTTATATGACGTCCATTTTCTTTGTTTGTTTTCGTCCAAAAGACTTTTTTGACGTCATTCTCGTCTTTAAATTAGTAATTCACACGTCTTTATGACGTCTTTTTATAACTACCCAGACGTCAGAAAGACGTCATAAATATGGCGTCTTTTAGATGTTTCTTCCATTTGAGCAGAAATACGCCTTTCTGAAGTCTAAATACATGACATATTTTTATGTCTTCCATTTGAGCGAAATTTCGTCTTATTTTTGACAGTTTACGACGTCTTTCTGACAACAGCACTGACGTGAAATTGTCATTCTTACGACTTTATATGTCACAAACTTACTTAAATTTTACGTCTATAATACATAATTACATTTCGTCATAAGTACGTCGCAAAGCTGACGTAAACTTAGCGTTATTAATACGTTGCTAATATAACGTCTTAAATGCGTCGCAAAACAATATAAATCTAACGTCATTAATACGTCACTAACATGACGTGTTAAATACGTTGCAAAGCAACGGAAATGCTACTTCACTAATACGTCGAAGATATGACGTAAATAATACTGTACATCACAAAACTGACTTGAATTTTACGTATTTATTAGTACGTACGTCATTAAATACGTCGGAAAACTGACGAAAATTTCACGTTATTAATACGTCACTCATATGACGTCATATATGCGTTGAAAACAAAGTAAATACGATATTAAGACGTCATTTGAATAACATTATGAATACGTCACAAAGCAGTATGGATTTTACGTCATTAATACGTCGCAGAATTGACGTAAATTTTGCGTCATTAATATGTCACTAACATAAAGTAATCACAGATGTTGGAAAACTGAAGTAAAGTTTACGTCATTTCGAGGTCCATAACATGATGTGATAAATTCGTTTCAAAAAGACGTTGAAATCACGTCATTTCCTGGTCATTATAAGACGTGCGACCCCTTTGAGCAGTTGTGACCAAATTAAGACGTCTTTTTGACGTCCGTCTGCTGCTAGCTGGGATGTTCATAAAAATTGTTCCATTCCTTTCTGCAAATTCGACTGCTCATATGACTACTTTAGTGTTAGTGCTATATGTTTTTCCCAACCAAATGTGCATTTTCTGCATGCATCATAATACATTCAGGCTGTAGAAATCGACAACTTTTGCTGAATTGAGATACGTCAAACGTTGAAATATATGAATTTACAGGTCTGTGTGTGAAACCTAAAAGGGAAGTCCACCCTAAAAGATAACTTGTTCTTAATAAAAAAAGAAAACCTGACAAATAAGAAAATATTATTGTTTAAAGGTTGAGGAAAACTGGAAAGGTATCACTGTAATTTTCTACAAATTATAATCGATCAAGAAAATCAGGAAATCTATGACGTTTCCAGCGACCTCCTATACAACAGAATAGACAGTCCAAGCAAGTACCCTGTGAGGGATAAACCTGAAATACCCTCTTAGGGCTATTCAGCGGTTCAACGAAGCGTTGTGATCGTTATCTCTATTCTCGTTGCCGGTCGTTCCGATTTATGACTAGAAATTCTGCGGATTTTGCAGGCTCGTGCGAGCGCTGCACGCTCGCCATGAGCTGGGTGACCTTGTACACCCACATGCAGGCCGGACAAGTCACAGCGTCACATATCAGCTAGCCGGAAAGATACCACACACAGTCTTCGCACATTCACTTACTATAGTAACCCGCGCTAAGATGGTTTTAACAATTTGGACAAATCGAAACTAATCTAAACTACACTAAGAGTCGTTGCAGGATGATAACACAAAAAACAAGCAAAATACAGTCCCCACAAACGCACGTACGCACACAAGCACAAACACCCACAGCAAAAACAAGGGTGTCAACAATATCCAAAGCAAAAACAAAACGAAAACTGACATCATTCAGAAAGTGATGAATTCAAGTATCTAATATGTTATCAGGATACAGTTGTAATTGTATCTTGAGAAGAACGTATAACCATTTTTTTTTATCATGTGCATGGTGTATCAATTATTAAATCTGTATTAGTCACATCCAGTATCAAACCGTATCACGCTGTGACTGAGAAAACAGCCGTCTGCAGTGTGGACATATTAATATATACGCATCTCTAATATAAGAGTAAGAACATCTATAGACGATCAAACGCACTTTCAGTTCTGGCAACTGAATGGATTTCGTTCTCGTACCTGCCCGTGGCACACTTGCTGAACTGTAAAGACGATGGTATCACTCATCTCCTCAAATGGAACTACAGCTGTATTTTCAGTTATGATTCTCTCACAGTCCCAAGTGGATATAACACAAAATGCCTCCTTGGTCTTCCAAAAATGCTATCGATGCAGTCATGGCAGCGTATGTTCCATATTTCAGGGAGTTGGAAAGAGAATATAATTATGCCTACACTCTTATTTCTGCCGAGTCAAAATTTCAACTCTGAATCCGAGTCAAAAAATTTTCACTCCGATCCGTGTAAATTTAACACCAACCGTGTACTTCTGACTCAAATCCGAGTTATCATTTTGGTTATCGGACTTTTTACACCTGCGCAGAGTCACATCAGAAATACCCAGCGCGGTGTACATGACATACGCGCGGTACAATTGGACAAAACATGTCATGTGTCCTATGTGACGTAGTACCCCGCGAAAAAAATAGCCTGGGCTATATGCTATACGTTAGAACCAATTGTGAACCTACCTATTCTAATAACATGTAATAAATAAGTTTCAATCCATCCCCTTCGCGTAGTTTCATCGTACCATACGGGTAGGTTGCATGCATGTACAGTGGAGGTGTAGCTAGGTAGGTTCACATTTATCGCAGATTGGTTCTAGCGTATAGCATATAGCCCAGGGCTACGTACAAAAGGTACGAGTTGCCGCACGGCCGCCTATGGCTACGCCATTACCAGTCAATGTGTCCGTGTCGTAATTTCATTTTGCCCCAAATAAAACTGACTGTCAGGTAATTATTTGTATGAGTGTTATGAGTGTTATGAGTGTTGTGAATGAGGTGGGTACTCACCGATGAAAACTCCTATGTATTCCTCCATTCCGCATTCCTCTAGAAAAGTGCACACCAAATTCGAGTCATTACTACACCAAAATGGGTTACTTACAATGCGGGTAACCACACCGTATCAGAGTGAAATTGTGATCTTTTGATTCGGAAATCCGTGTCATTTTGCACCTAACTGACCCCATTTCCGAGTCAAATTTTTACACTTTCCGAGTTAATTTGACGCCACAGAAGTGACTCGGAAAGTGACTCGGAATCCGAGTGAAATCATTTGACTCGGAAGTCCGAGTAGCTTTCACTCGGAAGGAGTTGACTCCCAGCTGGCACCATTTCCGAGTCATATTTCACACTTTCCGAGTTATTTTTGACGCCGCAGAAATAAGAGTGTAGTTAGTGTACAGCCTGATAAACTGAACCGTGTTAACTATTCATGGTCTCACTGGCAGCTGACTGGTATCGAGGAAACCCGACTAGGAAATTAAGATAAGGCGCCTTGGCAGATTACACGCTCCAGGAAAACAGCGGCGCTCCCGCTCAGCGGTCTTCTATTGTTTCGCCGCGTTCTTTTAAATCCTCCCATTCAAAAGCCCGCTGCGCGGCGCTTTTAGCACTTGGCCCGTGCGGCGCTTTTTTCAAGGAGCCGACCATTCACAAAATCTGGGCGTCAGAGTGCGTACGTTTCGTTTTAGCAATATAGCGCCCTCTCCGTTAGAATATGAATAACACCTCGGAACAGAAAACCTGTTTAATAATCTCATGGTGTCCACCTATTCTACGACTTCAGTCCACTCTGACAACCGGGAAACTCAACAACTTTATAAAAGCAAAATATACACAAAAAAAAAACGCATTCTATCCAACATTTTCGTGACTTTCAGTTACTGTGTTTTGTCATATACAGGTTTGTGCATTCTTCCCCATCATCTTGATCTATGGAGTTGCAAGTTTTTTTTGTGTTGTGTGTGTGTGTGTGTGTGTGTGTGTGTGCCTTTTTCTCTTTGGAGTGAGTCATTCCAAAAACAAAAATCTCTCCTCTTCTCCTGCAGCCTTGCAGTGAATCTATGTAGACTATGAATAGTGAAATAAATGTCGTCTTGATCCACATCGTATTTTTTCCCACCGTCATGCTTCTACATCAATAATTCTCAAGACTCCAAGCTACAGTATCATGACGCTGAAATTATTTCAATCAGTATTTCCTTTGAACAACACCAAAGTCAATCATACGCGTTTTAAAACACCCAATGTCAAAAAGCAATTTCAAGTCCATACCAGCTGTCGAACTATCATTCGACTTTGAATATCAACACGGCAGTTTAAACATCCACAGCCACATCACGCACGCATGTATTGATACACACCATAGAACGCGGTTACCTGTCGTTTTCTTTTTATCGCTCTTTTATACTGTTATATGGCAAAGCGGCTGTACTTTGTGTAAAATTATGTACGAAATCATTACAAAAGTATAAAGATATACTACTGGTGTAGAAAATGAACAACAACAACATACATGCATGGGACGTGATGGATGAAGGCACTAATTTCACCTTGTAAACCTTTACACATGGAAACCAGGTTATACTACCGGTATATAGTATATATATACATATATATATATATATATATATATATATATATATCATATATATATATATATATATATATATTGTTTGTTTGTTTCGACTCTTTCGGTCAGCTAGCGAACTGATGTATATTGTGTGACTATTAAAGACTGTTAAATTGGACATGTCAAGTATTGAATAATTTATTAATCTCTTTATTTATTCATTCATTTATTCAATGTACTTATATATTTATTCATTTATTCATTCATTTATCTATTTATTTATTAAACTATTCATTAACATATTCATTTAGTTAGTTAGTCATTCAAACGTTTATCTAGGAAGAAAGAATATATTAGCAGCTGTTTTCATCGAAGTCCTATGTGAACATATTTTGGGCAGTCAGAGACTACAGCCAAAAGATATTGATAGAGAAGTCTGCCGCCAAACGATTGGGAAAGCTCGATCCAAGAGTGCAAAGGGCTGCTGCAAAATGATCAAAAGGGCTGCGAGATTATGACTGAAAAGGCCGCAGCCAAACCCACCTAAGGGCCGCGGGAAGAGCGCCCAGGGGGAGAGAATGTAATGCCAACCAAACGCCTATAGAATTCGGCGTATACAAAGTTGGTGGTACAGGGAATAGATTTCAGACACCCCGACCTGTCCATAGTGAGATCCCCGATCCCATTGTTATGTCCGGAGAAGATGGACACTTCCGCGATGAGCACCGCGAATCGATCATCACCCATTATCTTTCCCAAAACAAACCTTTGTTGTGATAGCAACGGAGGCTGAAACTGCGTGATTGGTCAGCTCCGTGGTGCATTTCCAGCAACATGCATATTAGTTCACAACCTCTATTGATTATAGAAGTAAGCTCAATAAATACCCGAAAAAAGTTTCTTCTCCTCGGAATGACGAATGACAGGTATAAACTCTAGATAGTCCCGAAGATCAAATTCGTTGCAGGTATATTTGATAATCACAGGCCTGCGAAAGGCCGGAAAATATTACGTCGCTGATGTATTAAAATGTAAAAAAAAAAGAACAAAAAAAGAACAAACACGCATGCATTGCATGTGAAGAACACATACACCAAAATGGTCGCGGAAAGAATGACGAGAATAGAATACAAACTTTCCAAAACATCTTTCTTCTTGAGGGACAGGTCTGTGGATATGTTGCGTGTGTGTGTTTGTGTGTGTTTGTTTGTGTATAACGAGCTGACTTGTTTGTCATTTATACTATTAAAAAGTAATTAGTTGAACGTTCATATGCATTGATATTGATATGCATACTGTAATCTCAATGAGATCAAGCTGTTTTTGTTAAATATATACATATATATATATATATATATATATAATATACATATATGTACCATGTGCGTGTGTGTGTGTGTGTGTGTATTTACTGGCGGTTTGTCTCTCATTAGGTATGCATTGTAGCCCTGTGTATAGTTTTGTATGATCTAAGATTTCATGATTATTTTTTTCTCCTCCATGATCGCTCTATGACTTTTTATAATTAGTATCTCTAGAAATCTTTCCCACTGTCTAACTTTTTTATTTCCCGTCATGCTTCGATGTGATAAACTCCCAAGTTTCCAAACGACAGGTGTAATGTCGCGGAAATGATTTCAATCAGTGTTTTCTTTAAATCCAGGAAGAAAGAATATTAGCAGCTGTTTTCATTGAAGTCCTGTATGAAGTTTGGACAGTCAGAGACTGCAGCCAATAGATAGTGATCGAGAAGGCTAGAGCCAAACGATTGGGAAAGCTCGATCCAAGAGTGGAAACGGCTGCTGCAAAATGATCAAAAGGGCTGCGAGATTATGACTGAAAAGGCCGCAGCCAAACCCACCAAAAGGCCACGGGAAGAGCGCCATGGGGTATAGAATGTAATCCAAACCAAACACCTATAGAATTCGGCATAATACAAAGTGGGTGGTACAGGTACAATAGATTTCAGACACCCCAACCTGTCCATAGTGAGATCTCCGATCCCATTGTTATGTCCGGAGAAGATGGCTGATCTTGGAATTATGAACACAGTCATTGCATACAACTTATAGAAGGAAGGTATTCCTGACATGCTCTCATACAAAGATCCCCTTTCTCTTCATTACCACAAAGTCAAATTGAATGATATTTCCCGTATCGTGTATAAAGATGGGGGTAATAGTTATAGTTTTGTTCCTTAAAATTGATTTTAGATTGATTCACTACTTTTACACAATTAATAAATTGCGGAAGGTCCGATTGTATTTCTTTTTCTGGGGGGAGACATACGGTCGAACTTTGTTTACCTCAGGTAAAATGATATTTTAATGGCTATTCTCGAGGGTAACTGACCATCGTCTGATAGTATCATAACAGTTCAGGGAAAAACCACCCTTATCATACCATGAAGACTTCCTAGACTCTGACAGCAGAGCGCCGAAGGTTGCTCTATTTTATTTATTTTTTTTTCGCATGACTCAACGTATTCAATACCACTTCCATATCGAGCTACAGCCTTGTCCATTTATAAGCAAATGCCGAATTGCTCTCTATCAATTGATAGGTTTCATCGGCAGACAACATGGGTGGGGGGGGGGAGAACAACAGTTGAGAAATGTTCATGGTAGATTTTATAATGGCTATAATCAATAATCAATGTACATGTATGAGTCTCATTGGTCCAGTTTTGTCTGTTTTGCTGTAATAAGCGAAAATGCAAGTGCTGCACAGTGTGCGTATTTGCTGAATTTGCTTGGAGTAAGTTCGTCTTCATGTGATTGAGAGCATTTCTCCGCTTCGATTTATTTCTCATGATTATTTGTATTGTATTGTACGGGGATGGTAAAAAAAAAGAACTGTACGCATCCATATCTCCCTATGAGTGAATGAGTGGTGCAGTGCCGACGAGGGTCCTACGCACGCTTTTGGAAATAATTAGAAGCAAGTCGTCCAGTCTCGTGAGATTTTAGCTTTGTATTTAACAACGGCATAGATTTGAAAGTCCACGAAAAAGACAAGCTGTACCAAGTGGTAGCACAGCAGCCTGTAACTCTGAGATTGGCGATGACACGGCGTAATGAGACTTGCATACACCATGCCATACAAGAAGCTGCTCCAGTGGAATGCAAAAAACAAACACAAACAAACAAACAAATTACGCATTGCACAGACACTGCAGAGAACTCGCACAAATCAGGGAGGAGTCACCTCTCTGCACCGATGCATAAATGGAGATCATACACATGCACACATATTCAAGCATAAATTTATATGCGAAAACCAGGTGCATGTGCTATATTAGAATATCTTACCCTATTTTACCCTTTCTATTACTTTTTCTGTGCTCATTCAGGCTTAATGCAAGAATTAAACGTTTAAAAGGAATGACACCTTAATTCATGTTTCCCACTGATAATCGCATTTTCAGTACAAGCCACATGTAATCCACGGACTGATTGTCAGACGATTGAAAGTGCAAGTTTCAATTTGTCTTACAAATGTGAATATTAATAATATTTACATTAGAACCGTTTGTCACTGTCCATCGCTTCCTTCGCACTTCACAGTGAGACATATAAGCCGAAGTACTTTATTTCTTTTCGTGTCATTGTTCGTACTTGCCTGTATGTATTGAGACAGCATGTTTTTGCAAACGACTGAAAGAATTAACGCTTGATGAGGTAATACATTACCTGTAATAATACAGTGAAGTCAATGAATGACGCAATGAATGGTTGTGATCTCTCAATGAATACAGTAATTAAGACCACTGGTTCGTTTCCAATTGAGTATGCTAAAAGTTATCTATGTCACATGTATATATATATATATATATATATATATATATATATATATATACTTGGTGATTCTATCCTTCTATGAAGAGTGCTCGATATCCTGAATGGAAGAGTTTTAGACATACTTATACGGATGAACCTGCTGTCAACCGAGTGAACTTGTTCCAATACTTCTATATATAAATATAAATATATATATATATATATATATATATATATATATATATATGTGTGTGTGTGTGTGTGTGTGTGTGTGTAGGTGTAAATGACACAGAGAAAGGTGAATGTTTGAAAGTAAGAACATGTATACAATTATAGTTCGCACCATTGCGCATGAATTTTAATTGAGAAAGAAAAGCTAACTATAGTTATGCGAGATTCAACAGGGTAATGATATCCACTCTAACCTCGTCCAAACAAACAAAGAAACAGACATATACACTGACCAGAACAAACACACAGACAAAATTCTGCCTGTAATTGAAAAAAAAGAAAAATCTGCCTTGTTCAGTACATTGAAAGACGAACGATAATAAAACATGCATGTAGAGTTAGCACTTGTAAATCATGGTACAAATTGAAGTAGGCCTTCGAGTGGTACATCTGTACTGTATTATGTATTGCATGTAAAACTATTACAATCTTTCAGCTTAATTGTTACTTCTCCTGAAGTGCTGAAGCGCCGTATAATTACATACCGTCTTCATTTGTAATAGCCCTAATTCATTTTCACGAAGTCATGATTTGCACAATGTAGCTACAGTAGGAAAAGATTGTATGTGTTTAAGTCGACGTGCGGTGTGACATGCTGTAAAGGCCGTTTTGAATACTTGTTCACGCCATCACGCGTGAACGCCTTCTCTGCTGTTTCTATTGAAAACAGATTTTGAAAGTAGCATTTTATCAACTTAATACGCTATCCACCACCTTGGATCTAAAATGACAACATGTAATATATTCAGGTCTACCAAAAATCAATTTCTCCCCCCCCCCCCCCTCTCTCTCTCTCTTTCTCGTCACTGTAATGATGTAATGACGAGTTCTACCAAAAAGTTGCGTGAGTGGTTAAATCTCGGTGCTTTCAATACATTGACACGTTTGTACCCAATTGCTTGCCATCCCGTATTGTTCTGTATCGAGACAAAAGGTAGTGATGGATAATCAGGTGCTGTTGCTGATTTGCAAGGCATGAATCAGCTATTGAATAGGCTGCACGCGTCTTCTGCAAAGTTTAATAGCATACTTAGAAATCAGTAGCAGATAATAAACTGAGGCTACGCCTTTCGCAAAGATAGGAGGAAAGGCTTCAAGGAAAAAATGCCTGTATAGGGAACTGTTTCTCTGGGATCAACGACGTGCCCATAATGAACTACACAACTTCGTCAAGAAAGGAAAAATTACAAAAGCTGGGTGTCAGTATAATTATGCTTGGTTTTCAGCTGAATTCCAAACAAATGAAAGATGATATGCATAACTTGGGCAGTAACTTCTTATGTGTGAAATATGCGTCATCACTTTTTATTCTTTGAGAACTATGTCACAAAGAAAGTACAAGATACCGCGAAGTCAAGAAGAAAATGTGAATTTGTAGCAAAATTTATCCAAAGTATTTGCGGCGATGGAAAGGATAAAGAAAATCAAAATGAAATGAAGGAATGTCAGGACAATACAGAAACTTTATCGAAGGCAAGTAAACATGAAACAAATTTTACTTCGAGAGTGTAATAATATATCAAAGAATCACAAGCATTGAACATGTCTTAACGATCATCTTGTCAGTTTTATACACCCCACATTTTCACACAACCTGACAAGGGCATACGAGGTTGTATTTGCCCTGAATCGGGAAGGGTGTGTATGATAGAAGTGTATTCCACAAGATTCCAACGTTTTTCTTCAAGGTATTCATTCGTTCATTCCTTAATAACTGACATTGTATCGACCTCTTTCCAGGAAGAGGCGATTCTACTTCTTGTGTGTGTATGTGTGTGTGTGTGTGTGTGTGTGTGTGTGTGTGTGAATGCGTGTGTTCTTTGTAGTTTTGCTAGCTGAGTAACAATTGTTTTAAGTGAAGTTTCCTCAGTCCTCTGCATTTTCGTGTTCGTGACATCTTTCCCCAATTTTAATAGTCAGAACAATGGTCTTGATCAGGATGTTGATTTTTAACAACCATCATTTTCTATCAAAAATGGATAACTTTTCAATGAATTGTTCGCTTTTTCTCAAGCTCCATAAACTGGTCTGCTTTTCAACATTCACGTTATACACACAGGGAAAAGTGCATGACGTTGCTGTCGGTAGAGGTGTAGCTATAGGTTTTTAATATCTACTTTACCCTTGCAGTAACATTATCATTACCTGTTTTATATTTATTTTTTTAGTGGTTCACCTCTATACGGGCAGCTGTCTTTCCAATTCACTTTTATAGCAAAGAGAGTTAAGAATGACACATGAAGATAACGGTATGTAAAATAACAAGCATGAAACATTATCTAAACATGAAATTGTCATTCCAAATCAATATTTGATCGTGAAATTCTCTCATTGCTTTTAGACGAAAAGAATAGCACAATAACATACATTTTTTCTTCGATTACGCATAAACAATTCATTTTTGTTTCTTTTTTTCGACAGAACAAAACTTTCTCCTTTAAGAAAATTTAATTCATTGATACGGCGATCATTCATATCTTTCTCGATCTGTGATATCATTAGACTTTGAAAAAAAAGTTTTAAAGAAATTATCTCCATTTCAACGGTAAATGTCGTTTTGATCCACATTGTATTTACGATAAAACAGATACTACATTTCTCTTTCTGTCTGTCTGTGTATTTCTGTCTGTCTCTCCCTACGTCCCCCTTCCTGTCTTTAAACCTTTTATCCCCTATAAAACAATCCCGTATTATACGAACATAATCCTACGGGGAGGGGGTAGTACTACATCACGTACTCCTCATGTATTAAAACAAAAACACGTCTCGATTTCGTGCAAGAGCACTGGACTTGTAAAATCATCACACGCATCCGTTTGTATTTCGCCACTGACTCCCTTTGTTGCTCGTATTTTTTTAAATCTCGTTTGATGTATCAGTATGGGATTAATTACTATAAACAATTATAGAGGATACATAGAAATTAAACCTTCGAATGACAGGTATAAACTCTAGGTAGTCCCGAAGATAAAATTCTTCGCAGATATATTTGATAATCACAGGCCTACGAAATGCCGGAAGATATTACGTTTCTGATATATTAAAAAGAAAAAAGACAGAATAAACACGCATGCATTGCATGTGAAGAACACAAACACCAAAATGGTCGCGGAAAGAATGATGGGAATAGAATACAAACTTTCCAAAACATCTTTCTTCTTGAGGGACAGGTCTGTGGATATGTTGCATGTGTGTGTTTGTTTGTGTGTGTGTTTGTGTGTGTGTGTGTGTGTGTGTGTGCGTGTTGTGTGTGTGTTTGTGTAAGAGTTGACTTGTTTGTCATTTATACTATTAAAAAGTAATTAGTTGAACGTCCATATGTATTGATATTGATATGCATACTGCTATCTCAATTACATCAAGCTGTTTTTGTTAAATATATATATATATATATATATATATATATATGTATGTATATATATATATATATATATATATATATATATATATATATATAGCATATGTGTGTGTGTGTGTGTGTGTGTGTGTTTACTGGCGGTTTGTCTCTCATTAGGTATGCATTGTAGCCCAGTGTATAGTTTTGTATGATCTAAGATTCCGTGATTATTTTTTCTCCTCCATGATCGCTCTATGACTTTTTATAATTAGTATCTCTCGAAATCTTTCCCACTGTCTAAGTTTTTTATTCACCGTCATGCTTCGATGTGATAAACTCCCAAGTTTCCAAACTACATGTGTAGGCCTAATGTCGCGGAAATGATTTCAATCTGTGTTTTCTTTAAATCCAGGAAGAACGAATATATTAGCAGCTGTTTTCATCGAAGTCCTGTATGAAGTTTGGGCAGCCAGAGACTGCAGCCAAAAGATAGTGATCGAGAAGGCTAGAGCCAAACGATTGGGAAAGCTCGATCAAAGAGTGGAAAGGGCTGCTGCGAAATGACCAAAAGGGCTGCGAGATTTTGACTGAAAAGGCCGCAGCCAAACCCACCAAAGGGCCGCGGGAAGAGCGCAATGGGGTATAGAATGTAATGCCAACCAAATGCCTATAGAATTCGGCATAATTATGCAAAATAGGTGGTACAGGTACAATAGATTTCAGACACCCCGACCTGTCCATAGTGAGATCTCCGATCCCATTGTTATGTCCGGAGGAGATGGACACTTCCGCGATGGGCACCGTGAATCGATCATTAGCCATTGTCTTTCCCAAAACAAACCTTTGTTGTGATAGCAACTGAGGCTGAAGCACTGCGTGATTGGTCAGCTCCGTGGTGCATTTCCAGCAACATGCAGATTAGTTCACAACCTCTATTTAGAAGTATTAAAGCTCAATAAATACCCGAAAAAGTTTCTTCTCCTCTGTAGTTTAACATATCATCATGGATAGCAACACTTCAAGCGACAGCGATAGATTTCATCTGCATCTCAGCGATTCTGAAGCATCTTCGGATGACGAGCAGTCGGGACTCGTTCAAGGTCGGGAATGGCATGACTCTGGATTCTGTGCAGAAGAAGACCTTTCCAGAGATGCTGACAGTTTTACAGAAGATCGAAGCCGAAATCAAGTTGAAGACGAAGAAGATGGTCATCGAGCGACGGTGTCTTCCCTGGCTGCTGAAATCAAAGCACTCCGTCAACAAGTGGACTCACAGCAACGACTCCTCAAAGAACTTCACGCTGTAGTCATCGCAAAGTCCCGAACGACGCAGAGAAACGTCGTAGAAGAATTGCAGGGCAACAACACGAGCGTGAGGATCGGTGATGATGAGCACGGCATTGTGGTCAACAGAAAGAGATTCCTGCATGTGCTTGCAAGAGCAAAGTGCGGTCAATCTCTTCTGTTGCAGACAATGAGCTTGGTCTACGAAGGCGATGAGTTGGCCGGTTTCAGCTTCAACGGTAATCGCAATGTTGACCCACCGCTTTCTGCCCTCATCGATGACCAGCGTTTCAAGGCTATCAGCAGCCAAGTGGCAAAGTCATATCCCAGATATGACAGTCCTCGCGAAATCCGCATTTTGCGAGACGCGGTGAACGGCAAATGTCGTAAAATCCGTCGAAAGAGGAGGATTTCAACGGCGTGAATTCGCCCTTCTCTATCGAACCCAAACGGCTCTTTTCAGAGCCATCATATGATCAAGAAAGAATAATAGTCCTATATGTAACAAGTGCAAATAGAATGCACATAGAACGCTCTCACACATGTTATGTATATATATAGACGCACCCCCACGCAAAAACATATATTGATTCCATAATTATGTATGTGTGTACAGAGTATATATATATGTAATCATGCAACACGCAACTAAAAAACAGCACATACTAAAACAAACAGCACATCACATAAAAAAGATAACAGAGTCTTAATAGTGAGAGAGAGTGAGAAATGGTATATAAGGGTGCACTGTATGTATTCTGCATCTGAGTTCAATGTATATTCATTAAATTCTGATTACGAATACTCATATCACTTTGTTGGTATCAAAGGCTCTTAAGATCCACTTCGATGATCAACATTAATCCCTTTCAGCGATCTCATCTCTAAAAACTGTGGTCATCATGTATATATATCAAGCTGTCTAGCTATGTCTCTACTTTCTATATAGGCCTAACTATAATATATCAATTTATCAATCGGTCTTACTTTGTTTACTCATTAACGTGACGTTTGTTATTTGTTGTTTCATACATAGCAATTACGGTATGGAAAAGATAGTGATAAAAAAAAGTAGTGATAGATAGTGGTAGTAGTTGTTGTAACAGTATAGGCCTAAGCAGTATGTGTTGCATAATAATAATGATAACAATATATCAATTTAGAAAGCGCAAAACCTATAGACATTCTTCTGCGCTGCAAAAGCTTCTGATGGGCTTGATAATAACGAGCAGTTAAATGAAAAGATGTGTTTTGAGTCGTGATTTAAAGACTGCTACTGTTGGGGATTTCCAGACTTCTAATGGTAGATCATTCCAGAGTTTGGGAGCTGCACGGGCAAATGCTCTGTCTCCCAATGTTACCTTTGTTTTACATGTTGGAATCTGTAGAAGGAGAGTGTCCTTAGAACTGCGCAAATCATGAGTATGTCGATGAGATTTAAACACTAATAATTCGGATATGTAACTGGGGGCTTGACCGATAAGTGGCTTATACACAATCAACAAGATCTTAAACAATATTCGTTTACGAATCGGAAGCCAGTGTAAATCTTTCAGAAGAGGAGTAATCCTTGAAAACCTAGGTTTGTTACAAATAAGCCTTGCACAGGAGTTTTGGACTCGCTGCAGGCTCCCAACTTGAGAATCAGGGAGTCCATATAATAACCCATTACAATAATCCATTTTACTAACAATACATGCTTGGACAATCACTGTTCTCATCAAAATATTTCCTGATACGTCTAAGGTTATAAATCATATGGTATGATGATTGACACACATTTGTGATGTGTGCTTCCCTGTTCAGGTGCGTGTCAAAACACACTCCAAGATTCCTAACAATGGAAGATGACTTTATGACAGAACTTCTAACCCATATCCCATCAAAAGAAAGTTTGGATATTTGCTTTGATGTGTCAATCAATGACAGTTCAGTCTTACTGTCATTTAGCATGAGTTTGTTTAGCAGCATCCATTTACGTACATAATTGACACATATTTCCATGTGAGTGACGCTTTGCTGCTGAGCATGTGCGTCAGGTGTGAACGACAAATACATATGTGTGTCATCTGCGTAGCAGCGACAGGATACACCAGGAAACTTAAAGTACAAAGTATTCGTGAAGAAGGGATGAGAACATGTATTGCAATTTGTAGGTGTAAATGACACAGAGAAAGGTGAATCGCAGCTATGAGGAATATCTTTTACGCGGTTCCTTTCCATTGATTTTCTTTGAAAGTAAGAATTACATGCATACAATTATAGTTCCCACCAATGCGCATGAATTTTAATTGAGAAAGAATAGCTAACTATAGTTTATGCGAGACTCAACAGGGGTCGAACAAGCTAATGATGTCCACTCTAACCTCGTCCAAACAAACAAACAAACATACACTGACGAGAACACACACAGAGACAAAATCCTGCCTGTAATTGAAAACAAAAGAAAAATCTGCCTTGTTCTGTACACTGAAAGACGATAAGTACTAAAACATGCATGTAGAGGTAGCACTTGTAAATGATGGTACAAATTGAAGTAGGCCTTCGAGTGGTATTATGTATTACATATAAAGGTATTACAATCTTTCAGCTTAATTGTTATTTCTCCTGAATTGCTGAAGCACCGTATGATTACATACTGTCTTCATTTGTAATAGCCCTAATTTATTTTCACGAAGTCATGATTGGCACGACGTACAGCTATTAAAATTAGTATGAAAAGATTGTATTAGAAGCCGTGCAGTGTGACATGCTGTTCCTAAGCCGTTTTGTTCACGCCATCATGGGTGAACGCCTTCTCTGCTGTTTTATATTGAAAACAGATTGAAAGTAGCATTTTATCACCTTAATTGTTACGCTAATTTCCACCACCATGGATCTAAATGACGAGATGTGATATATTCAGTTCTACCAAAATCGATTTTTTTTTTCTCTCCCTCTCGTCACTGTAATGATGTAATGACGAGTTGTACCAAAAGGTTGCGTGAGTGGTAATCTTGGTGCTTTCAATACATTGACACTTTGGTACCCAATCGCTTGCCATGGCGTATTGTTCCGTATCGAGACAAAAGGTATTGATGGAAGATTACGTGTTGTTGCTGATTTGAAAGGCGTTGATCAGCTATAAGGAAGTTTTTGCTACACGAAGGACAGACCGAGAGTACGCGGAAGCAATCAACTGTGAAAGTACCTGTACTCGGACTCCCGTCACCATAGCAGTTTCGCTTTCCTGTACAGGACGAGGCGTGGGGACAAGATCGCTGATTGGCTGGCTGGCTGACTGGCTCACTCATGCCCAGCGTCGGGACCGAACGCTATTTTGGCTGTATCCCGAGCACCAGTGTTCCCCACGGGACGTTTCTCGGATTTGATCATGCGCAGATGCAAGTTTGCACATGGTATGCTCAAATCCCGGCCGCGTCGTGCTTGCGAAAACTCCCTATTGAATAGGCGGCACGTATCTTTGCAAAGTTTAATAGCATAGTTTGAAATCAGTAGCAGATAATGAACTGAAGGGTACGCCTTTTTCAAAGCCAGGAGAAAGGGCTTCAAGGAAAAAATTGTCTGTATTGTGGACATGTTTCTCTGAGATCAACGACGTGCCCATAATGAACTACACAACTTCGCCAAACAAGAGAAATTACGAAAGCTGGATGTCAATATAATGGTTGGTTTTCAGTTGAGTTCAAAACAAATGAAAAATAATATGCATACCATGGGCAGTATCTTCTAATGCGTCATCACTTTTTAACCGTTGAGAAATATGTCACAAAGAAAGTACAATGTACAAGTAAAGACGGAAATGTGGATTTGTAGCAAAATTTATCCTAAGTATTCACAGGATAAAAAAAATGAAATGAAGGAATGTCAGGACAATACAGAAACTTTAACGAATGCAAGTAAACATGAAACAAATTATACTTCGAGAGTGTAACGATATATCAAAGTATCACAAGCAATAAACACGTCTTAACGATTATCTGGTCATTTAAATACACCCCACATAATCACATAATCTGACAAGGGCAGACGAGGTTGTATTTGGCCTGGGGAAGGGAATTATGATAAAAGTGTAATTCACAAGATTCCAATGTTTTTCTTCAAAATATTCATTCATCCATTCCTTTGTAACTGACCTACGTTGTGTCGACCTCTTTCCAGGAAGAGACGATTCTATTTCTAGTTTGCTTATGTTTGTTTGTTGTGTGTGTGTGTGTGTGTGTGTGTGTGTTTGTTTGTGCGTGTGTGCGTGTGTGTGTGAATGCATATGCTCTTTTTCGTTTTGTTAGCAGAGTAACAAATAGTGACGTTCCCTCAATCCTCTGCCTTTTCGTGTTCGTGACATCTTTCCCCAATTGAGTCAAAACAATATTCTTGATCAGCACATTTATCTTTATGTAAACCATTATTTTCTGTTGAAAATTGATAACTTTTGAACGAATTGTTCGCTTTTTCTCAAGCTTTAAAAATGGTCTGCTTTTCTACAGTCACTGCAGTCATAGGTAACCATGGTGTCTGTAATAGCTGGAGTACAAATTTTGGAGGAACGGCTAGAATGAACTGACGGATTGACATTCCATGGGACCATATAAAAAACAAAAATTTAATGCAATTTAGCAGGTCACCAAATCAACAGCTGCAGAATGGATGAAGTTGGATATTTATGACTGGATTGAAGGCAGCAACATGAATTTACAGAACGTCATTTTCTGTTTAGAGTATAAGAATTAAAGTTATTACTTGTCTGCTTTTCTACCAGTTTGAGGTGGTCACATTTCTATTTCGTTGAGTTATTCAGGACAGTTACAAAGAAAGCTACAAATCTCTCGAGATCTAGGACAACAAATTAGAATCGGCTATTGGGATACGAAAATAATTGCGTTTTTGCCTTTGTTCTGGACGAGCTGGAGAGGGTGTAGAGGAGAGCAATGAATTGCTTCGGCCTTTTGTGGGATGTGTGGCCGGCTTGGAAGGGGGATAAAGTCATCAGTGAGATGACTCTGTGTTTTCACCGGAAGAATGTTAGTGTTGTATTAGTTTAATAATAGTTAAAGACACTCTTGTGTAGAGGACGTGGTAATCTATTGAAGACTGAAGGAATTGCGATTGTGTCGACTTATAAGGTATCCGGTTAGACTTTTGCACTCTAGATACTTTACAACAAGATACTTTATTATTTATTAGATGTGTATGTGTGTGTGTGTGTGTGTGTGTGTGCCCGCGCGCTTGGGTAACTGCAAATTGATAAATCTTTTTTGTTTCATTATTTTGTGTGAGGTTTTCAGATATATTGCCCCATGTGCCCCAAACACACACACACACACACACACACACACGCATTGTAACAAGTTATAATGAAAAACATGTTATGTTATGTTAATAACAAGTACAGTATGATACTATTTAAAGGCAACCTATTAAAGCTCATCCAGCGTTAATTCTTTCAGTCGTTTGGATGGCGGCAGTATCAAAAATAGATTACAAACCGTAGCCCCCCCCCAAACAAAAAATACAACGTCACCTTCCGCAACGATAAAAGACAGGGAATCAATCCAAATACAATATCAGGGTATGAAACTTTAACTCATTTATTGAACTTACTTCTCTATAGAGGTTGTGAACTAATCTGCATGTTGCTGGAAATGCAACACGGAGCTGACCATCAATCACGCAGTTTCAGCCTCCGTTGCTATCACAACAAAGGTTTGTTTTTGGAAAGACAATGAGCAATGATAGACTCACGGTGCCCATCGCGGAAGTGTCCATCTTCTCCGGACATAACAATGGGATCGGAGATCTGACTATGGACAGGTCGGGGTGTCTGAAATCTATTGTAGCTGTACCACCTATTTTGTATATGCCGAATTCTATAGGCATTTGGTTGGCATTACATTCTATACCCTATTACGCTCTTCCCGCGGCCCTTTGGTGGGTTTGGCTGCGGCCTTTTCAGTCATAATCTCGCAGCCCTTTTGATCATTTTGCAGCAGCCCTTTGCACTCTTTAGATCACGCTTTCCCAATCGTTTAGTTGCAGCCTTCTCTATCACTATCTTTTGGCTGCAGCCTCTGACTGCCCGAAATATCATGTTCACATAGGACTTCGATGAAAGCAACTGCTAATATTTTCTTTCTTCCTGGATTAGCGTTTGAATGAATAACTAAATGAATAGATAAATAAATAGATGAACAAATAGATAAACAAACAAATAAATAAATAGATAAATAAATAAATAAGCACATAGATTCATGAATTGATAGATACTTGACATGTACATTTTAACATTCTTTAATAGTCACGCTATATACATCTGTTCGTTAGCTGACCGAGAGAGTCGGATTCAAATGTCGGTAGATGCTAAGCATGCAGCATAAAATGTACAAACTGTATACCGGTATTATGACTTCGCTGAGACATGCTGGTTTAAATGTGTAAATGTTTGCAAGGCGAAATTAGTGCCTGCATCCGTCACGTCCAATGCAGGTATGTTTGATGTTGTTGTTCATTTTCTACATCCGCAGTATATTTTTATCCTCTTGTAATAATTTCGTACACACATTTCGTACACAAAATACAACCGCTTTGCCATAAAAACGATAAAAAGAAAACGACTGGTAACGCCATTCTATAGTGTGTATCCATACACACATGCGTGACGAGGATCTATGGATGTTTAATATTTAACTGCCGTGTTGATATTCAAAGTCGAATGATAGTTCGACAGCTGGTATGGATTTGAAATTATCTTCTGACATTGGGTGTTTTAACAGCACAAGATTGACGTTTTTATTGTTCAAAGGAAATATTGATTGAAATAATTTCCGCGATATGATACTTGTAGTTTGGAGTCTTGAGAGTTTATGATAATAGAATTACAATGGTAAAAAAAAGGAGTTAGACAGATTGGGAGGATTTCGAGAGATACTGATTATTAAAAATCGCTGATAACAGCAAAAGGAATAAAAATAAAAATAAAGTAACAAACCAACACACAAACACACGCGTGCGCGCATGCCACGCACACACACACATACACACATGTTACGACAAATTGATTAAAATTTCGACTGTCAAACCATCATAAAAAGCCCTGATTGAAATATATTCCATGTTTGTGGAAATAAAGATCGAAAATATACATCGTTATTATTTAGAAGATAAGATACACCGTACAAACATTGAAAGCATATTGTTAAATCACATGCTTTAAGTTTCATCTTCCTGATATGGGCCATTTGAACCTGCATTCAGTATGCAAATTGCAGAGGTGAGACGAACCTATGAGGTGACAGCGTTTTATCATTTTCTGTTTTGTGCTACCTACAGGGTTCAGAACTCTAAACTTCATTACTAACACTGTGTGTAGAGTTCTGTGCTCCAGCATACTGTTCAAAGACACTATTAGACGCTGCCACGAGAGGGCGTTGTTCTAAAAAAGTTGTTCGTCACAACAAGGAGTTTGTTATTCATAAAAGGGTTTGCAAAACCCTAGCGGCGTTTTGAAAGGAAAAGCCGGAAAGCGGGCCACTGCGGGAATACGCTTGAGTACCCCGGCGTATTAACGGGCTTTTCAAAGCGCCGCTCAAAGGACCGCTGAACGGCGGCGCCGCTGTTTTCCTGCACAATGTAATCTGCCAAGGCGCCTAAAAACACAAACACAACATCACTCTCCCACCCCTTCCCACGAACCCTGGATGGTACAATTTGTATGTGTTCCTTCGTACAGCAGCGAACGTTAGCCCACGAAAGCGGCGGCCAAGCAAGCAAGGCGAGCCAGAGAGCTATACGATCACCATTTCACATGGGCTAACTACACGGAGGCACGCGGTGTGCGCGCGTTTTTCTCTGTTTCAGTAGCGATAGCCTGACAAGTGCAGACCGGATTGAATGAAGCTAAGTGGACAAAATTTTCGAACAGGTTGTGCTATGACAGAGAGCGTGTGAATTTAGCTCGCCGCTGATTATCCTGCAAAAAAAGGCCTTTAAAAGGAAAGACTAATAATCTTCACTCTGAGGGAAAACGAGCGGAATCCGCGGTGAGCAAAATACACCGTGTGTGTTTAAACACACGCATGTCGAAGCGGTTTTGTCGGTTCCCATAGACTTTTCACGTGAAGGCGATTCGCTTGGCACTGAGCCAGATTCTGCGAGCGAGCTCGGTCCTCCCGTTTTATCCTCTATAGGGTATTTCGGAGTTATCCTTCACAGGGTATTTGCTTGGTCTGATAGAAAAAAAAAGTACATGTATGCAAAATATCACATTCTAACTTAAAATACATGGACAAGTATTCCATGTTAAATGCACCCTCTATAGTAATCACTCCAAATATTTTACAAACAATCTCTGCTACAACAGTTCTATTACCTCATCAAAACTTCACAGCAAAATACATTTCAAATAAATTTCTCAATGACATCTCTACTAATGCCTACGAAGGAGAAAATTATCAAAATACCCTTAACTGCATGAATTGAATTAAGTGACAAGCACATCAAAACACCATTTTTCTGCGGGGGGGGGGGGGGAGAAGGAATTTTTGAACACTGTGTAGGTGATCAATTTCTAGTGTAGTCAACATCTTCTTCGTTTCGAACCAATGTTGGCTCAATCTAATACATATAGTTCTATTGTGCCACGGCGGACCAACCAGTCATGCAAACGTCACATGGAAGTTGGCACAATATGTTTCACTTATCATTAAATAATCTATTTGATGTCATACAGATGTGAGGCTAATGTTACACCAACCCTTCACAGACACCGGTCAACGCCATCCTAACACTTGAATAGCAAATTACTATCATATCTTAGCAGTTGTAAAAAAAAGAGTAAATATAATGGATGTAAATGCAATTTCTTTTCCCCTCACAGCCTGTGTACAATTATTACACCAGCACTTATCCTGCCCCCCCCCCCCAAAAAAAAAATGAAAAAATCACTCGTGGCTTGTCAACAGACACCACTTGACGCTCACTCCACTTTTGAAAAGGCCGCGGTAATGCGTATAAATAAGGCAGCCCATAAATAATCTGGTTGATCGCTGTCAGCAGTGATAGTGACCAATGATTTGTAACTTTGATTGAAACAGGCACCCTTTCGTTTCAAACTGCCTAATACTAGTCCACTGCCTGGACTGTTTTGTGTGATCATTTACCGCGCGCACAAACCGCTACAGCACGCATATGCCCAACCGTACACTCGTGTATTAATTTACCGCGCACGCACGTATCTCGACCTAGTACATGTTTGTGGGCATCGAGCGGTTACAGGGGATAGCGCGATAAGCTATGGAGCGCCGCACTGAGGTCGTGAGGTGGATGCGTAATGATAAAAATTGTCCAGAATCTGGACAAGCCTAATACCAGCGAGGTGAGCCACCTCCCTGCTGATGTTGTACACGTATTGACTGCCGAGTTTTGTAAAATGATGACTTGCTAAACGACTTGCTCATATGAAACGTCGTCGAATAAAGCTCCAATGTACCATGTACTACATGTGTTCTAACGTCTCATTTTCCTCTGACTTCGATCAGTGGGAACGTGCTACTATTGAGTGTGGTATACTTGCAGTGCGAGCCGAACAATACACCACTTTTTTGATGATATTCTTTACTTGAATTTCATCGATATATCAGGCCCATGTTTACAATGAAATTAATTTGAACAAAAATAAGCAGCTGAATTCTTCTCTCTTGTGCTGCTAAATCATATTCTTTATTAACATATATATATATATATATATATATGTACTTGATGCGCAACCATGCATAAAATATTATGACTTAGAATTCTGCATGAATCTCAGAAAAAGCTTTCTTGATTAACTTAATCAAGTCAATCCATATCTGCTTCATTACGCAAACACTATTTTGTGCTGCTTTCTTTTTATAACACATGCACACACACACATCTTTCGACACTAAAAGAGCTATTCAGAATTGTCTTTAGACTTTGTTATAAATCTAGAAGTATGGGACTAGCAATTACTACTCTAGACGCATTACACACACACACACACACGCACACACACACACACACACAAACCCGTTATTTTCTTTGAAAGGCGTGCCATTCACATTCGAATCTGATTCTGTGTTAGCAGACGACCATGCCACTGGTAGGTACGGCTTTGCTTCGCGAACGAAAAGTTAAGGAAGTCCACGTCTGCTGCAGACTCGAAAGTGACTGATGAGTCCGATGCGGGACAGGCAGGCACGGTTGCAGCGGTTGCACGGGAAAATTAGTTGGTTGATGTTGGGTGTTGGGTTTTTCCTCTGTTGTCTTTTTCAATTGAGGTGGACCCTGCGATCATCCTCAAAGGCGGCTGTTGCTCGTCGAACAGTAGGGCGCCCAGATGTGCGATCAAAGGCGATAGCAGCCCACCGTCGGTGATCGATGTTGCAGGTGCTCAAGATTCTCTTCAAGCAGTCCTTGTATCTCTTCCTGGGTTGACCTCTGTCTCGGTGTCCAGAAGGGAGCTCACCGTACAGCATAACCTTCGGAAGGCGATAGTCTTCCATTCTCTCGAAACATGACCAGCCCAGTGCAATTGAGTTTTCATCAGTGTGGCTTCGATGCTTGTAGTCTCTGCCAGCTCAAGAACGTTGATGTTGGTGACAAAGTCACTCCAGTAGATGTTTAAGATGAAGCGGAGGCATCGCTGGTGGAAGCGCTCAAGAAGGCGTAGGTGGTGCCGGTAGAGGGCCCATGACTCGGAGCCTTACAGGAGAGTTGGAATGACAACGGCTCTATACACGTTGATCTTTGTCTGTTTCTTCAGGTGGTTGTTTTTCCAGACTCTGTCGTGCAGTCTACCAAAGGTGCTGCTTGCCTTAGCAAGTCTGCTGTCTATTTCATTGCGCTGGAAGTGATGGTGCTGCCGAGGTAGGTAAATTGATCAACTGTTTTGAGTTCTGTTTGCCCTATGGTGATGTGGGGAGACTGGTAATCCTGTCGAGGAACCGGCTGATGAAGAAAATCGGTTTTCTTTAGGCTTACTTCAAGGCGAAATGCTTTAGCAGTAAGTGCGTAAGACGTCTCAGATTGAATAGACTGCCATCTGTGCGGTACCAGATGTAAACAGCATCTTCGTTATTGAACTCTTCCATGGCTTGTTTGAGCATCATACTGATGATGCCAGAAGATGGTAAACAGGGTTGGTGCAAGAACGCAGCCTTGCTTTACGCCGTTGTCAATTGGGAAGGGTTCGGAGAGATCACTGTTATATCTAGCCCGGCCTTGCTGGTTTTCATGCAGTTGGATAATCATATTGAGGAATTTCGGGGGACAACCAAGGCGATCCAGAATTTGCCAGAGTCCTTTCCTACTCACTGTGTCAAAGGCTTTAGTTAGGTCAACAAAGGTAATGTAAAGTCCCTTGTTTTGTTCCTTGCATTTTTCCTGGAGCTGTCTTAGGGCAAAGACCATGTCAACAGTTCCTCTGTTTGCGCGAAAATCACACTGTGATTCTGGAAGAACACTCTCTGCGACACTAGGCGTTAGTCTATTGAGAAGAATTCGAACAAGGATTTTTGCCCGCGATGGAAAGCAGCATGATTCCTCTGTAGTTGGTGCACTCTGATTTCTCTCCTCTGTTTTTGTACAGGGTGATGATAATTGCATTGCGAAGATCTTGAGGTAGTTGGTCTTGGTTCCAGCAAAGCGTAAAGAACTCGTGAAGCTTGGTATGTAGGGCTTTTCCACCAGCCTTCCATACCTCTGAGGGGATTCCATCACACCTGCTGCTTTGTCGATTTTCATTTGTCCGATCGCTTTAAGTGTCTCCTCGAGGGTAGGGAACTCATCCAGCTCAGGTTTAATAGCTGTTGGGAAATCTGGAGCAGGGAAGATTCTTGTACTGTGCGGTTGCCACTGAAGAGACACTGAAAGTACTCTGACCATCGGGTGAGGAAAGAGGTCTTGTTGAGGAGAGCTTTGCTGACTGAACTACGAAGAGGACTTTAAACTTGGCGTGAGGGACCATAGACAGTCTTCTGTGCCTCATAAAAACCCTTCAGGTCGCCAGTGTCGGCACAAAGATGAGTATGTTTGGCAAGGTTTGTCCACCACTCATTCTTGATCTCTCGAAGTTTGCGCTGAAGGTGACTGCATGCAAGACGGAAGGCACTTTTTTTCACTGGACAGGATGGATACGTGAGATGAGCCTGGTGAGCAGATCGCTTCTTAGCCAGTAGCTTTTTGATTTCCTGATTGCTTTCGTCGAACCAATCCTTGTTCTTCCTGGAGGAGAGTCCCAGTACCTCTTTGGAGGATTGTTGTATGGCTGATTTCATCCTAGCCCAAAAAACTTCAGGAGAAATGTCCTTGAAGTAATTTTCATCTTCAAGCCTTGTTTGGAGATTCGTCTGAAAAATTACATCTCAGTTCAGCTTGTAACCAACATTGAATTTCTTTTGATGGGCCCCTCTGTATTTCAGCTTAGGCTTGAAATGAAGGTTTAACTTACAGCGAACAAGCCGATGGTCAGTGTGGCATTCAGCACTGGGCATAACTCTGATGTGATGCACGTCACGTTGGTCTCTCCTGCGAACCAGAATGTAGTCCAGTAGATGTCAGTGTTTGGACCGGAGGTGCATCCAGATAGTCTTTAGACTGTCCCTCTGCTGGAAAAGGGTGTTTGCGATGACTAGTCTGTGCAGAACTCAAGCAGGAGGCGTCCGTTGTCATTGCACTTTCCGACGCCATGTTTACCAAGAACTGACCAGGTTTCTGAGTCTTTCCCGACGCGAGCATTGAAGTCACCAAGGATAATAACCTTGGTTTTTTTTTTTTGTCCTCCCGAACTTGTTGGGAGAAGATGCGCAGATCAGTGTAGAACTTATCCTTTTCGGCTGGTTCAGCCTGAAAGGTCGGGGCATAGACACTGAAGAGAGTGATATATTGACCGTTGCGAAGGGAGTGACGCATGGACATAATCCGATCAGAGTGGCCTGTTGGAAGGTTTTCGAGCCTGGAGGCGATGGAATTCTTGACCATAAAACCAACTCCTGATAGACGTCGTTCACACCTAGGCTTGCCAGACCTGTAGAGTGTGTAGCCCCCGCCATGTTCTTTGAGATTACCTTCATCTGCAAGGCGGACTTCACTGAGAGCAGCTATGTCTATGTCGAGTCTGAAGAGCTTATGAGCGATGAGGGCGGACCGCCGTTCAGGCCTGAGGCCGTCCGTGTCGTGCATTGTTCTGACGTTCCAACATGCTAACTTGAGTTTGTGTACACCTTTTGAAGGAGGTGTGACCCTTTTGTTCTGTTTTGTTCGACCGCTTGGAAGATCCCCGTTGGCCGCGGTAAGCCAACTAGGTCAGAGGAGACGAGCTTTGGTTAGGCCACCTTTTCTAGGCCCCTCTCCATGCGGAGCAAGCAGTGCTCTCCCTAAAAAGGGCTGCTTGGTCGTCCAAGGTAATGCCGAATGATGCTGTCGTCTCCAAGTCAGTATTAAGCGACCAATATCCTGAACCGCCTGCTGTAGGACTGGAACTACGGCTGCCAGTGACATGTTTCACCTGCCGTTTTCGCCCCTTTCCCATCGCTGCAGGACTATAAGGGGGCGGAGGACGTGGACATGTCCTCGGGCCTGCGCAAAGGAGCTTTTAAGTGGAGTGCAGTGTGCACAGTACTGACCCCACTCTTTACACCCAAGGTTCGTGTGCAGTAGCCAAGCAAGCTAGGACGTAGCAGCGAGGTCCGTGGGTCGTAGGTTTTACATCGGAGTGTCCTTCTCGTATGCAGGTTGCTTAACCGGGCTGAAGAGGTCTGCCTCCCCTGTTATTTGAATTATAGCTGGTAACCTTCGACCGCTGTCCACAGAATATGGAAGGCGCGCCCTGAAGAGCCTAACACTTGGTCGTTGAGTCCGACTTGGTCTCTTTTACCGCGGCCGTTGGCTGCCTGGTAGCTCATCCGCCCAGAGATGCAGTGTTAACATCATTCCCCACGAGATTTGGCCCGCCTGGTGAATCGGCTTACCGAGATGTAACTCGTTTGGCCAACACGCGAGAGATTTAGGGGATGAGTGAGGATATGTGCGCCTGTCCAGACTAGGTACACCCTCCACCCGGAGCCCCTCACTCCCGGTCTAGACCAGTCTATACAAGTATCAGAAATATGATGGGGCCTACATAAAAGCTATAACGCTTGTAAAACTGCAGGGGCGTCACCAGCTTTTTTTCAAGGGGGGTGCGTTTTGACAGTAAATGTAAACTGTGAGATTTTTTTAAAATTGATTTATTGGCTCCTGTGTCATAATGTACATTTACACATACTCTATATATTGTACATATTATACATGTGATTGTATATATACATACACGAATCTTTCGCTATGAAGGACTATACGGGGGTACATTATGTGACTGTGTGAGATCCTCGGCGATGATCCATTCCGCTCCTTCAGTGCGGAGGGTGTGGGAGGGGGATATATACCCCCTTCCACGGTAGGAACTTTTTATAAAAACAAGAGTGTAAAAGTCGCGTTTACCGAGCATAGTGAAAATAAAAATACTATAAAGGACTATCACGGAGGTACATTATGTGACAGTGTGAGATCCTCGGCGAGGGAGCGAAGCAACCGAGCGGGAGAGGGTGTAGGAGGGGGATACCCCTCCCACGGAGGGACTTTTTGTCAAAAGAAAAAAAGAAGAATTGCATAACAATTAAATGCGAGCGAGCGGAGCGAGCGAGCTTGAAAATTTTGATATTTTACAATCCCAAACTGCGGTTTGTAGCTATATTCTTTCGCTTTGGAAATTAAGGGGGCGCAACGGGCGCAACTGCTTACAATTACTGGCAGCAACATGAGGATAATGGCATAACGGTTAAATGCGAGCAAGCGGAGTGAGCGAGATTAAAATTTTTGACATTTTACAGTTTCAAAAATGCCGTTTTTAGCTACATTTTTTTCGCTTTGAAATTCTAAGGGGGGCGCACCGGGCGCAACTGTTGGCAGTTACTGGCAGTAACATCAGGAGAATGGCAACTAAGCGATTAAATGCGAGCGAGCTTGAAAATGTTGACATTTTACATTTTAAAAAATACCATTTGTAACTATATTTTTTCACTTTGGAAATTAAGCAGGGCGCACCGGGCGCAACTGCTGGCAATTACTGGCAACAACATCAGGAGAATGGGATAAAGATTCAAATGCGAGCGAGCGGAGCGAGCGACCTTGAAAAATTTGACATTTTACAGTCGAAAAAACTTCCGTTGGTAGCTATATTTCTTCGCTTTGGAAATTAAGGGGGGCGCACAGGGCGCAACTGCTGGCAATTACTGGCAGCAACATCAGGAGAATGGCATAACGATTATATCGTCTGTATCACTTCAGTCAATCAATTTTCCTTACAACGTTTTTGTTACCCCAAGGTTCCGCAATTATGTTTTTTTTTTTTCAATTTACTTTGTTTTCATTATGCAACCTTATTCTATGTTACCAAAGAGAGTGAAATGTTTATGTTCTTTTCGAAAAATGAAAAAATGTTTGAATTGGATTGATTAAAATGCGAGCGAGCGGAGCGAGCGAGCTTGAAAATTTTGACATTTTCAGTCTAAAAACTGCCGTTTGTAGCTATTCCTTTTCGCTTTGGAAATTAAGGAGGGGTGGCACACCGGGCGCAACTGCTGGCAATTGAACACTGGCAGCAACATCAGGAGAATGGCATAGCGTTAAAATACGAGCGAGCGGAGAGAGCGAGCGTGAAAATTTTGACATTTTACAGTCCAAAAACTGCCGTTTGTAGCTATGTTTTTTCGCTTTGGAAATTAAGGGGGGGCGGTGCGCCACTGGTAGTCAAGGATGTCGGTTTATGTTCATGATTGGGGGAGGTATGACCAGCGAGGGGGCGTCGAAGTGACCGTAAGCGGGGGAAGGATGTCCAAAATCTGCACTTTAGAGCATCCCCTAATTATTTGTGTTTGTGTGTGTGTGCGTGTGTGTTTTATACATGGAAAAGTTGGGAAATAGCCCAGGTCAAGTCTTATTATTCGCAATGCAAGTCATTTTTATATAGACTATAGTATGTAAAGCAACACTCAGCGATCTAGCTTTGATATAACAAAGTGTAAGGTACAGAGGTGTACATTCTACATCACATTGCGCAACATTGCAGCGACTCTTTGCCGTTCGGATTTTCTGAGTACACTGCTCCATCCTGCTTATCATTCAGAATGCCAACCAGGAATCACGCTGAATCACAATCTTTTTTTCGGCTCCGGGCTTTTTAAACAATGTTTCACACTATTGATGCCTCTTTAATTATGGTTAAAAGAAATCTTACAGAAAAAAAAGAGATAATTTCTTGCTCACCCTTTCATGTCAATTTCAAAAGCAGTTTACCAACCCTTGAATTACCATTTTGACTTTTTTTTAAACCAGCGGATTGGGGGGAGGGGGTACGTGCCCCCCCCCCCCCCCCCCCAGCTACGCCACTGATTGGAGACCTATAACGGGGGAGGGTGTGGGCGGGTTATCTCCCTCCAATGCGACGGAGCTTTTGTATTTTCTGAATTGATAATCCGTTGCACAATGAATGAAATATACTTTACGTATACAGTACGGGCGATAGATAGTAAACACGTGATGTATGTATAGCATCAGTGCTGCCAGAGCCGGGGTGCGATTGTTTTTGTTTTTTGTTTTTGTTTTGTTTTGTTTTGTTTTATTTTCTTTTTCTCCTGGTGCAAAAAAAAAGATAAGAAGAAAAATAATAAAAAAGAACAATTATTTAGCGCCCGGAGTTGAGGTCGCTAGCAGACTGAAGCGTTTTTTTTTTTCTAGGTTCTGAAGGGGGGTGCGTTCGCACCCAGCGCACCCCCCCCCCCCCTGGTGACGCCCATGAAAGCTGTAGGTTCCCGAATTCATGGGCATATAATTTGTGATATGAATAGACGGATGTATGCTGCGTACAACGTAAAAAATCTTTGTTTGATAAACAAGAAAACCTTAGACATAAAGTTGAATTAAAACAGTAAGGAATTGATAAGGAGCGGGGCAGCTATCAGAGAGCACTGGGGTCCTCATTCTAGTGAAAGACCAGCCCGTTACCAGTGCTTGCGTCCCGAGTTACCATGCTAGCCAAATTTGAAATGATTACTAGTACATGCGTATTAGCGTAAGTGCATCTGATGTCATAATCACAAGCAATACTACAGGCGCCTGCTAACAAGCGTCTACATGTACGTGGTACTAGTACTAGTTGAGATCCAAAGTGACGTCATAATAGGCTGTATTCCTTGCGCAGGATTATTTACGCGTCTATTTAGCGTATTTTTGTTTATACTTGTTATTGTTGAACGCTACGTTTATAATATTTCTTCGACAAAATCGGCCAGAAACAAGTTTAAAAAAAACCCGGAATAACTCGGAAACACTCAAGTTACGTGCTACGTACCAGACATCAGCTCAGATTGAGGATTAGAGGACGGACCAGAGGACGGACGTACTGGAGCGGAGCTCCATCTTAATGCTCTGCTGTCAGCACTTCTTCACCTCATCAGAAGAACTTTTTCATATGTCGAGATTGCATTCATCGCGCTGATGCCACTGGTACTGCATAAAAGTATGCCGAAGTCCACGCGCACGCGTACAAAAACCAGCCAGTACAAAAACCAGCTCAAGTGACACAATTGGCAATTTTGACGCATTAGGTTTACGGGAAAAAAAAAATCGCCCCCGGCCCCCGGTTCCGCCGGTCATGCTACTGGTCCCGTTCTTTGCTCAAGTGACACAATTGGCAATTTCGACGCGTTAGGTTTAAGGGAAAAAAAATCGCCCCCGGCCCCCGGTTCCGCCGACCATGCTACTGGTCCTGTTCTTGAATGCCAATGTTAAGTTGTAGTCTAGTGGTGGTGGTGGTTTAAATATGATTCCAACGTTGTTCTTGGTAGAAGTTGTGTCTCACTTCAGGGAGCTTTAAAATGAATGTTTCTAATTCTTTAAGTTTAGCTTGATTCCCTGCAGCTTGACGTTATATGAATGAGTACAATCATTTGAGGAGAATTGTGGGTTTTATCAAAAATCGATCAAAATCGGCTAGATCTGATGAATTAATGGCAATTCGAAGTTTTATTTTTTCAACATGGCAACTGAAAATCAGATTAGCTGATGCCACAGCCCAACAACTTAAATTGAGTTGAATTGAATTGAAAAGGTGTTTTATTCATCAATATCTATTGCAGCCCGGAGGCTGAATTACAGACATTGTTAACAAATGGCCATGGATACATTAAAAATACTCACAAAATACAGTGTAGCAATGAAAAAAAATGCATAGAACAACAAAGGGTTTTATTCATCTTAACCATTGTACAATGAGATCAACCTGTAATACAAAACAAACACAAATATTACAAATACAACATATCACTATTCTCAATGATTATCAGACAATAAATCGAGTTTCAAATGTTAATTATGTATGCCGGTCATTTATACTTATTAATACAGATGTTGTTATACAGCTCAGATCAACACATTGTACACAGCAAAGATAATCAGTTTGATTCAAAAAATATTTTCTCACAATCTTCTCTTCCTAAACATAAACTCCAATATCAGAATACATTCAATCTATACACAGCGCATTACATCAAATCTATCAATTAATAAATAAATACTATATGCGAATTGTTATAATACATGTACATGTATATACGAAAATAGCGTCTGATATTTGCACATCTCTCTTTCTCCCCCTCCCCTCTCTCTCTCATCTAACTCTCATTCCACTAATACACACACTCTCTCGTATATCTAACCAGCAAATATACACTATTGTTTCTATAACCAACACTCTGTATTATATTATAACACATTTTGCACCAGAATTCGAGCTCACAAATAAACAACACCAAAACGCTGAAACATAACATTTTTTTTTTAAATTGAACTGAGGATAATAATATAAAAAAATAAAATTATACTTTTTCAACTTGTCGTTAAACCCTTTATCCTGTGGTCAACAACCCTTTTTATATCAATGATAAACTCTCTGGCAACGCATACCATGCACATCATATTTTTTTTAAATACTTTCAGAAATCACATCTTCACATAATGAGGAAAATAATGAATGCTCTGCGGCACTTTATGGAGGAGACATAAAACAAAACAAACAAACAAACAAACAAACAAAAACTGTACTATTCACTAATAAGTGTATGAGGTAGGGAATGGCACTACTTTGAAACCGTTTTGTTTGTCACCGTTTGAAACCGTCTGATATTTGCACATCTCTCTCTCCTCTCTCTCCCCCTCTCCCTCCCCCCCCCCCCCCTTCTCTCTCTCTCTCTACACATAGCTAAATGGGGGGGGGGGGGGCAAGGAGCAGTCCCCCCCACTTCCTTTTTCTTTAGATTCTGATATTGGATTTTCAGGTAATTTGATTAGTAAATGGGAAAGTACGCAACCATGAAGGAATTAAATTCCTTAATTCATTCCTATAATGCTAAAAAAGAAAGAGGGTTCCACTGAAAGAAACATTTTTCCTCTGTGTACTGAGTGTTACAGCTGTTTAAATTGAGCATGTAGGGAAGACAAGAAGAATACGGCCAATGCGACTCGTAGGTATAAGGACTAGTCACGTATAGTGGTTGAAACACAACATTGGTATTGTGCAATGAGGCCAACACACCGGACCTTATACATAGAGGCTCATAAAATCTATGCAAGTCTTATAATCTTGCACAGGACAGGGTCTTTGGGAATCTTAGCATGTTTTGTTGATGATGTTCGTGCCTTCTTGGCAGGTTTGAAGAAAAAGTCGGACAAGGAAATAGCACTTCCACATTATCCACGGCGCGGCATGTGGACATGACACAATTTCATGGAACTATAACACAGGTCGAGTGCATGCTGACTTCTGTTAATTTGTAATTCCCTGATCATTAGTTATGCGGTCAAGAATATCTAAATATGTGCCATATAATTTGTAATAATTTTTGTGCTATTTTTCTTCGAATTTGCTCACAAACGAAGCTTACAAACCATGATTCTGTCGAGAATATTATCTGACAATCATTAATAGATTATCAATATAATTACAAAATATGTAAGTAAAAATAAATAGTATACAAATCTATTTTGGCGTTTTTGATTTGAAATTTGGTACATGTTGTCACTATATAGTAGGTTGGTGTGCTTTATAATCTATTATGTATGTCTATACACCTGTGGGAATATTTGTGTTTCTTTATATTCTAAATCAGTTGATTTCATTTTCACTTGTAATTACCTATGTGAAACTAGTTCAGATCTAGATTGTATTTTGAAATAGAACTGTATTTGTAGTAAATGTCATAAAGCTTATTTTGTATCCGTCTGATGTAAATGATTATTGTATTGCTTTGTTTTGCTTAAGTTACATCAAGGACACGCAATTCAGCCTCTCGGCTGCTATGTACCTTTCTTTTGATGAAATGAACCAATATCTATCTTTCTATTTATCTATCTATCTATCTAACGAAAGACCTTAAAATGCCCCTTCCCCCACGCTCAGCAGAACTACCATGCTTCCATATTATTTCAAATGTGATTAACAAATGTATTAATTCAGGAATTTGGTTTTCCTTTTTGCTTTTGTTAAGACGTGCAGTGGCCGTGAAACTATGATATTTTTGATTTCTCCTCATTAGGTGATCCGAGTATCCTTCGGATCACCTTCTGTATCTGTACCGATTCTTTGTTCTTCTTCTTCTTCTTTCTTTATTTCTGGACAAAATTTGTGTATCGATTAGCTCAGAAAGTGTTCTTCCTATCAATTTCAAACTTATACCATATATGTTTCATGTCCCAAAGACGACGGGTCTAATAAAATCATAGTGATCAGTCGACCGTGACGTCACTATGACTTCATTATATGAAAACACATTCTCAATCATATCTCAATGGAATGGAATTTTTCAATGAAATTTACGTCACATATATTTCAAGTTATGCCCATTCTATTCATCTTCTCAAATTCATATTTTCTCTTAAAACGTGCGCGTACGCGCGCGTTGAAATATTTGTATGCTCAAATCGAGCTTACTTTTTTTTGCACACGTTTCAGACCATTTGAAGCATTTTTTGAAAAATTGAAAAAATTGGACGGACGCGTACGCGCGCGCACATATACGCACGCACAGCTCATATGCAATAGAAATTTCCCGCATTTTTACACTTATCGGATGCCTGAAATGTCAAGAAATATTTCTACCAAGTTTCAGGTCAATCCGACTCTAAATGACGTCATACGGGCCCGTCAAAGTTGAAATTCCGCGCGCGCGTCAATGGCGATATACAGTGCAACAATGCCAAAAAACCGCCAATTTTAAATCCGAATTTACTCGCCAGGATGGACGATGACCCCCCCCCCCCCCTTTTTTTTTCTTTACATATTTTGAAAGCTGATGATTTGTACATGTCATTCCATGGGTTGGCGATGCTGGAAAAATGATGAAAAGATATCAAATTTCTTAATAAAATAAAAAAAAGTAAATTTTCAAAATGACGTCATCAAATTTCAAGTTTACTCGAGCGTATCTCACTTATCCTTGGCCAATTTTCACCCAGATTTCAGTATGCTGTAGCTAATTTAATGCTCTATCAGTGATGTTATAAAACAATTTTGATTGAATGACAGCATGACCTCGTAGAAAATGGATTGAAAGTAACCTTGTTGAATTCGACCAGTTTACGTGTCGAAAGAAAGAAACTTTCTATCGGAGTGCAGTTTTTCTGGAAAAGAAAATTGACATGACTATCTTTCTCGAGCACTAGCTCACTTATGCTTCATTGAATTTCTCCCAGAATTTAATATATTGTAGCTGAGACTTTGGGCTATTGTAATCGTAATTGTGCCTTTTGTTTTTTCATACCATGTCGGGATCACGTCAAAAAACGTGGTTGAAATTAAAGCTTATCTTCGATGTATTGAAATATTTCTTTCTTTCTGCAACTTTCTTTGCAATAACTCAAGAAAAACACATTCTATCAACACCATATTTTGCACACGTTTAGTTCATGTCACGTACATTATTTCATAAATAACAACTACTTGATCAGACAGCATCTTGGGTATGTAAATTAGGGTCAAAGGTCATAAATGTTTCATCCTGTATCTTGGTGAATACCTGTCCTATCTTTCCTATATTTTGCACAAGTAAAGACCATGTTACAAGGATCCTTTCACAAAATAACCACTTTTTGCTCAGATGCCATCTTGTCTGTGCAAAGTGGGGTCAAAGGTCATATGTACTTCTTTCTTTATCTTCATTATGACGTGTTATCTCTATGGGAGGGAATTTTTCTAGATGTGAAAATTGACATGATTGTCTTTATCGGGCACTAGCTCACTCATCCTTTGGTAAATTTCTCCAAGATTTTAATATGTTGTAGCTGAGACTTTGTGCTATCGTAATAAGTCCTCCGTTTTTTCATACGACGTCAACAGCACGTCGAAAAACTCGGCTAAGATAATCAAAGCTTAGCTTCATTAGGTGATCCGAGTATCCTTCGGATCACCTTCTGTATCTGTACCGATTCTTTGTTAGGTGATCCGAGTATCCTCTCAGATCACCTTCTGTATCTGTACGGATTCTTTGTTAGGTGATCCGAGTATCCTTCGGATCACCTTCTGTATCTGTACTGATTAGGTGATCCGAGTATCCTTCGGATCACCTTCTGGATCTGCACGGATTCTTTGTTGGTTCTTCTTCTTCTTTATTTCTGGACAAAAGTTGTATATCTACTTACTCAGAAAGTTCTTAGAGTATCAATTTCAAACTCATACCATATATGTATCATGTCCCAAAGACGACAAATTTTATAAAATCATAGTGATCAGTCGACCGTGACGTCACTATGACGTCATTATATGAAAACACATTCTCATTCATAATCTCATTAATGGAATGGAATTTTTCAATGAAATTTACGTCACATATTGTTCAAATAAAGCTGATTCTATTTATGTTTTCAAAATTCATCTATACCCGTAAAACGCGCGCGTCGAAATATCTGTATGCTCAAATCGAGCTCAAATTTTTTTTGCACACGTTTCAGACCATTTGGAGCATTTTTGGATCAGTCGACCGTGACGTCACTATGACGTCATTATATGAAAACACATTCTCAATCATATCTCATTAATGGAATAGAATTTTTCAATGAAATTTACGTCACATATATTTCAAGTCAAGCGCATTCTACTCATATTCTCAAAATTCATCTATAACTTAAAAAAGTGCGCGTACGCGCGCGTCGAAATATTTGTATGCTCCAATCGAGCTCAAATTTTTTTGCACACGTTTCAGACATTTGGAGCATTTTTTGAAAAATTGAAAAAATCGGACGGACGCGTACGCACGCGCGCATATACATACTGTCAGGATGGCCTGATACATACGTCAGGATGGACGGTGATCCTCCATTTTCTTTACATATTTTTAAAGCTGATGAGTTGTACATGTCATTTCATGGGTTGGCGATACTGAAAAAATGATTAAAAGATATCAAACGTCTTAATAAAGTAAAAAAAGTAAATTTTCAAAATGACGTCATCAAATTTTAAGTTTACTCGAGCGTATCTCACTTATCTTTTGCCGATTTTCACCCAAATTTCAGTATGTTGTAGCTTATGAAATGGTCTTTCTTTCATTTACAACAACATTTTGATTCAAAAACGGCATCACCTCGTAAAATGGATTGAAAGTAACCTTGTCAAATTTGACCAGTTTACGTGTTATCTCTGTGGGAGTGCAGTTTTTCTCACATATGCTTCGGTGAATTTCTCCCAAATTTTAATATGTTGTAGCTGAGACTTTGGGCTATCGTAAATATTCTCCTTGTTTTTTCATACGGTGTCGGGATCACGTCCAAAAACTTGGTTGAAATTAAAGCTTATCTTCGATGTATTTTCATATTCCTTTCTTTTTGCAACTTTCTTTGCAATAACTCAAGAGAAACATACCCTATCACCATCATATTTTGCACATGTTTAGTTCATGTCACGTACATTATTTCATAAATTAACAACTACTTGAGTTATTGCAAAGAAAGTTGCAGAAAGAAAGAAACATCTCAATACGTCGAAGATAAGCTTTAATTTCAACCAAGTCTTTTAACGTAATCCCGACATCGTATGAAAAAATGGAGGCACATTCACGATAGCCCAAAGTCTTAGCTACAACATATCAAAATCTGGGAGAAATTCACCGTAGTGTAAGTGAGCTAGTGCTCGATAAAGATAGTCATGTCAATTTTCATTTCCAGAAAAACTGCACTCCCATAGAGATAACACGTAAACTGGAAAAATTTGACAAGATGACTTTTAATCCATTTTTACGAGGTGATGACGTCATTCAATCAAAAAATGTTACATTTTTTTGAAAGAATATTAAATAAGCTACAACATACTGAAATCTCGGTGAAAATTGGCAAAGGATTAGTGAGATACGCTCGAATAAACTTGAAATTTGATGACGTCATTTTGAAAATTTACTTTTTTTACTTTATTAAGAAATTTGATATCTTTTCATCATTTTTTCAGCATTACCAACCCATGAAATGACATGTACAACTCATCAGCTTTCAGAATATGTAAAGAAAATTGGGGGTCACCGTCCATCCTGACGAGCAAAATCGGATTTAAAATTCGCGGTTTTTTGGCATAGTTGCACTGTCTATCGCCATTGACGCGCGCGCGGAATTTCAACTTTGACGGGCTCGTATGACGTCATATTGAGTCGGATTGACTTGAAACTTGGTAGAAATATTCCTTGACATTTCAGACATTTCAGACATGTGAAAAACCGTGAAATTTTTATTGCATATGAGCTGTGCGTGCGTATATGCGCGCGTGCGTACGCGTCCGTCCGATTTTTTCAATTTTTCAAAAAATGCTCCAAATGTCTGAAACGTGTGCAAAAAAATTTTGAGCTCGATTGGAGCATACAAATATTTCGACGCGCGCGTACGCGCACTTTTTTAAGTTATAGATGAATTTTGAGAATATGAGTAGAATGCGCTTGACTTGAAATATATGTGACGTAAATTTCATTGAAAAATTCTATTCCATTAATGAGATATGATTGAGAATGTGTTTTCATATAATGACGTCATAGTGACGTCACGGTCGACTGATCACTATGATTTTACTAGAATTGTCGTCTTTGGGACACGATACATACATGGTATAAGTTTGAACTTGATAGGCATAGCACTTTCTGAGCTAACCTCTGCACAACTTTTGGGGAGAAATAAAGAAAGAAGAAAAGAAGAAGAAAGAATCCGTACAGATACAGAAGGTGATCCGAGAGGATACTCGGATCACCTAATAACCACTTTTTGCTCAGATGCCACCTTGTCTGTGCAAAGTGGGGTCAAAGGCCATGATGTACTTCTTTCTGTATCTTCGTTATGACGTGTTATCTCTATGGAAGGGAATTTTTCTAGATGTGAAAATTGACATGATTGTCTTTATCGAGCACTAGCTCACTTACCCTTCCGTGAATTTCTCCCAGATTATAATATGTTGTAGCTGAGACTTTGCGCTATCGTCAGTGTGTCCTCCGTTTTTTTCATACGATGTCGGGTTCACGTTAAAAAGCTTGGTTGAAATTAAAGCTTATCTTCGATGTATTGAGATATTTCTTTCTTTTTGCAACTTTCTTTGCAATAACTCAAGAAAAACAGCCCCTATCACCCCCATATTTTGCACATGTTTAGTTCATGTCCCGTACATTATTTCATAAAATAACAATTACTTGATCGGACACCATCTTGGGTATGTAAATTAGGGTCAAAGGTCAAATATACCTCATTCTGTATCTTCGTTAGTGTATACGAAATTCGGTACCAAAGATGGCAGGTCTGACTCCCTTTTCTAAATGAGAATCCAAACATCACACGGCCAATGTCCCCTAAACGCAGATGAAACATTTATGGCCATGCCTATTGGGATCAGGACTTAAATCATTAATTTCCAAATAGATCGGATCACCTAATTTGTCAGTGTTGACAAATTCCAAGTCTAGTTACATTGTATTTTTCTGTTTCGAGTGGCGTATCATTTATCGCTCCTTCACAGTCTTCGGCATACTCTCGTTTACTAGTATTGCTGTCGATTTCTAAGATTTATGGTATACAATCTGTATATGCTACATTCTAACATTCATAAACATCTTGGCTTGCTGCACAAATAGCAATAGCTCGCTCGGTAACTGCATTAGCGAAAATGTCGTTAACTTTTTGCCGATATCATATCAACTCTACTCCTTCTGAAGCCCTGGACGTGCAGTAATACTTACATTGTACCTCAGAACGATTCATAAAATACCCCAGATGACAGATGTTACCTTATGGAGGATTATCACAATCAAATTAGAGTTGTGTCTATGTCCTCGCAGCACACCAGTGTTTAATTTTTTTTTTTCAAATAATTTGATCAGTAAATGAACAGAAACTTATACAACGTATCGTTCATGGCCATACATTTTCCCTAAAATATCTTTATTGAAAATGTTAAAATTTTCCAAAACTTTTCACATGCAAGGCGTGCACCAGATTGTTCAATTTCAGTGCTAAAAAAAATATGCAAATCTCCCTCGATTGGAAGGGGTCAGGTGATAGCAAGTTTTTATTATTAGGTGATCCGAGTATCCTGTCGGATCACCTTCTGTTTCTGTACGGATTCTTTCTTCGTCTTCTTCTTATTTTCCCCAAAAGTTGTGCAGCGGTTAGCTCAGAAAGTCCTCTTCCTATTAATGTCAAAATCACACCATATATGTATCGTGTCCCAAAGACGACAGATCAAGTAAAATCATTGTGATCAGTCGACCGTGACGTCACTATGACGTCATTATATGAAAACACGTTCTCAATCATATTTCATTCATGGAATAACATTTTTCAATGAAATTTACGTCACATATATTTCAAGTTAAGCGCATTCTACTCATATTCTCAAAATTCATCTATACCCTTAAAACGGGCGCGTACGCGCGCGTTAAAATATTTGTATGCTAAAATTGTGCTCAAATTTTTTGCACACGTTTCAGACAATTTGGAGCATTTTTTCAAAAATTGAAAAAATTGGACGGACGCGTACGCGCGCGCACATATACGCACGCACAGCTCTTATGCAATAGAAATTTCCCATTTTTCACACTTATCGGATGCCTGAAATGTCAAGGAATATTTCTACCAAGTTTCAAGTCAATCCGACTCTAAATGACGTCATACGGGGCCGTCAAAGTTGAAATTCCGCGCGCGCGTCAATGGCGATATACAGTGCAACAATGCCAAAAAACCGCCAATTTTAAATCCGAATTTCCTCGCCAGAATGGGCAATGACCCCCCCCCCCATTTTCTTTACATATTTTGAAAGCTGATGAGTTGTACATGTCATTCCATGGGTTGGCGATGCTGGAAAAATGATGAAAAGATATCAAATTTCTTGATAAAATAAAAAAGGTAAATTTTCAAAATGACGTCATCAAATTTCAAGTTTACTCGAGCGTATCTCACTTATCCTTGGCCAATTTTCACCCAGATTTCAGTATGTTGTAGCTAATTTAATGGTCTATCAGTTATAATATAACACAATTTTGATTGAATGACAGCATGACCTCGTAAAAATAGATTGAAGGCAACCTTGTCAAATTTGACCCATTTGCGAGTTATCTCTATCGGAGTGCAGTTTTTCTTGAAATAAAAATTAACATGACTTTCTTTATCGAGCACTATCTCACTTATCCTACGGTGAATTTCTCCCAGATTTTAATATGTTGTAGCTGAGACTTTTTGCTATCGGAAATGTGCCTCCGTTTTTTCATACGACGTCGAAATCACGTCGAAAAACTTCGCTTAAATTAAAGCTTAGCTTCGATGTATTTTCATATTTCTTTCTTTTTGCAAATTTCTTTGCGATAACACATGAAAGACATTCCCTAGTACCCCCATATTTTGCACATGTTTAGTTCATGTGACGTACAATATTTTATAAGGTAACAACTACTTGATCGACGCCATCTTGGGTAGGTAAATTAGGGTCAAAGGTCATAAATGTATCATCCTGTATCTTGGTGAATACATGTAATATCTTTCCAATATTTTGCACACACAAAAGACCACGTTACCAGGATCATTTCACAAAATAACCACTTTTTCTAAGATGCCCTCTTGGCTGTGCAAAGTGGCTTCAATGGTAAAATATACTTCATTCTGTATCTTCGTTATAGTGTATACGGAATATGGCACCAAAGATGGCAGACCTGACTCCCTTTTTTCTAAATGAGAATCCAAACATCACACGGCCAATGTCCATAAACACAGATGAAACCTTTACGGTCATGCCTATTGGGATCAGGACTCAAATCATTGATTTTCGAAAAGATCGGATCACCTAATTTGTCAGTGTTGACAAATTCCAAGTCTAGTTTTATTTTACTCTGGTGTATAGTTTGATATCCAGTGGTTATCAAAATGGAGTGAAAGATATGCAGTTGATGACAAAGTCATTATAAAAACACAATCAATATTCCTCTTTCATCTTTACCGCATATACCATGCGAACTAACATGCTACCTACAGGCGTCACTGGTTGCAAAGAGATAGATATAGGTAACTGATTATGATGCAAAAATGACGCAAACTCTGTTATCCCAAAACAATGGGGCATAAGATTATCTCACTCCTAGTCTTTGAAATCGATGAAATTATAGTAACTAGGGAGTTTCCACGGGTGATTTGCGGCTCAAGGCGCAATGATGACATTCAAGGTAACCATGCTTTGTAATTACGTATGTTGGCGATGACAACGACGAGTCAGCCTCAGCATATCTTGGAGAAATGATAGTTAAGGATGGCCAAAGCGAGATAGACAGGGAGGCATATGGATATACAGGTACTCATTAAAGATTGCAACATTAGTTAATCGACTTGAATCAATTTATTAAAACAATCTTACAGTCGATCTTCATTTATCATACCTTACATTTACTCTCTTAAAAAATTGAGTGAAAATATTCACTCATTAAAGAGTGAATACAAAAAAAGAGTGAATTTAGAGTGAAATTGGAGTGAATTTTGAGTGAAAATGTTCATTTTCACTCGTTTTAGAGTGACCTCAGGGATCACTCCAAAATCTTCGAGTGATCCCTGAGGTCACTCCAAAATGAGTGAAAATGAACATTTTCACTCAAAATTCACTCCAATTTCACTCTAAATTCACTCTTTTTTGTATTCACTCTTTTAAGAGTGAATATTTTCACTCGATTTTTTTAGAGAGTAGGAAAGTCAACACAGAGTGCATTACCTTCCAGTAAAATCTGTTGATATTAATTGAAATTCCATGCATTTATATAAGAAGAATGCTAGTAATATTGTTCAGAATGAATCTAAAATATAACTTCATTTCACCATAATCCTGTTGATATCGAAAAGCTTTTTCTCACTTAATATTTTGTCAGATTTAAGAAAAAAGATCACCTGTTCTTACAAATATTCCAACAATACAAATTTTTTTTATAAGGGACATAAAAGTAGACGACGCTTGTACTCACTCCTGTTATCACGTGAAACACATACAAAGAAGAAATATAGGAAGCAAGCAAGAAATGTGGGACTAGTTTGCTCCATACCTTGTTCTTTTCAGGAGTGGTAAACACGATCGTGCTTAGTCCAACGAATACAGATAACAATCATGTCAAGTCATCAGTTACTTATTTGCAGCACCAGGGAACGGTGGATGTCACTGAAGCAGTATGCAGCGAATAAATGTTGTACCTCTTACTGTAGTTCACTCCGTTTTCCGTGTAATGATGTAATGTATACAAATACAGAAATACTCTTGATACATGTATTGAGTGATATAAGTCGTTGATGACAATTTTGTACATACTCGATAGGTAGGTACACTGGTCATGTGCGTTACATATAGCCTATAGGCCTACACCCGTAACTTTATGTTTTATATGCAGTTTAGAGTACTGCTCCTAATATTCCTTCTTGTCTATGTCTAATGTCTTTCCGGCTACTATTATGTATACGAGTTTGCCAGTTGGACCATTATAGTTATAAACTTGACATCGCCAAGCACGTAGCAAAAGACCTCTTTCAAAAAGTTCGGTCCGCTCTTGTTCGAATCCAACTTCTGCTGGTAGCCTTGACGTTAGAATTATTCTAGCTTCAGCCAGAAAGCCAATCTACATTGTAGTTATTGAGATGTTTGAATGCCATTGAGAAGGCATGTCATACTGAGACACCTCGCACATCTTCGGAGTTCGTTCTTACGATCCAAAACCAGTTTCAACAGCTCAAAGCCTCCAGTAAGCAAAATATTTCACTACAGTATGCAGCAAAATGGGTAGTGTTGAATCAATAAAATGAAAATATTATTCATTTTTAGCTTCACAGGATTCGTATATGTACTTGAGAATTTTTTTCATAACGTCAAGAAGCTTTTTGCTTGATTTCTTGCTTGTATTTCTTGTTTTCAGAATACAACATTATATATGATATTCTAGTGGTTCGATACATGCAACTTCAGCGACCTTTTCGTCCTTAAGATAATGATGAAGTGTGCAATTTGCTTTGTGATATTCGATAGCGACAATTCGCTTCATGTCATTTTACAGAACGTCGATCGTGGTTCATAAATCTCATGTATGTGATTATGAAATTTAAGGAGTTAAGATTAAATCGATTTGTTATTTAGTAAGATAGGAAGCACCAATAAACATATCTGTTTGTTGTAGGGATATCCTTGTTGATTTCATGAAGATTTTATGTATATGTGAATAATTAAGATAGGCGAGTGGGTATTTATGTAAATATATGTACGTAGGCTTATGTTCAAGAGCAAGTGGGTACACGCATTCATTTGATATATGAACGTATGGTAAGGTACATGTTTAAGAGCGGTATATTCATGTCTGAGAAAAAAAAATCAGATGAGTGAGAAAATCTAAAGGTTTGATTTAAATAACTATTTTTCCACTGAAATTGATTAAGAACCGTGTCAAATACCTTTGAACACGTTACTGCATCACTGTTTCTTAGGAGTTGTATATCTATATTTGATATTCTAAATTACAATGATTTACGACAACATTGCAGCAATGGAGATGAGATACTTTGCAATAAAATAAACACACTTTAAAGGGAACGCAAACCCAAAGAGCAATGTGGATTGAGTGAAAGCAGCAACATGAGGAGAACACATCAGTGAAAGTTTGAAGAAAATCGGACAATCGATGCAAAAAAGTTATGAATTTTTAAAGTTTTGGTGTTGGAGCCGCTGGGTGAGGAGACTACCAGAGGTTATGACGTATGATTGGACAACAATACAAAGAAAATGTAAAGAAAATTCCACAAAAATTAATTTTTCATGAAAATTATACATTCCGTCAACTTGATACTGACATATGTTAAAGGTAGCAATTATTCCCCCTGCTTTCTGAAAGCGGTTAGTCGAGTGCTGTTTCATAATGCTAGAAAAGTTAATTTTTGTTGAATTTCCTTTATATTTTCTTTGTATTGTTGTCCACTCATACGTCATAATCTCTAGTAGTCTTTTCATCCAGCGGTTCCAACACAAAAACTTCAAACATTCATAACTTTTGATCGATTGTCCGATTTCCCTCAAACTTTCACTGATGTGTTCTACTAATGTTGCTGCTTTCACTCAATCTACATTGCTCTTTGGGTTTGCGTTCCCTTTGAGGTAAATAAAATGTGTGTTTGTGTACAATAAACAATAGAAAAAATCAAGTCAAATAAATTAAAATCAGATAATGTCATAAAAATAAAAAGGAAACTATAGTTCTCAGATTATCTCCATAAACCACGAATATGCAGAGAATTGAGTACGAACAAAACACGTATAAAACAGTACTCGTGTATGTAATAATAATGAGGAAAGAATCTGGTTGTTGGGATACTGTAATCACGCATTCATGACGTAATATCATGACTCAGAAATACAGCTGAAAATAGTCACTCGATAATATGACTCACATTGTCGGGAAGTAATGAGCCCCAATTACGGATGAAAGAGAAAGAGCCAATTACGGATGAAAGAGAAAGAGAACATGGGATAGAATAGAGAGAAGAAGGATGGAGGAAAATTCTGAAAAGGAAGATAGCGGGAGAGAGTTAAAAAAAATAAAAGGGAAATGAAGAAAGGAAAAGAGAGAGGAAGAGACCCTCTGGCAGTTAGAATGTGGGGAAAATTACGAGCACGTTACAGAAGATTAGTTATAGACTTTGTGTATACGACGAATCACAAATTGTGTAATCCTGGTCCATATATTATAATTTGTATTTATGTGTCGATACGCTCTATCAAATTTGATCATGATGAGAAAGCAGTATGCATAGAACTGCTGGACTGAAGAAGCGAAGAAAAGGTAATGAGTAATCGATAATGATACATGTTGAACTGTGCTACTACTAAATTTACAGATTTCAAATTCACAAACAGATCTTGTGGCCAGTAACCATTTAATTTTACGCTTAAATGACAGTCTCTGTTCAGTCAGCTACACTCAGCTACACTAAGAAAGTAAACACTTGTTCAAGTTCTTGTTTGTCATATAGAGTATTGCCTAAATATTAATGTTTTATATTGGCTATCAAGCAGGTAGGTGAATAAAAAGGGAAGCGTCCTGCATGAGTGAACACATTCATTTTTCTCTTCCAGGGCACAAAAGTAAACAAGTTGTCAATTGTGCAGAAGTGCTCTTGCATATAACAATTTATCAACTTTGCGACTTAGTCCTTATGTCAATCGAAGTTTGAGTTGACAGAAAATTCTCATTTTCCAGCTTTAGTTTCTCACTTTGTTTTTGTGTGAGGATATAGAGAGATTCAAGGAACAAAAACTGATTTTGCTATTTCATGCAAGTTTCTGATTGTGTTTAATTGCTCTTTAGGGATTATTGCTATCTTGAAGTGCATTTGCAAATGAATTAATGTGATTTGATTTGATTTACTGATTCCTGTATTATCATTGTACATGAACATACATGTACATATATACATACATTGTTGAATATACATAATCATCAGTTGTTAACAAAATATTTTTTCTTCATTGCCTTCAGACAATGAACAGCAGAAACGTATCAGCAGTACAAGCGTCCAATGAATAATACAGTAGGGCCACAGCTTAAGCGTGGCTTGATTTGCTTGCAGCCCTCATACATAATACACATAGAACAAAATTAGGAGGGAGGGATGACTTGCGTAGAGATAGGATAGTAGAAAGGAGAAAGGGAAGGGAGAGGTATGTCTGCTTTCACTAAAGGTTTACACAAAGTTAGTTCACCTGGATCACTGATCAGTAAGGCATGACAAAATATTTCTCACCGAGGTACAGGTGAACAGTTACAGTTCGTGGTTAAATACATGATTACATAATAGATGAAATGCGGCGATACTTCAACGAAGAAATTTCGTGTATAGTACTCTGACAATGATAACGAAATCACTGATACCGAAAAAAGTAACATTGTTTTTACAGCTTTCCTAAAAGAATACAAGGACTTTAAACATCGAATTTCAGAAGGAAGAGAGTTTCCAAACATCGGGTCCGGTGTGTCTGATAGATTTTAGAGCCATCACTGTTTTGGGATTATATAAATGAAATTTATCAGATTGTCTCGTGGGATAAGAGTTTATGTCCTTGTTTAATTGAAATAGTGAGAAGAAGGAAGATGGCAATCAGATTGTCTCGTGGGATAAGAGTGTATGTCCTTGTTTAATTGAAATAGAAGAAGGAAGATGGCAACTGACCGTTATGTAAACGAAACATAAAGAGTGAATTTTGCAAAAAAAAAATGAAATCATTTACCTTGAGTGTTTTTATTTCTGCGAATAAAGGATCTGAATGGTCTCGAAATTTAAAAAAAAATCTATTTCTGCCACATTTGTTTTTGTGCCTTGGAGGACATTAAAGTATGTGTTTACTCATGCATAAAATGTCCCTTTGTATTAACCTGGATCATAGCTCATTTAGTTAGCTTTAATATGGTATATAATACACTGACTTTTATCAAAATCTTTTATGAGAAATATGAACTTGAAAAAGTGTTTACTTTCCCCTTTTTTCCTTGTTTTTTTCTTATTTTTGGTGAGTGTATTTGGAGGCACATGTGCATATTGTTGAATGATGACTTGTGAGACACTCGGTGAATATATTTCACCGTGTATTAAAGAGGTCTCTGATCTCGCTTTGAGTGTCACATCCCCAGTACTTTTCAATCTTACTGTTCACATGATACAACAATAATATACAACTGGGCACCATACAATCAATGGTCTTGATATTAAAGAAAGGTTTTCAATTGGGCAAAACTTTAGTTGTTACGGAAAAAGGGCAGGACTAGTTTTTGGCCTGGTAGGGGGATTACACTCAACATCAATTACAAGTTATAAATGGCGTCCAGACAGGATGTCTGAGATTGACTCAACCTGGTCATAACTCGTGACTTGATAACACGGGGCTTTTACTAAGATGGAGATATGGTAGCTGGATGTTGTTTGATACAGTGATGGAACAATGGGATCAATATTCTGGCGGTAAACTCAGGGGATGATGGAGGTCAGTGACTCACTGGAAGTTGAGAGTATGGGTAAAGTTCATTGAGAGTATTGTGGTCATCATAATGGAAAGGAAGTGGGTAGTAATAGATTTGAGTATCATTACATAACTACTACTTTGATTTCAAAGCACAGATGCTGATACAACGTTCTTACAATGTGAAGACCGAATTCTAAAACTGTTTGACGTAATGACGTCATAGCAAAGTATGGATTCCTCAACCCCGTTTCCAGTTGTTTACGCAATCCTCTAGTTTTTCTATTTGATTTCTTTTGTCAAACATAATTATGAGACAGCGTGTCAGCCTTATCTCTTTGATTTTATTACAATTTCCTCCACCTTTATTTTCTCGCAGTCTTCAAGGAGACGGATTGTGCACCCGGGATTTGTAAAAATGCCGGTAAATGTAAAAGGGTCCGCATCAACGGGAAATGTAAAGACTTCTAGCCGGGAAGTGGAAAAAAAACATCCAATTTTGCCCGAAACCCCAGAATTCCTACACTCTAGATTTTTTCTTCTTCTGTCGAACCGAAAAAGATAGAGTTAAGTTAGTGCTTTGAAACATTAATGACTAAAATTTCATGTTTGATTACAGGGGATCCAGGGGTGCATGTCCAGATAGGAGTGAGATGGAGGAGGGGGATTTTCCACATTTGAAACATCTTCTTGAAAAGTCGGTGACGGATTTTAACCAATTTACCAGATAGCATGTTTATGATGATTGATCTTGATTTGTTTAATGAGCCCCTCCCCCCCCCCAAACGGCGAAGGAAGGGGGTTTGAAGTCCGTAAACTTTGTAATTTTTCAATCTCCTCTTGTCGATTCGGAAAAAGTTAGAGCTAAGTTAATTCTATGAAGACATTACTGACTGAAATTTCATGTTTGATTATGTCGGATCCAGGGATGCCATGATCGGGGGAGGGGGGGTGAGGGAGAGGAGGGGGAGTTTAAGTATCGTAGTCCCTAACTCTAAAATCTATGACGGATTTTCACCACACTCGGCATATAGCATCTTTATGGTGACATGATCTCAATTTGTTTAAATAAGTCCCACCCCCCCCCTTGGGCGGTGGTGGGGGGGGGGGAGAGTGTTGAAATAGTGGACCGGATTCAATGATGAACAGAGCACACAGTTGTTTAACGATAAAATGAACAACTTTAATCCACTATCACAAACTAGCGTCATGTCATGACTGCTGCTCTGACCGTATATCTCAATAATAGAATACATGGAATATGAATACACTTGTGATGAATGTAGTGAGCGCTCATAATACAACATCCCCCTCCTTCTGAAAGATACAATGACGAATATTTTAAACTGCACTTGTACATAGGGAAACATTCATACTGATCTTCCAAGTATTATAAATGTGAATCTCTGACACAGAATCCTGAAAATGTAAGGAACTTGTTTGAGATCTGAATAGATACAATGAATTATAATCAGGCTGGCAAATTAAATCTATTCTACTTGAAACAGCTGGTGTCATAAATGCAATAGCTCAAACGTCCTTTCATCAGTGTAATGCTAAGTTTTTACATTTGTCATGTATAGTATATATATTGAACAAATCTCGACATATAAACTCTTTTTATCAGTATAAGTTTTTTACATTTCTCATATATACTGAACAAATCTCGACATATCTGGTATCCGAAAGACGATGAAACGAATAAAACAATAACGTATTCAAACTTATTATCACAAAATACATGCAGTTTAACACCAGCATATTTACAAATAATTTCACGTATATCTAAGTGATATCTTTAATAATATAAAACAGGAACAATTATATTCAGACAGAATGTATATATGTATATATAATACAAACATAATGATTTAGCATTTGAGTTTGAACTCAGATTATCATCAACACAGGAAATGATTTATATATGCTTGTATGTTTGTTGGTTTTTAACATCCAGTTGAGATTAACTTTTGTGTGTGAAATTAGTGAACAGCTACATCATAGTTTCAATGCACAAATGTGTTTAACAGTTATACATGTATATATATAATATATATATATATATAGCATGCAACAAACATTTTGATAAATGTAGCATATATTATAGTCATTATGGTTCCTGACTTAAATTTCAAATATTGTCTTGTGAAATAAAATGATGTGTATCACTTGGTTACACAAATGTGCAGTAAATAAATCAACAATATACATAAAGAATGAACATATTATTAACACTGACAATGCTGCTAGTTTATCTTCTAGCATTGCATTAATCTTGGTACCGCGATGGGGGTCTGACTTCACGTCCATATCGCGTTATGTACCGGGGTAGTGTCTGATTTCCTATCAGATTGTCCTTGTCTTCTGTCTGGATGTTGTCTCCTTCCCTCACTCCTGCCGTCGTCTTCATAGTGAACCCGTTTTGGAACTATTGGCTTCGTTCCAGTTGGCATCTCCCTCAGGTGAGATCTATTTCTCCTCAAGATGCTACCGTTGGGAGTTGCTACTTCGTAGGATCTTGGTTCCTAACGTACTTTGCTCACTTCGGCAGGAAGCCATGTGTTGTCTTTGGGATTCAGAACTCTCACTTTCTGTCCAACGTGCAGAGGTGGTAAATTTCTTCCTTGGATCATAGTGCTGCAAACAAGATTCTGCAGAGATCGCTTTCTTGAGTTTGTTGAAGGCATGCTGATGATCGTCTTGCCATGTGAATGGCACATCTCGCTTCAGTAGTTCACGTAATGGTGATGCCTTTTCAGAGAAGTTGGCGATGTTTGGAGCGAGAAAGAAGACCAAGGCACTTCTGTAGATCTTCTTTGTCTTGAGGTGTTGGCATGGCATGAATGTCTTCAATCTTCTGTGGATCAGGATGGATGACATCTCTGGTATATACAGAACCGAAGAAGTTGATGCTGTCAGTTTTGATGATACACTTCTTACTGTTGAAGACAAGTCCTTCTCTTTTGGCAACTTCCATCAGTCTGTGGAGGTTTTTGTCATGCTCTGCCTCGGTACGTTCAGCAACTGCAATATCATCAGCGATACAGATGCATCCACCTACTTGACCAACGGTACGGTCCATGTGTTGCTGGAACAAGTCTTGGCTGACAGAAAGTCCAAAAGGTAGGCGTGTGTAGCAGTATCTGCCAAATGGAGTACGAAAAGTTGTCAGCTCCTGGGATTCTTTGGATAGGTGAACAGGCCAATATCCGGATTTCGCGTCGAGCTTAGAGAAATACTTTGCTCCGGAGAAAGCTAGGTTGACCTCTTCAAGAGTCGGAATCTTGTGGGGACATCGTTTGAGATTCTGGTTTAATCTCCTGGGATCTAGGCATACTCTCAAGGATCCATCTTTCTTGAGAACTGTAGTAATCGAACTACACCAGTCGGTGTGGTGGTCGATTTGTCTGATGATGCCTTGCTTCTCCATTGAGTCAAGCTCAGACTTGAGTTTGTCTTTGATGTGGACGCTGCACTTTCTTGGTGCATCAATGGTGGGGACAGCTCCTTCTTTGACATGTAGTGTTGATTCTCCACGAAACTTACCAATACGATCAAACTGTTCCGGATAAAGCACTTGCAGGTCCTTGAGAGACGGTCTGTTAGTTGGACTACGACTCTGAGGGTGCATCTCATGGATTGTTACCACGTGTAACTCACTGCACATAGGTAGTCCAGTTATCACTGGTCCTGAGACATCGACCACGTAGAAAAATTGATCTCTTCACTCGGAGTCTTTGTACTTGCACATGATCTGAAGGGTGCCCAAACAATGTATCGGGGAACCGTTGTATGCGGTAAGACGTGCTGAAGTCGGGTGTACAACTGCTTGCCACCTGCTTCCATACATGGCCTTGATTGTCCGTAGAGGGAGTGTATTTCCACTCGCTCCGGTGTCGACCTTTGCATGTAAGATGTGTTGTCCACGTTTGCTGAGACAGATAATTCCAATCTTCACGAATGCTTCTTTCTGATGCACAGAATCGATCGATGCGTCTATGTCATTTCCCAGTACGATAGTGTTAAATTCCCCAAAATCTTCTTGGGTTTCTCCTTCTGGCTCTTTGGAGAACTCGGTTACCTTTTGTTTGGTTGGCTGCCTGGTGGGTGCCTTCTGTCTTCGTGGTGAAAAACTGCGGTTACCACCTTGGCGTCCTCTGCTTGGACTTCGTCCTCGAAGCACTTTTCTGTGTTTTGTCTTTCCGCAACATTTAGCCCAGTGTCCTTTGGAACCACAGGCTTTGCAAATGTCTCTGTAGGCTGGACACTTGCGTGGTGGATGATTCAAATCAAAGTTACCACACTTCTTGCGTCTATCTTGGTTATGTGATAGAGCCTCTACGTTGCTTGCAGAGGAGTCGATCGAACGAACACACTGTTTGCCTACGGCTAAGGCTTCGTATTTCCTGCCTTCATCAAGGAGGTTTGCTATCTTGTAGCCTTTGGGTTGGTCTAGAAGAACTTTCTGGAACGCCTCGATAGGTGTAGACGCAATGACTAGCTCTGTCACGCGTTCTGAGAGCTCATTTTCGGTAAAGTCACACTCTTTGGCTTTACTCCGGCATCTATTTACAAATTCGTCGATAGTTTCATTTACGTGTTGACGATATCACATCAGTTCCAGTCTGTGGATCCGAAAATTCAGCTTGACTTTCAGCTGACCTTCAAGGGTAGACCACAACATTGCAGAGTTTTTCTTGATCCTCATTGGATAGACCGGATGCGTTTATTCTACGCAAACCTTCATTTCCTACTGCAATTTTTATTGTGATTGCTTGCTTCTTTGGGTCTCGGACATCGTTGTCTTGGAAGCATAACTCCATGCGTTGTTTGAATAACTTGAATTCTTCCGGCACATCGGCACTATTCCAATTCATCTTCTGGATACTTTTCCATGGTGCGTTTTTTTTTTTATCATTTTTAGAATGATTTGGAGATACAAATAATACAATGCTTAATATCAATGTCAGACTTTTGCAAACTTACGACTGAATGGTTCTATACAGATATAGTTTACAAAGTAAGCAAATTAAGAATAGTTTGACAAACACAGAAATATATGACACAAAATCACTATAGATATACATGCATTACTCTCTCAAAATACATCAAAACATGTCTAGATGGTAGACGGTAATACACAGATGCATATGAATTTGTCAAAACATTCATGTACACAAATAACAAATGTATGTAATTGCCCACACGCAAGTGTTCAAATGTCTGAGATAGTTTCATGAATTGGACTAATTCTCATTTCTTTTATCTGGTTGCATGGATTCATTCTCAGTCTGGATCGTGCCGTGTCTTGATTGTCCGTTCTCGCTACGTTGTAGCTTGCAGGGTAGACGAACTGCGATGTCGGGAATCTGCATATCCTCTGTCAGCAAATATCCTTCCACTGAGTGATGGTCCCGGTAGAAGCCAATCAGCGTGTTCCTACAGAGAATCCGATACACCTAGAATTTGCAAGCGCGTAATCAAACACTGCGCTAACGCGAGACCCGGGTTGTTTCTACAGAAAGCGCATTTAATCGGAAAGAATCCGATTCTCCACCTGAATGCAGTTGTGAATGGATGTCTGGAAAGTTGGCTGGTGCATTGTGGGCCTGGGTAGAGCAATTATACTGATGATGCGATCGCCGATTGAACTAGTGAAACTGAGTATGGGCCTGGGCAGGGCCTAACGTTAATGTGGTACTTTAGTATTTACAAGTTTCAACCGGCTGTTGGACGATTTTATTTTCATCTAACGTTTAGGGCTCCTACTCTAACGTTAGCTCCAACGTTAGAAACTAGTTTTCTACCAGTTCTTTCGTTCGTCAATATGTCACGGATCTTAAAGGTTGGATTTTTATTACTGGATTATCACATGTGACGAGACAACATCAGTTCACAGAGACACAGCTTCTGTAAGTTCTATCTAACGTTAGGCCTAACAGTTAGTCTAACATTTAACAATTTAAACTAAAAAATGATGAGGCCCTAGGGCCTATTAGGCCTAACTAGATCTAACGTTTGGGCCTATGTTGTAACAAGGCCTACCTGGATACCATCTAATGTCAGACTAACGTTAGTGATTTCTACCATTCTATTAGATATGAATTAACGTTAACAACGTGGTCAACGTTAGGGCTAACGTTGTCGTTAGATCAAACACTTCTAAAGTTCTAACGTTAGTAACACTACCAGTAACACCTTGAGAATTAGAGTTTATAGACACCTAACGCTAACGTTAACGGTAGAAATATGTTGATAGATATTCTGTTAACGTTAGACCTATTCTTGTCTTGTCTAGTCAGAGTTGTCTAGACCGGTCTAACGTTCGGCAGACTAGATTCTAACGTTAGAGTCTAACTGTTAGTGTTAGGGTTCGTTTTTTCGAAGGTTTGTTAAAATTGAAGAAAAAATGAGAAAGGTTAACGATTTTGGGCGTTAGGGCTAACGTTGTCGTTAGATCTAACACTTCTAAAGTTCTAACGTTAGTAACACTAGGCCCTACCAGTAACACCTTGAGAATTAGAGTTTATAGACATCTAACGCTAACGTTAACGGTAGAACTGTGTTGATAGATATTCTGTTAACGTTAGACCTATTCTTGTCTTGTCTAGTTAGAGTTGTCTAGACCGGTCTAACGTTAGGCAGACTAGATTCTAACGTTAGAGTCTAACTTTTAAGTGTTAGGGTTCGTTTTTTCGAAGGTTTGTTAAAAATCAAAGAAAAAATGAGAAAGGTTAACAATTTGGAAGGTTCACTTACATCTAGAAATTCTAGAGAACTAACATAGGGCCTAGGGCCTAGACCTGATGTAAGCTGTGCTAGACCTAGGCCTAATGATAAAGATGATTAGACTAACGTTAGATCTAACGTTAGGTTTCTATAGATTTCAAATACAATTTATAAGGTTTGTTATCAATGTTATGTAGGCACCCTAGGCCTACCTCTTGGCTCTACACCCCCAGGTGGACTCACCTTTTTCACTTGTGCAGTTGTGGATTGAGAAAATGTGCTTTAGATCTAACATTAGACTCTAAATGTTTCGATAAATGGATGTTTGAATTTTCTTTCATTTGCGGACTAACGAAACGTCGCGTCGTACCAAGGTAGTGAATACCAGGAACCATATTTCTTTGTCGGATTAACGAACCTTACTAGTAACGAACCTCTGGAATAACGACAAAAGTTCGTAAAACAAACCCTAACACTGTGTCACTATTTTGCTAGACTAGTATCATTTCCGAACTAAAAGCATCATGTGCATCTCACACGTATTGTCAATACATACCGGTAACGTTAGACGTCTAATAGAATGTAGGCCTAACGTTAGAGTTAGGTGTATTGCCTTGGTTTTAAAATTACAGCGCAACTGTGTAAAAATAACACCCCTGTTCGTATTTTCTTTACAAGTGAGTCAAATCTCAGCCAAATTGTGACTATTGATAGGTTTCATAGGGTGTCGGACGTGTTGGGGACACCCAACTAATAATGTTAACGTTAGAATTACTAGCAGCAGCATAACCTGAAAAGTCATGACCACTTGGCACTTTTAATGTCACTGGTGATTGTCTTCCGGGTCAGTATCGGATTATTGAACCTGGCATGTTTCTACAGCGCTGAAACTGGAAACTGACCCGGAAAGAACTACCTCATTAGACGGTTAAGATAATTGGAATCGGTATCGGAATCTGAATCTGAAAGAAACCGTTACTGGTGCGTTTCTACAGGCCCCTCTATCGGATACAATCCGATAGACCCGGAATTTGGGGTTCTGTAGAAACACGCTGAAAGATGTCGCAATACACGTTGCTATGCCGATAAGATAAACACAATTCTGGCCAGTCCAGGATAATACGCGTCTATCTGCGTCTTCTATTGTTATGTCAACAATGGATGTCAATGGATACGGTGCGCTCAGGTAATGCGAACTTGGTCTATTGTTACGTCAACAATGGAAGTCCTTGGTTGAAACGCTCAGGTATTGCGCGTACTTGGATACAGTGCGCGTCGATAATGCTTGTTTACCACAGAACTGCAACTGTCTAATGTGGCGAATGTCAGTGATTCGTGCGACGAAAATGTTCTGACATTTTGTATGAGCTACACTGTACACAGCTATATCTAACGATGTAGAAACGAAAATAAAATGCTCTGCAAAGCGTTCGTCAATCCGATGATATGCATTCGTATCGTTATTTATTGATTAGCAGCATGGATGATAAAATAATCGGTTTATTCTAGCACAGTGTTACTCACAAGACGAGTCGTTGAGCTAGTCCATGCACGTATCTGCAGTAGACGTAGACGTGTTGTGCACAGTGTCCTCTCGGGCGGTTTCAGCACAAGTTACTCATGATGAATTACCCTAAGAAAACTTTAGTTCCGTGCTGATTTGGCATAAATCCGTGTCGGCACCGCTGCCACCATGTTGTAATAGTGGACCGGATTCATTGATGAACAGAGGACACAGTTGTTTTAATGATAAAATGAACAACTTTAATCCACTATCACAAACTAGCGTCGTGTAATGACTGCTGCTTTGACCGTATATCTCAATAATAGAATACATGGAATATGAATACACATGTGATAAATGTAGTGCGCGCTCATGATACAACAGGGAGGGGGAGCTGAAGTCATCTAGTCCCTATCTCTGGATTATTCTAATCTTCTTCTGTCGAATGTAATACCTGATGATGTTTGATATATGTTATTTACGAGCTCCTCCTGTTCCTTTTCCTTTTGATTTTTTTTTTTCAGGCAAGGTGACGTGTAACTACAATGATTATATTTGTTATGACATATCAGAGAATTTGTAAAGTGATTATGTGCATCATTGGTGGAATTTAGAAAGAAATTTATATCGATGATGTAATCACTGATATTATTTTCGATGCAGAGAAGAGATGCAGAAAATGTGAGAAATCCTCCGTCCTCTCACTCTTAATTAAGTACGGGCTTTATTCCTAAAATACTCATGAACTCACGTAAATGCCAATCATCCCTTTGAACAAACTACGCTATTTTCCAGCTAAATTTAGCATCTCAATGAGCCCAACAGGTCGTCTCATTCACAATGATAACGGACAATGACAATCACACCGTCCGCCCCACATTCCACACATTGTGAACGCTCTGGTTCTATGGCAAGCCGAATTCTTGCTGGTTTCGGTATCTCTGAGAGTGCAAAATGATCACATTTTGAAAATTGCAAGGGTTGACAAAAATGGTCCTGAAATCATTACGCATTAACCAAAAGTAAAGAACTTTGTGTCATTCTATTGGAAAAAGAATGGCCTTTCCAATAGTATGGAAAATAATAACGCATCGCAACAATATTGCTGAAATTAAAGATCTTAGGTGTTCCGTTCTTTGTGGGCCACCCTGTATTATTTTGATACATTGAAAAAAAAATACATCAATTAGAAACTGACGTGTTCCCACCTTCAAGTCGTGCACGTTAACAAAATACGTAAATTGGCGACTGTGATCAGAACTGAATCTAATAATACAACACTTTTACCCTGTTTTTTTTTTATCGCAGACTCTGTTCATTGCTCGAGTGGATGCCCATCTAACTCACAGAGGTAACTCAAGAAGCAAGTGGACCTAGTTCTTATTTATGAACAGAGTCAATCGAGAATTGTGCTATCACAATCAATGCCGATAGTCAAATCATCTGGCATCTGTAAATGTATAGTCCCGTGCCCCAACTGCTCAGCTGATGTCAGCTACACAGATTGAGATATTGTGAGATGCCCTAAGCAGGGAAACTGCTGACCCTGAAATCCTGATCGTCCTTTGGGGGATAGGAACCACGGGTGGTATTTTGAATATCTTCCTAAGTTTCTTCCTAAGTTTCTTCCTGAGTCAGAAACTTTGGAAGTGCCTAGGAAAGACAAAATTGGTATTCTGAAATATCTTCCTAGGCACTTCTTAATGCAAATTACGCCATCCTTATCCCCGCCAACGTCCTTTCTTAAGCCAGTACGAAATGCCGTATCATATAATCTAACCAATGAAAATCGCATATTACTATGACGTAGGGTCAAATACACGTATGAGCGGCATGTCCCTTTTCTCATTTCGCGCATCAAAGTACGTGTGCGCGCGGTGACTGACAAGCGCGCCTATCACGATGCTTGCAGTTTGCTATTCTTAACATCGTACTTAGGACAGGGGTGGAGCTTTCCTAAATATTTCCTAAAATTCTTTCCTAAGTGCATTCTAGAATACCAACTTCTTCCTAAGTCAGAAATTTGCATACTCCCGCCCCTTTCCTAAGTTTCCTTCTAAGTCTAGGAAAAAACTTAGGAACAGACTTAGGAAGAAACTTAGGAAGATTTTCAGAATACCACTTAGGAAAAAATCCTGACTTAGGAAGAAATTTCTTCCTTGGAAGGATTTCAGAATACCACCCCAGGACATGAGCCTCGAGGATATTCTCCAGTTCATTCAGGCAAAGGAAGCATGGAAGCACTCTGCATTGTCCCTACTGGACTCTCACACGAGGTTCTCCTGCAACTACCCCTGATCGACACGAGACGAATGCTGCCTTTGATTCCTTCAGCTTCATACATGGCTTTGATCGCTCATGTGATGGCAATGGCATTGCCCTTGATCATCGTGTGTATGACAGCCTCTCACGGGCATGGGTCAGGAAGAAGTCTCCCAAACCCTTCATAGACGTGACTGTTCAGACTGTCCCTAGCGACTACGAAGCTTTAGGGTTCAGCCTCTCCTTAACATCACTACCTCACTCCATCCCCGCCAAGGCTGATACTGGATGTCAGAGCTGTCTGGCTGGCATGAAAGTTATATGCCGCCTTGGCTTACACCAAGAGATCTCATCCCTGTCAACATGAAGATGTATACCACTATTAGCATTCTAGGGGCTACTCCGCTCCGTTTATACTGCTTTATCTGTTTAAACTGTTTATACTGCCGCAGCCCTTAAAGGAATCCCTGTGAAGAAATCCTGTGCTTGCCCTCGACGCCACCACCCACACAACGCTGAATTTTCCTGTGATTGAGGCCAACCGTGACAAGATGCGTCAATATCTCCTTGAATGTTAGGAGAGCAGCATATTCAACACCTGTGAACACAAACGTCTGCCTCTCATGGATGGCCACCGATGAACCTTATGGTCGATCCAGAAGCAGAATCCATCGCACATCACACACCTTGCGGGAAGCAGTAAAGGCTGAATTGGATGATGACGTTCAGCTGGGGTGTGCTTGAATCCGTGTCAGTCGGCAAACCAGTCACCTGGTGTCATAAGACCAATGCGGACTGTTGATTTACAGGCCCTGAACGGCCATGCCACGAAAGAAACACACCACAACCAGTCCCCTTTTCTTCAAGCCAGGTCGGTGCCACAGGGCAAAAAGAAAACTGTGATAGATATCCTAGTGTCCCAATCTGCCAGGAAGATTGTCATCTCACAACATTGATCACGCCCTGGGGACAGTACCACTGCAAAACGACGCCCCAGGGATACATCGCCTCTAGCATACACGCTATACAAGCTTTACACGGTGCTACGATGACGATGAAATCGTGTTGGCCATTCCAAACAAGACGAAATGTGTGGACGACGTCCTTCTTTGGGCAGACATATTGACTGACAGCTTCTTTCAGGCCATTGAGTGGCTGGATATTTGCGGCAGGAATGGGATTGTCCTCATGCAATCCCAACAAGTTCACATTCTATGCTGATGTCAACTTTGCAGGCTTCAAGATCACTACTGACAGTGCACGGCCATGCAAGAAATACCTACAGGCGATCCTCGACTTTCTGACGCCCACTAACAAAACTGACGTGAGGTCATGGTTTGGGCTCGTCAACCAAGTGTCGTACGAATTCAGCATGATAGAGAAGATGGTACCATTTCGTCAGCTTTGCAAAAACTTAGTACCCCATTTGTCTGGACTCACGCCCTCCAGTCTGCCTTTGATTAGTCCAAGGCTCTTACTACTAGTGAGATCGAAGATGGCGTTAGGATCTTTGACCCAAGCAGACCTACTTGCCCAGCCACAGACTGGTCTAAGAACGGCATTGCTTCTGGCTCCTGCAAAGACATGGTGACTGCAAAGACACGATCCCATTCTGCTGCGCCGCAGGTTGGACGATTACGCTCGTCGGCAGTAGGTTCACCCACACTGCTGAATCACGGTATGCACCCAGAGAAGACGAGGCCCTTGCCGTGGAGGATGCTCTTGACAAGGCACAATATTTCGTCTTTGGATGCGAGGATCTCATGCTGATAGGGGCTTGGAGGATATCCTACAACCCCGCTTATGGAACTTGAAGGAGAAGTCACTTCGTTACAGATTCTGCATGGTCAACATCTCTGGCATCAGCCATCGTGCCATACACTATGTCACAACACAGACCATGTATGATTCCTACATTTACCGACCCTCTTGGGGTCTCTCTTCAATTGACGGGGTCGTCCTCTGTAAGGACCGTGTGGTCATACCTCCATCCCTCCAGGAGGGAGTGCTATTCCACCTGCATGCTGCCCACCAAAGGGTCACCTCAATGACGGCTTGCGCTAGAGTGTCAATCTTCAGTAGGGTATCACCCTTGCGATTGCTGCTCTCCGTGCACACTGCACCGATTGTAACCGGATTTCACCCTCTAACCCAAGCGCCCCACCAACTCCTCTGCTCTCACCAGCCTACCCCTTCCAATGAATTTGTGCAGAGTACTTCCACTACAAGGGGCTGCAACTATTCGGTGGTAGTGGACCAGTACTCCAACTGGCCCGTAGTTAAACGGTCTGCACAGGCCGGGGGCAGAAGGACTGATGACATGCTTACGTCGCTTCGTCACCTTTGACATCCACGATGAGTTGGCTTTAGATGGTGGCCCTGAATCACAGCAGTAGCTACACACCATTTTCCTATGGACTTGGGCATACATCTTCACTTTCCTTCTATTGCCTGCCCCATTGCAGCTGCAGAGCTGAAGTTGCTGTCGAAACTGTCAAGCTTCTCATCATGAATAACACAGGCCCCACCGGTTCCCTGGACACAGACACCTTCGAACATATGCTATGCTTCAATATCGTAACACCCCTGACAGGGATACCAAGCTCTCCCCTGTCATGTGTGTCTTTGGCCGCCTAATCCGGGACATTTTCCCGCTTGCTCCCTGAAAGCCAGGGAGGAGACCCTTCGGAACCGTTCCATGAAGGTGGGAAGAACATTGGTTGGAACACAACTAACTCCTTCCTCCCCTTGTTTTTGGGGACCACATCCTCTGAAATGCTACAAGACGAGAGTTGCTGTCGAGGTTCGGCAATACGACCAGTATATGGTTCGCATAGATGGCGCCGGACGGGTCTCACGGCGAAATAGGACATTTCTGATGAAGAGCATCCCTGTCTGTCAACTCTATGCCCTCCTGCAGTCTCTGCTGTATTACTGTCGGCCTCGCTGTGCCCCATTACCCCTACCCGACAGCACTCCCGACGCCGCGCAGATGACCCTCCGTCACCCATGGTAGATGACTGTGCTGGTCCAGACGTCCATTCCCCTCTCATTGATGTCCAGTCATCTCCTGTGGCTCATGCTTCCACTTTGGTTGCACCTTCTGCTGCACCATCAGCACCTCTACTGACTTGCTGCATCATCCTCCACGTGCACCGCATCTCAAGACTGATACAGTGGACCCACCACCCTTCTTTGCTCCGTAACCCAGACGCTCTCTCCATCGAACCAGCAAACCTGCCGTCAGCCTGGCATGCAGACAGGATTACGTTTTTTCTGGAGTCAAGCGTTTTGAAATTCTCTATCACCATGTTTGATGTTTCATATATACTGAACAAATCTCGACATATCTGGTATCCGAAAGATAAGACGATAAAACGATAACGTTATTCAAACTTATTGTCACAAAATGCATGCAGTTTAACACCAGCATATTTACAAATAATTTCACGTATATCTTCGTGATATCTTTAATAATATGAGACAGGAACAATTATATTCATATGGAATGTATCTATAGTATATGTAATAGAAACAGAATGATTTAGCATTTGAGTTTGTGCTCAGATTATCATCAACAAGGAAATTATTTATATATGCTTGTATGTTTGTTGGTTTTTAACATTCAGTTGAGATTAACTGTTGTATGTGAAATTAGTGAACAGCTACATCATAGTTTCAATGCATAAATGTGATTAACAGTTATACACAGATATATATATATATATATATAGCATGCAACAAACATTTTGATAAATATAGCATATGTCGTAGTTGTTATGGTTCCTGACTTAAATTTCAAATATTGTCTTGTGAAATAAAATGATGTGTATCACTTGGTTACACAAATATGCTGTAAATAAATGAACACTAAACATAATGAATGAACATATTATTTACACTGATAATGCTGCTAGTTTATCTTCCAGCATTGCATTACTCTTGGTACCGCGATGGGGGTCTGACTTCACGTCCATATCACGTTATGTACCGGGTAGTGACTGACTTCCTATCAGATTGTCCTTGTCTTCTGTCTAGATGTTGTCTCCTTTCCTCACTCCTGCCGTCGTCTTCTAAGTCAACCCGTTTTGGAACTATTGGAACGAATTCCGGTTGGCATCTCTCAGGTGAGATCTATTTCTCCTCAAGATGCTACCGTTGGGAGTTGCTACTTCGTAGGATCTTTGTTCCTGACGTACTTTGCTCACTTCGGCATGAAGCCAAGTGTTGTCTTTAGGATTCAGAACTCTCACTCTCTGTCCGACGTGCAGAGGTGGTAAATCTCTACCTCCATGCAAGTCGTGATTGTGTTTCATGTTCTCCTGTCTCTGAAACAACAAAATCAGGCGTAGACGATTGTCTGGTCAGGTGGTGACTTGGAAGTGTTGTCCTGATTGGTCTTCCAAAAAGTAATTCAGCAGGTGATGGCAGGTTGGAGTCGATTGGTGTGGCACGAAAATGTAGTAGTGCTGTCTTGATGTCTTGTCCAGTTCTGGTACACTTGGTCATGATTCCTTTCGCAGTTTGTACCATGCGTTCAGCGAGTCCGTTGGATCTTGGATATCGCGGAGACGATGTAATGTGATCAATTGACCATTTCTCACTCATCTCTTGGAATGGTCTTCCAACGAATTGTTGACCATTGTCTGATATCAGAGTTGCTGGTGGTCCGAAAAGACTGAAGATACCACTCAGTATGTTTGCGACTGCCGCACTGGATGTATCCTTCAACTTGCGAACGATTGGATACTTTGAATGGTAATCGGTCACCAACAGGTATTCTTCCTTGTTGAAAGTAAACAAGTCAGTTCCAAGCTTCGTCCACGGCGAAGTTGGTATGTCGTGAGGTTGCAAGGGTTCTCTTTGTTGCTTGACCTGATTTTCTTGGCAGGCGTAGCAATTCTTTGAGATTTGCTCAATGTCTTTATTGATGTTCGGCCAATACACGGTTTCCCTTGCTAGTCTGCGGGTACGTACAATACCTTGATGACCCTGATGAAGTTGATTCAGGATGTCTTGTCTGAGGTCTGTGGGAATGATGACTTGATTGCCTTTGAAAAGTACACCATCTGATACTCCGATTTCATCGCGGTATGGCCAAAATGTTCTGACCTCTCTAGGTACTTCCTTGATTGTGTCTGGCCAACCATTCGTGACGATTTGCCACAGGGCTCGCAAGGTCGGATCTCTCGACGTCTCTTGTTGCAGCTAATTTCTCATCTTTTGTCCAAAGAAGATAAGGAGAATCTGTGATATGTCGAATTCCTCACAGATCTCTTCCACATTGACATCAAGGGGAACGTCTTGATTCTTGCTTGGATTAGGCATTCTGCTCAAAGCATCTGATATGATCATCGATTTGCCTGGCTTGTACTTGACATCATAGTCATAGCCTTGAATTTTGATGAGAAGTCTCTGCAAACGTGGTGGCGCACATCTCAGCGGCTTTCTGGTGATCATCTCTAAGGGTTTGTGATCAGTTTAGACAGTGAACTGGTTTCCAAACAGGTATGTGTGGAAACGTTGTATTCCGAACACGAGGGCTAGCGTTTCTCTCTCTATGTTGGAGTAGTTAGCTTGTGACGATGAGAGAGACTTGAAGAAAATGCGACAGGTTTGCTTTCTTGCATCAAACAAGCTCCTAGGCCTTTTGATGATGCGTCGACTTCTAGGATCGTTGTCTTCCTTGGATCATAGTACTGCAAACAAGATTCTGCAGAGATCGCTTTCTTGAGTTTGTTGAAGGCATGTTGATGATCGTCTTGCCATGTGAATGGCACATCTCGCTTCAGTAGTTCACGTAATGGTCATGCCTTTTTAGAGAAGTTGGCGATGTGTGAAGCGAGATAGTTAAGAAGGCCAAGGCACTTCTGTAGATCTTCTTTGTCTTGAGGTGTTGGCATGGCATGAATGTCTTCAATCTTCTGTGGATCAGGGCGGATGCCATCTCTGGTATATACAGAACCGAAGAAGTTGATGCTGTCAGTTTTGATGATACACTTCTAACTGTTGAAGACAAGTCCTTCTCTTTGGGCAACTTCCATCTGTCTGTGGAGGTTTTTGTCATGCTCTGCCTCGGTACGTCCAACAATTGCAATATCACCAGCGATACAGATGCATCCATCTACTTGACCAACGATACGGTCCATGTGTTGCTGGAACAAGTCTTGGCTGACAGAAAGTCCAAAAGGTAGGCGTGTGTAGCAATATCTGCCAAATGGAGTACGAAAAGTTGTCAGCTCCTGGGATTCTTTGGATAGGTGAACAGACCAATGTCCGGATTTCGCGTCGAGCTTAGAGAAATACTTTGCTCCGGAGAAAGCTAGGTTGACCTCTTCAAGAGTCGGAATCTTGTGGGGACATCGTTTGAGATTCTGGTTTAATCTCCTGGGATCTAGGCATACTCTCAAGGATCCATCTTTCTTGAGAACTGTAGTAATCGAACTACACCAGTCGGTGTGATGGTCGATTTGTCTGATGATGCCTTGCTTCTCCATTGAGTCAAGCTCAGACTTCAGTTTGTCTTTGATGTGGACGCTGCACTTTCTTGGAACATCAATGATGGGGACAGCTCCTTCTTTGACATGTAGTGTTGCTTCTCCACGAAAGTTACCAATACGATCAAACTGTTCCGGATAGAGCACTTGCAGGTCCTTGACAGATTTCAACGGAGACGGTCTGTTAGTTGGACTACGACTTTGAGTAAAGTCACATTCTTTGGCTTTACTCCGGCATCTATTTACAAATTCGTCGATAGTTTCATTTGCGTGTTGACGATATCGCATCAGTTCCAGTCTGTGGATGCGAAAATTCAGCTTGACTTTCACCTGACCTTCAAGAGTAGACCACAACATTGCAGGTTTTTCTTGATCCTCATTGGATAGACCGGATGCGTTAATTCTACGCAAACCTTCATATCCTACTGCAATTTTGATTTTGATTGTTTGCTTCTTTGGGTCTTGGACATCGTTGTCTTGGAAGCATAACTCCATGCGTTGTTTGAATAACTTGAATTCTTCCGGCACATCAGCACAATTTCAATTCATTTCTGGATACTTTGCCGTCGTGCGTTTTGATTTAGATTGAGTTGGAGATACAAATGATACAATGCTTGATATCAACGTCACACTTTGCAAACTTACGGCTGAAAGGTTATAGATATAGTTTACAAAGTAAGCAAATCAATAGTAGTTTGCAAACACAGAAATATGTGACACAAAGTCACTACTGATATACATGTATCAATAATGTACACTCTCCAAAATACATCGAAACATGTCTAGATTTCAAGATTACCACAGTAATACACAGATGTATATGAATATGTCAAAACATTCATGTACACAAAAAACGAATGTATGTAATTGTCCACACGCAAGTGTTCAAATGTCTGAGATAGTTTAATGAATTGTACTAATTCTCATCTCTTTTATCTGGTTGCATATGGATTCAATCTCAGTCTGGATGGTGCCGTGGTTTGATTGTCCGTCCTCGCAACGTTGTAGCTTGCAGGGTAGATGAGCTGCGATAACGGGAAACTGCGTATGCTCTGTCAGAAATATCCTTCCGCTGAGTGATGGTCCCAGTAGAAGCAATGATGTTGCAATACACGTTGCTATGCCGATAAGATAAACACATTTCTGGCCAGTCCAGGATAATACGCGTCTATCTGCGTCTTCTATTGTTATGTCAACAATGGATGTCAATGGATACGGTGCGCTCAGGTAATGCGAACTTGGTCTATTGTTACGTCAACAATGGAAGTCTTTGAATGAAACGCTCGGGTATTGCGCGTACTTGGATACAGTGCGCGTCGATAATGCTTGTTTACAGAACTGCAACTGTCCAATGTGGCGAATGTCAGTGATTCGTGCGACGAAAATGTTCTGACAACATTTTGTACGAGCTACCAGCTATATCTTACGATGTAGAAACGAATATAGAATGCTCTGCAAAGCGTTCATCAATCCGATTATATGTATTCGTATCGTTATTTGTTGATGAGCAGCATGGATGATAAAATAATCGGTTTATTTTAGCACAGTGTTACTCACAAGACGAGTCGTTAAGCTAGTCCATGCACGTATCTGCAGTAGACGTAGACGTGTTGTGCGCAGTGTCCTCTCGGGCGGTTTCAGCACAAGTCGCTCATGATGAATTTCCCTAAGAAAACTTTAGTTCCGTGCTGATTTGGCATAAATCCGTGTCGGCACCGCTGCCACCATATTGTAATAGTGGACTGGATTCAATGATGAACAGAGGACATAGTTGTTTAACGATTAAATGAACGACTTTAATCCACTATCACAAACTAGCGTCATGGAATGACTGCTGCTCTGACCGTATCACTCAAATATAGAATACATGGAATATGCGTACACTTGTGATAAATGTAGTGCGCTCATATAACACAACAGTTCTCATGCTGAATATACCAGAGGAGATGTATTTCCTGCATTCCTGCAGCGCTTTCCTTCACTCAGGGTCCAGGTTGGGATATCCACAGTTGGACATGTCTGACGAAAAAGAGATACATGTTCTGAAATTAGTCATGTGTATAATGGTGATTTAACATGTATTTCAGAGGGAACTTGATCTTTTCTTGTCTTGTCTTCTAACATATTTACAGATATCTGATAATTCTTCAAAATGTGTGATTACACTGTGGGAAAAGAGCTGAACAACCGTCCAAGGAACTCCCCATATGTAGGATTGTAAGAAGCTGCAAACATGCCTATAGGCCTTACATGTAACTGTATAATTACAGACTGACCTATCACTAGGGGGCTTACTGCTTCTATATACCTACACCATAATTCCTTCTGAAAGGAAATCAAATTATTTAGCAGAATAACATAACATGCACCAATCCTCAAACACATGCACACGAGTATTAGGTGGTCATTGATATGCATGACTAAATTACCTGTATGAACCCACGTATAGAACGTAGGCCTGCCATATGGACAACATACTTGTACATAGATCGTAGAGATGTCACACCTACTACGTACATGGTTCATGAACGGACCACTTTTGGTCAACTGTACAAAAAGATGGTCATCATTTTTTTACATCTACCTACATAGTAATAGCATGTGTTATGTATGGGAACAGGCAGTGATGTAGGACAGCTAGATTTGTCTGTTCAACAACATCACAATGATTCCTCTGACCAAAACTTATTTTTAAAATTTCCGAGATGTTTTGTGCATTGTAATTCATTTTGTTATAGTGTATGTTACAATTATCCAATGGCTGTTTAAGTGATTTATTGTAAGTCGTCATCCTCGTCATCTAGGGACACACACTAGAAGTTGCACGTGTGAGACTGATTTTCGCTGGCCTGGCGTAGGAAAAAAATAGAGATTCTGATACACAGTTTCTGATTTGCAACAAACTACCGGGGCAAGCTACTGACCTGAATGTACCACCACACGTAGGCAGCCCTGAAAGGACTCTGGGTCCCCGTCAAAGTTTTACGCATCTTAGGACGTTCTCCACAAAAAAAGTAGGTCACCACCACCTAGTTTGTGGAAACCCACGTGCGTTGTGCATTGTAATGTGTACAAAGTAGTATGGAATGTTTTGTGTTGTAGCTCCATGCATAAACAACAAAAACCAGCGTCGAGAGTCGTCTGAATGTACGCACGTCGTGAGACGAGCAGCATGACGTGCGTGCAACGCATGTAGTAAATGGTTGGGGTTTTTTTTCAGGATTGTTTGGAAAAGATTTTTAAACTACCCCTTATGAAAGACCGCCTATTTTAAGGAATTTTCGGGCATTTTTTCCCAGAGCTGAGCCCCGAAAAAAAAAATACCCCTTGCCCGAAACATGGGGAACGCGCATGCGGTACGGATGACAATCTGAGTGTGTGAGTGTAAGGGGGGGGGGTATTGGTGCGTAGTCCCATCGAAGTACATGATTTTTACATTTCCCGGCGAGACATTTTTAAATTCCCCTTTGATGCAATTAATATTTTTCGAGATTTTTACATTTCCCGACGTTTTTACAAATCCCGACTCCATACGGATACATAAAGTTTGTTTTCGACAAGTTATAGATCATGAAAAAGTAACGCCATACTCAATGTATATATATTTATAAGTAGGAAGGAGCTGTAGACGTAAATATATTTCAACAGGCGCATTATTGTACAAGCTTTCTGTCCGTTTAGTAGACCTTTATCAGGACTGCATTGACAAACAAGAGAAAAACATCCCTATGTTTAAATTGCAACTCTCTGCTTTAAACAGTTACTAGTATCAAGGGTAAGAGAACTGCAATACTGATATGTTTTGTGCACTGAAATTGCACCTGAGTTAATTTTATAAAAAATATAATATCTGAGTATTGTACGGTAATAATATGGTGACATAATTATACTGGAAACGACGTAGGAGGCATATCTACAGCACGGAATCCATGAGGGCGGAAGATTCTGAGTTAAGTTATCCAGGTCGATTCACGGCCACTACAATCTCTTCGTTCACATCGCAGTTTTTCATAGGGTCGGCCCACGTTTTGATTGTCTCTGTCCTCAGACAGCTGTGGTCGCCAGTGAGCTTGGTGAGAGGTTGAAGAGTGTGGTGTTAATGTTTCTTTTCTTTGATCGAATGTGGTTTTGTCCTGTCTAGAATTTAGTTTTTGTTTTGCCCATGTATTGTTTTGGGACAATAACATTGTTGAAAGCAAGAGCTTATCAAGCAGTCGGGTTAAGGTTGAGGTGTGAGTTTTCTTCAATTTGTCACCCTCTACAAATCAGATTTGTAAGATCGCAATTGCTGATCTATTTCAACAAACATGTCGGAAAAAAGTAACGACGGGTCTCAAACCTGTCATCTACTGCAGACAACAGGTTCGAGTCCCGTAGTTCCTTTTCCTCCCGACATATTTGTTAAAATTATAGATCAGCAGTGCGATCTTACAAATTTCATTTGCAGAGGGAGACAAATTGAAAAAAAACAACTCACACCTCAAGTGAGCATTGTGCTTAGCAATCCTTCTGTATGGAAATTAAGATACTAAAGTAATTATACCACATATTTTCTTATGTGTAGGCCTATATGAAATAAAGATTTTTTGAAATTGTGCAACACTGTGTAATACCAGGTATTTGTATATGTACAATGTAGAGGGTTGCTGAAAAGCAATGCCATACAGAGAATATGTCAAATCAAATCAAATCAAACGTGTATATCACCAATTTCGTTTTGCTGTGTATGTGGTTAGTGAATGCTAGTAAGTCCGATAAAACACAAAATATCACACTTTCTGGAAATCTTATTTCCGCAGTTGTAACGATATGCAGTATTCTTTGTCATATCGTTTATTCGAAAAGAGAATGGACCAAAGTAAACTACAGCTGTTTATTATGAAGCATAAATTGTAAAGATCGACAATGGATGCCCTTGAGGCTTATGCTGAACAGTCGGGTCGCGGGCGCGGCACGGCGCGGATCAATGGGACGAACTTAGCCCCCAAAGCAAGTATGTATATAAGTATGGTGTCTTCAAGGGAACACATCGAAAAAGAGTCCCTATCACAAAATGAAAATCGATCAAAATACATGTATACAAAGAAAACTAAAAGAGAGGATAAAAAGTAACATTACATAATTACAAGAGATCATAAAATAACGTAAAGAAAAACAATGATTGACAGATAGAGGATAGAATGGGAGGAAAGATGGAAGATGAGATGAAAGAAAACAATAACATGACAAGGGGAGGAAAAGTGGGAAAGTATGACTAGATAAAATGAAAAATAATGAGAGACAGAGAGACGTAACTGAAAGGATGAAAATCAGCATTATCACAACTCAATGTAGACGTTCTGTTTATCTCACTTAGCTCTTTGATCTTCATGTGCGGCATAACACATCTTTTCTCGTATTGTGGACCACCACTTTAATTACGATCTTTATCTTAATCTAAGTGCTAGTGAATTAATTATTCGTGAGTAAGGATCTCATTTGGAGGGGGGCGATACTGTACTTTTCTTTCAAATTTCTGACTTCTTTTGTTTAATCCCTAAACCACTATTCTTTGAAAGGCTAAAATCATCTTTCACCAAAAGCGTATTGCCCAAGCAATCTTTTGAGAAATGGCGTACTTTCGTTACAGGCCGGTAATGGATGTTGACGGTGTTATCAATGTGTCGTGAATGAAGAGATCGAGTCTAAAAAGTGTCGACAAGAGGTGCTTACGGGCTGAGAAAATGTCCCCGAGAATCACGGTCAGTAAATCTCAGATTTTCATGTCAATGTCGGAGGTTGATAACCAGTGTCAATGATTTGTGTTTTGACTATATTATATCTACTTTTCGGAGACAAATGGAGGACATTATATACAACTTTGTGGTTTCATCTCTGTTGTGTACCTGGAACTTACGTCCGTCAACTTGTGCATCAGTCCCATCCATGGCAACTGGTGTAAGAACCAACAGATACAAAGGTACGCCCGGAAACTAAAGCCTTCAAGTATAAATTGCCGAAAGGTATTACAAATGACAGTATCTTGTATGCACTTGTTCTCATAAAAACTGCCCACAAAACTGTGCCTGAAGGGTTGAACGGAACTGACTTCTATCTTGGGGAAGTAACTCAAGTGCACCCCAACCTGAACATTGAAATTGCCGCCATTTTGTAATCTCGAGGGTCTCAAGTGACACCAATGACGACCCAGATACATCGATCCTTCACAATGACTCTATTGAGAATGATCCCGAGGAGAACGCAGTCAATGAAAATGAGGACAATGGCGCTCGGCGGAGTCAATGCCAGCTTTGTGATCTACAGTGTGATGCGAATGAACGGATTTGTATGCGCTGCAAGTGCATCAATCAACGGGTAGACCAGCTTTCAATGGACTTGAAGAAAGTCCAACATGCCGTGGAAGCTCTACTTGACACCCCACGTAGTGATGCATCTACTACAACATCGCATCTCCACCAATCATCCCAAGACAGATTGAACATGCGCCAAACATCTTCACTGCACCCGCCAACTACAACTCGGCCTCAGCATCCTCAACCAGTGCCCGGACAGCATCCACAATTACACAACAATAACTACTACTATCTCAACCAGCAACAACCAGCTCCATCACATCAAAACCAACCACCGAATCTTTCCAGCCATCAGACAATTTTAACCAAGTTCAAGTTTGGTTAAACGTGTCTGATGGCTGGAAAGATTCGGTGGTTGGTATTGATGTGATGGAGCTGGTTGTTGCTGGTTGAGACACACCCACTTGCTCTACAAAGAGGTGCCAGTGATCAACACCAATTCGGCCGACCTCTCAACCAACCAACGAAAATAGCGACAACACGCATTCCACCACACGTGGCCTTCAATGCACAACATCGACATCCATACATGCTAAGCTGTGCGTCCGTCTTGCAAGCCCCACCCCCGATACGCGGTAAGCCCCCATTGATGCCAAACTTTGGTCCGCCATTAACGGGAGCCCATACTACATCATAGGGTGCCAAAAGTGCGGTGAACCAAATCATCGTGCCTTGTCATACAGACACATTTATCAGCTGCAATGTCGGAAATGTCCAAACTACGACCATAAGGAAAAGTTCTGCCAATTCTAGGTCCTTGGCCAAGAAGATACAGCCATTGATGATAATGCTGACTCTGTACGCATTTCCACTCAGGATTTAGAACGGAAAACAATTAATCTCAAAGATGATAATGATGATTTTACTGATGAGTATAGTAAATGCTATGCTAATCTTTCTAAGTGTAAGGGGATAGAAATTGGTCACATAAAATCTTCGAAGTTTAGTTGATAAACCGGATGAAGTCCGATTTATGTTATTGAAAATTAAGCTCGATATCTTATGTATTTCTGAAACATGGCTGCATGACAGAATAAAAGATAATCTAATTCAAATTCCTGATTATGCGGTAATGAGACAAGATAGACAAAATAATCGGCGCGGAGGAGGTGTGTGTATGTATATTCATACTTCACTCACTTTTATGAAACGTGATGAGCTCTGCAATGATTCTCTTGATGCTGTTTGGATTTAGTTACCACGGACTAAGTCTAATAAGTTCATTGTTGGTTGTCTTTATAGACCCCTAAATGCTGATAGTTTATATATGGATATTATATTTGATACGTTAGAAAAGATCATAACGGAAGAAAAAGAACTCATAATTCTAGGGGATATGAATTATGATTATAAAAGAAATGATGTAAATAGTGATATCAGTAATCCAATCAATGATATTGAGAATTTATTCATGATGACCCAACTTGTAAGTGAACCAACTAGGGTTACTGAAACCAGTTGTAGATGTCTAGAATATATATTAACCTCTATCTCTGAGTATCATGATTTTTGTGGAGTGGCAAAGGTTTCCTGGACATGCATGATAAGCATGCTCCGATTAAACAATGTGGATTGAAACATAGACATAATCCATGGATGATACCAGACATTATTAAATTGATTTATAGAAAAGATTTTTTGAAAAAGAAGTCTGTTTCTGTTAAATCTCCAGATGTTTTGTCAGAGTATCGGCGAGTTAGAAATAAGTTAACTGAACAAATCAGATTGGGTAAGAAATTGTATTTTGATAATGTTACTCGAAAGTATTGTAAAAAAAAAGTAAAGTATTATGGAAGGAATTAAATAGAATTTGGGGTGATAATAAGCATATGTCTATTATACCTGGTGAGCTTGATGGTGATAAACCGAACAGTTTTTTTTTTAATGTTGGTGAAACAATAGCCAGATCTTTTCAAGACGACGTATTTAAATGGCATCACCCGCAGTGTATTCATTCTTTTAAGTTCGATAATATCGATTCAAACAGAATCTTTACATTATTATCGAATTTACCAACAGATAATAGTATGGATGTGTTAGAAATGGATGCAAAGCTTTTGCAGATTGCTGCACAAGTGATTTGTACGTCTCTTTGCAGTTTGTTTAATGAAAACCTAACAACTGGTCAAGTACCTGCAGATTGGAAGAAAGCAAGAACTACACCTGTTTACAAAGGCAAGGGTTCGAAAAATGACCCTACCAATTACCGGCCAATCTCTGTAGTCTGCCACATGTCTAAACTCTAGGAGAAAGAGGTCCAAAAACAGTTTTTGAAATATCTTCAGAGTAACCATTTAATCAATATTGATCAATTCGCTTTTCTTCCCTAACATTCAACCCAAACTTGCTTGCATCGTGTTGTAGATGACTGGTATGAAGCGTTTAATAGCAATGAATGTGTAGGAGCTTGTTTTCTTGATATATCTAAATGTTTCGATAGTATTGATATGGATATTTTGCTGACCAAGCTTAAATGGTACGGAGTTCAGGAAAATGAGTATAAATGGTTTTCCAGTTATTTACGTATTCGAAGTTAAGCTGTCCGAGCACATGGATCTTTATCAAAGTTCCGTGACATCAGAGCGGGTGTGCCCCAGGGTAGTATTCTAGACCCATTCTATTTTTGTTATTCATGAATGATGTAACTCAGTGTCTTAGATTTTCACAATGTAATATGTGACCGTGCACCACAAAACGAACATAAAGTCGCACACACTGATTTTGCGTGAGGACTGAAAACAAGTGAAATGGGTCAACCTAGCCGTTCTTGACTTTTTCATATTTTCTGAAAGATCAGGTCTTTTTTTACATTATGCTAAAATTTGGTATCATAAAACGGGCGGAAAAGTGTGTCTTTTAGCAGTTTATCTCGAACATTTTTGGTAGAATAGTGTGATCAGGTGTGTCTTTAGAGTCTCTTTTTGTCCCCGCCGAACGAGTTCGAGCAGGGGACTATGAAACGGGCTCCGTACGTGTGTGTGTCCGTGTGTGTGACCGTCCGTGTGTCCGTCCGTGTGTCCGTGTGTCCGTGTGTGCGTCCGTGTGTGCGTCCGTGTGTGATCAAAATCTTCAATTTGCTACTTCTCTGTCATTTATGAGCCAATTTTGATTCTGTTTGCTTTATATGATAGCACTATGTGGGAGCTTTGAAACTTCTACACGGAATTTCAGTTGTGACCTTTAACCTTGACCTTTGACCTATATTGTACATTTTGCTACAAAATGCTACTCCTTCGCCATTTCTAACCCGATTTCGATTCCGTCTGCTTTATGTGATGGCACTAGTTGACGGCTTCAAAACAGCTACACAGAATTTTGACCTTTGACTTCTTTGACCTTTGACCTTGATTTTTTGACCTGTATTGTACATTTTGCTACAAAATGCTACTCCTTCGTCATTTCTAACCCGATTTTGATTCTGTTTGCTTTATGTGATGGCAATAGGTAAGGGCTTCAAAACTTCTTCACAGAATTTTGACCTTTGACTTCTTTGACTTTTGACCTTGATTTTTTACCTGTATTGTACATTTTGCGACAAAATGCTACTCCTTCGCCATTTCTAACCCGATTTCGATTCCGTTTGCTTTATGTGATGGCACTAGGTGAGGGCTTCAAAACTTCTACACAGAATTTTGACCTTTGACTTTTTGACCTTTGACCTTGATTTTTGACCTATATTGTACAATGGCTACAAAATGCTACTCCTTCGCCAGTTCTAACCCGATTCCGTTTGCTTTATGTGATGGCAGCAGGTGAGGGCTTCAAAACTTCTACACAGAATTTTGACCTTTGATTTCTTTGACCTTTGACCTTGATTTGTGACCTGTATCGTACATTTTGCTACAAAATGCTACTTCCGGCGGGGACATATATTACGCACCGCGTAAATTCTACTTTTCCGTGTTCATTTCTGAAAAACCTTGTCCACACTCTTCACTTTCAACTCTAATAACTTTTGAAAGGATAGTGCTACTGCTTTGAAAGTTGGCATTAATTATGGACAGAATGTGTTAATGAGGCATGCTTAATTTTAGTTTAATCTGATAATCCCATCATTGTCGTTCTCTGGTGGTTTACTTCCTGTTTTTTGTCCCATTCATTGCACAGCCAGCGCGGTTTGGTAAAGATTAAGCGCTTGAATATAGACACTGTACTTGAGAGCTTCTTTTCTCAGTTCACACTTTTCCTGAGTTTGTGCTTTCTTTCCAATATTTAGATAGGTTAGGAAAGTCCATTTGATTTGAGTTATACATCATTTTAATGCTTAAAGTCTGTTCTTTCAGAAAATGGTCTTAACTAAAAATTCATGTCTGGCGATTTTTTGTTTGTTTTGTGGTGCAGGGTCACATATATATGCGGATGATGTGGTTATTTATACCTCTAGTAGGCATGTTGATGAAGCATCCTCACGTCTGCAGACAGATTTGAATAATTTATATCTTTGGTATACTAGGAATAAGTTAAAGATAAATGTTGATAAAACTAATGCAATGGTTTTGAGTATCTCTTGAAAAAAATATGATCTGAATATTCTTATTAATGCCGAACGTATAGAGCAAATCCACAGTATTAGGTATTTAGGTATTGACATTGACGATAAGTTATCATGGAATAATCATGTACGACAGTTTACGAAGCAGCTAGGTTGTAAAATCTATTCATTACAGAAAATGTGTAAGTTTGTCAATCAAAATGTGTTGAACTCTCTGTATCTCACACTGACACAACCTTGCATAGATTATGCTTCTTTTGTCTGGGGCCATTGTACTTTTAAATCATTGGATAATTTGTTACGTCTTCAAAAGAGAGCAGCAAGAGTGGTGAAAAAGCAACTATGATTATGTTAACAGTCATGGTGCTGATCTTATCAAAGAACTTAAATGGCAATCATTTGAGCATCGGCGAGATTATTTTTTGGCAACATTAATGTACAAATGTATATATGTGACCGTGCACCTCAAAACGAATATAAAGTCGCACACACTGATTTGCGTGAGGACTGAAAATAAGTGAAATGGGTCAACTTAGCGGAACTTGACTTTTTCATATTTTCTGAAAGAGCGGGTCTTCTTTTACATTATGCTAAAATTTGGTATCATAAAACGGGCAGGAAAGTGTGTTTTGAAGCAGTTTATCTCGAACATTTTTGGTAGAATAGTGTGATTAGGTGTATCTTTAGAGTCCCTTTTTCATTTCTGAAAAATCTTGTCCACACTCTTCACTTTCAACTCTAATAACTTTTGAAAGGATAGTGCTACTGCTTTGAAAGTTGGCGTTAATTATGGACAGAATGTGTTAACGAGGCATGCTTAATTTCAGTTTAATCTGATAATCCCTTCATTGATGTTACTCTGGTGGTTTACTTCCTGTTTTTTGTCCCATGCATCGCACAGCCAGCACGGTTTGGTAAAGATTAAGCGCTTGAATAGACACTGTACTTCAGAGCCTCTTTTCTCAGTTCACACTTTTCCTGAGTTTGTGCTTTCTTTCCAATATTTAGATAGGTTAGGAGAGTCCATTTGATTTGAGTTATACTGAGTACATCATTTTAAAGCTTAAAGTCTGCTCTTTCAGAATATGGTCTTAACTAAAACATGATAATTTAGTGTCCGTTTGTACGTGTGTGTGTGTGTGTGTGTGTGTGTGTGTGTGTGTGTGTGTGAGTGTGTTTGTGTGATGGAAGAATGTGTTTATTATGTCAGTTTTTTGCGTATGTGTTTTTTAGCTGCCCGTGGGGAGGGATACCTAGTAAGCTGTTACTGGCATAAACGTTGATATTGATTTTATCAGCAGCTTTGAATTTGATGAGTTTGTTTGGCAGATTTGTAATTGAATTCGGAGTGGAGCTTGCGTGCGGGCGGATGCTGCTTTTCTGCATACGGTCCATTATGTCTTATTTATCAACATTGGGAAATCGTTTCATCAGGAAAGAATGTGGTATCGGTTCGGGTGTGCGTCGGTATGTGGGAAGGGGGTTACATTTCCTTATTGCAAAAGTTTGTTATTCTGAAGGCTCATTATTCCGAAGGTTCGTTATTCCGAATTTCATTTTTGGATCAACGAACCTCTAGGTATAGGGAATTGTGTGTTTCGGATAAATGAAGCCTCGGAAAAAACGAAACTTCGGAATAACGAACCTTCGTGTGTGTGTGTGTGTGTGTATGTATTTGGGTTGGTGAATGTGGGTGTGGGATGATTTAGGTTTTGTTTAATCAGGGGCTGGTGGGTTGGGGATTGGATTTGAAGAAGAATAGTTATAAATGGTATGACAGATGTTGGTAGGATTTAATATTTAGGATAGATGTACTCTCTAAAAAATTTCGAGTGAATAATTCACTCCTCGGAAGGAGTGAATAAAATTTCACTCAATTAAGAGTGACTTTCACTCGTTGTCGAGTGAATTTCACTCTTGTAACGAGTGAAATTTGTGTGAAACCCATTCGCCGAGTGAATTCCGAGTGAATACATAATTAAACGCATTTGGCTAGGCCAATAGAAATTGAGAATTCCCCTGTCATGTGTTTACTCTAAGCCAATCACCAGCCGCAATTTCCCCTGGCTTGGGCGCGGGCAGGTTTACCTGAACAGCGACGCGTCGCCTGTGCGTGGACTGTGTGCAATTGCGTGCTGTGTGCTAGCTGTGCGTGTATTATGCATAGGATCACAGATTTACGTGCGTGTAAGTGCAATCGTGAGAATCTGAGCCTGGATGTCGTGATGGACGTGAGAAAATGTCTGTCTTCAAACTGAGTGGGGCGGAGATATTATTCACATTTTTGAAGGTAAGCAAACCATAGATCGATCTAATTATAACTTGTTGAGTTTTTCCAGCATTACGGGCTAGTCTAACGTTATACCTCTCTGTAAACGACCATAAGTAAGTTACCTTTAGGGTTCTATACGAATAACCCCGGGCCCGTGGCAGAGTTAGCTATATGGGGCTGGTCATACCATAGAACACCTTACGAACAGCTAGAATCCGAGGCCGAAACTCAACTGGTACACACTAGGTGTTGGGATCTAATCATACGTTGAGTCTCTAGATTTTAGTTTAATTGTACACGTTGGGATCTAGGGCTTGAACTACCGGTATTCAAAAAAAAAAAATGAGTGATGAATGAAACGTTGGTGGTTAGTCATTGAATTGACATTCGTAAGCATATCATCACACAGAGATTACTGTGGTCGAGTGTAGAGATCGAACTTATACTCTAACTGTTACTAAGCTGTGCTAATTAAAGCAATAGATTAGAAGCGCCTAGCGCCAGACACGTACTCTACATTGCTATTGTTGAGTTGACAGCTGAATCACTGACACTGGTCTGTGTTGCCAGATGAGATGGTGATCTCGATCAGTACGGTAATAAAGAATGGTGAAATTTGGTGATTTATGATTATTGTTCATTATATACACTGTATGTAGTAAAAAGGACTTTTATTTGCCGCTACATTCGAGCATCCAAACAGCTGGGAGAATACCACGTACACTAGCTCCCACGTCATGTGTCGTGATCATCTACTTCTGTACTAGGTAAGAAGTACAATTGTATGATGCGTGTACTGTTCGTGTTAAGTGTTGGTCCACTGTGACATCACACTTCTAGCTGAAGATCAGCGTGCTCACACATCATGGAGATCGATCCCACTTGTAGCAGACGATGACTGGTACTATTTTCAACATTGTTTTTTTATGAAAGTTACAGCTGACCTTAGGTATTGAAATTTGGCAGAGATCATCTTTGGGTCTTTAATTCTAACATTAAATATGCTGATGTAGCTAAAAAAGTAATTAGGCCCGGCCTACTAGCTTTTGTATTGGTGCTCACTTAGTATTTGTGTGGACAAAACAACTGTATATTGTCTTGTGGAAATGAGTTCTAAATCCATTTCTGAACCTTGTGTTTTCATACTTTCCTCGAGATAAAGACGTAGACATGACAGCTCTTTGGGAGTGATGGTGATTTAAAGGAACTCGGTGTAGGGGTCATCATTTGGAGAACAAAGACAGATATTGATAGCTGTACAGTCTCTAATATCTCTGTCACACGAAGAGGGTGCAGATCACCAGATTGCAAAGTACCAGATGTGGTCAACGACTAGCCATTGAATTCAGGGTTGACGAATGCTGGAAACACCGGGCCAACATCAGCGAAGGAGCCTCTGAGATATGGACTTCCATTGTATGCACATTAACCCTGCTGTAAGCTATTCTGTTGTTTTCCACAATGATTAATGAAGGGAGACTAGTTTGAAATTGTTTTATATTTATTTTACATTCTAGAGTCTTAGTAATTACATAAGAGGCTACATTAAGAGACTGAATGCTTGGTTAGTTTTATTTTGTTTGAAGAAATGATTTTCAAGATACTTCATGGAGCAGTTTTGGAGCTGTCCTTCCCTCTGAAAATGAATGTCTTGACAGGTTAGTACTTGTATTTAAGAAAAATGTGTACCGCGTACTTGCCGTATCGACAGAAGTGAAAACCATGTTGTGGTCAGTCTTGAGTTGTGTAAGTAGAGCTGTTCCTTATGTCAAATATGTATGTTAAATGATTTTGCTCTTCAAGTTTATAATGTAATCTGGAGGAACCTACTATCCTCATGCCATTTGTATTATTCATAAAACCATTAAATTTTACTTATTTGCCCAGGAATTCAACACACACATCACTTCAAGGGGGAAGAGATATTTCAAAAGCTGAGGGAAGGAGTTCTGACTGTTCCGAGGAGACATCTGCACATCCAGATCATTGCAGCATATTTGTTGTTGAAAATGGAAGCAGAAAACTGAACAGCGTAAGTTCAATTATTTAGAATATTATTATTATTCGTATATTATTATTATAATTATCGAAAATTGGTCTGGAATACCAGTTTCCCATTGTCATGTCTTGTACTACATTTCCATCCAATATATAACCATGTAATTTGCCTGTTCATTTTTGTCTCGCCCACCGGAGGTGAAGGCGAGACTAAGGGATCCAAATGGCGTCCGTCCGTTGTCCGTCGTCCGTCCGTCGTCCGTCGTCTGTCCGTCGTCCGTCACAAGTGTTAAAGTTTACCTGCAAGACTCTCTTATGATGCATAATTTGGCAACTGTTACAGCAATGGCAGCCACACTTGGGTGATAGAAGCACTAGGGGTATCTTCATGTTATGGTGTTGTCAGAGGTCATGTGATGATGTCAAAGGTCATTTTGAGGTCATACGTTAAAGTTTACTTGCAAGACTCTCTTATCACATGTAACTCGACACATGTTGCTACAATGGCAATCAAACTTGGGTGATGGATGCACTGGGGGTACCTTCATGTTATGGTGCCGTAAGAGGTCACATGATAAGGTCAAAGGTCATTTGAGGTCATACGTTAAAGTTTACTTGCAAGACTCTTATCACAGCACATGTTGCTACAATGGCAATCAAACTTGGGTGATGGTAGATGTCTCTTGGGAAGTTGAAGGTAACCACAAGGTCAAAGGTTACAGACAGGGGTCAACGAACTTTTAGGGCCCAATGTTAAGTTTTTAGGGCGCATTTCGTTTATGGCTCATAACTTTTGATCCTTTTGTCCGTTTGTGACCAAACTTGGATGAAAGATATCCCTTGGGGAGGTGAAGGTCGTCACAAGGTCAAAGGTCACAGACAGGGGTCAGCAAACTTTTAGGGCCCAATGTTATGTTTTTAGGGCGCATTTTGATTGTGGCTCATAACTTTTGATCCCTATGTCCATTTGTGACCAAACTTGGACGATAGATGTCCCTTGGGGAGTTAAAGGTCATCACAAGGTCAAAGGTCACAGAAAGGGGTCAACAACTTTTTAGGGCACGTTTCGATTATGGCTCATTACTTTTGATCCCTTTGTCCGTTTGTGACCAAACTTGGATGGTAAATGTCCCTTAGGGTGTTGAAGGTCACCACAAGGTCAAAGGTCATAAGCAGGTCAATTAACTTCTGGGAGCTATAAAAATATTAATTCCTTGTACGCGAATGGGCGCGACACAATTTGGCGATTGCCTTGTTTGTTTTTTGGTCTTCTCAAGCAAAGAGAAAAGCAGACTAAAATTTGCCCCCCCCCCAAAAAAAAAAAAAAAGTAGAAGGGACCGGTAAGTATAACATTGTTAATGAAGTGATGGTTATAGATTTAAAAATAAAGACTGGTATACTTGTATGAAACATGTAAACAGAGTGTACGTACAAGACTCCACGCTGGCTTATTTCTTGGTAGCCCCATCGGGCCACATGTATATTGATTTGATAATAGTCCTTAAACTTATGATTTAATCATCACAATGATTAATAAAAAAGTGGGAGTTGATGTGCCATGAAGTTCAATGGATAATCACATCTTGTATAAATTTTTCTACTAACTCAGTGTGCACATTCACACTTAACCTATCTGCATGAAATTTTCATATGTATTAACTGATATCTGGCTCAAGTAGCAATAAATGTACTTGAAACAGTGGTACCGAATAGCAATAGAAATTAATGCCAAGAAAAAAAACATAAAAATAGTTCAGCCCCTTAAAAGATTAAAATGAGGGCCAAATTTTTGATGTTATATATTTGCGTCGTAAAATATGATTAACATTCTTCTTGCTTTCTTTTTAAATTCAGATACCAAGTAGTGAGCAAAGGATGTTGTAGCCAAGGCAGTTGCGATGCAGTACCCCACTTTGTGAGACACCACACAAGGTGCAAAAGGACATGTAAGTTATACTCGTAAGTTTATGTGATCCACAACTTTTTTTAGCCCTCTTTAGCAGAAAGCTTAAGTGACATACCTTGTAACATGGTATCATATTCATCTAGCTTGCAAAAACTTCAACATTTTCAACTTTTCTCAAGAGCTAGTGGACAGAATTAAGCAACCAAACGAGGAGTTGATCATCCTTGTTTAGTTAGGGGGCAAGGACCCAAAGTTTTTCAGGTTATGGGCATGACCCCCCCCCCCCCCCAAAAAAAAAAGGGCCTTTACAGGGAAATTGCATCTATTTCTTAATTAACTCATTGTGAAAATATACAGGCAATGTCGGGACTTTTTATAATCTTTGATGTACCTTCTCATAGATGTCTAATAAAGTTGTGTGCAGATTGGCCTGATTCCATGACTTAGGTTCGATGAACGTTAACTTCAACGTAACGTAATGTAACTTAAGTTCCAACATGCCAGTTGCGCCGTTCATTTATAATAAACCTATTCTCGTTTTCTTCCATAAGAATGCCACTACATGTATTTCTACTGCTATCAGATCATCATCAGTTATAGTCAACTCTGTGCCAAAGTCAAATTTGTTGAGACTCAAGAAAAAGCTTTGATTTACAATGCATTCTTATATTTCAGGAGTATACCTGCATGGCAAGGATCATGGATTCATTGAGTATCGTTTGAAGACCTTGAGGAGCTATGACACCACTCATCACCTCAGGCAGAGAGAGAGAGAGTAGTTGCAGATCCCACCAAGCCCCTGACCGAGCACCATTCCAACGTTAGATTAGAAGCCCAATGAGAAGAGACAGCTACCATCGGTGTATAGGTCTAAATACCCTTGCTTTTTCCTCTTTTGAGTATATGCTCCTCTGACGTTGGAACTTACATTCTTGTTGAAGAGTCAGCCTCATCAGGCTCAGCGGTAGTTTAGCATGAAGCTGTTACCAGGATGTACTGCAGCACTTCAACATTAAAAGTAGAACAGGGCTCGCCGATGAAAAGAGTTTGTTGCATAGAATGTGTGATTGTTAATGCTTTAAATTGTTGATTGTTTTATACTAGTAATTGAAAATAGTTTTGACTTATATAGTCAAGAAAAAATCTCCTCTTCGTGGCCACATATTAATCAATACATTCATCTGTGAGGTGTTCCAAGCATATCAAAGAATGTTTGGCCACACACAGCTTGGCATTCCGCATGATACGAATCTGGCTGCGCTCATGACTAAGCACCCCCTTCTCTCCAGGCAATTCTGACTTGCTTTAATAAAACCTTTTTATGGTCTAATATTCAAGAGAGAAAACTGTTGACAGACACTCGTATGTAATTTTTTTTTTCTTTCCCTCATATTTTTTTTTGGGGGGGGATGCTACAAATAGCAGCTAAATAGTAGAATCTTCCAATGGTCATCCATGCTCTTGGGATGAAGATCATGTCTCCATGTTGTGATTAAGTTACCACATACATTTATCACCCCTTTGATTAACATTGATGCAGTACAATATGCATGTGCTCAAATTTATTGCATCCATCTTCTTTGGAGTAGGGGGAAAAATCTTTTTAAAAAAATAAAACAAAATTGATGGGAATCATTGATCCCTAGGGTTACGGGACCCAGAGTTATTTTGTACATTTTCACCTTTATGTAATTGATGTACTGTACTTTGAAAAACTTGTGGGTAGAAGCTCAATTGGTTCAACTTCTTTTTCCACGAAACATCTGCAGCCCATCATTGATAAATCCACGGCATTAGAGTAGATGGAGCCAAATAGATTAGTTCACTAATGTGCCAAGTCAAACTTATGGATAATTCTTCCCTTGACCTCATAACAAATTATTAAGATAACCTGCAACTGACAATCATATTTTGATATAGAGTGTTAGCAGTGATGTCACAATTGCCCACCATAAGGCTGCGTTCACATAGAAGTATACTATTTGGGTATTCGGGGCTCGTTTTCGAGGGCACGCGAATAGCTTGAATCGAACGATAGGATTTCCTAACACCGGTTCACATAAGAGGGCACTATTTGAATGTACCGAATAGCATAGAATAGTATAGCAAAGTGGGAATCGAGCTTGTTCGATTTTCTTGCAGCGTATACCGTCTCTCGTTTATGAAATAATGACAATTTTGGTCTGGATTTGCCCTTTAGCAAAAAATAAGCATGTAGACTGACATTCTGATGCAGTTTAGAAATTGTTAATAAGATTTGCTGGGATGTAGGAGGAAGAAATCCTCACTGCATGGGATGGCGAGTTGACGGTGCGGGTGATGGTGTACTGGGTGCCCGAATAGCGAATACCGAATACCGTATACTTCTATGTGAACGCAGCCTAATGAAGTAAATTGCCTAAACTGACTAGAAATCAAGACTGCAAACAAAAGCTGCAGCAATGTTTACTTCAGGGAAACCTAAGGCAAAAGAACACCTTTGTTAGAGAGGCATGCATGAATGAATATTGATCGCCTTTTGCTATGGAAGCCACCATTATGGTGGCCAACATGACGTCACATGAAATCACTCTATAAGAAATTCAGTTTGCATGCATTAGTTAATGCTACATCTGGCAAAACTCGGAAGGATTACAAGTGTTCAATATTGTACAATGATGCCTTATTTAGGTGAAGAAGATCACTGATATGATACATGTTGTGTCAACTGTATTGATTGCAATTCTTTTTCCATAAATAGTAGGCCCGGTTGAGGGGGGGGGGCTACGAGCCCTCCTCCCCTTTGACATTCCATGCCAAATTTCATGAAGGCATGATTATTTTGGGGGGTTATTGATCGTAATCAATAACATAAATATTTTCATGCTGGACGTGTCGCTGACAAATTTCATTGAAAAGGCAATGAAAAACAAAAAGTAAGAAACAAAGAAATACATGAGTAAATAGAAAAAAATAGATACTTCAGAATTTTTTGATGGCACAGTTTTTTTTCTCTTTCCATTTGCTATGGACACTAGAAAGAATATTTACACAAAAATTTAAAAAATGTGCCTTTTTGGAACTTTATTTATGGCAAATGATCTGATTTCATGCTCAAATTAGCATAATTTAGCCAAGCGACTTTTTCTGTTGTTGAAAAATCAACATTACCGTTTTATAGATTATGTCACAGGCAATTTGTGTGTGGATTTTGTAATGATCGCACGGTTGATGGCCGAGGTCTGGGGGTTCCAGGGAGGCCCCCCTCTGGTTCTATCATCTACATAAATACCCCACCTAAAGCCTACTTAAAGTCAAGACCATGCTTCTCTAATCGAGTATGTTTAGGAATTTGTACAATGTACTTGTGGAGCATCACTGTGTTACATGACAGAGGATCCAAACTTGATTAATCATGCAGTATTAAAAATTTCTGTATTTTTGTCAATTTTTCAAAGCAATCACAAATTCCTACTACATGTGTAATTGTTTTTGTATTATAATATAGATAATGGTGACTATACTTTGCAAGTCTTTTGTAGCTTATCATTGAACATACAATAATTATATTCACTTGTAGTCGAAAATTAAACATGTTCAGGAAGGGTACTTGTAAAATATTTCACTTTTGCACAAACTTTATGAACTTGGCATATTTTCGGGGAAATGTGTGATGTTAATATTTGAAGAGTTTTGTTCCCGCAAAAACCGATATGTCCATTTTTTAAGATTTTGAAGTACTGTCTCTGTCATAAAGTACAAAATAATACCTTTTAAATTATATATTTGTCACTACATATAAAGGTACATTTTTGAAGTTATGATCAAAAGAAGCAAACATTTTCTTATTATTCTCTTTATTTTTCTTGACCTTCAATCGCAAAAATATCTCCATTTGGCACATATGGACTTATCAGTTTTTGAAAACAAACTCTTCATTTGTAGAGCTTTGGGAATGACAGCTAGAATAGCATATTTACAGGGACCTTGTGATGATTATGGTGACAGTTGTTCCTAAATGATAAAAATACATGTGTATGTATAATTATTATTGGCCACATAATTCATGGAAAACCAGATACTCAGCACATGAAGACTGTTTGTAATGGTGTACTGCTCTGTAGTTGAAGTTTAGATATTTTAGTTATATTAGGTATATTCCTTTTTTGTCATTTCAGGTGATCCAGTGGACATCACACATTTATTTAATATAGAGAATCAGCTCATTAAAAGAAAAAACATAACATGCGTAGCATTTAGTTCATTATCTTCTTGTATCCCCCTCAATGCTACTTAAAGAAAGAATAAATTAATAAGAAAGAATGAAACAACAGCCATTTGGATTACCAGCTTATATTTATTCAGTTTCATGTATTGATCCAGCTCGGGTAGGAATGACTTTCAAAACTGGAACACAAAGTTGGCAATGCACTGGGCTACCAGTGGTGGATCGTTGGCTTCAAAATACATGCATTAATATTAACAAATATCTATATTATGAACGTTGCTTGTTGTTTTTGTTTGTATTAGTTTGATTGGTATTCATTATTCCAGAAATGGCTCCAGACCACCTAGATTATTCCCAAATTCATCACCATATTGTCACTTTTTCTTCCAGGGTTGAATAACTAGTGCACTGAGTGCTGTGATAGAGATGTGTGCTCATGTAGAGTGTAATTCCGTTTGGTATTGAAAAAAGATTGAAAAAGGATTGAAAAAAGATTGAAAAAGGAGTGAAAAACCTCCGGAGTTAAAGAAGAGTGAAATACAATAGGAGTGAATTGAGAGTGAGAAAGGAGTGAAAAACGACTGACAAAAGAGTGAAATTAGAGTGAGAAAGGAGTGAACATCCCACCAAAAACATTTCCGTCTTTTTTCACTCTCTTTTGGAGTGAAATTTCTGTTCACTCGAAATTCACTCCACTTCTAGTGATCCTTGACGTCACTACCAAGGGGAGTGAAAATCGAGTGAAAATTCACTCTTTCTTTTTTAGAGAGTAGGCCCTAGATTTGTTTCGGTTGGGGAGGGGAGGGGGTGGTCGGGTTTTTTATGACTGATTTCATTCTAGATTTGTGTAATGTATTTGTGTTTTTTTTATGTATATGCCCTTGTAAGTAAGAAGGTGTTACATGATCCAAACCAATATATTCAAGGAATATAGGTTTGGTAGGGCCCTACATGTCAAAACTTTCTCGTGAAGAAATTATTAGTATAGGGTTGGTCTATAATCGAGTTATCTATGTTGAAGTGAGATTATTTGTGGTATAAATTGACAAATGGATTTGTTTGTGTTTCGAATTGCCATTTGTAACTTTTTTTGTTCATGTTACACCCAGAATGAGTCGATTTATGAATGATTTGAATGAAATCAATAAATATCAAGGAAAAAAAGTGTTGAGTTGGTTTATTTGCATTATGAGAATTTGTTTGAGTGTTTGTTGGTGTTTGTTTGTATTACGTATGTATTAGCGGTGTGCAATGGCAGTTCGTTTGTGCTAAAATCAACTAACGATTGACAATTTTTTTACGGCATGTGGAAATTATTCGCTCATGCATAAAGCATGCCAAACCTATTCTGGGACAAATAATAGTGATATGGACGTTCTAGTTTATAAGACTGATGGAAGAAAAAGACTGCAGTGAAAAATGAACAATGACAAATAACATTTAGGGAGGGTACCTCCCTCGTATGTATTTTCTCTCGGTCTCATTCTCGCCTAGCCCGCCTCACCGCTGATATTGGTTGACACACCCATACTATTTTTAGATCAACCGCGGCTGGTGTGAATTCTTTAAACACGTGCTCATACACTCTGAAGGCGTTTGTATTGCCACAGTAGCGCCACTATATTCCACATACACACGTAAGCATACAGGCACACGTATACACACAGACAAACAAACCACTACCACTATACAACCACCACACATGCACAGTTTCTACATATTGTATTATTATACTCCAAACACACACACATACACACACATACACACACACGACAAATCATACACATCACATATCATGCAGCTCACAATACACACACACACACACACACATACGCATAACTTACCAGTCATACCCATCCCACCAAAGCTTAACACCGGAGGAACCACCCCGAGCCCGGGGCGACAATCCGTGTCGCAACAAATTTTTTGCCAACACGGATTGTCGCCTTCGAGGTCAAAAACTGGGAACTGCACAAGCGTCACGGATTGTCGCCAGGCGACATTGTCGACAATCCGTGTCGCAACATTGTATATATAAGCAGTTATATTTTCTGTAATGTATACTTTTGTTTGTGACCATCTCAGCTGCAGATAATCTTTCCTGTTACTTTTATCTAAGTATTGCTGATGTGTTTTTGGTTTTTTAACCTCCTTCGAGAGACTGCGAGGGAATATTATCTTGTTTCTTATAATATGCTCATGAATCTTATGATTATTCTTGGTGTGTGTGTGTGTGTGTCTGTGCATGTGTGTCTGAGTGTGTGTGTGTGTGTGTGTGTGTGTGTGTAAGTGTTTGTTTGTGAGAGTGGGTGGACATGTGTGCTCATGACTGTGTGTGCTGAATTGCGTATTACTCCCATTGACAAGTGTGACATGTATGCCGGCATTAATGCCAACATGTTTTCTGATGCTAGTTTCAGTTTTTCTTTCTGTGTCTTTCTCTGCAGTCTTCTCGCTAAAGGATTTACAAAAATGAACCTGAAATATGAATTTTGCCTGAAATATGAATTTTATGTTGTTGGTAATTAACTATTTATCTGATTTATTATTTCAATTACTGCAGCTGATTTGGATGTTTATACTGATGACAATTCCCTGTAATGACTGAATTTTTGTTTGTATGTTTCATCTTAGGACCTTGATAACAAACAGCTCACGCTGATCAAGCTATCCTGAATAAATATGTTTCAATAAAAATGAAATGATTAAAAATTCTTGCAGACACCATTCAGCATTTTGGGGCTGTTTTTTGCTTTTTTTTTTGTTTTTTTTTTGTTTTTTTTTGTTTTGTTTTTTTTTTTTTTACCCCAGAGAGCCGTGCCGCGCCGGGCCCGCGACACGACTGTTTAGCTTAAGCTACTTCTTGATGTATAAGCGCTTGTATTCACTCAGTCTGTGGAAATTGGCGTATCGAGTCTTCCAATATAGAGACTCCACTTCCCCCCCCCCCCAACTTTTATTTTATCTTCTATTTCCCCCTCTCTTCCTCTCTTCCTCTCTTCCTCTCTCCCTCTCTTTCTCTCTCTCTCTCTCTCTCTGTGTCTGTCTTTCAGTCGCTTGCTATCGACAGACACACAAAGATGATATCTGTACTCCGGTGAGGGGGAATTATATCAGAAAAATTGACTTACGTGCTTCTTCTATTCCCTTCCCATGTTCAAGTCATCGTTTGACGCTGTTTTCATTAGTGTGCGACACTAATGAAGCATAATATTCGAGCTTTACACACGCCAAGCACAGGTTCGCAGAAACGAGTGGTTGATGATTGGTAATATGCGACAATACACGCGGAGTAAATTTCAGTGGAAATCTTCAGAAAAAAAAAGCAAGCAAAAATTGCTTGATTCCCTGTAGATCCCTTAAATGCAGCTCTCCCCCAGTGGAGCTTGGGCAACTCCGAGAGTGTGACTTCATCTAATCAATGGCGATTCAACAATCTGCCTTTATCCTCGCCCACATGCGGAGACGTACAAAGTGTGTTTGTCCGCCTTCTGAATTAACGAACTAATGGTGTCCAATTTGAGATATGCCTGGGGTATAAAGGACGAAACAAATTATCTAGCGTCGCTACTTAGATGATCGGAATAGTACCCGCTCGGAACAGCTGCAGTGGCAACAGCTACACTCGCTGAAACTCGCAGCGTCTTGGTAAGTTTAACTATTATGGCCAACATTTAAGTTACCACAGGTAAAACAGGAAAGCATTTACCATTTTCGAAGCTCTCCCTGTCCGCATGGGTAATTACAGGCTACATTTAGCGGATGTTTGAAGATTACAGCCCGATTATAATAAAGCAAGATTTCTTCTTTTGTTTCAACAATTACAAGTTTCTGTCGGATACTGTTACACTGTTGGGTGTTGATAGTTAAATCTACAAGTTATCCAATCTTTCTCATAAGATCATATTTATGTGAATGACTCTATAATGAAATAAAAAAAAAATGTCGAGTGCGACCAAAATTTAATGACATGACTGAATATGCAATGATTCCTGTGTCCGTTTTTTAATTAGCCGTCACTTTTTGATTTAGGTATGGCAATGTCAGCCCACAGTTCCAATGTATGTAAAGTATTATGTGCGTCATCAGCTACAAAACTTTGTTGCTTTGTGCAATTATTTGACTTGGTTGATTATTGAGGAGACCGTGCAAGTCCACATGACTTATCGATAAGATCTCACAGCTTCTTTCCTCAATTGCAATCGAGTCATCTCTCACGGTTACAACAAACAGGGCAGAACACAGCAGCTTGGATTGTCATAAATCATATTGTTGTTTTTATTAATATTTCATACCATGCCGGTTTTGAAGTCAAATTATGTGCAGCTGTGCTGGATACTTTTTAATGTGTACCAAGAAAAATTGTTTCTGTCATGTCTGTGATACTTTCGAAAAAATAGTGATCAAAACAGCTTAAGTTACAATTTCAACTACTTTATAGTGAAAATTTCTAAATCACTCCAGACATATATAGGTTTTCCCGGTCAATTGCATACCTGTGTGATTCCAATTCATGAGTGTGCATTCAAATTCACACAGCGCACGCACTTCGGGTATTTAAGTTCAGAATGCAAGCGACCAATTTCATTTATGGGAGCTCTATTTCGTTTTCGTCAAATCAAATTCACGCATAGGCGTTCAATTTCTATATGCTAGCATTGCATATCCTACTCGTGCGTTCAAATTCACGCGATAGTCACGTGATAGTTGAGCTTGTTTGGGGCGTTCAACTTCATTTTTAGGTAATCTATTTCCTACTTCGTCCAATCAATTAAATGACGAAAATGGAATAGATTTTTGAAGAAGGGGTAATTGGGTGAGGATGGGGGAAGAAAGGAGTATACACAACCAAGAAAGGCTTGCACATATTATGATTGTTTAAAGGCTATAATTATATTGTTCATGTATTCTAGCATGGATTTTCATTTCAAGAAATTTTAAATTGTCAGGTAATCAGCAGTGCATCCAAACAACACAACGACAATTTTACTCCTTGATAACACCGCATGGACTAAAAAAGTAAAACGCCCCAACATTAACTACACAATGCATCAATTTAAAGACAAACTGACACACAATGATCTCACTTAGTCCAGCAAAAGTAAACCAACAAGATAGCAATAACCAGCAAGAAAGACGTATACAATGTTCATGTTATTAGCTTCAATAGTCGAAATTGTTTCTCTCGAAATATCTTCATAGAATTGGTTCATTGTCCGGTACTTTAATATACAGCATTTCACCCTTTAGACTTAATGGATGACAGAACCAACAGTGCAATTTCACATCATTTCTATTAAACTGATGGTGTTGTTGTTGTTGTAGAATGATAAGATGTAAGGGTGAAACCATTTTCTGCACACCTATGTTGGTTTGACACTGACAGCTGACAGAAGAAATTCAATCATGTAACCCAATTCATGTCCTGATCCCTTGAGATCGCAGCATGAGCCCGGTATTAACGTATCACAGTCGCTCCGATCGTATCGCTGTTGTAGCAAGGTCTTAATAAGCGTACGAATATCGCTATACGATCGGTTTGATCACAGAAGCAGCGCTTCTCGTCGGCTTGGAAAAGCGGCAACAACGTGGCAGAGTCGTGCTATCATAGGAGCACTATCGCCTTCAGCGCAGGTTGAGCGTAGAGAAACTGTAGTGTAATCGACTAGTAGGCAAAAAATGGAGATGGAGATAAATTGTGCCACGATTTGTGAATTTTTCATAGATTGCCACCGTCGCCATGATCGTCTTCCTTGGACGGACATCATTTCATTCTTTCAATCGTGGCTTTTTTTTAGCGACAATGCTGGTTTTTTTTTCAGCAAAGTGGATCTAACAGTGTGAGAAGCCATACATACTCCTGAAAAAGCTGGCTGAAGGGAAGAGCCAACTAATGAGCACATTCCCTCAGGAGCTTAGAGCTGATTTTGTCGGGACCATTGCTTTCCTTGCATGGTTTCATCCATGTTTCTTCTGAAGAGCTTTACGACGCCTTCCTTAACGATCACAACAAGGTGACTATCGGCCTGGAGGAGTGTATCAAGTTGCTGACACAATTCATCATCACAGTCATTCTCAAGTCGACAAAAGAAAAATCATTTATCTCATCTGCTAACTTGGTTAGCTGACGTGGAGGAAAAACAGCTCCCGGTTTTTTCTTTTTTTTAAATAATATACAACAAGTAATCTACTGCGTATAATTCCAAAGATCCCTGTGGTTATTTGTTTTAAAAGCAACTTTGCAACTTTTCTCTTTATGTAGATGTAACTGTGACTATTTCCTTTTTCATTTCAATTTTCAATCTTTGTAAATCTTTATCGTTGTATGTTTTGTTTTGTTTGATGACGGGTTATAATGGTTTATATAAAATAGCATACATACTTATGATACAGGCCGGCAGTGCACGACAAAAGTTATAGTGCACGCAAAATATAACGATTGCAAACGATAACCCACTATCGATTTGATATCGGTTTTTGCTCCCTCATTTTAATCATCGAGTACTTGAATCCCGCACCTTATCAACGCGATTGCGCCACAACCGCGATATATTTTGCTCGATATTATCGTTATTCTCAATTCTCGCAGGCTGGCTATGCCAGCAACTTATCTGTGTGATGGGACTAGACTTTCAGCGGTAGATTTAAACATGGAAGCTGAAATGAACAGGTTCGCTACTTTTATAGAGACTGATTTATATAAACAGTATCTTAGACAATAAGGACACAAAGGATGCCATCAAATACGCCCTACGAATTTTGGACTCCTACTGTTCTGAAAAAGGAATCAATCCGACGGATATTACTGAGCAAGTCAACCCAAGATTTGTGCCGCTTTCTCCGTACATTCTACGTGGAAGTGCGCCGTGGAAATGGGCAGCGTGTGGTGTGTACTTGTTCGCTAAGCGCTCTTTGATCACGCTACGCTATGAACTTTACTACGACATTCACAACACACTCTCGGAATCCGCATGTGCAGCAATGGGGCCTGGCACGAGCCTTGTGTTTAAATCCAGTAGATCCCTAATCCTACAAAACATCATCTAGTCCTGGTCCTGGACCCACAGTGCAGTAAGTAGGGCGTCTAACGTGTTACTGTTAGTTGACCTATTGTAGGGTCATGTGTTAACGAGCTCTGTCGCTCGTAAGTGACGTACAGTACAGTGTACGTAGATCTAGTATAAAAACGTTAGGCCAGGACCCCTAGGGCCTTAGACCTAACCTATCGTAGGGCCTAGAAAACGTTAGATATAACCACGTAGACCCTAGACTCTATAGTTGAATTTGGATCTTCAGGATTTTGTCTACACAGGTTCAAAGAAACTGGTATTATTGCTTGTGTAGACACGTGCAACTGTTAGAAATGATCTAGGCTTATCTTGCCTGGGTATGTATGCTATTTTATATATCACATAGTGCATGACATCTTATTGCACTATAACAAGTACCAAGCACCTCCAAATTCTGAATTTGCCCTCAGGCAATTATATTCAATTCGGCCTGCGGCCTCATTTAATATAACTGGCCTTCGGGGCAAATTCAGAATTTGTCGGTGCTTATATTGTTATAGTGCATTCAGCCTCATGCACTATATATATAATAGTATCAGTGACACCATTCATATCATCGGACCTTTTTAAAAGACTATATCCCAAACAGTGGGATCAAAACAGACTTGGAAATTTTTGATTGCTGTGTCATTACAGACTTTGATTTCTTTCATGTCAACTTTAATTTTCTTAATTTTTTTTTTTGGGGGGGCGGTATTTTGACCTAAATGAATAACATTGTAATCTGAACTTCCGATTCAAGTTCGGATGACAGATTTATAAGAAGCTGGGACTGAGCAGAGGAATTTGATCGACAGTATCATTCAGTTGTGTAGGTTCATGAATGCACTTTTCAAAGTTTGTTAAGGCGTGCTCCAGCTTGCAATGATTGATAATACGAATTTGGGCGAGTCTGGGGAAGCTGCGCCAGAATTGGTTGTGTTGTTGTAATTTGCGTTTGTCGCAATTGGCCTGCCATAGTTGTCTCGGCCACGGCAAGAAATCAGATCCAAACCTCATCCGAATTGTCTTCGGTTTCTTTCCTTTTATTTACTGGCGTGGTGGCAGCCGGATGCGGATTTAACACCAATAATTTGCTTTACCCTATTATAGTCCAAGAGAAAGGAGAATCTCGCCTGATATACGCAGGAGTAGGCGTTCTGCTGTAATTTACAGTGATAATTCGGGTGACGTATACAGCATTTGGGCGACTTATAGTGTGTAGTCCCATATAGCGATATGCACGTTGCATCAACAAAGAGATGCGCCGCCGTGGCCGACGGGTCCACCGGCTCCCCGTCGATGCAGCGACGCGCAGCTCCGGCCGCTGAGGCACCCAAGCGGGAGTGTCCAGCGGGCCAGCAGGTTGGCCTTTGCTAGCAATCCGCGTTATCAGACGCGACAAAACGTGAACCTCCACGCTTCACTGCTACAGGGCAAGGGAAGGATAATCAGGTCATACAGATTGAAGTTCGAAGTGGCTCTGTCTGTAGTCTAATCAGTGAATCTGCAGCTGATATGCTTGGTTTAGACATCCTTATCGATGGGTCTGGATATATAAGGATGATATTGATGTACCGTTTGGTCACTCAGGTGATCTTCCAGAGGTTGATATTGTTGGTATTGTTTCGTGTACATTGTACCACTATGAGTGTGACTTGATGTTTAACGATTTCGTTGTGGATGATCATGTGATGAATGACGGCGTAGATGTCAGATTTCATGGAGCAAAATGATATTTCTGTTCGTCCCTCCAAAGGTCAGATTATGTTTGGAGATGATACTATGTACACTTACAGTGCCAGCGATCGATCCGCTGGCTATGATTCACATAACACACATCACACACAAGCCGTTCATGTCAGTGTAATGGAGAAAGAGATAAATGCGCATGATCACGATGAGTTTGAGTGTGAGATGGAAAATACAAAGGATGCTGAAGCAGAGTGCAATTCACACAACATGCAGCCTGATGGTGTTGGTGTACGCTTAATGGTGAAGGAGACAAAAGTGCATGATCCTGGGATTGAATGTTAGATGGGGAATACAGAAGATGAAGTAATAGAGTGCAAATTACTGAACTATGATGATGAACAGAGTGAGATTACTGCTGTGGACGAAGGTGATTGGTTTGAGTGTGAACAGGAATGTGGGACAAATTCTGAAAGTGATTCATGGACTTTTGATCCTGCAGGTGTGTTTGGCATTAAGGTCTGTGGTGTTTAGAGTCCCAACATGGCCATTCCTTTCACTGAGCCAAGCTCTGTTACTCCCTCCACTGAGCCCAGCTCTGTTCCTCCCTTCACTGAGCCAAGCTCTGTTACTCCCTCCACTGAACCCAGCTCCGTTCCTCCCTCCACTGAGCCCAGCTCTGTTCGTTCCTCCACTGAGCCCAGCTCTGTTACTCTCTTCACTGAGCCCAGCTCTATCAATCACTTCAATGAGAGTAGCACAAACATCTTCATGGACAGTACAAACCCTCACTTTGACATTGACATTACATTACTGTACCAGCCACTTCACATCAACCGAGTGAACTCACATGTACACTCACAGTCTAACAACCAAGGTCAGTACACCCCCATTGACAATTGGTGTAGTACTTACAATGACCCTCAAAGTCACAATGAGCATTACCAATTTATGGTGACTACCTTACCTCAAGGCTCCTTCAAGCATCTACCCAGTCAGACAGGTGAGGACGCTCTTCCTGTCACAGACCATGTCCTTCTACCCAAGGTGTCAACTCACATGGACATGCACGTATTCGGCATCGATCGACATCGTGATAGCCATGGTTCTGCCTATGTGGAGGAGACCACTGCGACATTCACCCATCAGCCAGTCGATGTCCCCAGTACTCGTGTGCAGGGTGAAGTACCATCTTCTACAGGTTCTCCGCCTGGTTACTACCTCACTCCTGCTGATGTCTCTCCCACTTACACACCGCCAAACAGTGAACACCAGTTCATGATGGTCTCCAAGATCCAACCAGAGGGTATTCCTGCCTACAACAACGCTGTTCGCCTCCGCCCCCTATGGATGACGTTGGCCTCGCCGATCGTGACACACACCCAACCTGGAAGGCTTCACCATGGCACAACGGCCTGTGCCTGTCCTGTTCGTGGTCCGAAGGAGATCCCTCCCCGTCTCCTGATGACGGAGTCTCGCATGCATTCTACCAGATGATCCCCACCCGATCACTCATCTGATGATCCCCGAGCTCCTGCCCATGGCTTTGCTGATGTTGGTATCATTGATGTCTTACTCCCCTCCGTGCTCCGGATCCCCCATCCCTCAGCACTCCCTGACTCCTCCCGCCCATCAACGATAACCCGTGGTCCTCCCATGCCCCTATCTCCTCCAGGTTAATGGGTCATTTGATTTGTGTTCTGTACCCATGTTTGTAGTGTGTAGGTGCACACTGCTATGTGTGTGCTTTTTTAATTCACATCTTTCCACAAGCACCAGCTGTATGTATTATATATTTTTATACCCACCTTTTTGTCATTGCGATAGTTGACCTAATGTCTTGCAAAAATTTGGGGTGGCATTTGATGTTTTGATCATTTTGTGAATCTCTTTTTTCGTACAGTTTTCAGTTGTGATTTTTCTAGATGTGAATTTTTTTCAAGTAAAGGTTTTTCTCCCTTTGGACTAATGATGCGATGTGTGTTTCTGTAATTATTAGGCCTACCATTTTGGCTATCAGGTAGGAATATGGTGCCTTTTTGTTTCCAATGTTCCTAGTATGGCAGCTATGTATCAGGTCATTTTATACCAGTATTTAAACAGATATGTACATTCACTGGATATATATGATTTTTGTTAGGGTTGATGTCAACATATGGTTGACTGTGTATGGCAATGCACAAGCCGTCTAATTATTTTAATGGTTATTTGTTCGGCAGAGTTTTATCTTGACTCACACATGTACCTAATAGTAAGTTTGTTTTTGCAGCGTGTACAGGTACATACAAGTATCTCATGCTGATGCTGTATTTAGCTAACCCAGATTTATATTATTATATAGTACAGATATGTACATTCACTGGATATATATGATTTTTGTTAGGGTTGATGTCAACATATGGTTGACTGTGTATGGCAATGCACAAGCCGTCTAATTATTCTAATGTTTATTTGTTCGGCAGAGTTTTATCTTGACTCACACATGTACCTAATAGTAAGTTTGTTTTTGCAGCGTGTACAGGTACATACAAGTATCTCATGCTGATGCTGTATTTAGCTAACCCAGATTTATATTATTTGTCACTTATTTTTTATTGATGGTCATAGATTGTACCATACTGATCTAATGTGTAGGACACATGGATGGGATGTACTGGTATGTATGATTTTTAAAGACAGTATTTGTTTGGTATTTCGGGTACTAGTATACTGTATATATACATGTATCAGTTTATTACCGTACTGTTTTGTACCCATGGAAGATCAAAATTCTGATTAGTTGTTTTTATACGTGCATTTACATTGATAAATGGTGCAAACTTTCCTGCTGCCTGATTACTGTACAGGATAAACTAGACTGGTATGACTGTATATGTTTCCAGTGTTACAGATTTGCAGTGTTAACATGCCCGTACCACTTAAATTGCAGTGTTGTTGATTTTTCCCATAGGATTTGCACATACTTGTATAACATTACGTACTTATGTATCTTTGCATAGTGTGGTTTTCTGGATTGTTTATTTACCATTATTGAGCAGGACTGGTTCATGTACAAAAAAGAAAGCGTTTTCCAGGTCTGCCCTGGTTATGTCGTGTTCCACATACAGTCATGTTTTTACACGGACAATATACATGCTCAACGTATTGAGAAACTTCATGTGTTTACTCAGATGCCATGTATATATTATAATTATGATGTAAATAGGGCCTCTTCTATTTTGTTATGCTTAACTAGTTGTCATGTTGGTGTAGTTAAATAATGGGGGAAGAGAAGATACACATGTATTAGGATACAGTAGAGATTGTTTTGAAATGTGATTTGTAGTTTATACATGTAGAAATTTAGGAAGGAGATGATGTTGGTAGTTGTGTGGAGTTTGATGTACCGTATATACGATGTAGTTTACATGAGTATGATGAACCGCTCACAATTGTGAGATTGTTTTGAAATGTGATTTGTAGTGTATACATGTAGTAATTTAGGAAGAAGATGATGTTGGTAGTTGTGTGGAGTTTGATGTACCGTACATACAGTGTAGTTTACATGAGTATGATGAAATGGTTGGGTTTTTTTAAGATGGTAAAGCAAGTCAAGTTATACTTGTATTCATGTGCGGATGATTATGTAGATGTTATATGGGTAAGATTTTGGTTGGATATCGATAAACTGTACATGATTAGTGTGTCTATGCATAAGGTTACCAGTTGTTTAATGACAGTGATAGAATTTTGTTATTGATTATAGTGATTGATATTATCCCAGTGATAGGTGTTATCTTAACTATTCAGTTGTGGTTTTACTTAGTGATTAGTTTCAGTTTTCCAGAGTGTTTGTTACACTAGGGGCAAACTTTGTTTTGTACAAACATGCGATTGATTGTTCATGGAGAGTAATGATTAAGCTGTCGGAGAATAGAGGAAGAAAGAAGAAGTTACGCCCGTATTGGTTGTGTTATTGTAATCTGCGTTTGTCGCAATTGGCCTGCCATAGTTGTCTCGGCCACGGCAATGAATCAGATCCAAACCTCATCCGAATCGTCTTCGGTTTCTTTCCTTTTATTTACTGGCACTGTATCTAACATGAACAACACTCCGCACAGTATCAGCTGCTGCACTTGCATCAACATCAAGGGCTAGGCCTACACTTTATGTGGCATGTAACTGCTGAAATTCTCTCGGCAATTAAAAAGGCCTTAATGAGTCATAGAGAAGCTCAAGTAGATTCTATGAATCCACACTCACACTGTCATTTGATCTGGACAAGACATGGAGCAATGCTACTGAAAGCAATAAGCCTAAAGTAATGGTGGACTACATCCACTCGGTGTTTGCGTGTTCGGTGCGTTACAAATGAAAGGCTTGCAACGAACAGTCACGTATCACGTTCACGTGTCGCGTTTTGTGACCGTTCGTGAAAAATGTCATCCAAATCTACGAAGTGTTGGGGACAACACGTAACAATCCGTAAATATACTATACGCGATCCACAAAGGATAACGTATATTGCCGCTAGCGTTCGATTCAATTCAATTCAATTTTTATTTCATGGGAAGGAACACCCTCGTCAGCCAAAGGCTGGTTTTTAGAGGGGTCCGCACATACAGGTTAAAAAATACAAACATTATACATACACTATTACAAACATATACATAACATATGCGAAGAACAGAAAAAAGGTATAAACACCATGATTAGCTTGTTTTAGACACAAAAGAAGAAAAAGGAAAGGAAAAATAACAACAAGGCCTTAAATTACGACATGAAGAGAAACAAGGGCATGTGAGGGTGAATTTCAAATACGTAAGAGAATCGGTATTGCTGATATATTTTGACTGTGGATTGATGAGTGAAAAAGGGGTTAGTATACTCAATCCGGTTACGCATCATACATTCAAAATTATTTTATATATTCATGTAGTGTTTTTTTATGTATCAAGGGGGAAATAAATTGGAACCTGTCGAACTACATCGGTCCACAGAGAGGCACCTTTATGTATACAAAACATATTTGTCATAATCTGTTTTATTGCGTATGATGTTTAACTGCATGTCGCCCGATCACTTTGATCTGCGAATTTGCAAATGAGCTAATTTCAATGAGGAGTACTATAATCTACTTGGGAATAACTGATTCACGTTTAACATGGATCTGTTTTGCAGAATCTGCAACTTGTTTAAATTTGTTTTGTTGGTGTCCTCCCACACCGCAACAATAATCAAAATGAGCTTGAATAAAAGATTTGTAGAATAATGCAGCTGTTTCTGAGTAACAAAACATCGTATTTTTAATGAATACAATTTTTCACTACTTTAGATTTTAGATATTCAATATGTCTTTCCATGATAAATTCTCATCAATATAAATTCCCAAATATTTACAAACCTTTGCGTTTTTCAATGGTTGTGTCATTTATATACACATAGAAATCACCATTTATATCATTCCATTTCTTCAATCTTTGTTTATTGCCAATTAATATAATTTTCACACTTTGTAACATTTAAAACCAACTAATTAGTTACGTTCAGACGGCAGGCCCTAACCTCGAGGTTAGGAAACCTCGAGGTTTAGCTCTTGCCCCCTAACTACGACGTGTGTCCACACGACGAATCTTAACCTCGAGGTTACGAAACCTCGAGGTTAAGCTTCTGCCCCCCGTAACTACGAGTGGGTCCCACTCGATGTTAAAACCACAAAACCGGAAGTTTCAGCCCACACTGCTAACAAGGCGTCTATTTATTCTTTAGTCCAACCCTGTCGGACTCGCTTACACTGCAGAGATAGCACTGCACTGATGACTTTATGCCTTTATGAAAATATTCGTCGAAAACATTTTTTAGCGTCGGAGAAGAATATAGAATACAGTAGCGAGTTCGACGTGTTCAGTTTCAGAGATCAAGCGCATGGGAAGAAAAGATGATGTTGTTGTGTCGTGCGTCATAGGTTTTTCACGTGTAGTGTATTTGTGGTGTACGTTTGGGAGGTTGACCCGGAAGCAGAGGGAAATTGTGGGGGCTGGAGTTTACGGCGAGGTCACTCTTAACTTCGAGTTCGTTGTTTTTTGTGTCCACACGGTGCTTAACTACGAGTGGGGACCCCCCCCCCCCCCCCCCGCGGCTCGTGGTTAGAGCGCTAACCATAAGATTTCTCGTGGCTCGAAACATCGAGCAAACCTCGAGGTTTGCTAACTACGAGTGCGTCTTCACGGTCCCTAACTACAAGCTCTAACCTCGAAGTTTCCTAACTTCGAGGTTAAGGGCTCCCGTCTGAACGTAACTATTAACATTCAACCATTCCGAATTCATCTTCAAATCATAATTCATCTTGTCATATATTACGTTTGGGTTGTTATTTTAACAAAACAGACATGTTTTATCTGCATATACAGAGAATTTACATTTTTTAACTTTGAAAGGTAGATTATTTGTGTATAAAAAATAAAAGAACAGCGGCCCGAGGAGCGAACCCTGGGGTACGCCACAGGTTACGTGTCTCACAGAGGATGAAATACTATTAATACATGCAAATTGTTTTCTTTGACAGCCCGGATAATTTAAGAAAAAATTACTACTTTATCATCAAAGCCATACAATTTCACCTCATGCAATATTACATCATCCACGGTGTCAGACGCCTTTTCAAGTCTATCATAACAACACTAACTAATTCCCCTCTATCTATTGCTGACAACCAATTTTCTGTTACATTAAGAAGAGCAGTCTGTGTGAGGAAATTTAATCTAAATATGTTTGTGTGTGTGTGTGTGTGTGTGCGCGCGCGCGCGCCTGGTCTAGGTAGCCCCATGCAAATTGGGCTCTGTAATATTTCCTTTTGTAAAGTGTCTTTATGTTGGTTGTTTTGTACTTAATATGTAACACTCTATTTTTTGTTGTCATCAGGGTTTTGCTGCACAATTTTGGTGCCTCCTTGGTGCACAATTTATTATAGTTCATGTGTACTGACTCTTGTACTTGAGCAATCATCAATGGAGGAGATTACCAAGCTGCTTTTCATCCTTCCCTGTGAGCCGACGCAAATTCCTATGTAGACAGACTGTGTGTACTGACTCTTGTACTTGACCAATCGTCAATGGAGGGGTTTTGCAGGTGGATTTTCAACTTTTGTGCAGTTCTATCACCATTCACTTCATCCGCATAGGATCAGTTCATTCAGTCACTGGACCTCTTCAAGTGCGTGAATACCACCAAACAGAACTCGTAGAAATACCATGGTCATCCAATCGCATACTACAGTAACCAACATGCATGTTTCCAGATTTCTATCTTGTCATGTGGGGACATACAGCTGAATCCTGGCCCGACTCAGCCGGACTATCACCAACGCGACAATGTAAGCCTACGTGTGCATCATGACTGTGATCCACCCTATATATGAAATGTTCGCGCACTACGCGACCTTAACAAAGGTGCCGACCAATTTCTTCATCAAGATGTCTGGCAAAGGGTCTGTTAGCTCGGCATCAGACGACGTCGTCGTAAACATCGTGGTCGCAAAGCTCACAAACCACATCTTTCATCTCGTGTTGTAACAGACCGTCGGACAAGATTAACAGTAAGTGACAAAACCTCTGTTACTCTTATTGGTATTTGGAATGCTCGCTCCCTCAGCAACAAGTCCATTGTGTCTGTACAAGAAATATGTCTGTCTATGGTGTAGCAGTGAACAGCATGTCTCATTCATTCCATAGTCATACATCTCACCGCCACCCTTCCACAGTCAAGTTCTTATCGTTTTCAGGTTTCTTTCTCTCATCAAGATCTTCTGATATGCTGACAGCCACTTTCTATTCCCACTACCTTTCCGCTCCCCCTGTCATTTGTCTTCACCTCATGTCACGATATCAGCGATGTAAACGTAAACAACACCGTAAAGCCACCGGGACATGTTTTGTAAACATGATGTACAGTGATGTATCAAATGTAAATGTGTTGGAGTAATATACTGGAGAACAGTGAATAAAGAACACTCGCATTCTGACTCCAGAGCCAAGCAGTCATGCCTCCATTATTCTCCTGAGTCCAGAAGCATCTAACTAACCCCACAAACATAAAAACTGGCGACGAGGATGCTAAATCCGCCTGCTCCCTTCGATATTTCGAACAGAGCATCGCATGCTTGGTCGAAGTGGAAGATGACATTCGAGTACTACATTGCCGCTACGGGAGTCACAGAAGATGCAGCAAAACGGGCAAGTCTCCTTTACTGCGTCGGGCCAGATGTGCAGCAGCTTTTTGCCACACTAAATGGGGGAACATCTTACAACTCCGCTATGTCAGCCTTGACAAGGCTATTTTGTGCCAAAGAAAAACGTTGCATTCGAGAGTCACTCATTCCGCCGATGTGAGCAACGTGACAGCGAGTCTGTTGATGAGTACTACATGAGGTTTAAGACGCTCTCCTCCACGTGCGAATACGGTGACAACGAAGACGATCACATTCGAGATCAGTTTATCGATAAATGCAACTCTAAGTCGCTACGCCGTCGATTGCTGAGAGAGCCGGACCTTAAGCTTGCTGGTCTTCTCTCTATCGCTCGTGCTGCGGAAGCAGCAGATCGCCAAGCCAAGCGATGGAGATTAAGAACTCGACCCCCTCCACTGAGCACGTAGACGAAGTGACTGCTAGACAGAGCTATCGAGCGCCTAATAACAGAAGAGGTCGGCGGTTCTCAAACCGCAGTCGACATCGCAAAGGAGGAGGAAGAGGAAACGCGCCACAATACTCGCGCCAATCTAACTTTGGACCGTGTACTAACTGTGGGATCAACGGACATCGACCTCCAGATCAACAGTGCCCAGCTAGAGGACAGGAGTGCAGAAAGTGTCATAAAATCGGGCACTATTCTTGTGTTTGTCGCAGCAGCAGCCCGACAGGCGTGAATTCAGTGGCTGAAGAACTTAGTAATTTCCAACCATTCGACGACGAGATTGCCATCCACCATGATCACGGCAGTGAGACCGGTGAAACGCTTGCCACGAACACCCACTGTCTCTTCACCATTGGGAGGTCGCGAACAAGACCCACGTCACAATAGCGGACATCGAAATCGACATGCTGGTCGACACCGGAGTGTCGGTAAATATAATAGATGCCCGCACATATGAGTGGTTTGACCCCCACTCATATTCGCTTGTTTTCGTATGACCTCCTTGCCAGTGATGGGGAAATTCAGCGCTAGGATTTCGTGCTCCACTCAACTCTCAAAGCCAGCACGATTCGTTGTGCACGGAAGCAGTGGATGTCTTCTTGGGCGAGACACAGCCACAGCGCTACGGCTAGTTCGATTCGCAGACGAGAACGTGCATGAGATAAATCCAGCTGACGTTTTGTCGCGTCTACTGATTGATCAACCTCATCGCGATCGAAATATCGCAGAAGAGTACATCGATGCGATTCTAACGCACGCAATACCACGAGCACTTTCGCGACAACAAATCACCGCAGCCTCCCTAGCCGACTCCGAAATCCAACAGGTGATCGATTCGGTGAATACAGGCAAGTGGCCCGACAACCCGCGACTATCCACGTATCAACGAGGGCATTGTGAGACTAAAGCTGGCCCTACGCACGAAAGTTTGGTTGCCTAGAATCGATGTCGATGCAGAGACACTAGTTCGAAACTGCTCAGCCTGCCAAGCTGAGATGCCAGCTCCTCCCTCTGTGCCTCTCCAGCCATCGCCCATGCCTCGCGCTCCGTGGAGCAGACTCAACATCGACTTGTGTAAACCTCTACCGACTGGAGAAACGCTTCTAGTCGTCGTAGATGCAGCTACTCGGTGGCCAGAAGTTAAAATCCTCCGATCAACGACATCGCAAGTGATCATGTCGCGGCTAGATAAAATTTTCGTGCAGCATGGATTTCCAGACGAAATCGTGACGGACAATGGACCGCAGTTTATTTCGCAGGAGTTCGCGGAATACCTGAAAGCGATCGCTGTCGAACACCGCCGCGTTACGACCTACCATCTATTTACTCATTCATTTATTTATTTATTTTGTTTCAGTAGGGTAGCTCTGTCAGTGGCTAAACACTGTTATTCTCAGAGACCTACACATACAATAACGTACATCACGAAATACATAAATTGTAGACACATTAAAAGAAAATAACATAATATACAATTACGGTACACTTACAACATGGCCAGATAATTCAGTATTGCGGAGGTAGAAAAATAGATAAATAACTTCACCTTTAACATTGCAATTCACTGAGAAGTGATATGTTGAGACATACTTGAGAAGGATTGAAAAAATATAAGTGTCTAGGTTACAGCACATGTATATATTGCATAATCCATAATTCTTCATTTCACATAATATTACATAATTATAGTCATACATTTATCAAAATAACATAAAATCTATCTTTCTCAGAAACAAATTTATACATTTCTACAATTATATAATGACAGGGCCTTTAAAGACAGGCTAGCTGAACAAAGACAAATAACCTGCTCACAATACTATTCTTTCATTCATTATATAATAACTGAAATAATATAACATATGAGAGGAAAAATCCTGTTTCAACCTCAATCAGTATCATATCTGATGATATAGAATTCGTAGTATCCAACCATAATACATATAACATTGTTTGAAAAAATAAGGAAATATATGGAAATGTCAAACAAATGAAAAAAAAATTTCATATAAACATTATTCTTAACAAAAAAAAATAAAATTATCATTAACTTTACATTACTGAATATCATTTGATACACAATCCATGCGTAATGAAACATACGTCATGATATGAAATAAAACACTAAACATCACAGATGAAGAAAAGAATCAAAATACTCTCAATATTACATCTGCAGTCGTAATCACTATCACATCCCATATCTCACTCTCAATAACACAGTTTTGATCTAAAAAGGTACTTATACAAAACATATTATTTGTCTCTTACACTTAAATAACACAGTATTCCTGCTACTCTTATCTTTCAAATAAAAAAAAAATATGTTTCACTACAAAGCATTTTGCACACAAACTAATCACACACGAAAGAATGAAATAGAAAGAAACAAAATCAGATAATGAACAATTTGATATCAGATAAACTTAACAACCCAAATATTTTGCTTATTCTCAAGTTTGTGTCACTATCTCCTCCAGTACAGATTAGTAAAAGCTTGCTTTGAGGATGCCTGTTTAATATGATTTGGGATTTGGTTCCGGATTGATGTTGCTTCATGGGAGAATCTCCGTTTTCCCATCTGTGTCCGGGTTTTTGGCAAGACCAGACACATATTTACTGCACTTCTAGTTCTATGACTATGTAATGATTGACACTGGACCAACATGTTTGACAGATAGCACGGTGATTCAGTACTTAGAGCATGGTATACCATTTTGCATTTGTGAAACTTCCACCTTTCTTCAATGTGTACCCATCTCAATTCATCTAATGTTCCGTAATTTCAACAAATTTGAAATCAGCACAGGGTACACGGCTATATGTGACATGGGTACATAAGGACCTTCCATTAGAGCAAACATTTGTACCAATTAACACAAAATGACTGTTAAATTCATTTACAATATTTCCAATGTCATGATCAAGAGTATCATTTATCTGCAACCCTGTGATCTTTTCAGCAGCAGACTTTCTATTTGGAGTTAGCTCTCAATTCAATTCAATTCAATTCAATTCACATTTATTTCGGATATTAAAAGGTAAATATTACAAGGATTCATTTGGATAACACCTATAAGAAGCAAACGCTTGTCGGGTAAGGTGCACCCTATTGCAACTGTATAATAAACATAAATAATGATATAATATACAACATAAAAGCGACTAAAAATAAAAAAACATACAGCGTACATACATACAAAATACATTCACAAAGACAACAAATAAAAAAAAATAATGGATATCGGGTAAGTGAGGTATCAAAAAAAAATTAATGTTGGTTGAAACGTACGTTGACTCAAAAGATGTGAAATATCAGATTGGATAAGTTAAACTACCAAGTAAACAGTAAAAAATCATGCAATTAGTCAATCAGCATTCGAAATATATTACAAGCGTCAATGATATAATTCGTTTGATTTTTGTAGAAAAATAATACTAATGTTAATCAACACTAACATCTAGTGATAATTATTAAAATGAACTTTGAACAGTAACATAAAAAAAAACAATATAGCATGCAAAACATTAAAGCAGATACTTATTCGAACTTATACAAATGAAATATAATGTCAATTTTTAAAAGCATGCTTATCATGTAAAAAACAATTAGTCAGTATTTCATATCATAATTTGCCAGATAAAAAGGAAGTGTAGATGGGAAACGTTGATTTTTGTTGAAGAGTCAAATCGGAAGAAATCATATGATTGCACGTGAATTCAAAGAAATGTATTGCACAAGGATCATGATAATGTGAACTAATAACATATGTAAAATACGTAAAATGCATGCGATGAAATACTATTGTGACACTGATAAATTATAATAAATAAGGTAATAATACATTAGGAATTATACTCAGAATGGCAAACAAAAGAAGAAGAAAAAACGAAGCACAGTATTGCACAAAGATCATAGCAATGTGAAACTATAGTATGATATAATAATGAAATGCATGCAATGTGATACTACTTTATGAGACTTATGAAAATCTACACCCACTGGTAATGGGACAAATTAATTACGGAAATATAAATTGAAGCAAATGAACATAAATAAACTCAATTAATGATACAGCGCAATAAAATGATATAATAATAGTGAATGGAAATGATGAAAATCAAATTGCATTGCATGATAAATCATAGTAAACAGGGCACTTTACATTGAGAATTATACACAGTATTGCAACCAGGGGAAAAACGAAGCACAGTATTGCACAGAGATCATAGCTATGTGAAGCTATAGAATACATGAAATGCATGCGATGATTATGAGACTATACGAATGTCTACACCCATGGTAATGGGACATATTGATTACGAAAATATAAATTGAAGCAAATAATCATATAAACGCAATTAATCATACAGCACAATAAACTAATATACATGTAATAACAGTGACTGGAAATGATGAAGATCAGGTTGCATTGCATGAGAAATTATAATAAAGTGGGCACTTCGCATGAAGAATTACTCAGCATTGCAACAACAAAAACAAAAAACAGAGTAAAGTTATATACTGTGTTAATGGTAATGTACCTATTCATCGTTAATTGCAAAGGAGGGACATCTTTAATGTCTTCTTAAAAGTAGTGAGCTTTAGAGACTTGAGCGAACTTTCTAGATTGTTCCATAACATGGCGCCGTGGTATTTTATCGACTGAGTTTGAGCAAAGGATGTACGAAATATTGGTAGTCTGTAATCATTATTGTGTCTGGTGTATTTTGAGTGAATTTTGTTTTGTTGGATGAAATAGTTTGAGAATATTGCGGGGAGGAGTTCATTTTTGAACTTGTACATGAATATGCCTGTTTTAAAGAATATGAGTTTTGTAAGAGGGAGAGTCCCAAGTGTCTTAAAGAGCGGCTCGCAATGAGCTCTAAAATGTGCACCGGTGCATATACGTATAGCTCTTTTTTGAAGTATAATAAGTTTGTGCAATCGGCTCTGAGATGCTCTGCCCCACACAAGGCTGCAGTAATTTAAGTGGGGTATTATCAGGGCGTTGTATAGAGAATATAATGTGGTAGTTGGCAAAAAAGACCTTACACGACACAGTATACCTATTGCCATGCTAATTTTCTTTGAAATGTGAGTTATATGAGAGTCCCAATTTAGTCTGTTGTCAATGAGCAATCCAAGAAAGTTGGTGTATTCAACCTGAGGGATTGAAACGCCGTTCACATGTAATTCAATGTTGGCATAGAGTGGCTGTTTACTTCCTTTGGGATTGAATGTCATGAATTTGGTTTTTGTGGTATTCATGAGTAGTTTGTTTGTCTGAAACCAGGTTGCTATTTTCCCTAATTCTCTATTGCAGTTTGCAACAAGTGATTGAAGATTATCATCGGAAATAAATAGCGTTGTGTCGTCTGCATATAAAATGTACGAAAAAAGATCAGACGCATTCACAAGGTCATTCACGTATAAGATGAACAATAAAGGGCCAAGGATACTCCCTTGTGGCACACCTGTGGTTATCAGGGTTGTAGCAGAATCAGAATCTTTGAAGTGAACGTATTGTCTTCGATCTTTTAAATAGGATGTAAACCACTGAAGCTCCAAGCCTCTAATTCCGTATTGAGAGAGTTTTTGCAGAAGTATGTCGTGATTAAGGCAATCAAATGCTTTGCTTAAGTCAATGAAGATTCCTAACGCTTTCTTTTTGTTTTCAACAAAGGACAAAATGAGTTCTGTGGCGTGAAGAAGCGCCATCTCGGTTGAGTGCTTTCTACGGAAGCCGAATTGTTGGGGAGTGATGAAAGCATTGGCAGTGAGATACTTGTAGAGCCTATCGTAGACAATACGTTCTAAGACTTTTGACAAGGAAGGGAGAAGAGAAATAGGTCGGTAATTGTTCAGGGTATTTACATCGCCTGATTTATACACGGGGATGACCTTGCTTAGTTTCATGGCGGTCGGGAATTCTCCATAAAAGATCGAAAGGTTACAAATATAGGTGAATGGAGTTTGTATATACGGGATGATCTGTTTCAAAAAGTTTGAACTGAGCCCATCAATTCCAGTAGAAAAACTAGATTTCATTTTGCTTACGATATTACATATTTCCTTTTCATTTGTGGGGTAAATGTAAAAAGACTTTACTGGGGTATCTCCAGAAAGAAAAGTCTTAAAATCGATATCAGATGGGCCAACTTCTGAAGCAACATTTTTCCCAACATTAGCAAAGAAATGGTTAAATGCTTCAGCCATGCTTTGGTTGTCGTACACTTTCTCTTGATTGACGGTAATGTAATTTGGAAGAGTTCGAGATTTCTTCTTACCGATCAAATCATTTATGATGGACCACGTCTTCTTCAAATCAAAGCGACAATTTTGAAATAATTTCTCAAAATACATCTTTCGAGAAGTTTGAATCAAACTATTTAATTTGTTTCGAAACTTTTTATAACGCAGTCTGTCTTTTTGCAACTTGGTAAATAAATATTTCTTATAAAGCCTCTGCTTTCGATTTATGGAGCGTACAATGCCAGAAGTTATCCACGGCTTCTTGGGGTCCCGTTTCGTATTTTTCAATCTTTTGGTTTGAGTAGATTTTTTGCGAAGACTTTGCAAGGTATCAACAAGATTGTCGTAAGCTTCATTGACACTTGTACTGGATAAAATGTTATTGAAATCTGCGTGTTTTATTTCTTCTAAAAAATACGGCATGTCAACTACTTCCCTCCCATAGGACTTACGCTTGACAGATCTAAAACGTTCTTTAGTTTGAGTAATTTGGAATATTGGCAGGTGATCAGAAACATCAGAGTACAAAATACCAGATTGAGTGGGCCTATCTAGATCATTCGAAAAAATGTTGTCGATACAAGTACATGAATGGGGGGTTACACGCGTCGGCTTAGTTATTAGTGGTCTAAAACTATGTGACAACAAAGTGTTTAAGAATCTGCCTGTGTCCTCGTGGAGTGAATGCTTAAGCAAGTCAAAATTGAAATCCCCAGTCAAATAACACAGCTTGTGTTCAGAGTTTATTTTCTGTAAACACTCGTGTAAATCGGTAATGAAAGCATCAGAGTTGGAATTTGGGGCCTTGTAAATTACTCCTATTATCACATTTTTAGAGGACCTTTGCTCTATTTCAGCAAAAATCGTATCGACACTATCGTTTGAAAATTGAAGGTCGGGTCGTTCTTTAAACTGTAGGTCTGGGTTTAAATACATGCATACTCCCCCGCCTTTCTTTCCTTTCCGACTTTTATATATGAGTTGGTAGTCTGAGATCTGAAACACATTTGGTACACATTCATCAAACCACGTTTCAGAGAAAGCATAAATATCAAAGTTGTGATTAAGCGATTGCAACAATTCTTGAATACGCAAGTATTTAGAAGAAAAGCTCTGCGCATTCAGATGAAATAAGGACAAAAATTTTGAGGTAATTTTAGATTGAAGTTTTTGGTTAAATATATCACTGAAATAATATTGGCAAGGGGCACTGAACAAATCAAATTCACATTCATTTTCCTTTTCGTCAGGATTCAGAGCAAATATATCCAAAGCTAAATTATCCAAATGTGAAAAATTGACTGCTTTCTCACAATTGAAAAATTCAAATAAAGTGTTCTCGAAATCACTGTCATGTAGAATGTGATTGAATGGAAATTCGTTCGCTATGCATGATGGACAAGTCCACTGAAACGAATGTGTTGGTTTTCTTGTTAAATCAGGATCTGCACACCGTTTATGGGCAGATCGGGAGCATTCACATCTTAAGTTTGATTTATAATTATGCAACATTTGTAAACATATTTCACATTTCATGGTCGTAAAACCAAAATGGCTAACAACGTAAACACATAACAATAAAACAGAAACAGGTTAACAGGTTAACGGAAACCAAAAGAGAATGGGTATAATACAACTGGGTACATGTACGTGAGGTATACAACAGGTAAGTCACGTGAAGTATACATAAATGAAGAAACTTACGAGTCAAGCTTTGTTAGTCAAATCAATAAGCCGTAACAAAAACAACAGAGTTCATTAAAAGTTCAATTTTGTGAGTTTTTTTAGGTCTCTCTCACGGGTTACCTTGATGCGCATGCCATTTGGGGGTTTCACGACGATCACGCCGTCTTGGGTCCAGATTTGATGATCTTTCTTCGTGTTCGCTTTCTTCACCTTCCAGAAGAGGTTCGACCTGGTTTTCGTCAGGTTTTCGTTGATGTATACCTGATTTCCTGGCGAGTTTCGGAGCTTTTTCCTGCACCCGTAGACTCTTTCCCGAATTCGATAGTTGGTGAATTTGACGATAATGTTCCGATGCCTCTTTCTTCGACGGGAATCCCCGTCGGGCTGGACAGGGCCAAGGCGGTGGCTTCGATCGATGTCCGCTGTCTGGATATCGATTTCGAGTTCATTTTTACAAATGTTCGTGATGAGGGCATCGGTGTCTTCGGTGTCCTTTTCCTCTACTCCGGAGAAAACTAGACAGTTTCTCCTGGTGTACTGTTCCGCGTCGTCCATGGCGGCTCTCAGCTCTCTCACTTCACCTTCAAGTGCGGAGATCTTGTCGTCTCGAGACTCGATCTCGAATTCGAGCGATTTCTTGACCTCGACACAAAGGGTCTCATGGACATCGTGGAGAAGCTTTGTCTTGATGGAGTGAACTAGTTTTGCGATAAAAGTCGAGTCCGTTAGGAGGTTTTCGATGACGGATTGGATTGCTGATGACAAGTCCAAATCTTCAGTGTCACATTCGTCGTTTAAGATCTTCGCGGTAGTTACAGGGTCATGCTTGCGATCACTTATCGGGGGTCCGTCGGCCTTGGGCTTCCCACCACTCCGTAGGCGACGGTCCGCACCCGACATTTTCTATTAGGTCCGCTTTGCTATTGAAAATGTATATGGTTGGCGGAGCACCAAACGCACACGTTCACTCTTGACCGCACATTCTCACATCTCTTAAAACATTCCACAGTTGTCTGTGATTTCTTCTGTTTTCCGAGACACTCATTCGATAATAATCACGTTTCAGTGTGTTACGCAGATTATTTAGATGACTCCGTACTTTGCGGTATTGTCTCCAAATTACACATGAGTTTTGCCTTTGGTCTTGGTTTTCTGCTTTCTTCTTCAGCCTATCCCTCAAATAAGATAGAGATACATATTCCTTAGTGACCCACTTTATTAGATTACCTTTGACTCTATGTGTTACGAGAGGGCATGTTTGTCACATACATCCAAAAACAAATGTCCACATTGACCACGCTTGATCAGGATCACTTGGGACGAGACAGTTGCCCCAATCCTTTGCACTCAAGTCTGTTACAAAAGAATTAGGGTCAAACCTTTTCATTGATCTGTACGTAATTAATCTGGGTGGTAACTTACGTCTATACAATATCCGTACAACATAAATCAGGTTGTGGTCGCTGACACCAAGAGTCACCACTCTGTTCTGACAAATATAGTTTGGGAAGTTTGTCATTACGATATCAATCAAAGTTCTGCTGGTCTCAGTAACACGAGTTGGATCTTTTATCATTTGCTTCAAATTATTCTCCCTGTACAATTTGTCAACAAACCTTGACTCATTTTTACAATACATATTGTAATTGAAATCGCCAAGCACGATGACTTCACAGTTCAGTCCTGTTACTCTGGATACACATTCATCAATATGATTTTGATAATCAACATTGGCTCTTGGAGGACGATAGTACGTTCCTATCAAAATGGGCTTGGTACTGGTGCATTTGACATCTATCCACAAAGCCTCTAATTCACATGATTCTAAGTCACATCTACGCACATATGTGACACTGTCGGCAATGTACACTCCCACCCCACCTCCTCTTCGATTTCTGTCAATTCTTTCTATCTTGTACCTATCTGCATTTAACTCAGAATCCAGTATTGTATTATCCAGATGGGTTTCAGACATTGTACATATATATATCAAGTTCATAATTCTTGAGCAAATCTTTTAGATAGTCTAACTTTGCTGGTAGGCTGCAGATGTTCTGACATGACACTTTTAATCCTTTCCCTTCGATGTGTAATAGCTCACCTGGCTGATTTATATACTCATGAGTCAAATTCATGGGTGATGTAGATAACTGTCCGGTTTTCTGTTTGCTTCGTCTCGTCTTTTTTGTTTGATTTGATTTGATTTTATTGTTCCACATTTCAAAACATCAAACATGATACGATCGATTGAACATAAGATTGAACATAGCGTCGTAATTACAAAGAATACAAGAGAAGACAATTTAACAAACATGAAATGTGGGGACCTACTAAAAAGCAAAGCTTGTAATGTATAGGTCCCTGTATATATGAAAGTGTTGGTCTTCTTAAACAACCTAGTAACGAAAACTATGAAAGGAAGGAAAGGGACGTAAAAGAAAAGAGAGCAAAAAGAGCAAAAGAAAGGAATAAAATATACGAAAGCATAGCGAAATACAAAGTAGCCACCTGTAACGCGCTAACAAGACTCCTTGTCACCCGAGCAACACAGTTACATAACTGTAAGAATGCGCAAAAATGCACATGATACATAATGATTCATTAATTTAGGAATAGCCTTGACATAAATGACTCAGTAAAAAGAACGAAAAGCAAACATGAAATACATATGATAAACAACGAATCTGATAAAGAAGTTTTGTTTTTGCAAGTCCAAGGGTAGATATTGTTTCCCAAACACTCAACGTCAGCCTCTGGGACTGTGACACATATTGACGGGGATTCAGACTATGAAGAAACGTTGTGTCATAACGAATAATCATCGAGCTAGGCAGATGTGATACGAAGGGTGGTGTACCATCCTTTTGGATGAGATTTTTCGGTCTGAGAGGTGGTTTTTCTCCGTCCGGTCCAGGGTTGGGATACACATCTCCTGCTTTTAGTAAAAGCTGGAAAGTAGACACAGAGTTTACATAGTATGGGGTCATTGCAGATGCATATTTCCATCCATCTGTAGATTTCATATAGCTTCTGTACATGCAGGTCCTTCTTGTACACAGCATGCATGGCTCCCTGCAAGCTTGGGTTGATCCAAAGAATAGTAGCAGTGTCAGGGCAATTTTGCAGGCATTAGGGAATTCCATTGCCGACGCTTGGAACTATTGTCCCGGACAATACATTGAAGAGCACTGTACTTGGTAGTTGAATAGACTTTGTGGTTTCTCAAAAGACACATAGGTTGCTCAGTCAAGTAGGTCTGTTAGACATGGCACCCCAGTCAAGTGTGTAGAGCCATATAATGGCAAAAAATATGTGGTCAACTAAGTCATACATTTGACCATTTAGCAGCTTCAGGGCGGTCTTGGTGGATCCTGACGCAATACACAACAACTTAATTGGTCATGGACATATACCGTAAAAATCCACTGCACAGTACATTGAAGCAAAAAGAGATGGAGCAGTATGAGGAGCTGCCTAGGCGCTCACTCACTCACTCACATAAGCAAACGCAGAAGTAGAGCGATTCAACGCTACTCTCATGAAAGCGATCAGGACAGCCAGGAATAGCAACCGCGATTGGCATCGAGCTATGCTAGCTTTCCTTCTTGTCTATCGCTCAATGCCCCATCCGGCGACACAGTGGTACAAAGCGAACATGAAAGCGTACCATGACAACAAGAAACGCTCGCGACCATGGACTGTCAACCCAGGGGATCATGTTCTCATCACGCAGCGGAAGCGAAACAAATTCACCTCGCGATTCGACCTCAAACCATGGATAGTAATAGCGAGAAAAGGTGGAAGCGTCAAACTCCGCAGCGGAAACGATACAGCTATGAGATACATGTCGCAAATACGCCAGATCCCCGCTCCACAAAAGCCCGATTCGCGAGAACGCGACGACCGCACCGACTTCGACCATCACGATGACACGCAGCGTGACCGTCAGAACGGAGTAGAGCTTCGACGATCGCACAGACAATCGCGACCACCAGACAAACTTACATACTTGAGATCTGGTGTACTCATGTGAATACTCATGTGAATCATAATGATTGCCTGTCTCGTTAACTAAGTGGACTGATAAATATGAAGGAACATTCAGCTGAGAATTATCAGTGCCACAAGAACTGTACACTTCTTGAATCAGTGGCAATCGATGACTATCGTTCCATTTTGCTGGGGATTACAACATACCTGCTGACGATTGCTCGGATAATTTGGCTGTATCTTTTTTAAGCACCATTGAATTCCTAGGATTTCAACAGCATATTACAGCTAGAGGCAACCCAAAAAGCTGGACATACGCTAGATCTTACGCTTAGCAGAAAAGTCGACAACATCGTATCGAATGTGAACCTTGTCACATCTCTGCCCTCTGACCACTCCGCCATCACCTCTCTCAACCGCAAAGGCCCAGTGAACCCTACGAAGCAGACCACCTTCAGAAATCTACGGTCTATGGACCTCTACTCCTTTAAAAATGACATTGCTGCATTACTTTCCCGGATCAGAGAACCAGCGTGTCTCTCTGAGGCTGTCCTGCAGCTCAACTCTCATGTAACAAGACTTCTTGATAAGTACGCTCCGCTCAAGACTAGATCTGTAACAGTGCGGCCGAATAATCTCTGGTACACAACAGAAGTAAAGGAGGCTAAGAGGCGCAGACGCCGTGCAGGGCGCCGCATGATCAAGTCTGGACTTTACATTGACAGAGAGCTGTATCGGCAAGAGTGTGAGTCCTACTACAGCCTCCTTGCCGACGCCAAGTCAAGGCACCTAAGACGGGAGATTGCTGCCGCGGACACCAAACAACTTTTCAACATCATCAAAAGACTCACAATTGCACATCCAGATTTTGCTCTTGCTGATCGTACTGGCTAATCGTTTTGCTGAGTTTTTCGACAACAAGATTAGTACCACTTCGTCTCCTGAAATCTCTTTCTCTAATTCTTCTCACATAAATGTAAACACTGAGTGTGTATTTTCTGAGTTTGTTTTAATCACTTAGTCGCAAATGAAACGTCTCATCAATTCTCTTCCGTCCAAGTCATGTTCTCTAGATCCTCTTCCCACATCACCGCATGGCTACTGAAAGTGTGTCTAGATTAATTTCTTCGTGCAATAACTCACATTCTGAACCTCTCGTTGTCATCAGGCGTATAGTTCCTGAGCACTTCAAAAAGTTGCTATTGTCCTTTTTGAAGAAACCCAGTTTAGACCGTAATGATTTGAACAATTTTCGCCCCATTGCTATTCTGTCTTTTCTTGGTAAAGTTCTTGAGAAAGTGGTTGCTCGCTAACTCAGAGATCATCGTGATAAACACTAGCTGTTTCCTATTAATCAGTCTGCCTACAGGCACTTCCACTCCACGGAAACCGCCTTATTGAAGGTACTCAATGATCTCCTCTTAGCAGTAGACAAAGGCCACGAAGCTGCTCTCTGCTTTTACATTATTCTGCTGCGTTTGACACTATTAATCATATAATTCTCCTTAACAGATTAGAGACTAACTTTGGTCTTACGGGAACAGTCTTGAGATGGATTGCATCTTACACGACCGCAACCAGATGGTTACTGTTAACGGCGTAGTTTCCCAGTCGTTCCTTCTCAAACATGGTGTCCCCCAGGGGTCTGTGGTTAGTCCTTAACTATTTCTTCTATACACAGCCCCTCTTCTCTGCGGTAATCAACTCTCATGAAGATATTGTACATGTTATGTATGCCAACGATACTCAAATTTACATAATCATACAACCAAATGCCCAAGTCGAAGCACTCTGCAAGCTTAGTAGTTGTCTTGATGATATTAAGCAATGGTCTCACGATAATTATTTGAAATTGAATTGTGTCAAATCAGAATTTCAATACGTTAATTCTCAGTTCAGGCGGGGTAGTTCTCTCCCAGAATTTCCCCTTGAAGATAGTACTATCACCATCTCTCAGTCCGTCAGAGATCTCGAGTTATTGTAGATAAGCATCTAAACTTTCAACAACACATTAAGAACTCATGTCGGGCTGCTACTTGGGGTATTTGTAAAATTGGTAAAATCCGTAAGTTATTGACTCAATCTCCCACTGAACGTCTCATTCACGAATTTGTTTCTTCTCATCTTGACTACTGCAATTCCCGTCTTGTTGGTCTCCCTGCTTCAAGTATTGCACCACTTCAAAGAATTCAAAATACAGCTGCTATAGGCTTGTGACCCTTACAAAAAGATCTGACCACATTACTCCAGTTCTCCAATCCCTCCACAGGCTCCCCATACACCAACGTATCACCTTTAAAATCCTCCTTATTGTTTACAAGACATGTAATGATCTTGCCCCATCTTATCTTAAAGACTTAATTTCCTTCCGCTCCTCCACTTCAACCCGTTCTCTCCGTTCTTCCTCCACTCTCCAATAATCACGCGCGGTCCCCGCACCTGTGCCCGTTATGGTGCTAGGGCTTTTTCTGTTATTTCCCCATCTCTTTGGAACAAGCTCCCTCTCTATATTCGTAATGCCGAAAATGTTGATAAGTTGAAGTCATTGTTGAAAACTTATCTGTTTACTCAATCTTAATTTTGTTGTTGTTGCTGTCGTTATTATTATCATATGTACATAATGATGTATTTTACCTCAATACTATAATATTTTTTTTCCGGATTGATGCGCTTAAAAATATCAGTATTAAGCGCTATATATGAATGTTATTCATTATCGTTATCATTAAAGCCGGACTGACAGTTGGTGAGTATACTAATATTAGTTGGGTACCTAAGGGGGGGGGGGGGGTCACCGTGCACCCCCTCCCCCCAGGACTCCTCGAAACTCACATTTTCAGGATCCTCATGACATACCAAAACATAATCAAGATGTTAACAGGAACGAAAAGCGGCTGTTCTAGGTGAAATTTAATGTATTCTATTTTTTTCATAATTTCATTATGAGGCATGAAAAAAAATTTCACATAATCTCATTTTTAAGGAGGTGGTATGCTTTACTAAGTATTTGTCCATATCTTTCTTTTTGATAAACCAAAAGTCACTTAACTTCGTGGGTGCGTTCGACATAAATGTATTTCTTCTGTTTCCACGACAACAGGGTGTGCTATTTATATATGTACGTATGTAATATATATGTGCTTACATGTAGGGCCTACACAGTAGGGTACCTAAGGGGGGGGGGGGGTCACCGTGCACCCCCCCCCCGACTCCTCGAAACTTACTTGACTTTGTTTTGTTCAAGTCTCACGCAACTTTCGAGACCAAATTTGCAACTTCCCCGCATACTTGTGCGAAGTCACGCCCATTTTTGTGACGGAATGTCGTCCCAAAACGGGCACAATTTTGTGCTTTTGTGTACATTTCCTATGGAAAACAGTGCTCTGTCATGAAAGTCATGAAAACATGATTATTTTTACAATTAATCACTTTCATTGATTAGTTTTGTGCTAATTATGGTAGAAAAGTGGTCAGTGACAATTTCCAATAGAAAAACAAAGAAAAAACAAAAGTTGAAAAAGTTGAAAAACAAAGAAATACATAAGAAATTATGAAAAACAATAGAATACATTAAATTTCACCTAGAACAGCCACTTTTCGTTCCTGTTAACATCTTGATTATGTTTTGATATGTCATGAGGATCCTGAAAATGTAAGTTTCGAGGAGTCCTGGGGGGTGCACGGTGACCCCCCTTAGGTACCCAACTATATTATGTATTAAATAATTTTGTACCTGGTTATAAACAATTTTCTCTATTTTCTTTCCAACAACGGAGATAACCGATATTGGCCGGTAATATACCCAAAATGCTATTGTCTCCGACTTTAAATATGGGGGTCATTCAAGCTATTGTCCATTGATGTGGTAAAATGCCTTTATCAAGAAAACGATTTATAACATTGGTAAGAGGTGACGTAATAATATGTGTTATGGAAGGGATAACTTTGGCTGGTATACCATCGGGTCCAGTCGCCTTATCACATGGCAAAGCTAACAAATGTTTCATGGCATCAGTCACTGAAACGGTATTAAAAACCAAATTTGATGTTACTTTTTCAAAGTGATTAACTGCATTAGAATCATGACTTCCGTTCTGAACACCAGTACCAATGTTTATGAAGAACTCATTTAAAGCATTGGCTCTTTGCCTTGGGTAGGCACAATTTTTAACATGATACTATTCATAGGCCGACTATTCTTCTTATTTGGAGTTAAATACTTCCGCGAGTTCCATGTTTCTTTGAAACTCTGTTTAACTGAGTTAATCTTATTGGTTATAAAATCCCGTTTAGCTTTCCGAACGGCCTCAGTTACGTCATTGCGTGCCTTTTATAGATATGCCACTCATGCATAAAGTTGCTCTTTTTGTCTTTAGCTTTAAGGTGATCCCGGGAGCGAATCGAAGTAAGAATAATCTTTCGTCTTCCATGGTGATTCTTTTGTTCTGACTCTCCACTTCTGCGTTGGTGCATGCTTATCAATGACTCCTATCAATGTCATTTGCTTCCTGTGGGCAATTAGTTTCATATGATTCACAGAGTTCCTATAAATATCACCTACATCACTAATGAATGTTTCCGGACTAAAAAAATATATAAAATCTCGATTGATTTGATATCGATGATTGTCTTGGGAAACTCTGCTTGTTTTACAAATAGCACAATAGCACAATACATCATGTAGAAAAGCATTTATCCGGTCAATTAGTAAATATCAAATTTACTCCAGTAGCGGTGGTTGCAGTCATCCTGGTAAGTTGCGAAATTAACTGTGAACATTAAACGAATCCATTATATCAAATACTTTGGTAGTTTGCCATGACTTTCTGTCACTCAATGCATCACAATTCATATCTCCAAATAGAAAATAATCTATTTTCAAATTATCTATGTTGTTGAATAACAAGTTCAAAATCATTAAATGCCTCGGCGTTAGAATTGGCAGGACGGTACCACTAACTTACTCTGCTTAAGTTCGCTAATAATCATTTCCAGTTCTGTATTATGCTGAATAACATCTTGTCTAATGACAAAATTGATCTCATTCTTCACGTAAGAAGCTACATCCCGCAATGGCAATATCTATCACGCCTCAGTAAAAAATAACCGGTGACAACAAGTTCACCATCATCTATATCCGCGGACAGATGAGTCTCGCTGAGGATCAGTATATCAATATTTGTTCGTAATATGATATTCTTAATTTCATCAAAAATTTCAAAAGTGACACAGGGCTTAGATGGGCTATCTTGAAACCCTTCATGTCTTTAGACTTACATTGGTTTTTTTTTCTATCCCTATAGGTTCACTCATGAAAGAATTAATATTTGCCCCTTTAGGTCTGGAGTGCACCGGTGAACTGTGTGTGTCATGGACCGTTGCGCACCCTCTGGGTTTTGTAATGTTGGGTACATCAAGGGATTCAAGAGACGGTAATTGATCCCACAAGCAATTGTCACATATCCAATCAACATTTGATGCGAAAAAAAATCTGATGACATGTTAGAACATTTAAGATGGCCCCAGTTATCACAGTACACGCGTCTCATAGCGTTTTGATCATTTTTACCGATTTTTACTACAAAACACACATGGAAATTTTACGGGCATGCCGTATATGAAACAAACGAATACAATAACTGCAAAATAACCATTTAAATGTGAAAAAATCAAGAAGATTATTACAAAAAAGACATAGATTATATGTGACCCCTGCATCAGAAAAACCAACAAAAAATTGCCATACATGGATTTTTAGTCAAGGGCAGATTCTTAAAGAGCAGACTCAAAGCTTTGAAATGATGAATAACTCAATGCAAATGGACTCCCCTCACCTATCTAAATATTGGAAAGAAAGCACATACTCCGGAAAAAGAGTGAACTGAGAAAAGAGGCTCTGAAGTACAGGGTCTATTCAAGCACTTAATCTTTACCAAGCCATGCTAGCTGTGCAATGAAAGGGACAAAATACAGGATGTAAATCACCTGAACAACACCAATGAAGAGATTATCAGATTAACTTGAAATTGAGCATGTTCTATTCACATATTCTGTACATAATTAATGCCAACTTTCCAAAGCAGTAGGGTCATCCTTTCAAAAGTTATTACACTTGGAAGTGAAGAGTGTGTCAAGCATTTCAAGAAATGAAAAGGGGACTCTAAGACATACCTGATCATTCTATTCTTTCCCAAAAAAGGATTGTAGAAAAACTTCTGAAAACACACTTTCCCATTCATGTTTTGACCTCAAACTAAAGAATAATGTAGAAGAAGGATAGCTCTTTGGTCGAGATGGGGCTTCGAGATTTCATCTGTGCTTGTAAGATAATGAGAAACCTCTTATGAAATATGAAAGAGCACAAAATTGGTTTTGAAATGGCTGGGATATCCAAAACAAAGTAAAACAAAGCGATCCTAATAAAAGGTGGGTCCCACCTTTTTCGGCGATAGATTTGCCTTGTTTTTCTTTGGCTGGGATATCTCAGCCATTTTGAAACCGATTTTTATCAATCAAACTTTGAATTCCTCTAAGAAACAAACTTGACTACAATTGGACGTGGCCGTTTCATTCCGTGCCGTCCATTGACGGATGGCGCTTTGTTCGGGTTCCCGATTAGATGCGAACGGTCTATGTCATTTGTTGTCATGGTAAATCTCAGCCGCTTTTAGACAATGTCACAGACAATGTCATCTGTGGATTCCTTCGTACTTTCGGCGATCCCGAAGAAGTGAAGACAGTTTCTTCTCGAGTATTGCTCGAGCTCGAGCTCATCCGAGGAGTGATGAAGATTGCCGAGTTCACTCTATTGCCTGTTAACAATACTCATCAGACTCGTTGTCTCTTGCGCCATAGACTCGTTATCTCTTGCGCCATAGACTTGTTCTCGCGTTCTAAATCCATGAGCGTGCATTGCTGCTCGTCTCATGGGAGAATTCCTTTTGGCCTGCGTCTCCAATGGTTGCATGAATAGCAAATCCTTTGTCTCTGCCTTAAAGCGCGTGAACATCTCATCCATCAGGTTTTGGGTGATTCGTCCGTCGCCAATTTGGAATTGGAGTGCCCGAAAGTACAGTATGATGCAAATACAGACCTTTGTGAAGCAGTACGGAATACAGTTACACCTCAGTGTTAATAAAAATTGAATTTTCAAATGGATCATGCAGTAGATACTCAAACTACTGCTGAAAGTGTAACTTTATTCAGGAAGTTGTCTTCGGGGGTCGGCAGTATACAAAAGGAGCATCAGTTTCTAAAATTACCAGATAGTTGGGATGTAGGAAAGTTGCAAATAAAGTATATGTGTATAGCATATATAAATTTCAGTACGAGGTTGCAAATTATGACATGTCTCTCAGAAGCAGGAGCAGAAGGGTGATATCGCAATGAAGTCGGAACGTCAATGTCAAAGTCTCGCATGTAGTACATTATGCACACAATTTCACTGCGTTTTTTTGGAGCCATGACCTTGGAAGTGCATGTGGGACAAGCGGGACTCCTCATCAGGCGATGGCACATTCATTCGTGTTTCCCTCCTTGACAAAAAAGATCGCACACTTCACTTTAGTTGCAACTCTAAGTTCTTTATGACTTCACATTTGTTCTTCCCTGGCAAAGTGAGTTATTTATTACATATTTGGGTAGTGATTTCCGTGACGAGCCGACATGTTTCTTAGCAGAGAAACTTAGGACGTCCTCGCCATGACGTCATTTGTGTCATAATCTGTTATATCGTAAAAACGATGACGTAAATTGTCATTGAGAAGAGGCTAAAAAAAAACCTGGTTCTACCAATATTTGACTTACGGTTTAGGCACAACAACGCACATCTGGTACACATGCTCGACCGATTCAGTATTTCAGTAGCAGCGTTGATAGTGACAGACGGAGTGAACTAGAAATGGCGACTGGTATGCCTCCACCATAATGCATGGTTCTTCTAATAGGTCTATAGTACGTCTTGACAATGTGTGATGACAGTGTAATATAATTGGTAAATATTGAAATGACAGGTTTGTCACAAATGTGTTGAATGTTCACTTTCCTTAAACTAAATCTAACTGAATGAATGGCTATATTGTCTACGAGTGCAGGTAATTGCATGGGGATTTGAGGATTTTTACTTGACTACTGACCCTTTGATAAGTTAATGCATTGAGTAATTTTCAATGTATGGAGAAAAAGGTGTACTTCAGTATTCAATAGTAAAATAATAGCCTTTTAACCTGACCTTTGACCCTATGACCTTGAAATTCCCAAAATAATCACTGTCAGGTAGAACATGCATAGATATGTACTAAGTTTCATGATGATAGCTTGAGTCACTTTCGAGATATGGAGGAAGAAGGGAAATTCAGCACTTTCAATTGATCTTTGACCTTTTTACATTTAACCTTTCGGCGAGAAACTTCACAGAGAATCTTTGTTGGGTAATACATGTGTATATCATTAAGTTTTAACAAAAATGCTGCAGGCATTGTAAATAAATATGAGGGGAAATAGTGAAATTTTGAGGAGTTGACCTTCGACCTTTGACCCATGACCCCAAATTCCCTAGATAATCACTGTCAGTCAGTACATGCATACGTACTAAATTCCATGAAGATATCTTGTACCATTTGCGAGATATGGAGAAAACAGTGATGTTTTAACATTTTCACTCGACCTTTGACCTTTGATCTTTGACGTTATGACCCGAAATTCTCTCTGGATAATCTTTATTTGGTAGTACATGTACACGCTAAGTTTTAAGAAAATACCTTCAGGCATTGATATGGGGAAATAGTGAAAATTTTGAGCATTTGAGCTTGACCTTTTGACCTTTGACCTTGAGCATGTGCACCCAAAAGTTGATTCAAATAACTGCAGTTGCCCTATTTTCATCATCATTATTTATGACTTTTACTGTGGGTACCATTACGACTGGATTTTATTTACGGAAGATATCTAAAGGGATCGTATAGTTTTGGTTGAGACCTAATTTCAGGTTTCTAACATTTTTGGTGAGATAATGAGAAACCTTTGAAATATGAAAGAGCATGTGAATCCATGAGTAATTCAACGTTTATTTGATGAAAATTGATTTTGAAATTGCTGAGATATCCAAACAGAGCGATTGTAATAAAGTGTAGGACCCACACTTTATTACGATCGCTTTGTTTTACTTTGTTTTTGGATGTTTCAGTCATTCCAAACCCGATTTTTATCAAACAAACTTTGAATTCCTCTTAAAATGGTATGCTCTGTACTATTTCATAAGTGTCTTCTTGGCATCTTGCAAAAACTTTAAAGCCCAATTCTCATCTCCACCAATACTGTACTATCCATTTAAGCCATAGCTATGAACAAACTACACATCGCCAGCAACTGAGGCAATAACCGTGGGCATCCCAGAGTCATCGTGAAGACAATTCACTGATGGATTGGATTAATTCATATGAATCTTGGAGTTAAGTCCTGAGATATGTTGAGTTACGAGATGGACAAGGAAATTAAAGAGGTCCTGCTGAACATCGATTAGCTTTTCTTTTTCTGGCAGTGATTGCACATGAGTGTGTTAAGCAACATTCAACGGTGTCTTCATGGAGACATTTCAGAACATGATTTCATTTATCGCTGTTTACAATATGTGCAGTATGACGTCACATCGACATACGTCCTTGAAAAAGATGTTTTATCTACGTTGCCTCTCTTGATACAGAGGCACTAATGGGTCCATGACGGTGTTGGTATAGCATCGACAAGACCGCCTTAAAAAGCTTATAAGGTTACTGTGGACAATTAGTAAGACCTACAATGCGAGTTCTATCATCCACTATCTATAACATCATTTCACTATCGACAGCAAATTGTCCAACGAATGCCAATGTAATGTAATTACTTTCTAAGGTCAAATCAAATTAACATGGAAGTAAGAATATAAGATTTGAGAAGCTTCATACGAGATTCCTCAAGCCAATATCTTGCAGGTGAATGCCAGATATGTTTGTTAACAACAACCATTAATCATCTCTAGCGGACAGTATTGGTAAATTCTTCTATGGAATTCCGTATGCCTCATTTAATTTCTGTCATGACGCGAGTATGATCTCGACGGTCCACATGACTGTACTCTCTGCGATCAAACTTTGTCCTTCCAAACTCATTGTTAATTCCCGACTATAGGGAAAAGGGCATGGAAAAAAAAAAAGAAATCATTGTATTTGTGATTACCCGTGGTTTTGTTGGTTTTTTTTTTCAAATATACAGCATAATCCGCTGGGTAGAGTTTGTAGAGGATTGACGAAAAGTGCTCGATGATGTGAAGCAGAGCCTGAAGATCACATCAACGTGAAACAACCGGTAGCAGACAAGGCACTCAACCACAGGTTTGCTATATATGAGAGTATAATGTCTGGAATTTTCTTGCAGTTTCATCATATACAATTTGAAAATTCTCCTCTTTACATCTTTCAGGGAAGCTGCAAGGCAACACATCTTCTTTGTCTTCGCGAAAATTCACTGCGAAGAAAAACCAGCCTTTTAAAGAAGCTTCGATCCAATGTGTGATTCAAAAATGTCCTTCCGAAGGAATGAAAACAGAAAGGAAGAGCAGAAGCGTCTACTGAAGATGAATAGAGCAAATAGCTCCGACGTGTTGGTAAGGAAGACATTTTTCCTCCTTTTGATTATTTCATTGTGAAAGATGAATGGGGCGAGAGTGACAAGAAAGGAAATGAAATCAAGACATTAACTGCTATTATACGCAAGTTAGATAAGTAACGCATCAGCAAAACAATTTAGATGGAAAACCCATAATTTCGGATGAATACATGCAATGTAAGTTTTTGAGCTACTATTTCACAGATCTTATGATATATTTTCACATCGTATGTGACCGCACAAATAGCAAGAAGCATTTGATCTGTGATCAAAACAGGCGATGTTGTAGAATGAATGATAATACAGTAATTCGATGGCGTTCTATGAAAGAATGTTTTTGTGACGCTTCGAGATCGTAGTCATTTAGAAAAATGTCATGTGGTGTTTTTTAGTGCTACGGTTACACTTTGTATAGTCAAGGCATAGGAAAAAGAAAACTTAGCCTTAAGAATATATAATATTCAATATTGAAATTACCGTGATTTACCCTTTAACTTGAAATTCTTAAACTAGGCATCAGATACATATAAATGTCATCAGGAGCACAGTGTAATAAGATAACTATACCGTGAGAGTAATTACATAGTCATTATGTTCAACGGAAGTCATGCAACAGCTATGAAGCAAATATTCTCAGGGTAAATGTTGTTGATGAATTTGGAGATTTAAATAGAAGTACATAAATCTTAACATTATCCTCTTTTAAAGTCAATTTAAAAATTCTAGCGGCCAAATGATTTTTTGACATTTTAGTGCAGGGTTACCATACCAAGATTTAAATTACTGAGAAATGATGGAAAATCTCACCAGCAATTATAACTACTAATATTAATAAAAAAAAGATTATTAGACAAAAATCCATACACTTTTGATATAATTATCTTTGATTATATCTTTTTTCCAGGAACATTGTTTTTTATGATTTAAATGAAACTCATAAATTGCAAATCATTCGCAAAAGTTTGAATTCTGCTTCCAAGATTTCAATGACTGTGTTATAAAGTGTATTCAAATTTTCAGCAGCAACATCGCCACTAAGAGTAGTGGCAAAATTGCTATGTGGAAGTATTTTTGTGATAATCTTGGCAATTGTGGATGATCATTTTTGTTGTTAATTTTCCATCCACAATTTGAGCATCATATATTAGGATTGCAGATTTTAAAAACCATACTGTAGTTTTTCAGTTGTAAACATTCACATTCTTTTTTGAGTTGCAGTAATATCATTGACATTTCTGCTTTTATATACATTGTATATAAATTGCGCTTTTAAATCTATATGTCAGAAGTGTATGAAAAAGAAATTTTACATTTTTTAGATGAACAATTTTGAATTGTCAATTCCCCAGGTGCATTCCAACATGGGGATGTTCAAAATCAACGTTTCAATATTGAAATGCAAAAGATTTCTCAAGAATGCTTAACATTGTATTTCTCTCTTTTTTTCAAAAAACAGTTTTGAGGTCTTTTTCTTCCCTTTCTCTCAGACATGGCATGAATCTATATGTTGATAGATACCAATCTCAATAAAAAAATACAGTTAGAATACATGAACAAGAAACTCCTATGCAATGCAGTATTTGTCTACCTGAGTGGACTGTGCATTTGTAATTTGCAATTACATTTTTTTAAGTCTACATCGAAATTGCCTTGCTTAAAATAAGTTGGTGAATTACATCATGGAAAAATAGGAAACAGAAAGCAAGCATAGATCTTAGTACATTACTCCAAACAGTAAAAGGCTGTTCATGTAAAGTGATTGCAACTACAAATCGACAGAACATCAAACTGCAAAGGATAGTACAGTATTGGTTGAGATGAGGATTGAGCTTTTACACATACCTTTTTGCGAGATACCAAGAAATCACTAATGAAATGTTACAGATTATAAATTCGAAGAGGAATTCAAAGTTTAATTAATGAAAATCGGTTTTAGAATGGCTGAGATATCCCTACCAAAGAAAAACAAAGCAATCCTAAAACATGGGACCCACCTTTTATTAGGATCGCTTTGTTTTACTGTATTTGGATATCCGAGCCATTTTAAAAACCAATTTTCATCAAATAAATGCTCTTTCATATTTCAAAAAAAGGTTTCTCATTATCTTACAAAAACAGATGAAAACTTGAAGCCCTATCTCTACCAAAGCTATGCCATCCCCTTAACTTCAATTGGTCTACCTCAATAGTCAATCAGACCATGGGGATGGGGAGGGTAAATTTCTATACTAATATAAGAACTTAAGGGAAGATGAAGGATCCATGAATACCCCTTGACGACAAACAATAGTTACTCTTTTCACAAGTTTATTACATGTGTGATCCGTCTCGTCGCGACTACCATGACGTGAATTCATGTTGAAGCATTATAATTTTCTTATGAATAGAGAATTATTATATCTAGTGTCATGGATATAAACCCACACTAATTTATTGATACATTATGGATTGTGAGTGACGAAACTCAGGTCTATCATATAGGAAAAAAGAATAATTTCCTGTCAAAGTATTGAAAAGCATGATTTTTCAGAAAAAAAAATTGACCCAAAATTTAATAATAATGAGAAAAGTGAATACCAGACATGAATTGCCCCTAGGAAGGGTAATCCATGATAAAATTTGATATTTTCCTTTCATTTTCAGTTTTTGTGAAATTACTTTAAAAAATAAATTTCGTCCCGTCGCGCAAAGAGGGCGCTTTTCCCGTTTCACTGGTATATTACGGAAAAGTCTGACGTTAAATATACTAGACATGTACTTTTCTGAAAACGGCAGATTCTCAGCTTTCATATGATATATAACATGAAATACAAGTGTCAATATGAAAATTTAGTCCAAGTGAACACTATTTTTGGATAAGACCCATGATTATGTTCACATAAACATAGTCGTAGTTTGAAGCTAAAATTCCTTAATTTTCTCAAGAACACTGTTATATCAAAGCAAAAACTTTATCTGAATACTTCTGAAGAAATTGCTAGCGGGTGAACATGTTATTGCAAAGTTATGTTAAGTCACCTTAGTACGTGTAACGATTACTGGCCAAGGGTTATGTCAGATCTACTTTCGCCACTTTCCTTGATGTGGTGTCGGGCCTGCCTACTTTTAGGTAGAAAAAAACGCTGGCCCAAATGTGGGTCCGCGTGCGGATACGAAATCACGAAAGATGACAAATGACGTCAATGTAGCCTATATCAACTGCACACACTCCAACTGTTTTGATACTCATCCGTTGTCGCATAGGCCTACCGAATTCTCTTTCTTTTATCTGTTTTTATAGGTATCTAAAGATGAAATCAATTCTGTATTGCTAACTGTAAGTCGATTTTACAAACACGTTCTAACTCGACACTAGTGTGAAAAATATATCACTAAATATCTGTCCTATCCACTTGTTTTCATGTAGACCCTGTATAAAAACAAAATGCTATCATAGTGGATCAAATTTTTTCATAAATTACTGGAAAAAAAATGTACGCAAGGCTCTAGTACAGCAGCACATACATACTGCAAAACGCTCGTGACTGTTTAAAGGGAAACCGCAGACTTCTGGATTAAGCCTGAGGCTCATGCGTCTGCGTTTTTCACGTGGGTCCAGGGAATTTGCTAATAATTTACGCATTGTCAGCTGTGTATAGAGTCTAACTCGTTCTCCGTGCGAGATCGTCCAGCCGCTAGTTAAGTATGGGGCGCAAAGTGTCGCACACGTGATCCTTTCTCAAAGTCGGTGATTTTGTCACGTAAATCGACCTTTCCAAACTATTTCGTTACGAAATCAACATCCCTTATCATTCCGTCGCGAAATCAATCAATCATTCATTACAAAATCAATTACAGCCAGTGAGTTCGTCACAAAATCATTTCGTGGAATTCATTTCGTTACGAAATTATATAATGCAAAGTAATTTCGTCACTAGAATTATGGGGCAAGTCGTGCAGGTATACACCGCGAGATCCCTTTGGTGAAAGTACGTTTGGTCATTAATGAAAACCATTGCATTTAATGACAGACTGTTTTCACGGAAAGTCGTACAATTGCTCTTTCTGTTTTGACACCGCATCCACGCAGAACATACCAAAGTCGTTGCATATGGGTCTAGGGCGATTACCCCCTGGGTAATTACCCCGGACCCTTTACCTGGCCCTAATCCTTATTCTGATCCTTAACCTAATCCTAACCCTAATCTTTACTCTAACTTTACCACTAACCAGGATTTAGCCGTGGGATAATTGCTCGGGGGGGGGGGGTAATTGTCTTGGTACGCTTGCATACAATAAGTTTAGATAAACTACATGCTAACAAAAAATAAAAATAAGCTATTCATGCGAACATGAATGTTAAAATAGAAGCTATATACAGAGTTACATTGGTTATAGTTTGTATCCTGTACGTACGTAAGCTTGATTAGCAGTAGCAAAATATTCATGCCTTTTACGTCTAGGTGCAGCTTTTATATTTTTATATACGTGCGCTAACACACATGATACGAGTCAAGTGTCATGAATCAATACACAACATACATGTACAGGGCCCCGTTTTATCAAGATAAAGTTAACGTTGATTGTGAAATCGACGCTAACTTTATCCAACTTGAAGTCCGCTATAATTTTAAATCAACTGTAAGTTTCCGTTTTACGAAGAGACTTAATAGTCGATTATAGTTATAGCTCATCACCATGACTTAATTATTGGTTTAGTCAAAACAAAAAATACAGGACAAGGCTGGTTTCCGGTACCGTCTGCTTAAAGAAGAAATTTATAGGAAATAATATCATATAAATTGACTGTTTCCCATCATTCAATGTTATTTTGATTAATTTCTGACATAAATCATGCAATAAAGTTGTCTCTGCTTTGAATACAAGAATCTTTATTTTTACCAAATTTGAGCACTGGAAAAGTTCGATACGGCTACGAAAAGTGCCAAATCTGTGACGTCACCAAATGTGTATGCAACCCAGTGGGATTTACGTATCTATAGGCAAACTGTGTGCACTTTTCAGGAAATTGGTGTGTAATTTTTTTGTCAATCTAGAATCAATCGTCCGCCATAACTATATATTCACGTCGTGAAATTGTTTGTTTCTTTGTGTTCATTGGAATCATTTTTTACACCCATAAATTTACGGAAAAACAAAGTTTTAAAAGAACAAACCCTATCGTCAGCTCAAGATTCACGATCGCCATGATCAGCTGTTCCTTCGTACAGCGACAATTTGCTGTTATTATTGACACAACAAATCGATCATTGTGTGGGAATTGCGTATAGCTGAGGTAATCTTACATACTCATGAAGGATGACAACTAAGTCAAAGAGCTGTAATTGATTGGAAATCATTTTTACACCCAGAAATTTACGGAAATACGACGTTTGAAAAGCACAAAACCTACCGTAATCACCTCAAGATTCCCGATCGCCGTGATCAGCTGTTCCTTCGTACAGCCACAATTTGCTGTTATCATTGACACAACAAATCAAGCATTGTGGGGGAATTGCGTATAGCTGAGGTAACTTACATACTCATGAAGGATGACAACTTAGTAAAAGAGCTGTAATTGATTGGAAATCATTTTTACACCCATAGATTTATGGAAATAGCACAAAACCTATTGTAATCAGCTCAAGATTCGCGATCGCCGTGATCAGGTGTACGCACAACAGTACCAGCAGAATCGGCAGTGAAGAGGCATTCCTTGATGCCATGATTTCAGCTTGATTCTTCTTCGAAATGGCATGATGAAGGTTTGTTAGATAAATGTGACCTTCTTTTTCTCTTGTGTGTTGGTTTAAATTCTAATTTCTACCTCAACTTGCTAAAGAAAATAGTCTAACAAAGCGGGAAACTGCAACATTTCCGTGCTGAGCAGCAGTCACGATACACGTGTTGCATGCAAGCATGCACAGTTGCTGCAGCGATACCCATAGTATAACACGTAGGTTGCACATATTTCGATCAAGTGTCTTGGTAACAAGGCTGTTTACGCGTCCGGGAGACGATTTGCACAAACTTACGCATGTTTCAGACGAATTTATGAATGAAAGTAAGATAAGTATGAAAGCATGACATCACGCCATGACCATATTTGGAATAAGCAGAGGTAGAGGTACCAAATGTGTCAGGGTTCAACGCAGAATATCTAAGACACGATCGCCAAGAGAACAGTCATTTTCGCCGTAAGCGAAGGCGATTTGGTCTTTAAGACGTAAGATTTGGGCCAACTTTTGAGATTGACATCCCACTTTTCTCTTCAAAATTCCACATTTTGTAGGCTGCATTTCGAAATGTTGTTGATATCAATCAGAAACTAGAAAATGTCCCCTACAACGTGATACCAAAATGTCAATTTGGTCCCTGAGGTCATTTTTTTTACCTTTTTCGGGCTGTAGCGCGAAATCACATTTGCCGAGAAGTTTCGGGTTTTGCCAGAGCGGGTCTCATATAGCCGGTACAGCAAATCAGCTCATACACATTTGGTGACGTCGCTCAAATCTGATGTTTCTTGTAGCGAACGGAGCTACGTGGTCATGGAAATTGGGTGTTTTCTCAATCTCAAAAACAGTTTGGGGGTAAAGTTACGTCGTCTAAAAGATATCCAGTTTTGTTAACTAGCTTCTTAGCTTTCCGTAGATATCAAACTTGTCATATTTCTAGATTCTCTATAAATTTCTGCTTTAAAAACAATACAATACATAAAGCAAAACAGACAACAAAATCACGAATGTATTGTTTACCACATATAACACAGCCACGGAAGCGTAGTCTGCTATTGCGCCGCAGTATATATGATTAGCGCTACAGTCGCTGAATTAGCAGTATGTTTGCAACAGAACCGCAAAATATGCAGTTGTTTTGCGTTGTATTGACGAAAGTAGGTCGATAGATCTAGCACATCTCGAGCTCAACGAAAGTCTGCGTACGCGCGTACCGTAAAGATCCCGCACACCAGCACTGCACTACGTAGGATCTCAGCATTAAAATCTAACGTTATAACAGTATTCATTGACATGGATATAAAAAACGTACAGTAACTGACTGTCCAAGGTGAAGGTCGTGTATGCATTGTTTCAAGTCTTGTGTGTGTACGTGTAGGATTATGGAATCTTGTGAGAGTGTGGTGACTATACAGTAGCTTGTTTTTACCTCTACGGTGCTGGGGGGTGTTTCACAAAGATTTAAGTTTGACTTAACTCATGCGTAAATCCCCAAACCCTGCGTAAATCCCAAAGTCCTGCGTAAATTTACGCAGGACTTTAAATCCTGTTTCACAAAGCTTAAGTCATGCGTAAGTCCCACCAAGTCCTGCGTAACTCTACGCATGGCCTGAAGCCATGCGTAAAGTCAGACTTAAATTCCAAAATGGGAAGTTCAAAAGCATAATCAACTCCTAATATTCATTAATTTCTTCCACTTTATCTTATCCTGAGTGAGATGGCAGCATTTTTAACAAACTAGAGAATCACTAGTTTCGTAGAGGGTCTACTCCTACACTATTCACTGAACAATGGTCCAAATTAAAAATAGTCATAAAAATAGATCCCTACCTACAAATGTACTGGTAGTATGAACTGTTAAGTTAAACCAAAATTTTAGCTCATAAAGAGCTATATAATCTACATGTATCTGGACTTTGGAAATTAATTATATTTCTACCAATCCTTTCTTACCTGTGTTATCTTCTTAGCTGCTTACCCATGAATATTAATGCATGCCTATCCATTATAGATGTCATGCATTCACAACAAATTAGAAAAACCCAACAAATTAGTTAGACCTATACTTGTTAGAAATATCATACCTCTTGTGTACAGGACAGGGCTGTGTCTATCTACACTAACTGGTTAGACCGATAAATTTGTCTCTTGTTTGGTAGCCTAATTGTATCTGTACAGTCTGTAATACGGTCAACTGCATTAGCGACCGTATATACAATTAACAAGAGGCTACCCAACAAGAGGCAGATTTATTGGTCTACAGTACCTCTACACATGACTGCCAATGAAATTAGCCAAGTTCCATTTCTACGGTACCAGTTACATCTTAATGAATGCTTTTTTTTTTTTCCTGGAAGCAAAAAACAAAACAAAATAAGACATAACAACCCCCCCCCAGCATTTTGTGTCAGTTAGAGGAAACGGTTAGCCAATAGACAGTCACCTCTGCCTCGCATCAAAGGCTACAGTATTAAACGTATACACGGAAAACGTTAGAGGTCTAGTAGTTTCTATGCCTAATCTTGATTGATGCAGTTCTCAAACAATTTCCAAAATCTGAAAATGCATAAATTCATCAATTACTTTCCAATTCAACTCAGGGCCCAGCAATTGGACTTTAAAATTTGACCAATTGATAGCCATAGCCATGATTTATTATGGTTCTAACTAACCTTATACATGCAGTCTAGGGCAATCATGCACTTTGTTTTCTTCAAAATCATGAAGATGTGGCACTGTGCCCCTATCTTGATTAATAACACAGTGCACAGACTCTACACTAACTGTTAGGCATAGCCATGTTTAATTGATAGTCATACTAATACTAGAACTGATAAGAGTTTATATGTAGACATAACTATACACAGCCCAGTTATTCGCACATCGTATTAACACTGAACAGCGTCTGGTCGGGCTAATGTAGACATTGTCTAATGACATATTACTAATGAGCAGACTCTACAAATTACAATACAAGTATCGGTACAACACACACAGAGTTCATAATATTCAGTCCCTTCCTAACCATGCTAACCTTCGATGAATCATCTCTTGCTCAAATTACATAATTTCAAGGACCTACCTAATGACTAACAGTAGTAACAGATTAAGCTACACTCACTTCTGTAGTTACGACCAACCCTAGCTAGTTGGAAAAGAAAACTTCTCTTCGTGTGCAACAAGAGGCTAGCCAGAATCCTCTTCTACCAAGGTCCACAGTTACCAATTGTGCAATGTGAATGGTTGTACAGAATGCAGAAATCATATCATCAGTGCCAGCTAGCTGCTGCGAGCTGCGCGAGCAACCCCATTCATCCTAACTTTCACACAGTCCAATACATGTGGGACTGGATTAAAGAGGCCTCATGCACAAAACATCTGTTATATCAAAATAATCATCAAACGAGCGGCTATTCATGTACAAAAGAGAAATAATATGAGTCAGTAAATGAGCACTGTGAATAACGAATGATACAGTAATGTCATGAATCGTAGGTAGTTGCAGATAATCAAAGCAATTTCCCTTCCAGAAATTACTCAAAAATCATCAGCAGACAACAAATGGCTAATTTGCATATTTTTGGCTCGTACATTATTATTCAAATCGAATAAGTCAGTCTTAGCCTAAGATTGACTTTGTGAAACAGACTTAAAAAGTCGCACTTAGACTAAGATTGACTAGCGCTAAGTCTGACTTACTAAGTGCGACCTTTGTGAAACAGGCCCCAGGTCGGCGTTGTAAAGAATACTAGTAGATCGCGAGTCTACCGGGTCGAAATTCTAGACCTAGTAGACGCCGCTAGTCACCCATGCAGTGTTACGGTAAGTACAAACGACTCGCTGTAACGTTGCTTAGGCCCAACGTTAGGCCTATTCACTGGTTAGATCTTAAGTCACTGTCGTACTCGGTGCTATAGAATTAAACTCTTTATTTTTCTGTATAGAAAACTAGGCCTACTAAACTCTTAATTAGTATCTATCGACGAACTAGCTCTACGTAGGCCTACGCACGTCAGAAATCACTGGTTTCCTCGCATACGGGTTCTGTGGCAAGATATGCATTGGCATTGCACACAGACGCGGTTCCATTTCTGGCGATGGCTTGATTGGCGGGCGGGCGGGCCGAGGCGCCGGGCGCGCAGGATGGGATTGAGACTGCTGTCTAGGGTGTTTGCGTACAGCAGTCGCGTAAAGCAATGCGTGCCGATCGTGAATTTCATGCAAGGAAAAGACGATAATTACATGAAAGAGACGCAACTAAATGTTAGAGAAAGTGAGCAGTTAACAGACAAACATTTCGTCGGTCGCATTACGAACCGGCGAATGTTCGAATTTGCGCGGAAACACGATTACGAGATAATCGCGTTTAAAGAATCGGGACTTCTTTAAACGTATAAAAACGTGTCTTATAACCACACATTGATGATAATATTAAAAGAGTGATGAAAGCGGAATTTTCTGCTTTGTTTGATACTAAATATTACTTTGTAGCCGCACCTGGGGCTCTGTGGTAGTGATGCAAAGTGCGTTTGCCGATTCGTAAAGCCCCCCATTTCAGCGTTTTACGTATATCGTGTACTTAAGAGCGGGCATTACGAACCGGCAAATGAATGTACCTTGTACATTTGCCGGTTCGTAAAGCCCATGCTCAATACGTGTGGACTTCACAGAGTGCGCATTACGAACCGGCAAATGTAACATAAAATGGCGCGTATCATAACACATTCCACACGCTTAGGTGGTACGCGCACAGTGTAATGTATACATTCGCCGCTCTAGGTAGTGGGATTGTGATTCATTCATGTTCATTCATGTTCATTCATGTTAGTTGTATCATAATCATGGATATTAGGAAAGTGTAACAAACACCACAGTTATTTTCTCAAACTATACAACCTACTTGTACTTTTACACATTAATTGTTGATGCGAGTAATGTTATCAAACTGTGCAATGGGTTTTTGATTGGATGAGTACCGTTCTAAAGTGTGCCTTGTAGTCACTGCAGGGCTGCCAACTCTCACCGTCATTGAGAGTGAGACTCACTCATTTTGGTCCTTTCTCACTCTAAAACTTTATTTCATTTGCATGCGTTTCTATTGATCTCACTCATTTTGCCTCCTAAATCATAGCATTGGCCTATGGGGTCTCACTCTCAACTACGCTGTAGTTGCAAATGTTGGCAGCCCTGTCATTATCTATAAATAAAGTGTTAAATTCATTACCAGTATCAGTATTGAGAGAATATAATTACACCCATACAAACACAAACATACACAAACACACACTATACACGCACATACCAAAACCAGTAAACACACTCGAACCGACACACACAACCTACTTTCTTTACACATTAATTGTTGATGCCAGTAATGTTATCAAACTGTGCAATGGGGTTTTATTGATTACTGGATGAGTACTAAAAGTGTGCCTAGCTGGTAGTCACTGTCTGTAAAAAAGTGTAAATTCATTATCAGTATTGAGAGAATATAATTACACCCATGTAAACACAAACATACACAAACACACACTATACACGCACATACCAGTACACACACTCGAACACACACACACATACCCTCTTACAAAGCAGTCATAATCACCTCGTTCTCCCAATTCTAGGTATCTGTGTCTCTCTAGATAACTCCTCTTTTTTCTATTCTCTTGTTCTTTTCTTTGGTTTGTTTTCTATTCACCAGACCCCAAGTTTGTGAAAAATTCTGCATTTTATTAATTCAAAATGCAGCATACCACATGTGTGTTCATAATTACTTACAGTAACTACAAAAAAAAAGGCATTCTCCTCAAACTTCCAGATATAACCTGTAAATTAGTGATTTTTTTTTGCATTTTCGACAGCTCACAATAATTACATTGTACACTATTATTACAATACATTATATTACAATTAATACAAAATAAATGTGACATTCTCCATGATACTTCACAATGTAATCTCACTTGGAAATCGATGAGAAGTTAGGCATTTGTTGCATTTCAGAATTGTGTTCTGACCAAAAAAGTGCTATAAAAGTGGTGCAATAACATGTACAAAATACAAAATTCTCCCAACACTTCACGAGGTAATCTGACCTGTAAATTGGTGAGAAGTTCTGCATTTCTTCGACTTCACAAATATATTACAGTAGTACGCGTGTTAGTCACAAATAGTGCAATAACATGATCAAGTGTACCATTCTCCTCACACTTCACAAGGTAATTTTGCCCAGGGTTGAATTAATGAAAGTGATACCCAATGTGTTTATAAACACGAGTCTACAAACTTTAACAGTCTGCCAACTACTGGACTGATGGGAGGAGAGTAGTGTACGTCATTTGTCTCTTTTTGCTGTCCTTAGGATGGGGGACAACATGACAAAGTGTTGACATGTCTGGCTAGCCATTCTCATTCTAGGACCAGAATTTTCAAGGCATGATAATATTGTCTGATAGACATTCTGTCATTTTCACTGAGGCAATCATAGCCGAAAGATTTATGGTTACGTGTTGAATCACATCTTTGATGGTTAAAATGTGTTCTACCATCTACAAATATTTCTGACTTTTTGTAGGCTTCCCCACTGTTCAGCTTTTCTTTGACAATTCTGTTTTAGATTCCATGAATTTTTTCATGACAACTGAAGATCTATCAGGAATAGAACTGATATCAGTACCTACAGATTCTTCCACGTGAAAATCTTCTGGCTTTGCACTGACATCTATCTTCCACTCCCTCAAAAGCCTGAATGGCAGTAGTTTCCAAATTTGCAATGAAGAGACAATAAATGGAATACATACTGGAACACTACACTTTATTTCTATTGTTTCTTTTATATTTGAATAAGGTCCTCCCGAAGTGATCAAAATTGGTCAATTTATGTGAAACTGTGTTGAAATTATTGAAAGCATGTAGAAAATATGTAACACTGAAGATAAAACAATTACCAGAAAGTATTACAAACTTGATCATGCATCAAGTCTATATTTGTACAAGCCATTATGAGCAAGAAATTCACCAATAATTCCCTTTCTTTTCCTTACAAGAAACATGTAGTTTGCCTAAATGATCTTTATTTTAGGAAAGTTGGTCAACAGTTAGTGCACCAGATATAATAATGTAAATACAACCAGATGTATACCCACAAGACTAGATAGAGGGCAGTATAAAATACAAACGGCATATGAATATGCTGTACTTCCATTACACTTCACAAACATTTTTCTATTGCTTTCCTGTGTCCGGTTACCATCAAAATCGGTTCTTCAATGTCTGACAAGGACATTGCTTTCTCGAGATTTAACAGTTTTCCATCATCCAGCAAGGTTCAGTATTCTTTGTAATCTGAAATTAGAAAATTAAAGGAGTGGAGGACTTAGTCTGCTTTCAAATTGAAATCAGGTACACCTAATGCAAGGAAAACAAATACATAATTTGATGAAACTGCCAAGTCTGGTTGAATAATTGTTACCCAATCATTTACTGCTTTTTTTTAAACTATTGTTTGCAGAAGACAAACTATGTTCTTTAAATTTTACAGGTTGCCTGCCACAAACTTTTTTTACAAGAGTGAAGGATAAAAGAAAAAAAAAGATAATCAAAGTATTTATCACATGTTTAGATTATTTTATATTTGTTATTGGAAAATTAAATTTTGGCTCATAATTGCTTTTTTAGGAATTTACACCACACAGACAGATAACGAAAGAAATACAAACAGCAGTTATACAATGCCCTGAACTTCTCAACTCCAGTTGAATTACCTTCAGTTTCAAAGATAACATTGCTGCGCTGTTTCTTAGAATGCGGACACCACAGTTGTTTGTAGAGGCTCTGCTTCTGTTGCTGCTGCTGCTTCTAGCAGTGTTGCTGATGTTCCTGGAAGTGCAGATGCTAAAGTTGCAAGTAGAGGCTCTGCTGCTACAGTGATAAGTAGAGGCTCAGTTGCTACAGTTGTAAGTAGAGGTTCTACCACTGCTGTCATACTTAGAGGCTCAGCTGCTAGAGCTGTATGTACAGGCTCCGCTGCTGCTGCTGCTGCTTCAAGCGGTGCTGCTGATGTTTCTGGGGATTCAGCTGTTACATATCGACGTTGAGGCTCTGCTACTGCTGTCGCAAGTAACGATACTGCTAGGGAAGTTTTGAGCAATGCATCAATGAATAAATTATGTGACCATCCTGAGGGTAGAATCAACAAGATTTATACTAGATATACATGTACTTGCAAACATCTATCATAGACACTAGAATCTACAGTGTATTACATGCACATAAAGCAAATTATCAGTAATTGATTTTGTTTTGGGACTGAGAAGAGACGTTGACATAATACATTGTAAGTAATAATCAATATCAGACTTTTAAAGAAAGGAAGTGGAAAGCTAACAGTCTTCAGCATCCTACAGTCATTACAAACTGCAATATAATTACAACATTCATTTTATTCATTACACGTAATTGAACATTTATATTGAAATGGTAATGCAATGAAAGTACATTGTACCTACATGATACTATTCATAAAAATCTCTACATATTTTAAAATGAAAAAGGACATAATATATCTTGATAAACTTATTGATGTAGAACAAATCAGTAACTATGTATTCAAATTACCTCAGGCAGAAAGAGGAATGCCCTCGTCATCTGACATCCTACGTCCATCCATGGGCATGTTGAAGACTTGAAGCACCCTCCCTTTCCACCAGCCATTTTCACTTGTCATATGTACGCAGGAACCTTGCTTCGGTTTGGTCCGTTGAGCATGATAGAGGTCACTTGAGCTGACAGGAGTCATAGAACCATCCCTCTTCCACTTGACAAGAACATCTATGCCTACGGTGGTTCAAAAACACACAAAAAAAAATTGTATGGACAATTTCAGTGAGAAATTTGACAGTTGTTTCATACACTATGTGATAAAACATTACAAGTACCTGCAAGTTTGAAAAATGTGAAGAAGCTGTATTTCTTAGAGCTAAAGCACAATTTCAGAAGAAAAAACAAATAACATAAGGAAATTCTTTACAGGCAATCAACTACGACATTTTGTGAGACAAAATGAAAATAGCTACAGCCAGCATACCTATTTGAAATGCAAATTGTCATCAAAGTCTGCTGATCTCTGAAGGGCATAGTAATTCAGGTGTTATTGGTCGAGCTCTTACACCTTGGGGTTGGCAAAGGTAAATAATGATAACTACTACACATTCTTTGATTAGAAATGTGATGTCTTTCACATAAAAACCTAACAATCTTATACACAGAAGTGCTTGCTTTTTTTCTCTTTTACTACATTGAGTAGCAGTCAACATTGATATACATGTATGAAATAATTACAGTAAGGCCATTAGAAACTTGCCCCAAGTATGCTCAAGCAGGTGTCTAGGGAAGAGCTTGTAATATCAACATCAGCCTGTCCTCACCAGGTTAATATCTACATAAGATACTAGACAGTAGAGTTAGATAAGATCAACATTACAGTAAAGGTAAATTACATTCCAGATATCAAAACAGTGATTTCTGTCAAATGACATGGTATTGTCCAATCATCTGTTCCACTGAAAGTAATAAATGACCTATTCCATTCACCTACATATTATGTAAACAGAGAAATGTTTGTGAATACCTGGTTCCTGGTACACTTTATGGTCCACAAGTACCGGTACCATAATCACTTGTTATGAATCAAACTTACCATTATATAGGCAGAAGGAAAAACATCCTCATCACCACTACTCTCTGCGGCTGTACGTAGAGGCTCTGCTGCTACAGTCTGAAAGGCTCAGCTGCTACAGTTGTAAGTTAGGATCATGCTGCTGCAAATGTAGAGTTTTACGGTACCATACGTAGACGCTCTGTTGTAATAGTACTGTCGGTAGGCCTACTGTAGCACGTAGAGGCTTCGCGACTACAATTGTATGGAGAAGTTCAGCTGCTACAGTTGCACTTTACAGGCTCTGCTAATGCTGCTGCTGCGCCGAGAGGAGCTGCTGATGTTCCTTGGATGCTAGCTGATACAGTTGTAATGATAGCGGTGCAGCCTTTGTTTGTGGGGACTCGGCTCCTGCTTGCAGTGGCCTGCTGCTCCTAGAATTATCCCCAAGATATAAATAGGGAAAATCATGTCTGTGTTATCAGGGCACAAATAGGATAACTTATATAGAATAAAAATCCCTGGATATAGGCTTATACTTGTATATGAGTGTTAAAAAAAACGGTGAGTACCGGTACCGGTAACCAACTTCGTTTAATTTTTCTGAAAGTTCATTGATATCTGCAGTTCCGGTAATCAAAATAAGTACCAGTATTGGCAGTACCGTACCGGTGAATACAACCTCGATCTAGAGCCTATAAATTTACTGTTTATGATTTTTATGGATTTATAGTTAGACAGTAAAGGCCAGAGTAGCTTTTCTTGCATGCTTAAGGAAGCTATGTAACTATAACACTTAACACTAACGCTAAACAGTCTCATCATGCAATCTCATTCTTACTTAGGGCCTAAATACTTTTTTTTTTAAATGCGACAACATGAATCTTTATTGAAAACAATGATAATCATTTATTACTTAGGGCCTATTTACAGTTCTACCTGGGTATTTGCAATTGCTACACGATATTTTTTTCAGTTTATAGATTCTACTATGCTTTAGTTTTTAAAAAATGCATCAGGGTTGTATGGGAGGATTGCTTTATCCCTGACCAAGAATAATCAAGGACCCCTGTGGCCATGTGGGTGGTGGCTAGGTGTAGGATCTAAAAGGAAATGAAATACACAGGCAAGCTACTTTTACATGATATTGTCGAGCAATTCTACTTCTCTGATGTAATATTTTATGATTACACATTAACCTGCCCCGATTATCATTACTTTTGTTTTTAAACAGAAGATTAAATAACAAATGAGCAACAAAATGCACCTAGTAGTTACATACCAGCACAATTCCGAGTGCATGGGACTGATGGTGATGACGAGCCCTCGCTCGCGGCCTCGCAAGCTCCTCGATTCGCCCCACATACACGGTACCGTACCTCACGTGTGTTACCGTCTGAACAGGGGTTTTACGAACCGGCGAATACGAACATTTGCCGGTTCGTAATGTCACAAATTGCAGCATTTGGACATTTTGAAAATTCGTCATTACCAAAAATACGTGTTTTCGTGAATTTTGCTATTTGATATTTTGGGGATGGATAGAGTTTGGTATGGACATTCAAAAAATGGAAAAAAGTGAATTTTGAAAAATCGACCCAAATTCGGACATTCGCCGGTTCGTAATGCGACCGACGATTTGTGACAACACCCCAGCTAGACTAGGAAAGTGTGAGTCATCTTTCTTCTGTAAATTACCTTACAATTGAGTCTATCTAGACTGTCTCTACTTAGAGTTAATATTTTATCAACTGTAAAGTTATGGATTTGGAGCGGTTGACAAAACTTATATGTTGATTTGGGAGGAAGTTTGAGTTGATTTCAACTCTGGGTCTCTTGATAAAACGGACTTGAAGTTTATTTGGAAGTTAATCATAGATTAAGTGGACTTAGAGTTGATTTGAGAGGTTAATCATAGATTATCTTGACTTAAAGTTGAATTTATCTTTTGATAAAACGGGGCCCCGGGCCCCGTTTTATCAAGATAAAGTTAGCGTTGATTGTGAAATTTATCCAACTTGAAGTTCGCTATAACTTTAAATCAACTGTAAGTTTCCGTTGTACGAAGAGACTTGATAGTCGATTATAGTTATAGCTGTTCACCTTGACTTAATTATTGATTTAGTCAAGACAAAAAACACAGGACGAGGCTGCTTTCCGGTACTGTATGCTTAAAAACAATACAATACATAAAGCAAAATAAACAACAAAAACACGTATGTACACGCATGTCGCTAGCACGACGCAGTATTATTAGCGCTACAGCCGCTGAATTAGAAGTATATACACTGTATGTTTGCAACAGAACCGCAAAATATGCAGTTGTTTTGCGTTGTATTGACGAAAGTAGGTCGATAGATCTAGCACATATCGAGCTCAACGAAAATCTGTGTACGCGCGTACCGTAAAGATCCCGCACACTGCACTACGTAGAATCTCAGTAAATCTAACATTACTGGTACAAACACCACAGTATTCATTGACATGGATGTAATAAACGTACAGTAACTGACTATCCAAGGTGAAGGTCGTGTATGCATTGTTTCAAGTCTTGTGTGTTTACGTGGAGGATTATGGAAACTGGTGAGAGTGTGGTGACTACAGTACTTTGTTTTTACCTTTACGGCGCAGATCGGCTTTGTAAAGAATAGATCGCGAGTCTACATGTCGAAATTCTAGACCTAGTAGACGCTCTAGTCTGCAGTGTTACGGTAAGTACAAACGACTCGCTGTAACGTTACTTAGGCCTAGCGTTAGGCCTATTCACTGGTTAGATCTTACTGTCATACTCGGTGTTATAGAATTAAACTCTTTATTTTCTGTATAGGCCTACTAAACTCTTGATTAGTGTCTATTGACGAACTAGCTCTACGTAGGCCTACGCACGTCAGAAATCACTAATTTCCTCGCATATGGGTTCTTTGGCAAGATATGCATTGCACACAGACGCGGTTCCGGTTACTTGCCCTTGCTGGCGATGGCTTGATTGGCGGGCGGGCGGGCGGCCCGAGGCGCCGGGCGCGCAGGATGGGATTGAGACTGCTGTCTAGGGACAGTAGGGTGTTTGCGTGCTGCAGTCGCGTAAGCAGTGCGTGCCGATCGTGAATTTTATGCAAGGAAAAGACCATAATTACATGAAAGAAACGGAACTAAATGTTAGAGAAAGTGAGCAGTTAACAAACATTTGTAACAAGTCCCCAGCTAGACTAGGAAAGTGTGACAGTCATCTTTCTTCTGTAAATTGCCTTGCAATTGAGTCTACCTAGACCGTCTGTACTTAGAGTTAATATTTTATCAACTATAAAGTTATCATGGACTTGGAGCGGCTGAGAAAACTTATGTGTTGATTTCGGAGGAAATTGGAGTTGATTTCAACTCTGGGTCTCTTGATAAAACGGACTTGAAGTTTATTTGGAAGTTAATAATAGATTAAGTGGACTTAGAGTTGATTTGAGAGGTTATTCATAATTATCTTGACTTAACGTTAAATTTATCTTTTGATAAAACGGGGTCCAGAGTATTTATACATGTACTCACTTCATTTGCTGTAGTGAAGGTTTCGCTTTTACCGGGCTGATGAAGAATTACTGATATCAGTTTCAGTGACATGTGAGTGTTATTCCATATCCTATATAAGCACACACGCAAAAAACACAAGACTGACAGACATACACAGAAATAGAAATGTATATTTACAAGATAGGTGTCTGTGTGTGTACAGATGACATCCGTCTTGTTTTTGCATCTTTATACACTATTACATGCACATGTATAAAAACATACCGGTTATGAATCAGGTTCAATAACATTTGCTCCTGCGACAGTGTTGCTCCCATAAATATCTGCTATTAAAAAAAAAAAACAACAACAACAACAACAACACATATATATGTATATATACATATATATATATATATATATATATATATGTATGTATATATATATATATATATATACATAGTACGAACATAACCCTTACCCTAATCCTATTAAATCCTCACTCCAACCTTAACCTAACACTAATTACTACTCTAACCATAATCCTTCGAGAAAATTAGACCGGAGCAACTGTCACAGGAGCAAATGTCTGGTCAATTACGAAATCAATACACAGACATCCGCACTCACTGATGTGCAGGTGCAGGTTGAATACCTCCGGAACTGTGAACTCAGTTACATACACATACACACACACGCACACACACACACACACGCAGAAACACAAATATACATCTGAAGGATACGTGTTTGTAAATGCAGAGGTGTTCAATTGGGTGCGCGTCACGAGACCGATAACCACGAGTCATATATCCCACGAATTATACAGCCCACAAGTCATACAGCCCTCGAGTCATACAGCAGTCATACATTCGACATCAAGTAAAATAGCTCAACGAATTAAACAGCTCATTCGTTCAACACTACATAGAAAAAGAAAGGTTCAAGATACAGACATTTTCCAAAAGAGAGTCACGAGACCAACACTGCGTCGTAAAGAAGGCCCACGAGACCGACAGGATGAACAGCGCCATCTATAAACCAATTAAGAATGCGTAATTGTGTAGAATGTCCCCATAGTGGCAACAGGAAGAAATGAGTGATGGGAAAGGGGAGTTGCTAGAGTGTTATCGCGTCAGTTACCATTTCTCACATCCTGGAATCTTTAAGACCTGTATTTGTATGTGTTTGTGTGTGTGTGTGTGTGTGTGTGTCTGAGTGTTTGTACGAAAATTGATAAATTCAAGCAACGTGGGCACCAAATCTTTCCACTCCAATTTAAAAAAAATGCCCAGGCACCCTAGTTTGCTTGTTAACTCCTCGACCTTTTTACGTATTCTTGCTGCCCCCCCCCCCACAAAAAAAAGAAAAGAATCGACGGCTGTTGCGATACAAATTGTCGCCCCGGCACAAATTGTCAACCCGGATCGGGGCGACAATTTGTGACGGAGTTGGCGTCACAAATTGTCGCCCCGTCACAAATTGTCGTCTGGCGATAATTTGTACCGCACAAATTGTTGCCCGCCCTCGGAGTACATTTTGGGGGGTAATTTCATTGTAGACATAGTCATTGAAATACCAACACATAACTTGCATGGCTACATCCATGCAAACAAGCCATGTAAAAAGTCACGGTGAGGTTTGAAGGAAGTGTGTGTGTGCGCGCGCACATGATAATTGAGTGTCCGTTCGTGCGTGTGTGTGTGTGCGTGTGCGCGCGCGTGTGTGTATGTTATTGTATATTATGGAAGAATGCGTTGCGTATTGAGGTGCTTTATAGGCACTATGAGGATTTGTTTGAGTGTTTGTGTTTGTTTATAAATACGTATGTATTTGCGGTGTGCATAAAATTGGCAGTTCGCTTGTGCTAAAATCAGCTAACGATTGAGAAATTATTTACAGCGTGTCGAAAGTATTCGCTCATGCATAAAGCATGCCAAACTTATTCTGGGACAAAGAATAGTGATATGGAAGTTGAAGTTGAGACTGATGGAAGAATATGACTGCAGTGAAAATAAAATGAACAAAGACAGATAACATTTAGGGAGGGTACCTCCCTCGTATGCCTTTTCTCTCGGTCTCTCTCTCCTAGCCCGCATCACCGCTGAAATTGACACACCCATGCAATACTATTTTGAAATCAACGCCGCTGTGAACTCTATAAACACGTGCTCATACACGTTGAAGACATTTTCATTGCCACAGTAGTGCCTGCTGTTGCCCCCCCCCCCCCCAAAAAAAAAAAAAAAAATCGTTCGCACAAACATCAAAACACAAACACAAACAGACACACGTACGCATACGGGCACACGTATACACACATACAAACAAACCACTACCACTATACAACCACCACACATGCACAGTTTCCACATATTAGAAAGATTAAACGAGAACTTACCTGTTCAATGGATTGTCACTAGATGAAAGATAACGGGAACTTGCAACCCTGTTCGAAATAATGCTGACTTACACTCCTGTTAGAACAGCAGGGTGGGCGTGGAGGGGACGTAATATCACGTCTGCTCTCTTAATTTCCTCCTATAGTGCCAACCACACGAAGCATTACACCGTAATACAAAGTATATTCACTTTCGGGACAGCTTGCCCAACGACTAGAACACAAAGAACGGGCGGCTGCGTCTAGTTCATGAAGAGTATAAATAAACATAGAGAAGAGTCTTTCCTCTTTTTTTTTTTTTTTTTGTTCACACAAAGTGATAAAACGTGTACCTCGGGATCTGTGACCGATTCGTTCATTACAGTTTTTTTAACAATGTTACGATGCTCCAAACTTTAAACGTTCTTTCCACCTTTGTAAACGACAACTGACTTCAAACATTACTGACTTCATATCGGTTCTTATTGTAGAATGTGGATATTCTGATTTATAAACATGCTCCTTGTCGGTTACACTTTGGGTATAATCTAACAAATTCAAATTCAACTGTTCTACTTCTTGAAAGCTTACCATGCTTACAACTTTCACACGATTAAACTGTTTGTGTCTATAAACGGAGAGCTTTGCTAACTGACAACAAATACTCTAGACTCTCCTCCACATAACCATCTTTCGCCTTTTCACTCTTCCACCTCCCATGACGTTTCCAAAGCCTACCTGGCAATGCAGATTTAGCTGCTGCAGATGCACCCCCTGCTCTTAGTGAATGCAGTCCTAACTTTGGTCTACAAGAGACCTCCTTCAACCGAGCTACGACTGTCTCTCGAGCTCTTGTGTAACTGAGCTTCTTATTCATTCTAACAAGGCTCCTCGCCCCTTTTGTCTGAACTGATCGGAGCCAACATTAATACCGGCTTTTTCCATGTAGTTCTTTAATACTCTCAGAGGACAAGCGCTTGACTCTCCTCTGCTTAACACTACTGTACTGCCCTTACGGTACTGGTCCGTCTTACTCTTGTTCAGCTGTAAGGACATGTGATCGTCATAAAAACAAATATCTGACGCCCTCAGGGACTGCATCTCGTTGAATCTCAGAAAACCGGCAAAACAAATGACGATGTATGCCAAATCTTTTCACGCCTACGAGACTACTTGCAGGAGAATGATTTTCTTGATAGCCACCAATCAGCGTATCGCCCTGATCATAGTGTAGAGACATTACTTACTGACCTAACTGATCAATGTTTGAGACAAATGGATGCTGGGAATATCACTGCAGTTGTTTTACTTGATATGTCGGCAGCCTTTGATACTGTTGACCATTCCATTCTCACCCAGACTCTCAGATCTGTTGGTGTCACAGGACTTGCATTAGAGTGGTTTCAATCTTACCTTGCCAGCCGTTCACAATATGTTAAGATAAATGACAGTAACTCTGATCCGGCTGCACTTACTTGCGGAGTCCCGCAAGGGTCTGTAGGTGGACCACTTCTATTTTCATTATATCTTTCAAGGATTAGACACATTTTTGAAAGACACGACATTCAGTATCACTGTTATGCAGATGATATACAAATATTTGTATCCTTTTCACCAACCAGGACTGAACTCACTGAAACTGTAAAACGATTGAAATTATGTATTGATGATGTTAAGGCATGGATGGAAAGAAATGGTCTCAGATTTAATGACAGTAAGTCAGAATTTATTCTGATAGGATCCAAACAGATGTTGTCTAAAGTGAATTCTGATACATGTTTTGTTAGGATTGGCAATAGTAATATCAAGCCTTCGAACAAAGTTCGTAATCTTGGTGTTGTTTATGATGCAAATCTGACATTCAAAGACCACATTTCATATGTATCCCAATCTGTAAGATTTCATTTGCGTAACCTGGGCTCAATTCGGAGATATTTAACTAGATCAGCAGCAGAAAAACTGATGCATGCTCTTATTTCGTCTCGTCTATATTTCTGCAATTCTCTGTTTTGCAGCCTTCCACAAAAAGAACTCAGTAAACTGCATCGTCTTCAGAATTGTGCCGCTAGATTACTTACTTTCAAGAAGAAAACTGTGCATACTACCCCAATACTTCGTTCCCTACACTGGCTTCCTGTAGAAAAACGTATTAACTTCAAGATTCTTCTTCTTGTTTACCGTACATTGCGTAAATTTGCCCCTGTCTACCTTCAAAATACTCTTCATCTTCACCAACCACCACGTAATCTCCGTTCATCAAACTCGCTAACATTACAGGTACCTCGAATCAAGCATAATTGGGGGGATCGGGCTTTTTCATATATGGGCCCAAAACTATGGAATGGCCTACCAAAATCTCTTAGAGAAGCATCTTCCATTGATAGTTTCAAATAGAATCTCAAGACATATATTTTTAATTTGAATTGAAGATATTGTATACCTGTATGTATAGTATGTGTACGTATATAGGACTATTGTTTGTTGGTTTATTGTCTTATTATTTTCTGTGATACTGCTGTAACGTGACACAATATGTACTCTGTTCTATAGCGCCTTGAGTATCTTTTTTAGGTAGAAATGTGCGCTTTATAAGAGTCTCACTATTATTATTATTATTAAATCTCGCAATACCAAAAGATCCTCGGATCCATCATACTTATTGCACATTTGGACGATTTCGTCCGAAGAAATTATATCTCTCCTCTTGACAGCCTTAGATGGGCGTCTCTTTGCGCTCTCGAGTAGATTTTTCACAAACGCATTATCTGTCGGATCAGGTAAACCTCCGACTCCGTGGGCCCACTTAACGGCGTATGTCGCTGACTGAATTACGCTTAATGAAGCGCCCTCTTTCAAGAGACTGGTTATGTAGACCGCGACGTGTATTGGCCCTGCTGAGATAGCATTCCCTCCTTCCGAACTGATGAAAGCCTCCCATTTTTGGAAAGCCGAAAATACTTCCTTGTCGTGTTGTCACTCCTTGCTCCCACCAGGTGTTCCGCCATGTCACCGGCCAGGCTGTAGAACTTGGTCGACGGCAATCCGGCGTTGTCTAGTGCATGGCGGAGAGCTGACTCGATGCCTAAGCCTGTCGTGACAATGAATAGTGCATTAAAATCTTATCTTCAAAGCAACAAGCTTAAATGTACTCTTCTCATCTCCAAAGATATCATTTCTCTCCTTTCCCCTCATCACGAACTGACAGGAAATAACCTCCCAGTCACTGACAAAGTCTCTGAACTTTTGGCCGTCCCAAACTTTTGACCAAAAAGGAGCTGACCTCCACATGGGAATTATCAATGTCCCTCTTACCCGTTCTCTTTTCATTTTTTCTATGACATTCCCGGCCCGTCTCGGAGGGGGCACACTCCGATTCGTCACCCCTTCCCATCTCTGAGACATAACATCAATGCCACTGGTACCTGTACACCACTGTCTAGAATTGAACTTCTCGCGTTTCGCGTTATGGTGACAAGCGAATCTATCGACCTCATGGGGCCCCCATTTGCTTTCCATGCAGCCACTTGAATACCTCCCAACTCACGAACCAATCATCCTTGTCTGTCTTTCTGCTCAACTCATCTGCCCTCTTATTCTCCTTCCTTGGTATCCACACAGGACTTACTTGTACCTTACTCTTTTCACATAATCTCTGTATGCTCATTGCTTTCTCTTGCAACTCTGGTTTGTCACTACCCTTCTTTATGATCGAAATCTCGTTTCTGTTGTCTATGTACCACCTCACCATTCGCCCAGTTAGTCTTGGCTGAATAGCCCGGGCCATTCTTACAACCGCTTCCAACTCCCTCCAAGTGGTGCTCTGGAAATCCCGGGGGAGGGCCCCCCCCCCCCTGAAATGGAGAAGGGGGATGGCCTGTACAATCATACCCCTCCCCCTGAAATTTGAGAAAAAATGGAGGAAGCAGAAATGTGATTGTATCACTTTTGTCATATTACATGACGTTCGTACGCCCGCCTTCAGACAGGTAACAGAGCTGAACAGTATTCTATCTTGTAGGATAATGTATACATAATTTTCTCAAGCGCTCGCCCGCTTCGCTCGCTCGCGAAGAAAGTAATGTCGACATAAGGTATGGTCCAGTCGTTGACAACGTCAAATAGCATAGGCTTACATGTAAACATGCTATGAAGTGAGCAACTCGGGACCATCTGCAAATTATGTACGAAAACAAACAAACAACAAAAACTATACCGCCATAATTGAACCCCCCCCCCTCCATTTCCTGCATCATTCCTGAAACGATGATGACTCTGATACATCTATGGGCATACCCAGGGATGATCAGGGGCGTCGAATCTATCGGGGGGGGGGCAAAGGGGCATTTGCCCTGCCCCTACGGAAATGTTGGGGGCAGACAAATTATTTGTCCTCCAACAATTCCCGAGATGAGGACAAATCTCGAACTTTATTTATGGAAAATTGGACAAGTACCGCCAGAATTATGCAACGGATCGCTGAATTGCAATCATGAATATGCAAAAGATCCGCTACTGGGTCCCTTTCGATAGACTTTGTACACTTTTGAGATTGATTTTATTTCCTTATATTTATCAAAGAGTGTGCAGCGGATCTTTCACTTACAAATGCTCCCTCATATGCAGAGGCGTCGATAGAGGGGGAGGGGGATGGTTCCCCCATAAAAGTATTGGGGACAAACAGATCATTTTGCTCCTCGCAACTCCCGAGATGTGGAAATGCTCTTACTTTTTTGATAGAAAACTGTCTCAATATTTCACCCAAAGATGGCTGAATTTCAATTCTGAAAATACAAAATCTCCCTCGCGTAAGAGGGGGATAGGCCTAACCCCTCCCATACCCTCCCCGTTCAGTCATTTCTACTTAATACACTTTAGATCGACAGATTTCAAAATGTTTCATCTAAAGTGTGCACCAGGTCTGTTACTTCAGTTTAAAGAAATGCAAATGTTCCTTGGGTGGGAGGAGATATAAGATACTTTCAATTAACGGAGGGTTTCCCCCCCCCCCCCCTAATTAAAATAGTATACAGTTCTGGGATTGGAAATTCCCCAGATTACATCATAAATGTGTTTACGAGATATTTGTTGCTGCCAGTAACTGGCAGCAGTTGCGCCCGGTGCGCCCCCACCCCCTTAATTTCCTAAGCGAAAAAAGGACAGCTACAAACGGCCGTTTTTGGACTGTAAAATATCAAATTTTCAAGCTTGCTCGCTTCGCTCGCTCGCATTTAATCGTTATATCATTTTCCTGATGTTGCTGTCAGCAATTGCCAGCAGTTGCGCCCAGTGCGCCTCCACCCCCCTTGATTTCCTAAGCGAAAAAAAATATAGCTACAAGCGGCCGTTTTTGGACTGTACAATATCAAAATTTTCAAGCTCGCTCGCTTCGCTCGCTCGCATTTTAATCGTTATGCCATTCTCCTGATGTTGTTGCCGGGTAATTGCCAGCAGTTGCGCCCGGTGCGAACCCCCCCCCCTTTATTTTCAAAGCGAAAAATATAGCTACAAGCGGCGGTTTCTGGACTGTACAATATCAAAATTTTCAAGCTCGCTTCCTTCGCTCGCTCGCATTTAATCGCTATGCCATTCTCCTGATGTTGCTGCCGGGTAATTGCCAGCAGTTGCGCCCGGTACGCCCCCCCCCCCTTATTTTCAAAGCGAAAAAATATAGCTACAAGCGGCCGTTTTTGGACTGTACAATATCAACATTTTGATTTTGATTGCTTTACTGACTTAAATCAAGAAAATTGAAGAATACAATTAATAGCTACAGGAAAATATCTACTACGTTATTACATACGAAAAAAAATGGATATCCATCTTAGCATTTTATTGAATTTATTTGGCCATTATTCAGGGCTGCGCTGGGTTTTTGAAAGGGGGGGTGTGTCTAAATCGCATGTCAGTCAAGAAGAAAGAACATCAAAAGACAAGAGAAACAACAACAAAAAGTCTTCATACTTTTAATGTCTGATTTTCCGCCGAAAGTCGGCTGACAAGCAAAAAAACAACAAACAAACAAATAAGAACAAGAACAAAAAGTCTTCATATTTTTGCTTCCACTTCCCTCCCACTTTGCATGGAAAAGAGTGGGACATTTTGATCCCTGTAAAGTGTATGTGTGTGGGGGGGGGGAAGCTTCTCTTCCCCCCCCCCCCCCCCCCCCCCCCCAGGGCTGTACCGGTCCGGTTATGGGCTTGTAATCGTGGTGATGGTGGCTATCGCCGATCATCGCCCCCCCCCCCCCCCCACACTCCTCAGTACGGATTTACGCCGTTGGACTCAGACCAAACTCAGGAAAACTCTAAGTCTTCCCTTCCGTCCACGAATCCCCCGTAGCCTACCCCCGAGGCGTCAGTATAAACTGAATAGTCATATGACGTTGACTCCGAAAGACGGTTGCCATTCAAACGGTGTACGTTTGCGGACCAAAATGTCAATTCCTCGCGAGCTTTCAGAGTGATCTTAATAGGGGCCTTCCAACGGTCCCATGACAGAGTGCATGGACACTATCTTGCCCACCACTTCCGCCAAAGATCTAACCTGCACTAAGGTCTTTCCGTTTCTTGTCAAATCCAACAGGTGTGAAATATCGGATTTGAGATCGTCGACTCTTCTGCTGGTTATCAGAACTCTTTCTTCGCCAAATTCCCAATCTAAACCAAGCCAGGTTACCCTGGGCTGTGGATCCCACTGACACTTCTCTTCTGCTGACAAAAATCCCAATCTTTTGAGATCACGCTGTACCTCTTCACTAAAGCGCTTTGCGAAGTCTAAGCTTTTATGCCCTGAAATTCCGTCATCGAGAAACATTATGACCTTCTGACCCTGACCCCGCCAGTATCCGACCACTGCCTTCACGAGCTGGGAAATATGAGGCGCCAAGTGTTCGCTTGAAAATTCCGTCCAAATAGACACGAAATTACCTTAAAACTACAAAAATCATACACTGAAATCCATTTCGTTACAAAATGAAATTGTACAGACAATTTCGTAACAAAACAATTTCATTTTGTAACGAAATCTGGTTTAATTACAAAATTAGGAAGACAGTTATCCATTTTGTTACAAAATGAAACAACAAATTTTATTTTGTAAACAAAATCTCATTTTGTTACAAAAAAGACTTGTGCTTTTTCATTTTGTGACAGAATGACATGGCAAATATAATTTCGTAACAGAATCTTATTTTGTTCCAAAAAAAAGTCATTTCGTGTACGGAATTGAACTACAAAACAATTTCGTGCACGGAATGGTTCTGCAAACTGCATTTCGTGTAGAGGGTCTAACAGAACTGAACTACACTCCCTTTTGTGTACGGAATTTAACAACAAAAGTCATTTCCCTGTAAGGTACCATACGAAATGGATTGCGTCGCAGACGAAATGGATTTCGTTGCACACGGAATGCATTTCGTACCATATCAAATGGATTTCGTACCATGCGAAACAGATTTCGTGTTACACAGAAAGGATTTCGTGTACGGAATGGCATTCTGTCAGTCTCTGCCGAGTAAGGGATATAAGAAGGACGCTGATTGGCCGCCTTGTTGATCCGAGCAAGCTCAGCCCTATATTTTGCATATGCAACAATTTAGAGGTGAGTTTTTGTCCTAGTGTTTGTTGAGTGTTTTGATTGAACACGATGTAGCTTATCTACGTGTGTGCGAGAACATCGTAGTTTGTGCGCTACCCACTCGTTTGTTTCCGTGTAAGCATTTTAACCGTAAAGTGTCTTCATCGTTCGTCTTCCAAGCATCGTGTTTTCACCCTAGTTTTCCTCATCGTAGTTTTTTACTTCGATTTTTTTTGCGGTGCAAGATGTTCTGTGTATTTTCTCTACGGTAGAATGCCATCGTTGATGATCTTCGTGTATTCATTACTAGTTTTCCACCTCCGTCTCATTTTTGTGTACAACTAGTGTCAAACGTAGCGTAGTTACAACTATGTTTAGAGCTAGTGGGTAGGTCTGCGATGTCTGTATCGTTTGCTGATGTGTTTTATGAGCTGAGAGTGACTATGATGGGAGTGATATTCAGGGTTTTGCTGTGGTTGAGGTGACGGCAAGATGCAATTTATTTCGTGTAACCATGCATGACGTCGATGATGGCGAGTAAAACTACAACACGAGTAGCCTAGCCTAGGCCAATGACGAGAGTGACACTGAACTAAGAAACGGGGGCTGATGCTCGCTCGTGCACGGGAGTGGTCTAGACTACAGAGACCTGCATTAATTTATTTATATTTTTTTTTCCTTTTCTTATTCACTCGGGTATAGTGCTACCAAAATTCGTGTCTCTAAAAATAAGAAACTCAACCAAAAGCTTGACAACAAGTTTGCATCAGGTCTATTCTGTAGTAAATATTAGATCTAAATGGCGATGCTAATTTAGTTTTCATTTAGAACTCGTTGAAATCCATTTTCTTTGCTCATATTTCAAAGCTGATAAATTATTTAGAACTGTACTTAAATTCTGATGTGCTGCATTCACCATTGTAATAAAAAAAGAGCCTGCTGATCAGGTGTTTTATTCTATCCTTTTCATTTCCTCCCTATCCTTTTGGTTTCTATGGACTGTCACTTTCTTCATTGACCCTGGATGGAAAAAAAAATCCCATCTTGCCATGTTAAGACAGAACACATACCATCATGAAATATCATGACATTGAAATAATAATAAAAAATATATAAGTGACCAAAATACTTGTTTGTGAAAATAAATAACAAATGAAAGGTGATTTCTTATGGAGCAGTTCTTTCAAATGTCAAACAGCTTCGATAATGAAGCAAGTGAAATCTGAAAACTATCCTGGCAACAAGTTGATATTGATAGGAGTTCTGACAAAAACTGTCACACCATTTGATGTTTGAATTTGTCTTTTTTATTGGATGAGGTCACAAAACTATAAATGCCACCGATAAAACAACAATCCTCTCAATTTGAACAAGAGCAGTAGGGTGGTACACTGGTACGACTCAGTAAACAGCTGATTATTTATGCATCGTATCCATGGGCAACTGCGGGGTAACTGCAAGAAGGCGCAGGAAATTAGACTTGAGTCAAGAAACATTATAAATATTTTTTTTTTATTCAAACTATTTTTTTTTCTTGGACTGGAAAAAAAAGGCCAAAATATTTCATATTAAGCTTCTAAACTATATAATGAATATATGAAGTCTTTTTATCGTGATTTTATGAAGAATTAGAATTATTATAAAGAATATAAATACTAGACGGGCTGAACAAGGAAGTCTAATTTCACCCCAAGAATTTGCAGCACACCGCACCTCGGGTGCATTCCTAGCGTTCTTGCCGCACTCTCACCTAGCTAGCCATGTGCAAGCCAGTCACATGTTCACAGTACACACGTTGTAGCCAGTTCACCGATCTCATTCCTGATTTCGTGCGTGTAGATAATTCTCTCAAAACTAAGCCAGACATGATTTTGGAACATACATTACAGTGTCAAGACCTGTTCAGTGGACTTTGAATTCGCTATTTGTCTGTTTTAGCTCTTCAATGTACGACTTCGAACGTCCGATTTGTTTTTTACCACACCACATGGAGCTGCATGTTTTTTTCAGCCCCATGCTTCTCCACACACGTACGTCACACACACACAAGCCATCGCGATCGAAGTTTGAGCGATAGTGATAACATGTGCGGAGCAGACATGCGGATTTCAGCACAGGGTAAATGAGTAGTTGAACGTATCACGATTGTAAAACAAATCTTTTTCTATGTCTCTGCAAATTTGAATAGGTTATTTCAGCATAGATAGATTGTGATACATTACAAAATAGATTAGCCATAGCAAGACCTTGCTTACATGAGAGTTATTAGATAACGTTGCAAAATAAAACCCCCATCATTGAATGGAATGTTCCAGAGCTATCTCTGGGGGCTCGAGGACATTATGGACACGTCGATTCGCAAGTGGGTAAGATGCGATTACAGATGGCTTGAAATGAAGAGGATTTACGAATGAAATACACAGAAACAATATTTTTTCATAATTCCTGCACAGTTTATTTCTTTTCATAAAATTCACATAAACTAGTGCTGTATTGAGTCAACTAAGTGCATATTAGCACATGTGTACACGCATTATCCCTCCTGCCTAGTGGGAATGACACAGGCAGTTTTTTCAATGACGTATGAATGATCAACAAGGCGGCCAATCAGCGTCCTTCTTATATCCCTTACTCGGCAGAGACTGACAGAATGCCATTGCGTACACGAAATCCTTTCTGTGTGCCACGAATTCTGTTTCGCATGGTACGAAATCCATTTGATATGGTACGAAATGCATTCCGTGTGCAACGAAATCCATTTCGTCTGCGACGCAATCCATTTCGTATGGTACCTTACAGGGGAAATGACTTTTGTTGTTAAATTCCGTACACAAAAGGGAGTGTAGTTCAGTTCTGTTAGACCCTCTACACGAAATGCAGTTTGTAGAACCATTCCGTGCACGAAATTGTTTTGTAGTTCAATTCCGTACACGAAATGAATTTTTTTGGAACAAAATAAGATTCTGTTACGAAATTATATTTGCCATGTCATTCTGTCACAAAATGAAAAAGCACAAGTCTTTTTTGTGACAAAATGAGATTTTGTTTACAAAATAAAATTTGTTGTTTCATTTTGTAACAAAATGGATAACTGTCTTCCTAATTTTGTAATTAAACCAGATTTCGTTACAAAATGAAATTGTTTTGTTACGAAATTGTCTGTACAATTTCATTTTGTAACAAAATGGATTTCAGTGTATGATTTCTGTAGTTTTAAGGTAATTTCGTGTCTTTTTGGACGGAATTTTCAAGCGAACACTTGGCGCCCCATAGGGAAAACACGTATCCTGCGGTAGAAATACCGAATGGCAACACATTAAAAACTTAGTACCTTTTGACCCCGTTATCGACCCAAGCGAATCCCAGATATTTTCGGTGCGCCTCGTGAATTTCAATGTGATGGTAGGCGGACTTATAAGTCGAATGTGAATTAGTAGACGGCGAGTTGTAATGTTCTTAAAATTTTCTGTAGATTTTGATTTTTTGTGCTATTTCCCCTATTTTGGGGGTGCTGAACACGAATCCACTTGTTGCCATTTTTCTAACCGACGTCTTCACCCGTTGCCATGGCAACGCATTATTTTCCTTAAAAGAACATACATTCTTCATTAAAAGTCATAAAAACATGATGTAAACATCAAAATATGTAATTATAAATCCTTTTTAATTACACTTGAGAAAGAATACAATTTTCAGAATGTCATGGTTACCTTATAGCAATGACAGTTACCATGGCAACAACTATTTATAGAGAAAAATCATATTTTTCATGAAAAAGCAAGGAATCATGACAAGATTGAGTGGAATATTTATCATAAATTACTATCTAGATTATCAGCTTTTTCTCCACTGTTAATTTCACATCATTTTCGTTGCTATAGCAACAGCATGACAAAAGCTGCCTTTTAAAGAAAAATAAGCATTGCGATTGAAAGAAAAGCAAGAATACGTCCATAGAAGATAAATTTTTGTATAGTGAGTTTTTTGAGCTATTTCCTTTATTTTGTCGCTGCCAAACACGAATCGACCTATTGCCACATTTCTAAATGACATCTTTAGCCGTTGCCATGGCAACAAATTATTTTCTTAGAAATAACATGTGTTCTTCATTAAACATCACAAACGCATGCTAAAAACACCAAAATAAGTCAATATAAACGTATCACGCTTCAATCAAATTAAAAGTCACAATTTCCGACTGTCACAGCAACCTCATAGCAATAACGGTTGCCATGGTAACAGCTAATTTTTAAAAGAAAATGATTTTTTTTTCATCAAAAAGCATGAAAAGATGAAAAGTTTGAGTAGCATACTCATTACAAATTGCTATGATAATTATCAGCTTTTTTCACTACGTTCATGCCACATTATTATCGTTGCTATGGCAACAACTTTTTTTTCCTAGAAAGGAGAAGTATCCCAGTAAAAGAAAAACTAGATAAATAAAAATAATCAATTTTTGTAGAGTTTAATTTTTCGACCCTTTTTTTTTTAACTCTTTTGGGAATGCTGAAAAGGATCAGAAATTCAGGAAGCTGACTAAGCTTTTGTGTTTTTACTCATTTGTTTTTTGTTTAGTGTATTCTTTCCTTCCTTATCTAATGACTAACGTTAATTTTTTTATTTAAAAGGCAGTTTTCTCATGTTAATTCTATAGCAACAACAACGAAGTGGGATGACTCCAGTGAAAAAAAAGAACTGACAGTAATTTGTTATAAATATGTTACTCAATCTTGTCATTTTTATGTTTTTCATAATAAATTGTTATTACAATGACAACTGTCATTGCTATGAGGTAACCATGAAATTGAAAAATCGTGATGTTTTACTAAACTAAAGAGACATGTTTATCTTGACACATTTTGTGTTAACAGCACGTTTTCATAATGTTTAAAGAAGAACACATGTTCTTTTAAAGAAAATAATTTGTTGCCATGGCAACGTCTGAAGACATCATTTGTGACCGTGTACCTCAAAATGAACATAAAGTCGCACACACTGATTTTGAGTGAGGACTGAAAATAAGTGAAATGGGTCAACCTAGCCGAACTTGACTTTTTCATATTTTCTGAAAGAGCGGGTCTTCTTTTACATTATGCTAAAATTTGGTATAATAAAACGGGCAGGAAAGTGTGTTTTTTTAGCAGTTTATATCGAACATTTTTGGTAGAATAGTGTGATTAGGTGTGTCTTTAGAATCCCTTTTTCATTTCTGAAAAAACCTTGTCCACACTCTTCACTTTCAACTCTAATAACTTTTGAAAGGATAGTGCTACTGCTTTGAAAGTTGACATTAATTATTGACAGAATGTGTTAATGAGGCATGCTTAATTTCAGTTTAATCTGATAATCCCCTCATTGTTGTTACTCTGATGGTTTACTTCCTGTTTTTTGGTCCCATTCATCGAACAGCCAGCACGGTTAGGTAAAGATTAAGCACTTGAATAGACACTGTACTTCAGAGCGTCTTTTCTCAGTTCACATTTTTCCTGAGTTTGTGCTTTCTTTCCAATATTTAGATAGGTTAGTAGAGTCCATTTCATTTGAGTTATACATCATTTTAAAGCTTATGAAATATGGCAATAGGTTGATTCGTGTTTGGCACCGGCAAAATAAAGGAAATAGCTCAAAAAATCTCACTAAAAATCTCACAGCAATTTATCATCTATGGACGTATTTTTGATTTTCTTTCAATCACAATGCTTATTTTTCTTTAAAAGGCAGCTTTTGTCATGTTGTTGCTATAGCAACGAAAATGATGTCAAATTAACATAGTGGAAAAATAAGATTATAATGTAGATAGTAATTTATGATAAATATTCCACTCAATCTTGTCATGTTTTCTTGTTTTTTCATTAAAAATATGATTTTTTTTAATAAATAGTTGTTGCCATGGTAACCGTCAATGCTATAAGGTAACCATGACATTCTGAAAATTGTATTCTTTCTCAAGTCTAATTAAAAATGATATATAATGACATATTTTGGTGTTTACATCATGTTTTTATGATTTTTAATGAAGAATGCATGTTCTTTTAAGGAAAATAATGCGTTGCCATGGCAACGGGTGAAGACGTCGGTTAGAGAAATGGCAACAAGTGGATTCGCGTTCAGCACCCCCAAAATAGGGGAAATAGCACAAAAAATCACAATCTACAGAAAATTTTAAGAACACCCCAATATTGTGACAACTCGCCGTCTACTAAATATGGAATCTCCGCTCTCAAAAACTTGCCTTGCCACCACAGCATCTTCATACTTGAATTTGTACTTATACAAATGTGGGTTATCATGCCGACAATCGAGGACCATTCTAAGTTTCCCTTTGTTATTTGATACAGTCAATGGGTTCACGACAGACGGAGGTTCTGACACCTCGGACACGCATCCCTTCTGGACTAATTTTGCTATCTCGCTAACAACAAAATCGGTGTGCTCCATGGCGGAACGATTGTTACGTAATTCCACATTCTCTGGCATAGAAACAAAAGGCAACTATAACCGCGCTGGATCATGTGTAAAACGGCCTTATTTACTCCGATTTCCTCCCAGTTTTCATAATATTTCGTAAATGCCTTGCAGATTTCCTTCTCTAATAGACATTATATACTGTATCAAGTATAATTAGTTTTCTACGTTAGAAAATGAATGAGGTATGAATATTAACAGCCATTTCAACTAACCATGTAATAATTTTTCTTTTGTGTTTAGCTTTTAGTATGAAGATCAAGGTGACCAATCTCGACTAGCACTTGTGCTAACTTTTGGTTTCCTTGTTAACAACAACTTTGTAGAATTACGCTACATGTATCATATTTAAATCTCAAATGTCATCATTTAATCATGTTATTGTAAAGGAGTAATAGATAAGTATATTTTTTTCCATATATGTATTATGATTGAAAATGTACATGTTCAAATGTTGTTGCTAATAAAACTTCAAAACTTCAAACTTCAACTTCAAACTAGTGTTTGTAATTTGGGCTCTGCGGCCAACCCCTTATCATTACGTAAGCTGGCGTGCTCGACATCGCCATCTACATCTAGAGCTAGGTCTATTACTCCAGAAATCAAGGGGGTGCTTATCTTGTTTCCACCTTCAAATCTCGCCTCCGGGCACTCAGCTCTCCAGTGTCCCGTCTTTCCGCATGCGAAACATGATCCTGGCTTCCTGGTGTAGTTCCGTTGCGGCTCCGACGTCGCTGGTCCGCCTGCATACTGAGACGAAGTGTACTCTGTGCCCCTTATCGTTGTCGTGCCTACCCGCTGGTACGGGCTGAACCTCCTGCCATACTTCAGTTTGTGGGCTGAAGCTTTCTCTTTCCTCTTTTTCTGCGCCCTAGACTCCGCTCTCATGATCCGCTTTTCATCGTCGGAATCTTCGGCTAGAGAGTTCTTCGTGTATTCGTCTACGATCAGCCAACCAGACTCCGAGCTGTCAGCCATTTTAATCAATTTCTGTCTCTGATCGATGATCTGGATACCTTCATTATTCGCTGCTTTGCTTCAGCTACCACCGTCTCTCCTTCTTCTTCTAAGATGATGTCAGCTTCTTTTAACTTCCTGGCAAGCTTTACGTTGACTTTATACTGTTCTTAGTTTCCACGCTTCCGAAACTTGTATTCGTCCTTGCTCATCTCCTCTATCTTGCCTATTTGAACGTCACTAAGCTCTCGCTGGTTGTCGTTGATTTTCTGTTGAAATGAGCCCAGCTTAGAAGTTATCGTGGCATCCAATTGATTCAATTCTCTGGCTCTCACGAATTCTCGCGTCAATGATCTGGTTAACGTCTGCCGGCTCCATGTCTGAACGAGTTGAAGGTGCAAGCTAGAATAACTGACGAGCCTCACGCCCTCGAATACCGCTACCAAACCCACTGTACTCAAAACGCATCATTCCTGCATAATTACATGCAAATTCCCACATCGCCTCATATTCGCATAATGTATGCAATAGAATTCTCATTAATGATTCCAGACAACTTTTGCCTGCTATACGGTGTACCGCAGGCAAATAATAGTAACTGGGAGTACGTTGTCAATATGCATAAAGTAGATGATCAATTTGAAGCCTTTCTTGCCAAATATCTTCTGTCCTGTAATAAGCGTTTTCCACTACAAACGTGCGTGCACAGAGTAAAAAGGAATGACAAACCATGGTTTAATAGCACGCTTAGAAAAATGTGCAAAAACTAATATTTATTTTATCGTAAGTATCTCAGGAATCGTACTGCCACCAATGAACAGAAATTTAAACAGTATAGGAATTTAGTTTATAAGGAAATACGTAAAAGGAAGCGTGAATATTATTACAGGAAATTTTGTTGTGCGCACGGGAATTTAAAGAAAACATGGTTTCTTATTAATGATGTAATGAATCAACAAAGGCAGATATATCGAATCATCACAAGTCAATGATCATTTTATCGACTCTGCAGAGTCTGCAGCAACACATTTTAATGAGGGTTTTTGTGCAATAGGAAGAAATATTGTATCAGAAGTGTCTAATTCATCTGCTTCTCTTTATACTTACCTGCGCAATACTTATAGCCAATCTATGTTTTTTAAGCCTATTACTATATCTGAAATGTTAACTATTGTAAATGATTTGAAAGTAAATAAGAGTCCTGGTGATGACGATATTCACGTCAATGTATTCAAGAAATCAATATCTTTTATGATGGAACCCCTGTGTGCAATATCAAATTCATCTCTGGAATGTGGGATATTCCCACGACAACTTAAAGTAGCAAAAGTAATTCCAGTTTTTAAGAAAGGGGATAATCACCAGCTACAAAATTATAGGCCAATACCATTGTTGTCAGTTTTTACTAAATTGTTTGAAAAATTAGTTTATGCTTGATTGATATCATTTATTGACAGCAATAATATTTTGTATCATCAGCAGTCTGGGTTTAGACATGGTTATTCTACGTATATGGCGCTACTTAAATTGATGGAATGAATATCAAATGCATTTGAAAATCATGAATTTTTGGTCGGAATATTTTTAGATTTAACAAAAGCATTTGATTGTATAGATCGTAGAATACTTATTATGAAATTGGAATATCATGGAATGAGAGGAAATGTTTTGAACTGGTTTAAAAGTTATTTATCAAATCGCACACAATATACAGTTGTAAATAATAAAAAATCAGAATTGTGCCATGTGAATACAGGCGTTCCACAAGGTTCTGTACTGGGTCCTCTTCTCTTTTTGCTATTTGTTAATGATTTGCAGTTTGTAAGCCCTAATTTGTATTCTGTATTATTTGCAGATGATACAAACCTATTTTTCTCAGGCCGGGATGTGCATGAAGTTAACAATATGATTAATTCAGAAATGCAGAAAGTGTATTCTTGGTTTACTGCAAATCGTTTGGTTTTGAATATTGATAAAACATGTTATATGGCATTTAAGACAAAGAATAAGGTAATAGATGAAGATGTTTTACAAATATATTTGGGTAATGTCAAAATCAAACAGGTCAATAGGTAAAATTTCTTGGTGTTATACAATTGATAATGGTTTAACATGGAAAGGTCATTTTGATGATATTTGTATCAAAATAAGTAGAATTGTTGGTGTCACGAATTATCTGAAACATATATTTCCTTTAAAAATTCTTTTGACCATGTACCATACAATGATTTTTTTTTTTTTTGGGGGGGGGGGAAGGGGGCCTGATGTTACCATCATAATATGATGAAAGGTGGCCCCAGATTACCAAATTGTAAACCATAATCAAAATAACTTATACACTACATGCATACACAAAATAACAGAAATTATATCTAACAATAAACTAATTAAATACGAATTAACACAATTCTTAAATCTGTCCATATTTCCCCACATTTAACGTATTGTGCAATAATATGGGGTCATAGTTCGTTATATTTATTGAATCGTGTTTTGATGTTACAAAAGCGTGCAATTAGAATACTCTGTAATGTAAATCCGTTTGTACACACTGCAGTACTGTTTAAGAAATTGAAAATTTAGAAAATTGATCAAATTGTGTAATTAGATTTTTTTTTTTTTTTTTGGTGTGCGCCTCCATAGGTAGCCCCACTCATTTAGGGCTCTGATTATATTGTCTCTTTTACCAGGTTTTTGCTGCATTTTTGCAGTATGGTTGTTTATATTGTATTCTGTTTGTGTCAAGGATCTTGCTAGACCATTTCCAGTCAATTTGTTGGTAAGTTAGCTGTATATTTAAGCAGATGAATTTTGTATCTTGATACTGTTGCCTACTCTGTATTGCCATTTTCAGTGTCCAGCCCAGTGTTGTACACTTGCTTCATGCATCTTGTATGTGTACTTGCTTTGTACTTTCAATAGCATCTTTTGTTGTCACACCGTTCACATGTGTATGTCAATAGCATCACCTCCACAGCAATGGAGGGGATTAAGATCTGGCGTCTCTGGAATCTATTCTTTTGTATACCTCTGATTGTATCTCTCTTGAACGTGAACCATGTATTCATGCTGCCTACTGATGCTTGTAACTGTAATCACAGTCTACTTTCTCCTGTTCACAGGCTTGTCAGACACTGTGGTAAACCTGTTGCATACTATAGCAACACATGTGCATGTTTTCAGTTAGCCATCCTACTGTCCGGTGACATTCAAACAAACCCAGGTCCATGTACTGAAGTCGATGTAATGCAACATGCTAATGACTATTGCAGTAGTTTTCAACCGAATTGTATTACATATGATGTACATGCCCTCCATCAGTTTAATGGGAAGCCCAGTCATCTACTTCCTTTGACTGTTTGGAGAAGGGTATGTGATCTTGGAATTGCGCAGCAGCGGCGTACTCACAGGGGACGCCGCAGGCGGAGGATTCCAAGGTCACAGTCCCTTTGTGATGCTTCCAGTGGGTCTCAATTTGGTCTATGGAACGCAAGATCCTTGACGAATAAAGTCGATGCAGTGTCAACTCTGATTATAGATAATGATATTGATGTGTTAGTCATCACTGAGTCATGGCTTTCAGGTGACCAGAGGGATGAGCCTACCCTTGCTGAATTGAAATTATCCCTTCCAAATTTCAATATTATCAATCATCCCAGAAAGACATCTAGAGGAGGTGGTATCTGTGTCCTGTATAGGTCTGCTGCGCGTTGTGTTGTCAATGACACACACAAATTTTTGTCTTTTGAACTGCTAGATCTCACGATTCATCTCACTTCTTCATCTACTGTTCGGGTTTATTGCATTTATCGCCCACCCCATTCCTCTCGTCACACCTTTACCAGCAACGACTTTCTTGATGAGTTTTTAACTCTCCTCGAGGGTGCTGCTGTTGATGCTCATCCAACCATTCTTCTTGGTGACTTTAATATACATGTAGATGATTCTGCTGATAGTTTCGCTCAGTCTTTTCTCAATGCCGTTGAAGCCTTTGGGTTTCATCAACATGTTAAGGGTGCCACTCACCAAGCAGGCCACACACTTGATTTAGTCTTTAGTAGGAAATCTGAAGATATTATTTCCCATATCACTGTATTGCCATCTTGCCATCTGATCACTCCGCCATTCTTTCCGCCATTAATCTTAAAAGCCCACCAAACCCTAGAAGGAAAGTTAGCTTTAGGAAGCTTCGCAATATTGACACCAACTCTTTCCGCCATGATATTAAACAGGCTTTGTTGACTTCCCAGTGTACATCTTGTCCTACAGAAGCAATTTCAATGTATAATGACATGCTGAGTACTCTGTTGGACAAGCATGCCCCTGTTAAAACCGTGACTGTGACAATTAGACCCAATGCCCCTTGGTTCTCTGATGAGATTAGGGAGGCCAGGAGGCGTCGGCGTCGTGCTGAACGTCGCATGTTGAAGTCCGGCACGCAGTCTGACATGGACCTGTATCGTCAAGAATGTGAGCTGTACTACAGTCTGATTACCGATGCAAAGTCCCAGTACCTGAGAAAAGAGATCGCGAATGCTGACTCTAAACGACTATTCAACTTCGTGAAGAAACTGTCCACCCCTTCTGACTCTTCTATTTATCCTGAACACTCATCTGATTCAGAACTGGCGCACAGGTTCAGTATGTTCTTCATGAAGAAAATCGATGATATTGTGTCTTCCTTTGTATCTGACGTGAACCATTTGGAGTTATCCGTCCAGGCTCCTGAGAACTCTTTGAACTGCAACCTGAGCGAGTTTAATCCGGTCACTGATGAACAGCTTCGACGTCTCATCATGCTATCTCCACCAAAATCTTGCACTCTGGACCCTCTTCCAACTTGGCTGCTCAAAGAGTGCCTTGATGAGCTGCTTCCGGTTCTTAAAAACATCATTAACACATCATTGTCATCGGGTATAGTTCCAATACCTTTCAAGACATCTCTTGTTTCCCCTCTGTTGAAGAAACCGAACCTAGATCCCGATGTCCTGAGCAATTACCGACCAATTGCCAATCTGCCATTTGTGAGTAAGCTTCTTGAAAGGATTGTGTCTACACAGTTAATGTCTTATGTTGACAGTAATCATCTGCTTCCTACAAACCAGTCAGCATATCGCAACCTCCACTCAACAGAAACTGCCTTGTTGAAAGTGCTCAACGATCTCCTTCTTGCTGTCGACAAGGGCAATGAGGCTGCTCTTCTTCTTCTTGACTATTCGGCTGCGTTTGACACGCTCGACCACACGTTGCTACTACAACGACTTAGTAATGACTACTCCATCACAGGCACTGCCATCCAATGGATCGAGTCATATCTTCAAGATCGCACACAGAGGGTGATAATCAATGGGACCTGTTCACGTCCTAGTCCTATCAGCTGCGGAGTTCCGCAAGGATCCGTTGCCGACCCCCTTCTTTTTCTCCTCTATACAGGTCCACTCACCAGAATCATCAATTGTCATCATGGAGTCAACTACGCTATGTATGCTGACGACACTCAAATTTACATAACTATGTCACCTGGCGATAGGATTGCTGCTGTTAATTCACTGAGAGAATGTCTCAACGACATCAAAGCCTGGTCCACTGCCAACAGACTCCGTCTGAACGAAGACAAGTCTGAACTCATCCATTTCTCATCACAGTTTAGGAGCACAGTTCCTCTACCAGATCTAACTACTCGGGATGGGATTATTAAGGTCTCTGACTGTGTTAGAGACCTTGGCTTTACTTTGGACAAACACTTAACTCTTAAACACCATATCACAAACATTTGTAAGTCTGCATCATGGGGTATTTTCAAAATAGGGAAGATCAGGCGTCTGCTTGATCAATCATCAGCTGAGCGGCTCGTCCATGCCTTCGTCTCCTCCTATCTGGACTACTGCAACTCCCTCCTTGCCGGCCTCCCTCTTTCTCACATATCCCCTCTCCAACGTATCCAAAATTCAGCCGCTAGATTAGTCTCCCTTAGTAGGAGACATGACCATATATCTCCTGTTCTCCGCTCACTACAGTGGCTTCCAGTCCATTCCCGTATTACTTTCAAAATCCTACTTCTGACGTACAAAATCACACGTAATCTTGCACCCATATATCTTCAAAACCTAGTCTCTCTCCGCTCCTCCTCTTCTGCCAGACCCCTCCGTTCATCTTCCTCTCTCCAATTACTTCATGGCCCACGTACAAAAACCCGTTATGGTGACCGAGCCTTCTCTTCCATTGCTCCCACTCTTTGGAATAAACTCCCTCTGTATATTCAGAATGCCTCATCTGTCGAATCATTTAAAATTCTTCTTAAAACTCACCTGTTTAATCAGTTGTAATTTTTTTTTTCCTCCTGGAGGCGCACACAGTTATCAATTATTGTACCATTGTATGACATGTATTTTTCTTTTCTTTTCTTTTCTTTCTTCTTCTTTTGTTACTGTTAATGCTGATTTTGTTAATGTTATTGTGTTTTCTAATCTATTTGTATGAGTAGCAAAGTGCGCTTAGAAACGTCAGTATGAAGCGCCATATAAATGCAATTATTATTAATTATTATTATTATTACAAGTGGCTACATTTATGTTTTCATACTTTAAAGGTGTCTTACCTGTCACGTTCCTTAATTATTTTACCCCAAATAGTGCAATCCATGCCTACAACACTAGACGTGCCAACGAGATGTTTACCTTTTTACAGATATAAGTTCTCAAAGACTACAATTAGATACACTGGAGCAAAATGCTGGAATGAGTTACCAACTTTTATTAAAGAGAGTCCAACACTGTCATCTTTTAAACGTAAATACAAAATGTTTTTAATCCAAAGTGCAATTGAGTAATTATTGTAATAATTTTGCCACTTTTTCCCCTTTTTTATTGTTGTGATGTTTCTTTGTTGTTTTTGTTCGTTAATGTACATTTGATGGAAATTGCGTCCTATTTATTGTTTGTAAAGGAATCGGCCTCGATAGGCTTCATACGGCCTTTACTGATCCCTCACGTGCTATGTTTGTATATACTTTTCTCTTCTGTTTTGCTGTGAACGTGATGTTTTCTTCTTAGCATTTGAAATAAATTTGAATTTGAATTTGAATTATTACTTACTAGAATTGAGATTAAAGCTTCGAACAGGTGAGTTCTCATTTAAACTTTCTATTCTATTGCGTAATACTCGTTAGATATTACGTCAGGAGACTTTAAAGCCTGTGACGATACATTTTTCTCCTAAGCATAACATATATGTTATGTGAATAACTGAAGCACCTACCAAGAGGTCATTAGTTTTCTGATATACGAGTGACAGCCTGGAAAAGCTCATTTTGGCGTCTTTTGGTTTATTGTAGAAGCGTCAAAACGTTCTTTCGTTTGACCATCCAGTGCAGTCACTGGTACACCACCCCTCTGGTTGCGGCTGAAGTTGATGCTGCTCGAGTGCTATGCGCTTTGTAGTTATCAGTATTGATACCTGCTGATATAAGCACTTCCTTCAGCCAACGAGCTATAGTTTGTGATGATACACTTTTGTGAGGTTTCTTGTAGGTGATGAATAGCTGTCGTTCATCCCTCTGAGAATACTTGTTCTCTCGATATACTCTCTGAGGTACCTTACTACGCACGCCGTCTGTCTGGAGGATAAGATTCCAGGGTAACCGAAAACCCAACATTCCTTGGTCGGTTCTACTTGATCAGTTTTTCAAAGCGAAATGTAATTGAACTGTTTCTCATTTGTAAATGATCAAGATCCATGAATTTCAGAGACTGAATCCTTTGCGCTGAAGTCAAATCAATGATCCTGTACAGTTTCAATGTTAATTTCTTCAGAGACAGCGACTTTGCTGGTGACATAATACGTAACAATCTAAAAACAGGACCTGCATCCCAGGTTTCCATGTATCTGGGCAAGGGAGTCCGTAGGTGAAAAAAACTCCTTTCAGGAACCGACAGACTAAGGGTGTGCACCAACTGTACACGAACAGTGGCGTATCTAGGGAAAACGGCGCCCGGGGCAAGCGAGAAAATTGCGCCCCTAATTTCTGAAAAAGTGTTCAACCCCATCCCCATCCCGGTATAGGAACTATAAACAAACTCCACATGATATGCTTTTTCAAGCACTTAAAAGGGGTCTATTTGAGGGTGACTTAAATGTAATGAATTTTGATAAATTTTGGCGAGCGAGCGCAGCGAGCGAGCCGAAAATTTTTGTATTTCAGCCTACAAAACATGGAATTCTTATCATTTTTTGCTTACTAAATCTTACAATTCTAATCAAGATATAGTGACGGCCTTATAGATAACGATTTATACCAATAATCTGAGGATTTTAAAAAATACTCTAAATTAGTACGCGCGAGTGAGCCGAAATTTGTATATTTCCGCGTTATCAACACGTTTTGTTCTTATCTCTCTTTTTTTTTTTGGATAAATTTTGGCAAGCGAGCGCAGCGAACGAGCCGAAAATTTTCGTATTTCAGCTTAAAAAACATGGAACTCTTGTCATTTTTTGCTTAATAAATATTTCAATTCTAATCAAGATATAATGACGGCCTTATAGATAACGATTTATACCAACAAGCTGAGGATTTTTAAAAATACTCTAAATCAGTACGCGCGAGTGAGCCGAAATTTGTATATTTCCGCGTTATCATCACGTTTTGCTCTTATCTCTTCTTCGTTTTTTTTTTTGGATAAATTTTGGCAAGCGAGCGCAGCTAGCGAGCCGAAAATTTTCGTATTTCAGCTTAAAAAACATGGAACTCTTGTCATTTTTTGCTTATTACATCTTACAATTCTAAAAAAACATAGTGACGGCCTTATAGATAACGATTTATACCAACAAACTGAGGACTTGAAAAAAAATACTCTAAATTAGTACGAGCAAGTGAGCCAAAATTTGCGCGTCATCATTACGTTTTGTTCTTATCTTGTTTGATTTGGGGTTTTTTTGCGCCCCCCGTATGTTCGAAACTGTTGGCGCCTTCTTTTAAACCAATTGGCGATCGCTTCAGAACGAAAGAAATTGCAGCCGCTGCTCCGTGAAACATTTTGCCTGCTAAATATAAAATGACAGGTGTGAACACAATAGACATTGTCATTTTGTCCGCGTCATCATCACGTTTTGTTCTTACCTTCTTTTTTATATAAAATTTGGCGAGCGAGCGCAGCGAGCGAGCCGAAAATTTATGTATATCAGTTTAAAGAACATGGAATTCTTGTGTGAACACAAAGAAAATTGTCATTTTGTCCGCGTCACCATCATGTTTTGTTTTTATCTTCTTTGATTTGGTTTTCTGCCCCCCCCCCCCTTCCGGGCGAGTTTCTCTTCTTCTCCTTCTTCTTTTCTTTTTTTTTATTTTTTCCTTCTTCGTTTTTTTTCTTCTTCTTCTTCGTTTTTTTTTTTTTCGTTTTTGCGCCCCCAAGGAGTGGCGCCCGGGGCACGTGCCCCCCTTGCCCCCCCCTAGATACGCCACTGTACACGAAGCATCAGTTAGTGTCAAGAAAGATGATAAAGAACTGCGAGCTTGGTTCATGGTGCTGTAAGCTGCATGTTCCACATGATAGAGTTTACTGAGAAATTTGAGGACATCCGTAACATCCGCATAGTAGCAGTTGTTGATATTGTTGTCACGAGAAAACTAGTACCATTTTTTAATGTAGATACTGTATTGCGCCTTGGTGGAATCCCTCCAAGAAGCAGCCATGATATTAATGATGTCCCTCGTAATTCCTCGGTGCTCTAGTGGTGTGCACATAATCTGCAACAAAGGAGATCAAGACTTGCATGTAAGGGATGTGGTGTGTTCGAATTCGAGAGTGTTAGGAGTGTCTTGCTCCTCTGAAGCAACATAGGTTTCCCAATGGTCATTTCTCGCAAGAGGGGAAACCATGCTTGACTAAGCCAATTGGGTACGATGATTATTCCATCTGCATTATCCTCCCTTATTTTTTGCAGGCATTTTGTAATCAGACAAAATGGGGGAAATGCATAGAATTTCAATCCATTCCAATTGAGAGTGAATGTATCGACTGACACTGCTTCTGGGTCAGGTAACCATGAAACAGCTTTAACGATGTATACCGACACTCATAGCGCTCGCGTTTCGCCATTCTCGAGTTGACGAAGGCGGACCGCGGTTCGGTTCAACCATTTTTTTTTTTTTTGAGAGGGGAGGGGTTGTGATCTGTCATTTGCTACTCTGCTAGAGTTGTGTACAATCTCCGAAGTTCACGGGATCAAACACTATTGAAATATCCATCAGACAAATCAGAAGTATACCATCGGTGACAGGGTCTTCTTGTATGATGTACTAAAGTTATGGAATAATCTCACTTTTGTAAAGTAGGCAGCTACAGTCAATGAGTTAAAGACCAAGTTAAAAACTCATCTTTTTGATGATATGTTAGAATTATGCATGTCATGATTATTTTGTAATGCGCAGTAAAGTATATTATTGCAGCAACTGCGCAAAATAGATGTCCTTTATTATAATTTTTATTATAACCGTTGTTGAAGGTTACACCTTATATATTTATAGCCATGACTTAGCTCTAGAAGAAGGCCTATAGATATACATGTAATTGGACCGCCAGTGTATCAACATGCAGTAGGACGAAGAATGTCAATCCACTCATTACCAGGCCATACTTGAACAAGGCAATACCAATCTGGATGCTGCTGTAGAAACAAGGAGTTTTGTGGTGAGTGTTTCATTGAGTAGGACAACTTATAATGCTTGAAAATACACCACAAAACAATGAAGTAGTAGATCTAAAACGATATTCTGATGCTTAATGTCTTTCTATTTCAATGAGATTACTATTTGCAATATTTTCATTGTCAGTTGTGTTTTGATATCTTAAATTTCCTAGAATATTCTTTACCCATCCATGTCCTGAATATATCTTAACCCTATTAAGCCCAAGCTATTTTGACCCCTCGCAGGCCCAAGGGGAGGGGGGCACATTGTGCCCCCTATATAACTTTTTTTATTATTTGATGTATCGTCGTTATATTTGGCACGTGGGTAGAATAACTCATATTCTACATGACCGTACATTTGAATTTTCACAAGGTCACCCATGGAGGGCGCTATTTACCAAAATATAAAGAATTACAAAGGAAATATGCTAAAAACACGATTTTTCTGTATAATTTCTTTATCCCAATTTTATATGTCTTATTATAGACCAATCTTTTTCATATTTGCCACAAATGATAAGCAAGTGGAATTTTATGAATTGTTATGATTGAAATTTCTCAAGGTTACCACATGGGGGCGCTATTCATATCAACATAGTGATACATTATGAGACCTGAGATGAAATGTTTGGGATGGGTACATGTATAGTTATGACATTTCATATTTGCATAATACTGGAATTTTGAGATTGCAAATTGATGATATGATTAAATTAATGATATTAGAGGCATAACTTGGGTGAAGGAATCCAAATAACTCAAAATATAAGGGCAATCTTTAAAGAATATTATTGTTTTCAATTATCTCTATTATATCTGTTGTTTTATGCCTTTGTCACATAAAAACAAAGGAAATAATAAGAAAAACTTTCCAGGACCATAATTACTATGAAATTTGCTCCTTCAACAAATTTCAGCCAAGAAACACCCATTTCATACACTGTAATGCTGTTAAATAAAATGGGAACAGGAAAAAGATGCAAAGTCTGACTGACATGGTTGTCAGTTTATGGTTGCCATGGCAACCAGCAACATCAAATATAGCTAAATTATATATTAAAATGTTTGCAATAAGATTTTAGGAAAAGTCACCAAATTTGGTTGAAATCAGATTGAGGGCGAAGGAGTGGCAAACGAAAATCTGGTAGGGGGGGGCACAATGTGCCCCCGTTTGGCTTTATAGCGTTAATTCATTTCCACATTTTCATACATATTTTGTATGTCCATGTAATTGTATCCCCCGAACAGACTTGGGAGGATACTATGGATTTGGCCTCGTTGCGCCGCCGCATCCGCGTCCACCGCAGAGATTTTCTTCTGAGCGCTCTACTGACTGCAGTTCTTCTTAGATCATCTTCAAATCTGGTATGAAGGTGTATTATGGTAAAATGAAGACGCCTATTGTTTTCGGTGCTGGCGCCCTCGCTTGTTCCGTCTTTATACGTGAAAAGGTAAATTTAACAGGGTCTACTTGTGTGTGCGACGATGGCCTAGTTTCTAGATCGATTTTTTTTTTCAAATTTGGTATGTAAATGTATCATAGTCAAATCTATACACCCACACCTATTGATAATGCTGCCCTCACTGTTCCACCTTTTACAGGGTCAAAGGTCGCCCTGATATTGTCAAAATTTGCAAAAGTGATTATTTATGCAATAACTTGATTGTTACTCAACGGATTTTATTCAGACTTGCTAAGGAGGTGTGTAGGGCTCACACCCGTAAATACAGTGGAATGTCCCAGACCCCTTACAAATTCGTACCAAAGATACCAAAATAAATGAAGAAAAAATTAATTAAAAATCAATGATGTAGTTTGGCAAAAAACTGAATAGCTGTGGATATTGAGTATGAATTCCTCTACAAATTGCATTTTGGTTGGAAGATGAAAGCTTTTCTGGTGGAATTTGAGGGAACTATATTTCATTGGGTACGTGTACGGAAAATGGGTGACTTTTTGAGTGACAAGAACTCGTATAGTCTGGCTTTGCGGACCCCTGGACAGAATTTGAACTGAATTATCCACCCTGAGAATTTGATGGATGAAAGGGTATATCTAACTTATCCAGGTTAGTGAAGCTGAAACACCTCATTTCTCCCAGCTATTTTACAGATTTTTTTGAAATTTGATTTTTAACACACATCCCTATGGGGAAATATTTATGGGTGTGAGCCCTGTAGAGGATGCATGCAATGCACACAAGTCTATGGGAAGTATTCATCCCATACAAACTCTGCTGGTTTATGTTGATCTATTGTGTCAGATCTCTTCCTCCCTCCCCCCTTCCCCTTCCTACCCCCCCCCCCCCCAACTCTGTATGGCCACAATTTGTTTTCTTATTATGTTGTTGTGGTATAGATAGATCTTTGTACATAGCAGTCATCAGTATCACACAACTTTGAATGACTGTGTTATTTTAATGTATTTCTTTGTTTGGCTACCACTGAAACAGGTCAAAATTCATAAAGTTAGTCTGCTTGACAAAACAAAGTCTTTTCAAGTATTTTGTAGGCAATAATGTGATGAAGACACCCCCCATAATCAAAGATTACTGCCTGCATCTAGGTATTCATCTTATGAAGAACTGATCAACACTACATTTTTATTTTTTTTTTAAACCTCAAAGGGCATGAGTTTCAAAAATGTCCCTTTTAGAAGCTTTATAACCCTTGAATGTGTAATTTCCCATATGATGTAGGTGCAAATCTCATCAAAAACACATTTATGATGTCTAAAAGTCAAATGAGAAATATGACCTCCACTATAGAGGATGCATGCAATGCACACAAGTCTATGGGAAGTATTCATCCCATACAAACTCTGTTGGTTTATGTTGCTCTATTGTGTCAGATCTCTTCCTCCCTCCCCCCTTCCCCTTCCTACCCCCCCCCCCCACCTCTCTCCTCTACCCCCCCCCCCCCCCAACTCTGTATGGCCACAATTTGTTTTCTTATTATGTTGTTGTCGTATAGATAGATCTTTGTACATAGCAGTCATCAGTATCACACAACTTTGAATGACTGTGTTATTTTAATGTATTTCTTTGTTTGGCTACCACTGAAACAGGTCAAAATTCATAAAGTTAGTCTGCTTGACAAAACAAAGTCTTTTCAAGTATTTTGTAGGCAATGATGTGATGATGACACCCCCATAGTCAAAGATTACTGCCTGCATCTAGGTATTCATCTTATGAAGAACTGATCAACACTACATTTTTATTTTTTTTTAAAAACCTCAAAGGGCATGAGTTTCAAAAATGTCCCTTTTAGAAGCTTTATAACCCTTGAATGTGTAATTTCCCATATGATGTAGGTGCAAATCTCATCAAAAACACATTTATGATGTCTAAAAGTCAAATGAGAAATATGACCTCCACTGTACGGGCGGTCATTCTACGTGGAGGACTCAACAGTTTGTGGTGACGGCGCCCTCAGCGTTCGGACTTGGATGACATGTCACGTTTCTTGTGTGCGCTGTATCAGCCACATTTCTTATCAGATTTTCTTCAAATGTGGCAGAAAGGTGCATAATAGTGAAATGAAGATGCCTATTGTTTTTGGTGGTGGCGCCCTAAGCGGTAGATATTTCAGGGTCTGCTTGTGTGTCCGATCCTGGCTGTGTTTCTTGACTGATTTTGTTTTTCTTCAAATTTGATATGTAAACATATTATAGTCAAATTTAGACACACTTTCACATTGATACAGCTGCTCCCACTGTTCCCCCTTTTACAGGGTCAAAGGTCACCCTGATCAGGACAAAATTTGCAAAAATGCTTGTTTATGCAATAATTTTATTGTTACTGGATTTTACTCAGACTTGATAAGGAGGTATATGGCTGGTCATTCACATGAAGGACACAACAGTTTGTGATGACGGCGCCCTCAGTGTTCCGGCTTGGAGGCCATGTCACATTTCTTGTACATGCTCTCTAAGCCACATTTCTTGTCGGATTTTATTCAAACTTGCTATGTAGGTTTGTGGGGGGGGTATTATAGGTGACAAAAGTTTCTATTGACAGCGCCCTCATTGCTCCGACTTTTCAGGATGCCATGTCATATTTCTTGTATGTGCCATTCTACATGTAACCTCCTTCCTCATGGGATTTTATTCAGACTTGCTAAGGATCGGCGAACGGATGGTCATTCTACATGTACATGTGGGACACAACAGTTTGTGGTGGTGGTGCCCTCAGTTCCCCAAGTTTGATGCCAGTCACATTTCTTGTCGGATTTTATTCGAACTTGCTATTGAGGTTTATGGGGAGTTATTCTAAGTAACATAAGTTTTCATTGCCATTGCTCTCATTGTTCAAACTTTTATAGGATGACATGTCATATTCCTTGTATGTGCTATATACCAGCCTCATTTCTGGTTGGATTTTAGATTGTATCCTGCGACAGTTGCCATATTATACAACATTCTGGCCTAAAAAGTAATCCAGATGGGGTATGGGAGACGGGTTCGGGGGAAACATGTGCTCAAACGGGTCTTCTGTGCGAGTGCTCTAGTTAATACTTATTTATAAACACTTTGTTATGAAGAAAATTAGTTGAACATCCTAGGATCTTAAATACTTAAGTGATAAATTGAGCAAATAAAATGGGATTCCATCGGGATTCGAACCCGAGACCTCAGGATTGCTGGCCCGGTGCTCTACCGACTGAGCTATAGTAAGACCTATTACAGTGTTCGTCCCAGAAACCCTCTTTAGTAGATAAAACTGTACTCTTCATAGGAAACCCTCTAAAAGATAAATAAATAAGAGATGGCAAGAACTGTGTATGGTTCAATTTTAGATCTTTGATAATGCCATCGTGCTATTTTTAATAGGATTTCCCAATTTCTAGCTAGAAGACGGACAGGATGTATACTTTTTCCTCCTTTTATTTCTCGCTTCACAAGTTAAGTACGCCTTATTGTACATATCCTACTTGCCTGCTAAGACGTTCAATTAGTTCAATTATCTTATCTTTGCAATTATAATGTGTGACGTTTTATGGATAAAAACGTTTTATATCGTAGCGATTCACCTCGATTTGTAGCTTGTGTTTGTAAAATTATTCTCCTCAAAACGGTACATTTTTCATGAAACAGAATAACTGTTTTCATGGATGCATCTTCTTTTTCTGAATCCTGCTATATTAATAGACGATTATTATTTTCTGTGAATTTATACTAAACTAACACCTTCGCAGATGACTTTACGCCCCCTCTAGATCATGTAAAGCAGGTGTGTACTGCAGCATTGACCATTTTGTGAAATGTTTTCTTGTAAACTTCATTTCACAACTGGGTATTTTTTTATGTCCAAATCATTTTTTTTTTCTAAGTAAGTGTATCGAGTTTTGTGGATAGGAAAAAGGGTATGTTAGCATTTTTGGAATTAGACTACTCGCACAGGAGACCCGTTTGAGCTCATTGTATCCCCCGAACCCGTCTCCCATACCCCATCTGGATTACTTTTTAGACCAGAATGTTGTATAATATGGAAACTGTCGCAGTCCGACAAGAAATGTGGCTTATAGAGCATATACAAGAAATGACATGGCCTCCAAGTCGGAACACTGAGGTCGCCGTCACCACAAACTGTTGTGTCCTCCATGAAGAATGACCACCCATACACCTCCTTATCAAGTCTGAGTAAAATCCAGTGAGTAACAATCAAGTTATTGCATAAATAAGCATTTTTGCAAATTATGTCCTGATCAGGGTGACCTTTGACCCTGTAAAAGGTAGAACAATGGGGGCAGCAGTATCAATATGTAAAGGTGTCTAGATTTGACTTTATTATGTTTATATACCAATTTTGAAAAAGAAATCAGTCAAGAAACACAGCCAGGATCGTACACACAAGTAGACCCTGAAATATTTACCGCTTCGTGTATGAAAACGGAACAAGCGAGGGCGCCACCACCAAAAACAATAGACATTTTTAATCAACTGTAAGGCACCTTTTTGCCAAATTTGAAGAAAATCTGATAAGAAATGTGGCTGATACAGCGCACACAAGAAATGTGACATGACACCCAAGTCGCAACACTGAGGGCGCCGTCACCACAAACTGTTGTGTCCTTCACGTAGAATGACCATCCATACACCTCCTTAGCAAGTCTGAATAAAATCCGTTGAGTAACAATCAAGTTATTGCATAAATAACCACTTTTGCAAATTTTGACATGATCAGGGCGACCTTTGACCCTGTAAAAGGTGCAACAGTGAGCGCAGCATTATCTATAGGCGTATAGATTTGACTAAGATACATTTGCATACCAAATTTGAAGAAAAAAAAATCGGGCAAGGAATAAAGCCAGCGTCGCACACACAAGCAGCCGTGTTAAAGTTACCTTTTCATGTGTAAAGACGGAACAAGCGAGGGCGCCATCAAAAACAGTGGGCGTCTTCGTTTTTCCATAATACACCTTCATGCCAAATTTGAAGATGATCTAAGAAGAACAGCAGCCAGTAGAGCGTTCACAAGAAATCTCTGCGGCGGACGCGGCGGACGCGGCGGACGCGGACGTGGACGCGGACGCGCAATGAGGCCAAATCCATAATATCCTCCGAATTCTGTTCGGGGGATACAATTAATGTGGATAGATCTCATCACACTTTTACTGAATTTTGTTTATTTTTTCACAAACACTCACACACGCAAAACCAATTAAAGATCTTGAACATTTCAGGGGGTGAGGGAGGGCAACTCTCAAGGGTAAAACCTTTGCAACTCTCCTCTTCAATCTCATATCTTCCTTATGCAATTATCTGGACACCCTATACAATTGATTGGTCTATAGGTGGCGCTGTTCATCTTGTCTGTCTTGTGGGCCTTCTTTGCCTAGTGTCGGGCTCGTGAGTCTTTAAAGCGTAGTGTCAGTCTCGTGGGCTTTGTGAGCGTAGTGCGGAACGCGTGGGTTGTATTACCAGTGTGCTGCATGACTTGTGAGTTGTATGACTCGTGGGTGTCGGTCTCGTGACGTGCACCCATTATGGAAATCCTTGCCGGAACAAATCAAATCACGCGAAACATTTTTTCCCTTTCAAAGCCACCATGAAAAAGCATATTAAACTGTAAGGATTAGTCAACATTTGATTATCTCATTCTTCAAATGGTTCATGCAATCGGTATTTCGGGTAACATTCAATGAATCTATCCAACATCAAACCATTTAGCAAACTTCACGCCTATAGACACGGAAAAAAGGCATGTCCTATGAAACACGCGCTTGCTAAGCGAACGCAGCAATTCAATTCCTTATTCTACATGCTAGAAAGAAGTTTACCTATACAGCACCAGCACTCATTGCACTCACTCCACCCTTTTTAACATTGTCACTGCAATGCAACTCCAGAATATCGGATACCCTGGCTTCCCTTTTGATTTGTACTTACAAATTTATATATATATTTATCTATTGAATCTTTTCTTGAGGTTGTCGTCTCTTCAAGTCATTTGCCTAACGACAGCTTCTTGCATTCCAGTCCCGCCAAAATCGTTCTACCATAAATCAGTTAAATGGAAGATTAAACGAGAACTTACCGTTTGAAGTTTAATATTAATTTTATGAGTAATTGGAGGGTGAGATTACGTCATATATGAGAGATCCCGCTAGTGCGCGCGCCACTCAATATTAGAAGCAAGAATGTGACCACTGATGTAGGAAGATAACGAGAGATTAAGTTACCGTTTGAAATTTGGGGGAGGGTGAGGTGGGACGTAATCTCACCCTCCAATTACTCATAAAATTAATATTAAACTTCAAACGGTAAGTTCTCGTTTAATCTTCCATTTTATATCGTAATTTCGTGAGAGATTACGTCATATATGAGATTTCAAAGCCAGTGGTTACATTCTCGAGGCAACCCCCCCGAAAAGGGGTAGGAAGCATACCTTACAAGAGGTTCCATTGCAAATCTCATTCAGGTTGAATGCTGCAGAGATATTGTGTCTCCAAGAGTTCACAAGTTCAGGCAGTTCAAGACATGTCTGCCCAAATCTTAGGGCTTCACAGTCTATTTTTTGATAATTGTTTCTACAAAGGTTTTCTCAGCAGGACAGGGCTTGTTGTAGTACTTGCGAAAGGTTCTTTCGTTGGCCCAACCGGCTTGCGCAAGTATTTTAGATACTGGGAAATTTCCCTTATTGGCTGCGGAGGTAGACGCTGCCCGAGTAGAGTGCGCCTTGTAGATCTCTGTATCAATACCCGCAGCCTCCAAAACCTCCTTAATCCAGCGAGCGATTGTTTGAGATGATACCCTGTGATACGGTTTCTTGTAGCTAACAAAAAGGTACCGTTCACTAGCTCTGATTCTGCGGGTCCTGCTGATGTATTCCTGCAAGTACCTGACTACACAAAGTCTCCTGTCTGGCGGGTATGCCTGGAGCTTGACACTGTGTGAGTAATTTCCAGGCTTGCTCTGTTTTAGGAGATCATGAAGGTGAAAGGTGACTGCATTATCTCTTAACACCATACCATCCAAGCTTAGATAGTGTAATGATTGAATCCTTTGTGCTGAGATTAATGCAATAATCACACACAATTTAAGCGTCAATTTTTTCAGGTCCAAAATGTGCGCTGGGGACCAAGAACGAAGAAAATTGAAAACAAGGTTAACGTCCCACATTTCCATGTATCTAGGCTTGGGTGGGCGTAGCTGAAAGACTCCCTTCATAAACCTCTGGATAAAGGGATGGTTTCCAACTGTAAACATAGTATCTCGAAGAATCACAAATGAAGATAGAGCACTCCGTGCTAAGTTTATGACACTGTAACCTGCCCCTTTATCGAAGAAAATGTCACTCAGGAATTCCAGGATAGCTTGAACATCCGAGTACAAGTAGTTGCTGCATTTTTTGTCACAAAATGCTTTCCATTTGTTTATGTACACTGCATACTGTTTTTTAGTCCCTTTTCTCCAAGAGGAGGCCATTACAGCAGTTATCCGTGCATTCAATCCCGCATCTCTGAAGGGCTTGCACAGAACCTGCAAGCAAGAAGATCAATCTGAGTGTTTAGTGGGTGAGGAGTGTTAGAAACTGGCAATGTTAGTAAGGATTCACTCCTATGAATAACAAGTGGTTCCTCATTCATCATCCTGTTTAGGAGAGGAAACCATGGCTGGCTTGGCCATTTTGGGACTACTAGTATCCCAGTTGCATTATCAGATTTGATTTTTTGAATGCACTTAGCAACTAAGCAGAAAGGAGGAAATGCGTAAAAGTACCACTTTCCCCAATCGAGAGTAAAGGCATCAACAGCCTTGGCATGTGGGTCGAGCAACCATGTGACATAGTTCTCTACCTGCTTGTTAAGTCTGGAGGCAAATAGGTCTATTTCTGGTGTCCCAAAACGTGAAGTTATTTCTTGGAAAACTGTGCGGTCAAGCATCCATTCTGTGCGGTCATTGAAAATTCTAGACATGCGGTCTGCCTCCACATTCAGCTTTCCTGGCAAGTGTGCTGCAGTGACCCAAATTTTACGAGTTTCGCACCACTGCCAAATCTCTCGGGCTGCCCGATCACAGTCAAGGGATTTAATGCCTCCCATGTTGTTAATGTACGCAACAGCAGTACTGTTATCTAGCCGTAACAAAACATGAATGTTTTGTGAATTAGAACAGAAGGACTTGAGTCCCATGCCAGCAGCCAGGGTCTCCAGATAATTAATCTTATTCTCCCTGGCTTTTTGCAGCTCGTCTTCATTCCATCTACCCCCTGTATGGGTGGTATGATCAGATGCCCCCCAGCCTTTGCCACTGGCATCCGTGCACAATTCGAGCATAGGTTTAGGGTGTCGTAAGGGTGAGAAAGTAGACTGCACATTGTCTGTCCACCATTGCAGCTCTTGTTTTGCTTCCAAAGATAGGCTCATTTTTCTGTCAAAATGCCCCTTATTCATTTTGAGTGCTTTGATTTTGTCCCTTTCTAAAGCCCTGTAATAGAGCTGTCCATACTGGACTGCGGGAAACGATGCTACCATTTTCCCGATAATTCTAGCCACCTGCCTGATACTGGGGTTTGCCATTTGCATAAGTTCATTGCACAAGGACTGTATTTCCTCTGATTTGTTATCAGGCAGTCGAATTGTCATGGCCTGAGTATTGAGAATGAAACCAAGAAATTGTATTTCTTGAGTGGGGCATAGTACTGATTTTTCTGGGTGTACTAAGAACCCAAGTTGTGCAAGGATGCTAGTGGTTTCAAAAACCGTTTGCAATGTTTGATTCTCACTTTCTCCAATAATGAGTACATCGTCAAGGTATCCAATTACTACATGCCCTTGCTCTCTCAGTAATGTAAATACAGGTTTCAGTAGTTTAGTGAATAACCTTGGCGCCGTGCTCAGGCCATTAGGCAGTACTTTGAATTGCCAAAGTTGATTTTTCCAGGAGAACTTTAAGAACTTCCTGTGTGTTGGGTGCACAGGTACTGTATAGTACGCGTCCCGAAGGTCGACTGAAGCTAAGAAGCTATTTTCTGAAATGAGTTCAATAGCAGTATGGATATTTTCCATCTTAAAATGCTGGTACTGGAGATATTTGTTGAGATCAGACAGGTCTAGGATAACGCGTGTACCCCCGTCTTTTTTAGGCCGTGTAAAAATATTAGACACGAATTCTCCAGTTTCCATCTGGCACGGTTCGATTACTCCCTTGTCATGGAGTTTAGAAATTTCAAGATCAATATCAGCCTCTTCGGCTTTATCACACCGAAAAAGGTAAGGGGGTTTAGTTCTAGATGGTGCACCCATCTCTTTACTGAATTCAAGCCTGTAGCCACTTACAGCATTTAGCACATGTGGGTCTGAAGTGATTTTGCGCCACTTTGGGAGGAATTGCTTCAGTCGACCTCCTACCATAGGTTCTACATTATTATGACATAGCTTTGCATAATCACTAGAATCAGATGTCATGTTTACCTCGTCAGTTGAACTGGAGGTTATCGTGCTCTCTTCATCCCTGAGCCCTGCTTGCTGCCGCAGTGCGGTTGGTGCTGGCTGGGATGTGTGAAGGTGTGGGGAGCCGACGGCTTCCCCCTCCCCTTGGGGCGCTGGCCTAAAAAAGCATGGCTGGTAGCTCCAGTCCACGGTCCTTTTGCACCTGTAGGCCTAGTGACATCACTTGTACTTGCACGAGAAGAAGTCCAGCCCGCGTCGCGGTACTGTTGGGGCAAATTTGAGCTTCCTGATGTAATCTTGCTCCTGCCCTTGCCATATGCACTCCTGCCATAGTCATATGGGCTGAAACGCTGCTTTTTGTATTGTCTGCTATGCTCACTCCTGAGGACACCCTCAGTTGCTTTTTGTTCATCTCTTATGTCTTTCATTTGCCTTCCCAGGTCGTCACCAAAAAGGAATTTGGAGACCGGGGTAGAGGGCTTGCAGAGATGCTGGAATTGATAACCAATGTCTGGTTTCATGAATTCCTTACGCAAGGAATTTAGCTCGAAATTCGCACTGCACAGAAGTGCTAGTGCATCTTGTTGCTGTTCAGTGATATCCTGTGCCGACACTGTATGTATGTAGGCATTGATGCCTCTCGTGAGATTCTTTTGGAGTCTCTGAAATTTGAGGTCTCGTGTCTTTGAAAAGGCAGGTAGTCCATTCCAGATTCTTTGGTTGACTTTCGGCACATCCACCAGCTCACAGTTGCTGGGAATGGGGTATTTAGTGATCGTTTCATCTACCACTTTGGGCTCGAGCTGGTGGGTCAGAAGGTAGGCTGTAGACTTAGCAATTTCTGGGTCAATGGGGGGACCAACTTCCTCAGCCACAGCAAATTTGGCTGCAATGTTTGGCACTTTCTCCACTACAGAAGGGGGAACTTCGCCTTCTTCAATATCAAATTTATCATCACGACTATCCCCTTGACCTGGTTGGATAATCACAGAGTTTTCATCCATATCTCGGCCCAGAAATGGTGCCGCATATTCATCATCATAATGGCAGTCAGTATCTGCCGAGTCTGAAGGGGAGTATTCAGAACGAGTCCTGATACTCTTTCCATTGCCACCGCCTTCACGGGCTGGTGTCTGCTTTGCCGACTGTGCCTCCACAAATTGAACAACCACAGCTAATTGGCCTTCAAGCTTGCCGAGTCTATCTTCCAAAGTTGAAACTTTAGAGGCCAGTTTGGCAGGTGGTTTCACTGTTTTGTTTGCACCGGTACTACCGCTAGGGTTAGCACTGCTTGTTGTAGTAGTACTATTACTAGTACCTGCCTTGCCGGCTCTAGTAGGCGTTTTACCTTTGGTTGTCGCAGTTTTCTGCTTGCACTCTTGTGCGTGCTGGTCTCCGCGACCCCCGCCGGTGGCTGCCGGGGACGCGACTGCTGTCAGCAGCGGTGGTGCGGCTGCGCCGCCCACGTTTGGAACGTTGGTCGAAGACATAAATTCCGTTGCTGTTCAGCTGAAGAATGATCGTTAAAACCAGAAAAAACCTGGCAAAACCTCCCGTTGAGGTAACTTTCGCTATTACGTCGATCCAACTCGAACGAAAACTTGAATATTCAAGTGCAATTCCGGCGAATTTTCCGAGCACAGAAATTCGCGTGTTAGCAAGATGGCGGCGACTAACGAATTGAGTGGCGCGCGCACTAGCGGGATCTCTCATATATGACGTAATCTCTCACGAAATTACGATATAAAATAACCGTTTATTTCTCTATCCTGAATTGTTTAAGCCAACATACCTTTCCACTCTGTCATCAAAATGTTGTGTATGAAATTTTACTTGTTCGAATGTACTGAAGGTAAGCCTGACTGTTCTTGAAAAATGAAATAAAGAAACATGCTGCACTTCATTTGAAATACGTTCAATGCTGAAAACAGAATAAAATCCGAATCCAACTTGAACTTAACCGAACCGATATGTAAACTTATGATTGCATTGTCATTGGTTGTACGAGATCCTAAAAGCTACAGAAAATACACATATATTAATATACACTACGTACGCATCGTTGAGTCATTACGTACGCATGGTTCCCTCACAACACTAGCCTTTGGACAAGGCCTCGCGCGCTGCTTGACTCTCAGCAGTGTCGGAAAATAGACTAACGCAGTGTGCGTGACAGCAGTGATCGCTGGACCTAGCGGCGAGGCCTTTGCTAAACTTGCGGAGCTCATATATTCGCATGTGAATAAGGGTCTTACATGTTCAGCAGCTAGAGACGATCATGGCCAATCATAATAGTTTTAATGGATTCGTTTATTGAATGATGGGGGAATCTGTTCAAATGTGCTAAATAATTAATAGTATACAGTTCAATGTTCTATTAAACATGGCTTTATTGATAATAACAAAAGTGTATTGAATGACTAGAGTATTCATTAACTTGCTATATAAGTAGGTCTGTCGTACATTTAAAATTTTGCTCCGCTGTTGTTGTTGTTGTTTTTTTTTTCAATATCCTACGTATAGTGGTTCGCGCGATCTGTTACGTATTGCACATCCCGTGAACTTTGGACTGGGTACCAGGTACTTGGTGCACATAAATGTACGTAAACACTTGTATGAATGAAACGAAAGTTCTTCGCCTCGATTTGAATGGCAGGATTGAGCTAGCTGCTGGTGAATTACATTGTATGTCTAATTACTCAGAACCTCCACCAGTAGGTGAAACCTACTACGGTCAGTAGAGGTTGTGTTTTCGGTTCCGTATGTGTGTTTGTCTGTCTGCCTGTCTGTTTGCGTACTAGACAACTTGAGACAGATGAACACATTTTAAGTGACCAATGCTACCTTATACAACCCGATCACTTTCATATCACAATAACAATCTCATGCCACACAAATATGAACATAAGATTATATGCATGTACAGCATGCTGAGACACACCAACTTACATACACAAACACGCATTCACAAACACAAGAAAACACACACACACGCACGCACACACACACACAATCTATACAAATTTATGTAAATGCATCCCACATATATCATTACACACATTCCCACATTGCATAGTACATACAGATGGTACTATCTTGCAGATACTTAGCACCTAGGGCGAATAAAAGTTCATGTCAGGCAAGCACACAACTAAATCATTGCAGTCTACTTGTCCAATCAGGCAATTTAATCAGTGTAGCCTTTACTCTACTGAGGAAAAAAAGTATTCAAGTCATTGTGGTCCTACAATATAGTCTGGGGACTACTGTATTAATCTTCTTAAAATGAATGTGACACTGGACGTTAGCTGGCGAATGACCGTTGCACACACTATACATGAACAAAATCAATAAATATTGTATCTTTAAAAGAAGGCGAAAAAAAAGAGAAATGAATCTACAATATCCACTTGTCGCGTCGACCAAATGCACGCAAAGTAAATTTAAGCAACATTTCAGTACCATAACAATTTAATACAATAATTGAATGGCTACAACATGTATTCATTTATTAATTCCTATATAGCAGAAGTATTGTCCATTTCAGTACCATCACAATTTAATGCAGTTATTGAATGGCAATGACATTTCTTTAAATTTCTTTAAATTTATTTCTAATAGCAGAAAAAGTCATCATTCCCTACCCCGTATAATATTCAAAGAAGTGTCTGTGTGATCACAAGTCAATGCAAAAAAAAAAATCTTTATATTTCTTACAATACAAAAAAAAACCTTCCATTAGTGCGATGAAGTGATCTTAGAAATAGATAAAATAAAAAGATGTAAACAACAGTAAAGCAAATCATTTCATATTCATCACAAATAAAATAGAAAATTTGGTAAAAGTACAATTAAGTTTGCATGGAGAATATCTATAGGTGGCATACAGTAATCAAGGTACAATCACAACCCTTTAAAGTCTGTCCATTACTATACTACTGTGCATTAGCACGTGTGTGTCATGTGTGTCTGTGACTGGGTATGCCTATGTTCACCTGTCAGTCTATGTGTGTATATTTGCATGTATAGCACTCGATATATTTTCAACAAATTCCTCTACTGCCTGATTACAGTTTCGTATTAGGACAGAGCCGAGTTAATTCAGTTAGGGGAAAAAATAGGATATGAACAATTGCTCATCAGGCAGTGCTAGAAAACTAACCACAACCTCGTGTGCATAATCATCAATATCATATGCGTGCTGGACCAAAGTGGAATACGCGGGTTATTTTCTTGCAATCTATGCCCATCCCAAATGCTATGGTACAGAAGAGAACCCTTACCCAGTCATCTGGTTCTGACATGAAATATTGTATTTCCTCCTTTATGCACTCCTTTCAGCAGTGATGGAATGATACATGGGATAGTGGGAGTCCTTTTCATCCACTTACGTGTCTTTTAAGTAGCTACTGAAATCTCTGCACTGATGACGAGTCCGGTAGAATGTGACGGTTCTCTCAGTTTCACTATTTTGACTCAAGTAATTCTTTAACCAATGATGAAAATATCTTGGCATCTTCCTGAAGTGGTGAGTTGACAACAGAATAGCGGATGTTGGGCCTATCTGGTGCCTGTATGTTAATTTCAAGATGCTGAAGGCCCAAACTCTCTCTGAGGTTATCTCTTGTAAAGGTGAAGTATCGTTTTATTTCTATTTGCAGTATATGATATCGTGACGAAAAGGCTTGCGCTGGTTGATGATTTTGAGAGGGAAAAAAATTGCAGTCGATGTTTTCGTGACGAGATTATTTTCGCTTGTTTATTTCGTAACGAGTGACGTGCGTTATTTGAATTCGTTAAGAAAATATTTGCAGTTGATGTTTTCGTGAGGAAAATATTCGCAGTAGTTCATTTCGTGACGAATTATTTCCTGTTGTTGATTTCGTGACGAAATCATTCTCGATACTTTATTTTGTAATGACTATTTTGCACTAGTTGATTTTGTGACAAAATAACTTGCACTTGTGGATTTCATGACGAAATAATTCGCAGTTGATGTTTTCAGGGCTAAATTATTTGCGGTAGCTGATTTCATGACGAAATGACTTGCGTTAGTTGATTTCCTGACTAAATTGAGTGCACTATTAGTTTATTAATTCAGGGACGAAATGATCTGCAGTAGAATATTTCAGTTTCAGTTTCAGTTTCAGTAAGTTTTATTTCTCCACTTGTACGTAACAGAAGATAAGTATAACAATATCGAACATATTCTCAAGTCATGAAAATCAAAACAAAGTGTCGCATTACAAATATATAATCATGTGAAATAATACATAAATATCATTTCAGATTTTTAAGTGTACAGGTGGAGGAGACCGTTATCAATAAGCAAAACGCTTGACTTGGACAACGGCCTCTGAACATAATATGCCTTGTAACAATTTTTTTTATTTAACTAAAGGAAGAAACAGAACAATTATACACACGTATAACAAATAATGTAAATCTTTAAAGTATTCAAAATGTCATTTGACCAAAAAGGACAACACAAGGTGGAATGTATAAAGACGAAAGAAGGACAAAACAAAACAAAACAAAACAAAGCCCGAGAATTGGGCACCCGAATAGGAAGAGTAGCGGAGAGAGAGAAGAGAAGAAAAGCGATGACATACAGTGTTCAGGAGTTGGGAACAATATAACAAAAGCGTAATTTCTAATTCGAGTGGTACATTGCGAGAAGAACGTTTTCATAAGATGATTTAAAACATTGGAGAGAAGAACTGCGTTTAAGGTCATCATTCAATGAGTTCCATACATCTAGACCATGATGTCTGATGGAATTTTGAGCTATAATGAGTTTAGGGTTTTCCAAATGATGATCTGTCTCATGACGGGTAGGATATGAATGAATACTATAATTTGAAATATACATATCTTTAAAAAAATCAGGGAGCTGATTGTTAGTATGTTTATACATAAATATTGCTGTTTGCCATGTATGTATATCAGAAGTAAAGAGTCTTTAAGTCATAAAGCAAAGATTCAATGTGTGCTAAGTAGTGTGAACCGGTAATAAGTCTTACAGCACGTTTTTGTAATCACCATATTTATTTTGTTAACACCGCAATTCCCCCACACAATATTACAGTAGGTGATATGGGGTAATATGAGTGCATTATAAAGAATTTGAAGGGTATATTTGGTAAGATATTCTCTTACTTTCCAGAGGATCCCGATATTTTTTGATATTTTTGAATAAACTCGGGGTATATAATCCAGTCAGTCGTCACGGCGCACCGTGCGAATCTCGCACAGAGCGCGGAGGACGTATGCACGCTCGGAGCTGTCATGAATACATAATTAGCTGTGCAGTGTTCTTTTTAAACTATCGTTGTGCAGCCCCAGCATAACATTTACAGCTCATTTTTACATTAAATGAAAGAAGAAAACTCACGGTCTATTTTAATGACAATGATTTGATAATACTGGAAAGGGAATTAGGGTAAAAATACGAGTAATTTCACGCGTTGAAAATATAAAATTTCAACCCGAAAGAAGTGGGTCAAATACGTTCTTAACCACCTTGCATCTCTTTCAAACTAAATAAGTAGGATACTTGATTATCTTATTTTCAAAATACGGAAAAATCAAGTCACTCCATCTTTTATACCTCATGGGATCCAGCAAATTACAACAGTATGTCACATCGCTCTACATTGCTGGATCGTGATTGGTCAGAAACGACGTTCGCATGACGTCATCACATCGTCCGCTACTGTGGTTTTTTGACTTCCTGTGTCGGGTCTCGAAGACTGAAACTCGGCTTAAACGTGTATATAATAGGTTTATTCTGTCATATTCTGTCAAAATTTCGTAGATAATTATTTAAGGATTCGTTATCGCCACTTTGTGTTCGTATGGATTTGTCATTTGTTTGACTACTTGCAGATACGAGCACGTCAGCAATTTCACACGTTGTAAAAAAGAAAACACTTGGGTTGAGTGCCGTATACTAATATTTGTGTCACGATGTTTCTCATGCCTTTTCTTTTCTGAAATGTTCCATTGTGATTTTCTTTTCATGTTAATAGTTTTACATCAAGTTGTCTTGCAAGTTACGGTTTGATAAATAAAATAACCTTGTGTCTGTTTTTTTCCTTGGACATTCTCACTCCTTCAAATTATATTTTTGGTTTTGATGATATGTCCGCTAGATTATAATTCATCCATTAATTTTTTTATTTTGATTATTTTTTTTAACTGGAACTTGGAAGCTGCAGCTGGGGAGTACTGGTGATTTGCATGAATGTTAATCTTAAATAATCTGATGAACTATTAATCATGCCACATGTTTTTATCATTATTGTTATTATATTATTATCATTGTTATTATCATTATTATTATTATTATCATTATTATTATTATCATTATTATTCTAGAGCCCGAAGGCCTGGATTCATGAAGCAAGCAGTTTCGTTTTCTTTTCAGGGTGATTATTTAAAATGTTAATTTCCCCTTCTTTTTTTTTTTTTGGGGGGGGGGACTCCCAATTCCACAGAAGACTCTCTGGAAATGAACAATTATGAACCAGCATAGAATCAGAAGCATGTCATTGAACAATCTCCCTGAGAATTGCATTTCAATGTTGGCAGCTCTATATTATGAATGCAAAGAAAATACTTTCAAGGACACGCCAAGCTTCCCGCCATATGTAGGAAAAATCTTGACTTCGGCGATCACAACTTCCGGTGCAAGTCTCTTTTAAGTCAGTTTTTGAACGAATTTTTAAGTAACTTACAGATATTGCATCTTTTCGATTTTTAAAACAAGTATCGGTACATGCTTCCTCTGCCGAATTAAAAAAAAAATTAGAGTATGAAAAGTTTTATACCAGCCAGGATCCAGCAAAAAAGAGGTTTATGTTTCGAATACATCAAAACTACGAGCAAAATATAAGGTAAATTTAACGAGAGATTAAACATTGAAAACATTGAAAAGTATGGACAAATTTTATATCAAAATGAAGAGTACGAAACAGGTACTTAGTAATTGGACTCACCCCACCATGTCGAAATCGTATACACTAGCGCTAACTGCATGGCAACTATATTGGAGCTTGTACAGAGTCTCGCAAAATCCCGTGAAACCTCAAATTCGCGAGACGGTCATGCGCATCGAGTAAACACTGGCACACGGAACCTCATTATGCCTAATTTGCATACTGCGTGACGACTGACTGAATCGGATCATGTTAGGTGTGAATCAATAGTTACCCAAAAAAATTTTACACAAGACTTTTGATCCAATTGCTTACCATCAATACATAACATGATGTCGTGCATTGGTGTATGGCTATTTCTATCGAAAACATAAGTCATTTTTTCAATATGCAATGATAATTTATTGCATTTAAACCACGTTGAAACCTATAATAATTCTGAATTGACTCTGTAGTGAGAGTATTTAGGTTTTTATGAAAAAAGAGGATGCTCGTGTCATCTGCGAACAAATAAAGTTAGATAACGAAGATGAATGCACTAAATCAATTATATATATCAAAAACAACAGAGGTCCTAAAATCGATCTTTGCGGGACACCACAGAGAACGTTTTGTTTATTAGACTCAGTCGATTGATAAAACACATATTGCTTTCTGTTGTGTAAGTAATCTCTAAACCAGTTTAGAGCTTGGCCGCGGATACCGTATTTCTGCATTTTATGCAAAAGATAGTATGATCCATGGTATCGAATGCCTTACTCAGATCCATGAAAATCCCGATAACATGTTCTTTTCTCATAAACGATTCAACAATTTGATCATGTAATTGAATAATTGCATAATCTGTAGGATATTTTTTTCTAAAACCAAATTGATTAGGAACTAATAATGCATTATCATTCAGAAACCCATATAGTCTTTTATGTACAATTTTTTCTAAAACTTTTTATAAGGCAGGAAGCAAAGAAATTGGACGATAATTCTTCATTTGAGACGAGTCATCTGTCTTGTAAATTGGTATAACCTTGCCTATTTTTAATGAGTTTGGGAATTGACCAGCAGAAAGTGATAAGTTAAAAATATGAGATAATGGATCTGCTATTTGGTTTATTATCTGCTTAACAAGGTTAACAATAAACCCATCATAGCCTTTAGAATGGCTAGTCTTAAGTTCCATGACTGTTTTAATAATTTCATAACGATTTGTGGGTGTAAGAAAAAAAGAATTTTCGGGAGATGACGGTAAGTATTGAGTAAAATGAGCATTTCCCGAATCTATGGTATAGAGGCAAGACGAGGACCCATCTCAACAAAATACGTATCAAATTCTTTTGCGATTTTGAGTGGATCGTTTACCAGCTCATCATCAACATATAAATTACATTTGTCGTTATGACATTTTTCCCCAGTAAAACATTTACTGTATTCCAAAGCGCATTTATATCAATTTTATGTGATTCAATTTTCCGTGAGTAATAAAGTTTTCTGGAAAGTCGTATCACTGAGGTAAGTCTATTTCTATAAAAAACGATATTTTGAATATTGACATTCTGATTTACTCTTCAATGCTACTTTACACAATTTATTACGGGTTTTATGGATTGTCTTATACCATTGATTACCCAAGGTTCTATTTTTTCTGTTTGTTTTTGTGAGGGCTAACGGTATATTTTTCACATATAAATTCTTCAACCTAGATATGAATATATCATAGGCCCTGTCAGTATTGGACTGATGAAACACCTCTGACCATTCTTCATTTATCAAATCGGAAATTAATAATACAATATTCATGGGAGTTTCTTTCCTATACATTTTATAAAGTTGGGGTATAGGCGGCGTAAAATGTAGTTAGTCAATGATAGTGAATATCGGTAAATGGTCTGAAATATCATAAAACAAAATTCCATTGGAACAAGTGTCATGAGGTATACTTGAAAATATATTGTCAAGGAGAGTTTGTGATGTTGTCGAAATGCGAGTTGCTCTGGAGATGTGGGAATAAAGAGCATACGTATTAAGGATGCCAACAAATTTTTGTGAGGTGTATGCATCCATTTTCAGTACTAGCAGTTAAGTCAATATCATAATCACCAATCAAATACACATACTTATTTTCACGCGTTATATTTTCTAAACATAATTCAAATTTATCCAAAAAATTATCTGCAGAATTACAAGGTGGTCTATATATTATTCCTAGAACAATATTCTTTTTATCTTTTTGTAGTATTTCAATAAATAAGGATTCACTGTTTTTTCTATTTGTAAATCTGTTCTTAATTTAAAATCATACTGAGATTGAACAAAAAGCGCAATACCGACCCCCTTCCCGTGACGGCGATCCAAACGCAAACACTGATAATGTGGAATGCTAAATAAAGGAGGTGAATTTACGTAAAGCCCAATTTCTATTATCCCTATAACTGAAAAAGGATAATTCTTTTTTTTTAACGGATGACAGCAGTAACTCTACAGAATCAAAAATTTTTATTAAGACTTCTCGCATTTGTGTGGATTAAACTCAAACAATTCGAACAATTTTTATTTGCATCGTTTGAAATATCTGAATATATCTGATCTTCTAAAGAATAAAACTTATCATTGAATTCTTCTTTTGTATAATAATCACTCGAATGATTTACAACATTTTGGTCGCATAGATTATGATCAAAATTCATATTGTGTATTGGAAAACAACAAAATGTTGTGAATTAGGCAAGTATGAATGAGGAAGAATGGGAACTCATTTGTCCAGAACACTGTTAGGAAAAAGGCAGAAAGAGGGGAGAAAATTCGGGAGAGACGTGAAGACAAAATGATTTTACAATCATATCAAACATAGAACGAAAAAGCACACAAGAAATATATACAATACGTATCATGAACTTTTAACAAACTAAGACGTGTGCTACACGTACTAGGCAGTGGACAGAGCTCCCACTGACGAGAAAAAAACAATTATAAACAATCAGCTATTTACCGGTATACATATATCATAATTGCTTGGCAGGAAAAGAAATCGTCCAAATCACTGTATTATTCTTCACACATATAAAAAAAAAACAACCAAATATATATATATATATATATATATATATACAGTGCGTATCCAAAAAAAAAAAAACGCACAAGATTTGATTTCAAATTTGTGAAGATTGTGTTAACTTTACATCAAAGTGAGTAGCAACATCTTAAAACCACATATCTCCTCTTTCCAATAATATCTTATTTATTCATACACGGTCATGGATGGCTGAGTAATCATTCTTTTTGGACAGTGGGTCAAATTGGACATGGGACCAAGTTTAGACACTGCAAGAATCAATGCACCTTATTAGAAATTAACTTAGCAAATGGAATAATGAAATTGATAATCGCCACTTACCATTGTCTTCTTTCGGATATCTCTTTTTAACATTACATCCCATGCCCCTCAACATGGCCACCATTCCTTTCCACACAGAGATTAGCCCTTTTCTCCATCTCACGCCCAGCCCTGCGAATCATTGGTGCTTGGTGGCGAAGAGAGCTTCAAACTCATCAGTGATTCTTTGTCTCAGAGTTGCAATGTCAGATGGAGGGATAATGAACACTTTGCTCTTGAGATAACCCCAAAGAAAAAAGCCACTACAAGTCAGATCCGGAGATCGTGGTGGCCACTCCACATCATGATACAAGGCAATCACCCAATTTCCAAATACCTCAGCCAATCTGTTTCTTACTGCTACTAGTCGATGGGCTGGTGCGCCATCCTGTGCCCACCATAGGCATCTGAACACACCCCTTTGTTGCACAGGAAAATTTTCCATTAATTCAGGAATCACATGTTCATTTAGAATTTGTAAGTATCCATTTCCGTTCATGTTGTTTTCAAAGAAGAAGGGCCCTAGGAGCAAACCGTTTCCACAAAGTCCAGCCCAGACATTCAGCTTTTCTCTACGAAAATCGACGTCATAGTTAAATGCAGAAACTGAAACTTGGTCCCAACTCCAATTTGACCCACTGTCCAGAAAGAATGATTACTCAGGCATCCATGACCGTGTAAGAATAAATAAGATATCATTGGAAAGAGGAGATATGTGGCTTTAAGATGTTGCTACTCACTGTGGTGTAAAGTTAACACAATCTTCCCTAATTCGAAATTAAATCTTGTTGCGGTTTTTTTATACGCACTGTGTATCCTGTATGTATATACATACATACATATACATATATATATATATACATAATATATTTCGCAATCAATAAACACTAAACACCTCTGGTCTCCTTCGTCACAGAAATCCTAGAGAGGAGGGGGGGGTACATCTGGCCGGCGGCAGTATCCTAATCCTCATTACATTTCGGAAAGTAATAACAATCTCTACTTTGTTATTTCCCTCATGAAAAACAAGAACAAAAAGACAAACTAAAATACAGCAAACTAAGAGGCAACTTAGTATCAAAAAAAAAAAATGGAAGCCCCGTGTGTTTACCTCGGGATGAATACTAGTCGAACACCTCATAAGAGATGAGCACCCTCTAAAAGGGTGCAACCAAGGAGGTTTGAGAAATGGAGTAACAACATTCTCATTCCCTTTGATCCCATGTTTAATGCCGCCACTCAGAATTATTTGAAGTAGGTGCTAAACTGGAGCTACCTCACAGGTAGGAAGACAGCTGGTTCATGTGTTATTGCATCATGACTAGTCACTCTCAAAGGAAGATATGTCTTTATGATGGTAATTACTTTTCGCCGTCCCTTCTTACAAAATCAAGCGATACATATATGTACAGACACGGGGATGTGTGAAAATTATTCAAAAATTGATGAAATAAAAAGAAGAATTACTCGAATGTGCATGACTTTACATTAATCTAACATATAAATAGATAAAGAACTACATTTGAAAATTATACTATTTCAGTTTCATTTGTCGGAAGTGATCGGGAAGATGATAAAATCGGCTTTGTAGTGAGGGTACAGTTTCAAATATTTTCACGACATTTACACTTTTGCACATAATCCTGGACCTGATTTACTTTTGTTTTATATGTTTTATCATTAAGTAAACATTCATTCTATTTTGATAAAAATAAACAAACAGAATATAGCCGATATTAAGTTAGAGTTTAAAATGACGGCGGCATGGAACCCGGTCATCAAAGGCACAAGAGCACCTGTGGAATTCTTTTGTGTATCAATAGAAAAAATGACAGCTGTTTGAATAATTACAGTCAGTTGGAACTCCATCTCTTAAACCTCCTTGGTGCAACTTTGCAGCCCCCAGAAACACATGTGCAAAAGTTTGAACTGGGCAGCTCATAGGGCAACGACCAGCCGACTATGTGAACAACGATGACGTGACAACAATGATAAAATGTTTCGTATCAACGACCATGTGTTTCAGAGTAACAAAAGAAAAAAAAAACAAACATAACAGCAAAAGCCAGGGGGCAGGCCAGACAACCTGTTGGCTATCAAAAAGCAATGTTGTATCACATAATATTACGATGACACGTGTCCCCATTTTAACACACAATAGTAATGTTACAATAAACAAAATTCACATTTGAATTACAAACTTTTCGCTCTTAGAGCCTGAGTGGCAAAACTCATCAGATTGTGACGTAAAAGACTCTTCATGGTGTTCACGCCAATTGTTACACGTTTTCGAACGAATAAACAACATTGAAATTAACGAGGGGAGTGGAGCAATGACCCGTCAACTCCAAATCATTGAGTCTATTTTTACGTAAATTACAATGAGCGTCTTTATAATGTGTGTGGATGTATATAGCCAACAGTTTTAACAGCTTGGAGGCTATTATTTGTGAGTGGCGGGAAATGAAAATAAAGCAATTAGATTTAAAAAAAAACAACTTCAAGGAATGTGATTGTCGGAAGAAGCAATACAGTGTATGCAGGATGGTTTGGGCGAAGACCATTAACTTGTGTGATAGCTATGTTAGGGCGGACGCCCACTAGGGCGCGGACAAGCCCAGGAAGGGTTGCGGAAGCAAATTCTGTCATTTCGGCATCCTGTCCGCGTCAGACGCGGAAAAAAATGTGCGAATGGGCTTGTCGCGGACTGTCCGCGGACTGACTGCGGACATTCCTAGAAGTGTCCTAGGAATCATTCCGGGGGAGCGCGAAATACCTCGGAATATACTAATCGTAGCCGGGCAGCGCGTAAACATCTATGATTACACCGGGAATGAACGCGGACAATCAGGATGTCTTCCGGACGCTTTAAGTTAGACATGCGGACAATACCAGGTAAATGGAAAGGTATAAATTTGGCACTGACTTTGAATTTTCCTCATTTGACTGCTAGCCGTCATGAAGGTCACACCAGCCGAAATTCGCCTTGCCCTATTGCTTCAAATACCAGCTGTGAGAGATGCTGAGATAGCACTTATACTCCCAGGTCAGTGAGGCATCACGGACCTGATACATGGAATGCTTTACCCAACTCCCTACAAACACGAACAACTCTGTTTTCTTTCAAAGCTAGTTTAAAGAAATATATTTTAACTCAATATATTTAATAAAATAGAGTATGATAATTGATATGAGTTTGTTTATGTTTTGGTCTGAATTAGTGTTAGTGTTAGTGTTATTATACTGATATACTGAAGAATAATCATATATCATAAAATGACCCCAACAAAAACATTCAACTCACCTATTGCACTCGCACAGCACTCACTCACATCTTCTTTCCACTCTAAAGCATATTACTGTAATGTAGAAACGTTTTTGTTGCTCCTTTGTCATTTGATTATGTTTGGCTTAAATTTGTCACATTGATGTAATTCATTTTTATATTTGATTTGATTTGAGAAGCAAAATGAACGAACGAGCACTGGCCCTGGTCCCTTTAGGATGGTCGTTATCAAACAAGTTAAAAAATTTCAAGCTTATAACATACTCGTAGTAGGTCCTACTTTTAACATAAGTATATAGGCCCTATGCAAATAAAAAATGACCTAGTTCCACTTTTGTGGTGTTTGAGTTGGGCGGTCACATTTAAAGCGAACTAAACGATGCACTATGTATAGATGTAAGGGCAACTATTAAAAATCCCTCAAATGAAAATGACTTCTGAAAAGAAAGCAAAAATAACCCCAAAGTTTACTCGAAGCGGAGAGTGCTGGTTCCTCATTTTCCTAGTTACAGTTGGCAAAATATCCACAGCCTTCTGCTTTACTTCCTTCATTTGGGACTGGAAAATGCTGATAATCAGCGGAAGAGAGGTTTTTGATTGTGGGGCTTGCATGGGGACCTCGCCTCCCTTATTGGTCTTTTTGCGTTTCATTGACATAATGCTGCATTGATCTATTTCTTCAACTTTTAAAATCATTTCGCTCATGGAACGTGTTGACTCTTTCATGTCTTGATCACAAAATTTCCGCATCGGTTCTGGACACTTGCATATATAGATCCGCATCGGCTCCGCGCTGTCCTAAAACATTCCTGATGTCTTCCGCTTTCATCCGCGAAGCTTCCCCACACTGCGGGATTCTTTCAGGAGCGTTTGCGGAAGGAGCGGAAGGGTTCCGGAGAGGGAGGATGTCCTGAGGACAATGTCAGGACAAGTTGCCGAAGGTGTCAGGAAGTTCATTTCCATTTTGGTCTCGATCAAAATTTGGACGCAGAAATTTTTCTCTTTCCCGTAGGTGCGGAAACGCCCGGACATGCTTGGGACAGTGAGCGGACACTTTCAGGAACGTGCGGACAGGTTGCCGAACGAGTGCGGAATACCGAATTTGCTTTCCGGGTCTTGTCCGCGTCTTGTCGGCGCCCTAGTGGACGCCTGGTCTTACATAACGTGATTCATTGCCAAGTTTTTAAGTAGCCCACATACTTAATACAATTATTATTTTGAGTGGCTAATAAACAGAATTGTTCTATATAAAACACGCATTTAGTTTTTGGACAAGAGTGGCATAAAAAAGACTGTTCTACTAATACATAAGATTTCCTTATCGTGAATCATGTCGCTATGTCTGCAAACACATTGGACCCAAAGCTTCAAAAGTTAGTATAATTCAATTGTAGAATAAGATTGACATAAGCAAAGAAAACAAAATCAGTTCTACTATTACGTAAAGTTTTGTTATCTTGAATCATGTCGCTATGTATACAAATACATTGGACATACAGCTTCAAAAGTAAATATAACATAATTTTTGACTTGCAAGGCATTGAGAGTTCTTGTGCAAAGTCAAGGGCTTTATACTATAAATAATATGTAACAGTTTAATGGGGCAACTAAGGCAACGACCAACAGACTTTGAACGACGATGGTGTGTACGTAAGACTCTGTTGCCAAGAGATACCGTATGGAATATGTTGTACACGTTTACCCTCACTTTTCAAATAGATTATGAATGGCTGATAAGCTTTTCTACTGCGGTCAGGATGGTACATACATTGTGCCCCAAACCAAAGTGGCCTGTAGCACGTGACATGATAAGGGTGAAAAAATGTTTCGTATTAACGACCATGGCCCGTATTCTGCTAAAAACTTAGACCCGAGTTTAAACCCACGCCTGGGTGTAAAGTGGGTTTTGGGGGGTTTAAACCTGGGTTTAAACCACCAGTTTAGACCCAGGTTTAAACCCAGGTTTAATTTGTATTCTACTAAGTCCAGCTGTGGTCTAAATTGGGTTTAAATTAATTAAATTGGGTTTAAATTAAACCTACCCAGGAGGAGGTTTATGTCGAGTTTAAATCGAGTCTAACGATGACTGGTAAGGGTACCAGCACACAGATCAATGCCAATGCAATGGCACAATTAAACGAGTGGCTGCCTGGATACGTACAGCAGCTAGCTTGCCGGCCACACGCTAGTACACATGAGATACGCCTACTACGTACGAACATGTTAGATCTAGTACTTGTACACTTAGAAGAGACTCGAGATCTAAATGTTAGAAATACTACTACCTAGTACTACCTGTAGTTAGTCTAGACTTTACGATGAAAATAACCTGAAGACTAGACCAAGAACTCAATGTAGGACTAGAGGTTAGGTTGAGCCTGAGGTCGATTTGGCATAGACAGACTAACTGTTACTAGATCAAGAACCTAGATCGTAGGACTAACGTTAGGACTAGGAGTAGGGTCCTACTAACGTTAGTAGAACCTATTCGAATAGCTAGAGTACATTATTGTAACGTTAGGACTAACGTTAGATCTATTAAAAGTTAGGTTAGTGTGGTACGGTAGGTAAAATCTACTTCTTCTAGTAATATCGAGACAGGGTTGATATAGGCCTAGGTATCTATTTCTAAATTTAAGAATGGTTTCCATTTTTATTAACCGACAATCTTAAGAGAAAAGCTTTTATTCAATTTCCTACCTCAAAGTCCTGGTTTGATCAATCGCCAATCCATTCCGAATTCACGATTCAATCGACATAAAAAGCCATGTCCCATCTAGCGCACACAGCAACCGTGCCGCCGGCCGGCACGGCGCGATGGCTCTGCTAGTACTGAGCATTCAAAGCTAGCTAGCCAGGAATATGATACCGTTGTACCATGTATCCTGTGATGTGCGTCGCACACGTACACAAACTGTACAGTAATGTACAGTGCTTCACGAGTCGTCGCAAGCAAAAATACAGCATGCCCTTATTCTACATAAATACCCGTAAAAACGATTCAAAATCCAAGAAAGTCACGCTCATGTGACTGATACACTGCCAATAATAAATTTAAGTGGATTTGTGGAGAGAAAAGTACTCAGAGAGGGAGAATTTCTTCTTCCATAGAGGGCACCATCGTGGCTTGACCCAAGACTATTTCGGGTTTAATTTAAACCCGAAATAGACTTGGGTTTAACTAAACCTCGCCAGCAGAATACAAATTAAACCTCGGGTCTAGCTAAACCATAGGTGAGTCTAAAATGGGTTTAAACCTTGATCTACAGTAGAATACGGGCCCATGTGTTTCAGAGTAGCAAATGGAAAATAGAACAGCAAAAGACAAGGGGCTGGCCAAACAACCTGACTTGCAAGGCATCGAGAGTTCATGTGCAAAGTTAAGGCTTTATACAATAAATATGTAAAAGTTTAATTGGGCAGCTAGGGCAACGAAGAACTGACTATGAACGACGATGTTGTGTTACGGAAGACTTTGTTGCCAATAGATGCCGATATTTTGTTTTTGCATGTTTTGCATGTTAACGGTAAACCATTGCATTTCAGTGTGATTCGTGTATGACGAGTGTACGTTTTTCCACCTAAATCGGGATGGTGTCACTTAATATCCTAAACCATCCGTACTTGACAGAAGCACGAAGAATAACCAAAATAATATCATGATATCAACAACCATGTGTGTTTCAGAGCAGGCGGCGGGCCAAAGACCCGTCATCAAACAAATAATGATTTTGCGTTATGTAGGACTTCAGTACCAGTTGTTGCCATATCTGTGGGATATACAAATTAATTAAACTTGGTTACAGTTTGTAACTGACAGCCTAAACGAAATTCACACTTGAATATCAGAATTTCAAAATTACATATTTAGCGATGAAATAAAGGGCAGCAGCTAATATCGTGACGAAATCACTTGCAGTAGTTAATTTTGTAGCGAAATAATTGATTTCGTGACAGAATTTTCCTACGGCGCACTTTGCTCCCCATAGATATAGTTTCGCGAGCACTGCAGTGCATATCATCTGTGCGTATATCACCGCTTAGATAGCATCACGTCAGGCCAGTGACTTGTTGCCTGATAGCAGAATTAAATCTTTGTCCAGTCTACCATAATACTGCAATTGATGCCAGTATGATAACAATAGAATGGAGGAGGAGATAGCTACAGCTTGTACAAGTTTAGGGACTGGCTGTTTATCCAAGATCTAAGACGTTTGCATTGTAATTCTTCGGCCTTTTACACAAATTCGTCATATTGACTGGGCTATTATGGGTAACTTGGATCGCCTCCGCGAAACAACAGACGAATAGAGAATGAGAAAGATTCTGAGAAATATGAGAAAGAGGCTAGATACTCTTCGCATTACAAACTCCCTTCAGATAAACATGATTCAAGTTCGGAAGTAACAGCAGTAACAGCTCATTGAAACAAAGATTAAGGCTGATAAATCCTAATCATATTAAAGGGGATGGCTAGTAACTGATCAGTGGGAATCAGTGAGAATGCTGAGGGATGATTGTTCCAATCCTTGTGGGATTCATTTAAGAGTACATCATATATCTATTCTTGTGTGAAAATTATTTGCTTCAGAATGGTCTCATATTCAAGTAATGTGCAGTTTAATGCTTCCAGGTAAGCGTCCCTGGTCAGTGACAGGGCATTAATTTTATTACTATAAAACAATAATTAATTACTACAAAACTTTGCCTCAGACCTTCATCAGTGGCGAAGGTCTGAGGCAGACAGAAATTTTGTAATAAAAAAACTTCTCGTTGGATCCATGGCGTACTTGAGACTCTTTCTTCTTATAATTACAACATTCGAATTCCAACACGTGGAAAATTGCAAGATATATATTTATATTCATATACTTCCATACTTCTATTTTACTAGATAAACTTGACAAGTATACAGAGTTGTGAGAGATAGCCAGCTCGCAGAATACATCATTTACAAATATCCTATAACTATATAAAAAACAACACCGCCTTTACAGAGAAGTGGATAGAATTCCTATTCCACGCACTTAGCGCTGCTCCTGACTCATGGTGACACATTTGCTCCGCCGACAATCGCTCTTCTCACAGTTTTTTTTTTCCAAAAAAAAAACACATTTGATCCGCCGATGATTGAATTCTCTGTTGAATTCCCAAGTGCTTTTCAAATCATAATGTTCGCTTTTCATAAAGTCTTCGTGAATCTGTGTTAGTCTGGCGACATCAAGATGTCATTTAGAAATTACTTTGCACAACTATTGTTTCCTTCTTATCAAATGAGATGAATGAATGAGATGAAAAAGAGATGAAAACTGGGTAAATTCGGGTCATAAGCCATCGATTCATTTTTAATGTTTCATTGGTTACGTGATCCGAAAACGCAGTGATAATGATAACAAGATGATGTTTAGGTAGGTCCCAAGTAAAATAATAAAATGAAATAAAAAATTCTTAAATCTTCCGATCTTTTTTTTGTAATGTTTTTTATTAAGTCTTAAATCTTGAAATGTTGAATTTCTCATGCCATAATGAGATGGCCATTGTAATTCAACTGTCATCAGTAAGAACTTTTAAGGTCAAATTCATCTACGTTACACACCGAGAATTCTTTTTCATGAATCCCAATATTGCAGCAACTTAACTTTGCAAAATAATCATAAGAAATCATTCGTTGAACAGCTTCATAGACATTTCGTCGCTGCTCCCACGCAAAGAGAGTTCATGAAGTAGCCACGTGTTTTGTTTATATTCTATTTGGAACTCGAAGAATCCGCGTGAGGTACATTCTTTTGTTTAACTGACCCCCTCCTACCCCTCCCCCCCCCCCCCCCAGCACTTTGCCGATTATTACCATGTTAGCGTTCACTTTCACTATCTGGTTATCAGTTACTAAGACTATGCTACCTTAAGAGAGGTAGATATGTTGGTTGTTACATCAGCACATAGTACTGGTTTGTACTGGTTTGCTGCAGTATGAAGTGTTTTGTTGCTGCTGTAGTTCTTCATTCACGGGGAGGGAAAAACCAAAAGAGTGGCAGAAGAGAAACGAAAGGCTGAAACGCGTGCTCAGCGAACCAACTTTGACACTAGCATTGTAGTAATTAGCAATGCAATCGCTAATAAAAAAAGAATGCGTCCTTTGCCAAACAAGGGATTGTGTAGTTTTGTTTGAAACCTAGCATCAGGTTTCTAACATTTTTGGCGAGATAGTGAGAAACCTCTTATGAAATATGAATTGAAAATGATTGCAAAAAATACGAAAGAGGATGTTATTCCAAGAGGGGATCAATATTTATTTGATGAAAACTGGTTTTGCAATAGCTGAGATATCTAAAATAGAGCGATCATACTGAAAAGCAGAACTCAACTTTCATTAGGATAGCTTTGTTTTACCTTGTTTTTTGTATGTCACAGCCATTCCCAAATCGATTTTTATCTAATAAACTTGAATTCCGGTTATAATGGTATGCTCTGTATTATTTCGAAGTTGGTTTGTAAGTATCTCGCAAAAAGTTAAAAACCCATTCCCCATCTCCACCAGTATGACCATCCCTTTTAACAACCACTCCAATCAGATCATAATTCCAGCTAAATACCTCAGCATACAAATTAAAGAGTACCAATACTCCGATGATTACGAGATACACACGTTACAAAAATAATAGCGCAAAATGAGATGGCAAAACCTTCTTTAAAATACCGCAGCAAAACCAGCGAATTGAAGACAGGCTTTTTGAAAAAAATAACACAACTCATCACTTGAGAGAAAAGCTTTACTTTGAAATGTAAAAGGAGAGGATAAAGTGACGTCAAATGAGAGAATTAATTGAACCAAAAGATGTGTAAGAAACGACATGCACGCAGGAAGACAACATGGACGTTGTTCCGAGCCAACCAGACAGTATTGGAGTCAATGTAAGGGCCAATAATTTTTTTTTCTTTGTCATTGCCATCCTTCGAAAGTCATACAGGCCCTGAAATAGCTTGTGAGTGGAGGAGCGAGGGAGTCCAATAACATACTGCCCTACCAGTGGCAGCTTTCCCGGCTTCACTGACAATTCAATTCAATTCAATTCAATTCATACATTTATTCAGTAATAAAAATCCTTTCGATATAAAATGTTTACAAAATGTAGCAGGCCCAGTTCTAAGAAAGCCAGAGGCTTGTTGAAATAGAATGTACCCTTGAAAACAAATTATACACATATTGCAATGTAAACATTATAATATCAAATGATAAAAGGAGCACAGAGAGAATGAAGCATATTAAAACAAGCACAAAATTGAAATTAACAGAAATTACCAATAATATCAAGGGAACATAGAGAGAATAAAACATACTAAGACAGAGGACAAAACAAAACAAATAACATCACATGAAGCAAAGCAAACAAAACAGAACGAGGTATAGAACGAGACTACAAAGATACGTATAAATAGTACGAGAAGACATTACCGATTGCAGCTCATGTAAGATACATAATAAAGAAATGTAATTCAAATTTCCTATTTTGACTAAAATGAGGAGAAGGCTAGAGCATATCGAAATTTTTTCTTGAAATTGTTCAGAGACAGCTTTTTAAGATTTTCCGGAATTCCGGAGTTCCAAATATTAGATCCATGAAACCTTATCGACTGTTGTTGGGCACGAGTTGTTCGGAAACAGAATGGATGAATATTGAATTGATGCCGTATGTTTTTTGAGTGAATTTCATTACAACGTTTGAAATAATCCATAAAAACAGATGGAAGTGTATTGTGAATAAACTTACATAAAAATTCCAGTCTTGTACAAAACCAAATCAGACAGAGATAAGACGCCGAGGCGTCGAAATAGATCATGTGCATGCGCACGATAATGTGAGCCAGTGCAAAGGCGAATAACCTGTTTCTGTAACACCACTAGTCTCTTTAAAAGGTAGGCAGATGCAAGACCCCATATGAGGTTACAGTAGTTATAGTAAGGTAATATAGTGGTGTTGTGCAGTGCATGCAGGGCATTTAATGGTAACATAGTACGTAGCTTATGCAGAACACCAATATTCATGCTTATCTTACGGGAAATATATTGTATATGACTGGTCCAGGATAATTTCTGATCAATACTTAAACCGAGGAAATTGACATTGTCAACCTGTGAAATATCATCGTTATTGAATTTCAGTTTTACGTCTGCAGAGGCAGTTTTATTCTTCATATTATACAACATATACTTAGTCTTTGATACACTGAGTTGCAATTTATTAGCTTGAAACCAGTTTGAAACCTTTTCTAACTCAGTATTTGCTACAGACAAAAGTCTATCTAAGCTTGTATCTGCAAAAAAGATGGTGGTATCATCCGCGTTAAGTATCATTGTGAGTGACTTTGAGACTCTCGGAAGGTCATTGACAAAGATCAAAAGAGAAGAGGTCCCAAAAGACTTCCCTGGGGGACCCCTATTGAAATTGGTACAAGAGTAGATAGAGAATCTTTAACCTGGACACATTGTTTTCTGTTTGAAAGATAACTTGAGAACCATTGATAAGCTATTCCTCTCACACCATACCGTTTAAGTTTGTAAAGAAGGATTTCATGCTCAACACAATCGAAAGCTTTACTGAGGTCAATGTAAACACCCAGTCCTAGTTTCTTTTCATCATAGAATGAATTGAGCAATTCAGTTGCATAAAGCAACGCCAATTCAGTTGAATGGTTAGCTCGAAAACCAAATTGTTTGTTCGTTAGCACCTTGTGGGTGGTCAGGTGGTTGTACAGCCTATCATAGACAATGCGCTCAATAATTTTCGACCACGTTGGAAGAAGGGAAATAGGTCGGTAGTTACTTAGAGCATTGACATCACCACTTTCAAAAACAGGAACTACTTTACTGACTTTCATCGATTCTGGAAAAACACCAGTTGACATAGACAAATTGCAAATATGTGTGATAGGAATCGAGATAAATGATATAACATCTTTTATAACACTGGAGTTAATACCATCAGTACCTGTGGACATAGATCGTTTCATTTTAGAAATGACTTTAGAGCATTGACATCACCACTTTCAAAAACAGGAACTACTTTACTGACTTTCATCGATTCTGGAAAAAATTCTGGAATTTCACATTCATCAGTTGGATACATAAATAATGACATAACATTATCTGAGCTAAAAAAAGATGTGAAATGTTTTTCTGAGGCTTCAATATTTGAGGCGACATTTTTACCAATATGACTAAAGTAATCGTTAAAACTATTGGCAATCTCATTTTCACTAAACACTTTTTTATTATGTTTTATAACAAAAGAAGGCAAAGGTTTGTGTGTGTTTTTACCGAGTAACTCTTTCAGAACATTCCACATCTTTTTCAAATTATTTCGATTAGTTTCCAGGAGACGTGCATAATACTACTTTCTTGAGAATCTCATAACATCGGTTAACTTGTTACGAAAACGCACGTAACGCCTGTGATCATACAACTGTTTTGTCTTTAAATATCTCTTATACAATCTCTGCCTCGTATTTATGGAGCGCGGAATACCAGCTGTGATCCAAGGTTTCTTTGCCCGTTCTTGTCTTTATCTTTATGTCTAGATTTAGTATGTTTCCTGCAAACACCGGTAAAAATATCTATGGATGTATCATACGCAGAATTAACATCTGACTGGTTTGTTACAGCTGTAAAGTCAACTTACTTAAGTTCCTCAGTAAGGGATGAAATACAAAGTTGTGTGGAAACCCGTGGTGACTTAACAAAGTTATCATGTATCCCATCATGAGTGAACTGAAAAACTGGAAAGTGATCGGAAATATCGGTGTATAATACACCAGAAAAAATTGATTTGTCAGTTACATTCGTAAAAATGTTGTCAATACATGTACAGGAATGATTTGTTACACGAGTGGGTTTGGTTATGATTTGTCTAAAACAGAATGAATTAAACACATTCAAAAATTCAGTAGTACCACCGTGGCATGAATATTTTAGAAGATCAAAATTGAAGTCCCCCATTAAGTAGCATGGTTTATTCTCACGTGCTGTTTTACTTAGACACAAGCGTAGCATGTCAGTGAACTCATCTGTTTGGGTGTTTGGAGCTTTGTAAATCACGCCGATAATGACATTTTTTCTGGACGCCTGTTCAACCTCAACAAACATGGTATCAACATTCTCCGAATTAAACTGCAGATCCGATCGGTTTTTAAAGGCGAAATCATTTTGGATATACAGACAACAACCACCGCCTCTCTTTTCTCTTGCTTTATGAACAAAGTTATATCCAGCTAAATTGTACATCGCAGCAACACTTTCGTCAAACCATGTTTCGGTGAATGCATATATACTGAATTGATGAGTTAAAAGTCTGGAGGTAATCTTGAACTCGGTGGAATTTTGAGGCAAGACTTCGAGCATTCAAATGAAAAAATGATAAGGTGTGTGGCATTTGTAAATTCTAAGCTTTAGCATTAAATGTGTCACTGAAGTAATAGTAACAGGGGCTGTCTAAATCTTCCAAATTGCCATCAGTTCAATATCCTTTTCATCAAATGAGAGGACATTCACAATAGAAACACTACGTTTAGAGGTATCAATGTTAAAATTGCTATGAAAAAAAGATTTCAGTGTACACTGGAATTCATCATCATCTACTGTCTGGTTAAATGGGAACTCTGCTGCCATACAGAAGGAGCATAACCATGTCCGAGAGGACGATTTGTCTGCATCTACATCGGAAACACAATTTTCATGGCACACATTGCCGCATTTGCATTGGTACTTATCATTCTTGTTTCGTACTACTTTCAAACATATGTTACATTTCATTATAGCTCCTGCTTGAGTTTTTTGGCTACGTCACAGATAATGGCATTCGTGTTTTCACCTGGTGTCTCATCGTTCGCAATTGGAGACGATTGGCCATGCAATTCTTTTTTAGATGTCCATCAAAGAACAGGAAATTTAATATGGTATCTTGCGAACGATGAGCTACAGGTTGTGCATACACAAGAGACTTATTGCAAAAATATACCTGTATTGACGCTTAAATTTCAATTTCAATCAAATTTTAGATGTAAGGAAAACAACTAATCAAAGAGCAAAGGGAATATTTATGACAGCTCAAAGTATTAGCTACAACACTTCGAAATCTGGAAGATATTCACAAGATAAATGAACTACTACTCAATTAACACAGTCATATTAACTGGCATTAGAATTTGGTTGGGCAAAGAGATAGCACATAAGTTGGTCAAATTTCACAAGGGCAACCAAAATCGATTTTTTTTTTTTCGCGATGATGTTGTCATGTCATTGGATAACAGTGATTACCTTATAATTTCGATACAGAATCTAATAAGCTGCAGCATACCGAAATTTGAATACAAATTGATGAAGGATAAGAGAGGAACGCTCGAATGAATTTGAAATCTGCTAACATCATCTCAAAGATTCAAATTTTTCATTTCATGCAGGACTTTGATTACTTTAGATTATTTTGCAAGACTTGTAGACCCATTAGCTGACATTTCCTACTCATCCGCCTTCAAATTATGCAAAAATATGTTGGGGTTATTGTCCATCCTAACGAGCAAAGACGAATATGAAATTTTAATTTTCCCAAACGTTTGCATTATATACATTTCCAATGACGCAAGCATGGAATTTCAACTTTAACGAGCCCGAGTCGGATAGACTTGAATTTCTGTAAAAATATTCTTAATTCAATAAAAAACAATTACATTTAAACTGAAAAGATCGTTTTAGCCTGACGGACGAGCAGATACGCGCGAATGACGCAGAGCGCACATTGTGTGCTCGCGCAAAATAGTCTGACCCCAACCCCAATTGGAGCATTTCAAAATTTCGACGCGCGCGTACAACAGCGATAGGACATTTTTTTTATTTTGAAAATATAGGTCGTCACATGAAATATGCATCTGCCCATTTTCAATGGAAAATAGCGTCTAGAAATGGAGCTAAAGACAAAGTTGTGATTTAAGAAAATGACGTCATAATGACATCACCGTTGAGGGATCACTAAACCAATAAGTTCGTAGCACCTTGAGCTAATGAAACATAAGTGCTGAAAGTTGCAAGAGCTAAGAGATTGTGCTTTTTGAGATATTCGAAGCAAAAAAAAATATTAGTCCCCTTTTATTGGTAACTATATTGTTAATTTGAACAAGTAACTAAATTATATCTATTATAGCATTTTCTGATAGTATAACCAATGAAGCGTTTGAATGAATTACATTATTACTATTGACTATACTCGAATTCCATCTCTTTTAAAGCATCGATTAAAAGAACAATTGTGTAAAATGATTTCTGAATGATATTGAAATTTGCCAGATTACAGTCTCACCAAGGATCTTTGGTCTCACACACACAAAAAAACAAAAAACAAAAGAAAATCGAGCATCAATAAAGGCATCTATGAATTCATTGAGAATTCAATCTTCGGCAGAGTCGGCGGAGCACTCGCCGGCGGAACAAATGTGATATCTTCGAAGAAAGATGTCGACGGAGCAAATATCGGCGGAGTATTTTTTTGTGCAGCAGTTTCCTCAATTTTCGGAGAATTATCGGAGGAGCATATGTCATGGTACCTTGACGCGTACCCTGTGCAAGTATAAGGCCCAGATAAAAATCGTGCAGAACAAGTTAGACTCTACCTAACACTGAATGCGTAATTTCTAAGCAGATTCCATATGGACATGAGTGAAACAGACACGTGCCCGAGGTATATGCCACCCGAAAAATATCTGTTAATAGATGTAAAGCTCCACTTCGATACAATACATATACGTGTTAAATTAGGCCGGGCGGAAACCGTTGGTTTAAAACCTCGCAAATTTCAAGATGTTATGCCCACCTTGGGCCGGCAGACGGGCCCGTTGTCATGTAAACGGGGTCCTTGTTTCATTCACCATTTTCGGAAAACTAGAGTCATGTGTGCTGGTCCGGGATATGTCTCCGGGCAATATACTGAAAAAAATATTTAGGCCAAATATCTAACTTGACATAACACTGGGAAAATTAACATCGTCTCAACAATCGGTAGAATTCACACTTAACCATTTTCGTAATTTCAGGATCGTCGTGCTGTTGTGCGACGCATGTCATCGTGGGACGTGGTAACTAACGCCCCCATGGTTCTCTTCATCAAAAATGAGCTGAGTGGTCTGGCAAAAGTACTGAGGATGTTTAAGGTTTGTCGTCTATCAACGCTTATGTGCACATTCATTTTGTAACTCATAGAATATGATATAAATGTGAAGCGATAAAGTAACCCCCCCCCAAAAAAAAGAGAAAAAAATACCACATGCACAACAAGCAAATGAGAAAAAAAAAGCAACATAGAAGAGAACAGACAGAATTTCAAAGAAGCAAGAGGGGTATACAACAAGGCAGAAAAAAATGCTAAGAGACATCATGATGAGAACCTGGAAAAATGAGCTGACGAATTGGAGCCTAGTAGCAGGATATGGTAGAGTAAAGTAAATTCCTTATTTAGGGAGAACAAATTTTAGATGTGTTCGTACGATCGTCACAATCAGTGTCGTAATGTACATGATGTTAACATGTTATAATAGCGTGTAGAAGTTAGCATAGCTGCCTGTTTCTACGCACTATTAGGGTAGGCATCGTGACTGGGTGTAATTTAAACTATAATTCTAAAAGGCTTATTTTGTGAATCAAATGAATGAAGGTGTGTTCCAATGATGCATTTGCCAAACTTTTGGGGTGTCTTTCCTTATCGCCGTTTTGTGTCTGCGTGTCGTAGAGCGCATGTACTTGTTGCTGTGGTTGACGGCGGGTTTGACAAGTGTGCATGGTTCAGTGTAATGCCCATATACTGGGCTTCATGTTGTGTGGTTTGCATGGGCCGATATCAGCCAGCGCTTGAGCGGGAGCACAGCTTAAACGGGAGGAAAACTTGTCTCCGAACACCTTCCGATTAAGCGGTAAGCACCTCTGGGCCCTGTTTTATCAAGATAAAGTTAGCGTTGATCGTGAAATCAACGTTAACTTTATCCAACTTGAAGTCCGCTATAACTTTAAATCAACTGCAAGTTTCCGTTTTACGAAGAGACTTAATAGTCGATTATAGTTAGAGCTCATCACCATGTCTTAATTATTGATTTAGTCAAAACAAAAAACACGGGACGAGGCTGGTTCCCGGTACTGTCTGCTTAAAAACGATACGATACATTAAACAAACAAACAACAAAAACATGATTGTTTGCCATGGCCACGGAAGCGTAGTCTGCTAGTGCGACGCAGTATTATTAGCGCTACAGCCGCTGAATTAGAAGTATAAGTTTGCAACAGAACCGCAAAATACGCCGTTTTGCGTTGTATTGAAGAAAGTAGGTCGATAGATCTAGCACATCTCGAGCTCGACGAAAATCTGCGTACGCGCGTATCGCAAAGATTCCGCGCACTACGTAGGATCTCAGTAAATCTATATTTACACTCAAGTACAATTCATTGACATGGATCTAAACGTACAGTAACTGACTGTCCGAGGTGAAGGTCGTGTGGGCCTATGCATTGTTTCAATAGGCTGAAGTCCTGTGTGTGTAATTACTACGTGTAGGATTATGGAAACTTGTGAGAGTGTGGTGACTATACAGTAGCTTGTTCTTACCTCTACGGCGCAGATTGGCCATCGGCCATATGTTCTGTGATTTAAACACAATTCTTAAAAATGCAAACTTATAAGATGCAGTCCATCAAGGGTTTGACCTTTGACAGGCCAATGGCCTTTTGTCATTCCCACACATCTGCTGCAGATCTTACTGTTTTTACTGTGTTTATACTTCACTGTAACTGTTCTTGTACTGTTTATGCCTTGTTTTGTGTATATTTCTGTGTTCTGTTCTGTACATTTTATACATACATGTATGTCTATCATTGTGTGTGTTTTTTTTGAAAGATGTGAAATAAATTGAATTGAATTGAAATGAATAGATCGCAAGTCTACATCAACATGTCAAAATTCTCACGTTAGACTTAGACGCTCTAATCTGCAGTACATTGTGTAACGTACGTGTTTATACGGTAAGTACAAACGATTCGCTGAACATGACGTTACTTGGGCCTAACGTTAAGCCTATCTGGTTAGCCTAAGGCCCTAACTTAGATCTCAAGTTACTGTCGTACTCGGTGCTATAGAATTAAACTCTTTATTTTCTGAATATTCTAGGCCTACTAAACTCTTAATTAGTATCTATTGACGAACTAGCTCTACGTAGGCCTACGCACGGCAGAAATCACTGCGGGCGGGCCGAGGCGCCGGGCGCGCAGGCTGGGATTGAGACTGCTGTCTAGGGCGTTTGCGTGCAGCAGTCGCGTAAGCAATGCGTGCCGATCGTGAATTTCATGCAAGGAAAAGACCATTATTACATGAAAGAAACGCAACTAAATGTTAGAGAAAGTGAGCAGTTAACAGACAAACATTTGTGACAAGACCCCAGCTAGACTAGGAAAGTGTGACAGTCATCTTTCTTCTTTAAATTGCCTTATGTCCAATTGAGTCTACCTAGACTGTTTCTACTTAACGTTAATATTTATCACCTGTTAAGTTAATCATGGATTTGGAGCGGTTCAGAAAACTTATAATTGATTTTGGAGGAAGTTAAATTTTTTTCCAACTGTGGGTGTCTTGATAAAACGGATTTTAACTTAGCTCGAAGTTAATCATAGTAAGTGGACTTAGAGTTGATATGAGGAGTTAATCATAGATTATCTTGACTTAACGTTAAATTTATCTTTTGATAAAACGGGGCCCTGGACTATTAGCTGTTACCTTATTTCAAGTTTTCGTTTGTTTGCTTGTATTTTTTCGGAGGGGGTTTATTTGTGTTTCTTTTTGTTTTTGTTAACTGCGGGTTGTTACTTGTGATTTATGCATTTACTTGTCGTATCATTTACAGGCCTATATATTTATCATGTGTATATATGTACAATTGTATATTCATTTATTTATTTAATTTCATCATATTCCAGGAAAATGAAACATACAAGTATAACAATTTCCAAATCGTGTCTTCAACAATGTCTTCAAGACCATCCATATAAACCAAATGACCAATCAGTGTGTTCATAGATTAAGACGAGTAATGCTGGGTAATCTCAGCAACCTTTTCTTCATCACTATCACATTACGATTGAGATAGGCATGTGTTTTCCACTGATTGTTACTGTTCAAAACTTCTGCATGTAGAGAAAACAGTAGTCTTACAATTATTCAACCACATCTGCGATCTTGCAGGGTTCAGTGCTGGCACGCCTATATCGTACTCTAGCCAAGATATCTGGTACAGCTGGTTTCACAGCAAGTTCAAACTGGGATTAAAGAACCACAATACGCGTTCTTTTGTCAGAGTAGAGTTTGGTCTACATTTTGTAATTTTTATACCTGAAATTGTTCCGTACAAAAAGGGCTAATATTTTGATGGTGCCAGAGAGGCATAACAGCTGCAAAGTTTTCACTGAATTACGTGGTGATGGTAAGCAAACAGCGAACGACTAATGTGCGCAAGGAGGAACCCCATGTGTGGAAAAGAAAATGATATATTGTGCCAAGGGCCAGAATGCCCGACAAAACCCTGAGTGCACCTATCTGCTCAATACTCATGAGCGTCATGAATAACATAAATATCATTTGTAGAAAACTTTAGCTTTTAGGGAGGGACAAGGATTTATCATATGGGAGCTGGAGGAACTTGATCAGAACAGATCAAAACAAAATGAACCAAAGAAGCCTGATTTTGGCGGTTTGCCAATTCAACAAAATCCTCTTGTTTAACAATCTCCACATAAGAGTAAAACTTTGTCAATAACTGATATAAACAAAAATATCTGGAAGCCAGACTAAATTTGGTACCGCATTTGGCCCAGGTTGCGTTTACAGTGAGAAAAGGCCGGGTTCGGCCGCGGCCGAGACTACCTCCAGAGCTTGGCCAAATGCGAGACAGATTTTGGTACTGCATTTGGCCTTTTGCGCGTTTACTGTGAAATGAACGTCGGGCTCGGCCGCGGCCGAGCCCGGCACTTTCACTCACTATAAACGAGGTCCAATTCGACATGCAAGTCCTGGGAAGAGACACGGGAACCCTAAAGAGTAAGCATACAAGTACCAACATTAAGATAAGAATTTGAATTACCAGCCAGCCGCACTGACAAAAAATACAACAAAGCCAGCTGTTCACGCGTTCCGAAGTCTTACGGTACGAAAAAGGGTACTGGTGTGGAGGAATTTAAGAGCGCAAACAGAGAGTCTTAACTGATTTTAATGACAACAACCAACACAGCAGCAAAAGGCACATAAACAAGATAGAAGTAAATTTCAATGGACTTACGCAATGTAATTATTCAACAAATTCCCTCTTAATTTGTATTTGAAGGTCGACAATGACAAACAACCTGCGAGTTCTACGGAGAGATCGTTCCAGTATTTCGGCCCTGTATACATAATTGTTTTTGTTTTTTTCGCAAAAATGGTTCGGGTCGCCTTGGCGGGTGGGATAATTATGAACAGAATATGCACAAACATATGCAGAAAAAAGTATATCAGGAAGATCATTTTTGGATAATCTATACATGAATATCCCTAGGTTGTAATGAAACAAATCTGACAATTCCAAAAACTAAAGATTCATCTGTATGAGATAAATACCCAGTCTCATTAACTACAGTGTATTCTAATAGCGCGCTTTTGTAGAAGGGAAAGGGAGTCAAGCAAAGATTGGGACGTGTTACCCCATGCCAGAACACCATAGTTGAGGTAAGGGGAAATCATAATTGAGTATATAATTTGCAATATATTGGTGGGGAAATAATCTTTCAGTTTGTTTAGAATTCCTGTATTCCTAGATAAAATTTTGGTCAAAAAGTTGATGTGAGATTTCCAAGATAAATCGCTATCAATATGCAGTCCTAAAAACTTAATACTGTTAACCTTTGTTAAATTAATGTCATTAATTTGGACATGACCAGGAATAGATTGCAAAGAGTTATGGAACAGCATATAGCATGTGTTATCAATGTTTAGTGATAACTTGTTGGCATGAATCAGGACTGAACAAGTTTCAGTTCGTTGTTCAATATATGAATAAGCGTATTAGAATTACGATGTGAGAGAAATGAATTTGTGCCATCTGCAAAACATATAAAAGAAAGAATCTCTGACGAATTTTGGAGATCATTTATGTACAAGATGAATAATAGCGGGCCGAGTAAGAAACCCTGGGGGACACCACATGTAATTGATTTCATGGAGGACCCATGACCACTAACTTAAACATACTGCTTTCTATCAGTAAGATGATCCCTAAACCAGGTTAATAAAAAAGTCATTAAATACATCCGCCACGCCCCTGGATCATCTACAATGTACTAAGCAACGGTCTTTAAAAATGGAATTTGGGGAATTTTTGACAACAGTGGATTTTAAAGCTGTGTTAATCACCTTCCACGTATTCTTTCTATCAAACGTATTTGTCAAACTGGATGGAGAAATACTGTTGCTTAGCTGTAGGTAAAGTGGATGTAAGCGTATTTTGATAACGAAAATAAAAAGATTTATTTGAAACATTTGGGGATTTACGGTATCTACAATATAATCTACTTTTTTTAGACTTAAAAAGAGATCTCGTGATCCATGGTTGTCTTGGTATTTTCCTATAATTTGATCTAGATTTAGATCGTTTTATTAGTGGTATATAACTATTACAATTTGTTGTTGAAATATTCATAGAAATTTAAAAAGACGCAATTACATTTCTAGAACTGTAAATAGGAGACCAGTCAACTGACCTCAATCCCTCCCTAAGTCCATTTAGATTACATTCAGACATATCACGAAAACCAGAGATATGAGTTGGTGTTCCTCTGATGAAGAACTGGGAAACGAGTGCATATACCGGGAAGTGATCTGAAAGATCTGATACAACAATACCAGGTGTAACATCAAGAGATGAATTATTAATAAATACATTATCGATGAGAGAAGAAGTAGCATCAGATATACGAGTATGTTTTCTTATAAGGGGAATAAAAGATTTTGACGACATACGGTTGAGGAAATTTGGCAGATTGGAGTATCATTGCAATTAAAAAGATTTATATTAAAGTCACCCATTATAATATATGTCTTATTCTGCAAAATATTTGTCATACAGAAGTCCGTGAACTAACTCAATTAATTCAGAAGGGTTGGAATGAGGTGGGGAATAAATTTCCCCCAGAATAATGTTCCTTTGTATGGAGTTATAACCTCAATGAAAATACTCTCAAGACATTCTGAAATAATACAATATTCATGTAGCAACTGACAATTGAAAGTTCGTGTGACATAGAAACCTACTCCACCACCTCTCTTACTGGTCCTGTGATTGGTAAGTAAATTAAAACCACTAATCGTGAGTTGGGAAGAAGGTGACGTCTTCTTTAGCCATGTTTCACTAAGGTCAATAATAGTGTGTCTGAATTGCAACTCGTTAACAAATAAAAAGTAGTTGGTCAAAATTTTTGTTTAGACTTCTAATATGAATATGTGAAACAAAAACATCTTTAGGGTTTGAATGAGATAAGGAGATGATATCTTTTTCCAAATGATAATTTGAGGATACATTTTGGGCGGAAACATCATTGGTATCTAAGTCAGGCTTTAATTCTTTGGTTTTTGTATATAAAGATAATGTAATAAAGTCGGTGCTGTCACCTTCTTCACAGTCAGAATAGTTTAAAGGGATGCTGCAGTATTGGTGGAGATGAGAATTGGGCTTTTAACTTTTTGCGAGATACCAAGAAAAACACTTATGAAATAGTACAGAGCATACCATTTTAAGAGAAATTCAAAGTTTACTTGATGAAAATCAGGTTTGGAATGACTGAAACATCCAAAAACAGAGTAAAACAAAGCGATCGTAATAAAATGTGGGTCCCACACTTTATTAGAATCGCTCTGTTTTGGATATCTCAGCCATTTCAAAACCAATTTTCATCAAATAAACGTTGAATTCCTCATAGAATTACATGCTCTTTCATACTTATTTAGAGATTTGTCATTATCTCACCAAAAAATGTTAGAAACCTGAAAGCAGGTCTCAACCAAAACTATACGATCCCTTTAAAGAGAAATTCAATGCAGCTGGTTGGTAATCACATACTCCGTTATTCATCAAGGAAAGAAAATTTACGTTAATTTGTTCAGCCATTTTTGGAAACAGGCAAACACAGGTGACATAGACCCCGTTTACAGTGTGAGGCTCGGCCGCGGCCGAGCCCACCTTCATTTCAGTGTAAACGCGCAAAAGGCCAAATGCGGGGCCAAAATTGGCCGCGCATTTGGCCACGCTCTGGAGGTGGTCTCGGCCACGGCCGAGCCCGGCCCTTTGTCAGTGTAAACGCAAACTGGGCCAAATGCGCGGCCAATTTTAGTCTGGCTTCCAAACCCTCTGCCCGTACTGTTTCGCTATTCAGGATATTAACCCCCTCAACATCGAAAACTAATATAGTTTAAGGTGGTTTTGTCCTGCAAAGGATTTTTTCCTTCGGCAAAGGCCTTTGCCCGAACGGCGACTTCGTCGCCATGGAATCCAGTTGGCAAAGGGTCTGAAAACCAGACTATGCCAAATTGCGTTTGTTTACAACCAGAGCGCCACTACGACAAAATATTGAAAGGTTTGAATTAAAAGCGCGGCCGAGCCCGGCAATGTAAACGGACAGAATTGCGGGGCTCGGCCTCGCAATTGAGGCTGGGCTCGGCCGCGGCTCGGCCCAGCCCCGCACTGTAAACGGGGTCAAGATGACTTGTTTACTAGGAATGCATGCTCATGAATTTGGTTGTCATTGGTCTCTTGGAAGCAATTCTCGAAAATAACATTCCGCCGGTGAACAAAACTACTAACATTCACACGGGGTAAAGATGAACGAAGTGATAGTGGTAAAATTACAATGTAACTTGCTGAACTATGTACAAGGGGCAAGTACACAATATCAAAGGATGAGCGGTAGGTGTTGGAAAATTCCTTGAAGCAAACAAATAACAAACAAGCACTGTGGGCAATCTGCGTCACTACGACGAAATAGCGATCATAAAAGCATTATCAAATTTAAGCGTGAGATGCCTCAGTATCAATGTAACGACACACCGAACTACACTGATTATTCCGGACATTATATGAGTTAATAGGGATTTAAGGCTTCTTTCAGAAACAGGATTCAGTTTGCGTATATATATGCACAATAATTTGTTGTCGACTAGTTTAGGAATAAAAAATACCAGCATTGCATTATAAACACTTGCAGACATGTGGTTTTTTGTAATCGGGCAGGAACACTTAACACAAAGAGTATTATGGTAATTATTGATTGTTGTACCGGAAATGCATTGAGAAGTGACAATAACTCGTAAAACATTCGAGGAGGATAGTATATCCAAAATAACGTAGAAAAACAGGAATTGCTCTAATTTCGAGCAGATAAAAGCACATGAGAATACAATCAAGAACAGATTCCGAACATCCATGTCTTTGACACGTTCCCGGGATGTCACGGCCACACACCCTACCACCCATCTTGAGACCAGTCAGGTGCTAAACGCAAGATTCCTAACACTTTGAAAATTTGAGTACATTAAAATGGAATACAAAAAAATGGGGTACAATCGTGAGAGGACATAACGTTTGCTCGTATACCAGAAAGAAGTGATGTCACTAAGACCCACAGTCTGGGTGATAAACGCACTGAGGTGAGCATGCTTTGCTCAGTTCAGTTGACATGACCGTGACCGTTTGGTGAAAAAGAGTGAGACAACGAATATGTAGGTTACAGTCTGATTCTAACATAGTAACGAGTCATTCGCGGCTGCTTGACAAATGATACTAAGGAATAACAACCTCCTGATAGTTGATAGCGGCCGTGAACGACACATTTAATATGGCTGTAGGTTAAAAACTATCAAATAACACGGAAGGAGTGTTGTTTGATACACACATTCAGGGTAAGGTTATGATATACGGTAAAACAGAATATTAAAGGTAAAATACAAATATTCAAATAGAATTAAACACGGAAAACAAGTCAACTGTGGGGTAGCCTAGTCAAGTACAATTCATCTCACAGTTCAAGATGTTTTTTAACCACAATATAATTATCTTGATAAACCTGTTTACAAATTTAGGCTGAGGATATGAGAGTACGTAAGAAATATCTCATATCACATAGGCTGTAGAAGCTCATTCCTGAAACAGATTCCAGCTCGTGGTGCTCTTCTCCTTCTAGTGTAGAAACACATTTGCACCTACCAGTGAAATTTTCGTCGACACATGTTTTTCCTTGCGTAGATTAATGGTAGCCTTTGCGAGCACACTCCTTCTGGCTTTCATGGTTGGAGGAAGGTCTGTACGTACGGTGATCCTTCGGGAAACCTGGGCTGAGGCGGCGCCACTAGATGCCCGTGGTTGGCAGTGGCGTTGGCGGTCTTCGAAGGCGGCCAGGATTCTGTTACGATCTCGCATGTACACAAATTTTGCGATGATAGCGCGTGGGACGATGTCACGGGACGGGTAAGTCTTGTCCTGGTTCGATGTGGCGGTGTCGCGACGAGGACAGCGATGTACGTTTACCATGGCAATGTTGTCGGCATCGCCAATCCCCAGGCAAAAGTAAAATTTCGCGAAGTACATCTTCGACGTGCTCGTTTTGTGCCTCTACGACGCCATAGAAGAGATTTGGCCGCCTACTATGGATCTCTATGAGTGTCAGCTTGTCTTGTAGCTTGGTGATTTCTTCCGCCATCTTATTTTTCATGTCAGGTAGTTTTCTCTGCTCAAGCTCTGTAAGCTTATCTGAGTTCATCGACACAGAATCCTCGAGGTTGGAAATCTTCTTGTTGATGGTGGCAACTTCATTAGACAGGGAGTCGAGCTTCGCACAGACATTCGCCGAGGAGAGTTGGATGCTGCGTTGAACGTCAGCAAGTGTGAGGTCGGCAGGCTCGGGTTCACTTGGGGATTCGGGCCGAGCAGAGTGGGCCAGCTAGATGAGCTGTGGCGCTCGGCTCCTTGGTGGTTTGACGGGTTTTGCGGGAAGCCATGTCAACACATGTAAGTATGTATGATCAAATTACCAAACCATACGGCTCCAGTAAGTAAAAGAAGTAATGACTGGAACGATGCGAATAATTGACAATTTGTTGTGGCCACAAAAACGTTGAGCAGTAGTTAGCTTGTTTCAGAAAAGAAAGAGGCCAGTGAATAGGGCGGCGACCGAGAACCGGGAGTAACTACAGTTGCACGTCCGTCTCCATCGAGAGTCAAGATTCGAATCATTATAACCATCAATTAATATAATCAATATAATATATCAATATAAGCAGTCACCTTGAATATCACAAAACCTTTTCTTCTACGTTTTTCTTCTACATTTCTTCTACCATTGCAAATTGGGATGCAAGAGTTCCATCTGCCAGATAGGGTTTAAACACCCTCGAAATACGGTATAAAAACAATCGATTGTTTTCAATTTTTCGCCGTTTATAAGAAAGTATTCGTGAATATCCATTTCTGGGCTGCCATTTTGGCGGCCCAAAACTTTCAAAGATGCAAGAGATGCATCATGCAGATTCGGAGTCAGCACCCTCAAAATAGGGTAAAAACTTCCATTGCTTTCAAATTTTCACCATTTACAAGGAAATACAGGGGAATTTCAGTTTTTGGCGAGCATTTTGGCAGCCACCTTGAATGTCTCAAAACTCTCAAGGATGCAAGAGTTGCATCATGAAGATTCGGGTTCAGCACCCTTGAAGTACGGTTAAATCATCATTTGTTTTAAATTTTCCATTTGCAAAGAAATAGGTGGAAAAATCCGTTTTGACCACCATTTTGGCGGCAATCTTAGATATCTCAAAACCCTCAAGGATGCAGGAATTGCATCATACAGATTCGGATTCAGTACCCTCGAAATAGGGTAAATCCTTCAATTGCTTTCAAATTTTTGCCATTTAGAAGGAAATAGGGGGAATTTCAGTTTTTAGCGGCCATTTTGGAAGCGATCTTGAATACCTCGAAACCCTCAATACTGCAAGAGTTGCATAATCAAGATTCGGATTCAGCACCCTTGAAATAGGGTAGAATCATCAATTGTTCAATTTTTCGCCATTTAGAAGGAGACCGGGAATTTTCGTTTTTGGCGGCCATTTTAGCGGCGATCTTAAATACTTTAAAACCCTCAAGAATGCAAGAGTTGCATCATGAAGATTCGGGTTCAGCACCCTTGAAGTACGGTTAAATCATCATTTGTTTTAAATTTTCCATTTGCAAAGAAATAGGTGGAAAAATCCGTTTTGACCACCATTTTGGCGGCCATCTTAGATATCTCAAAACCCTCAAGGATGCAGGAATTGCATCATACAGATTCGGATTCAGTACCCCCGAAATAGGGTAAAACCATTAGAAAACATTGGGTGGACGGTAAAACAAGGTTAGGCCCAAAATCTGGCTTTGGCACCAGGACTTGTGTATGTGTGTGTTTGTGTGTGTGCATGTGGGGGGTAATAACAATAATAATGATGATAAGGTCATATTTATCCAGGGTAGCCTCTTCAGTGTTGCCACTGCTCTACAAGAGGACCCTTACATTATTTTTTCTCTATAGCGTTACCAGGTATCCATTTATACACATGGGTCGCCCCAAAAATTGCCCTTTGAGAAATGGCTATGGAGGGTAATTGCCTCAGGGGGATTGTCCTACGGGTGTATATATATATCCTCGTGGTAGTTATCTGAAGGGTAGTTATCAAGAGGGTATTTGTCTCGGTAACAGGCGCTTGCAACTGCAAAATCTTGGTTATACACTCACGTCACGTTTTGATTAAGCGCAACGACTCATGTTTTACTGAAGAAGAAAACAATAAATGTTGAACCCAACACTTCATAAATTCCATAGAGTCACCTGTTTTATGAAACAGTGCAAAATGTAAACGTGATCGTGACCCATGAAATGTATGCTTTTGTTGCAAACCACCTTCTATATTATTTTGGCATTAATTAATTTATTTTGTGTGCGTGTGTGTGTGTGGGTCCTTATGAACCGCTGACATCACAGCTGACTCGAGAGACAGCATCTTGATACAAGTGTCGCAGGAGGCGTGTTTTCGGGTTTTCCGTACATCTGTAATCCATTTTGTGGAGGACATAACTTGAAACGGTCTTAGGTATCCACATGAAACTTTTTGTTTATGTAAGAAATATAAAATTCCATCATTTTATAGAGATTTACTGATTTATTGGACAGAAATACGATATGTGGATCTGTTACGAGTAAGAGACATTGATAAGGAAATCTTATGGCTTAACAGTAACATGAAATTTGGAAAAGAAATGCTTTATTTTCAAAATTGGAGTAACAATGGTATAAATGTAGTGTCTGATGTAATTGTAAATGGATTTTGGGTTGATTAAACCCAAGTTAATGATAGTCTGCAGACTGATAATTTGCTTGCTTCTTTTCAGTATCAAAAATTGAAACACGCCTTCCCTCATTTTGGGGTGCACATATTACGTAATCAAAACTAGAAATGTCGCTATGCGACTGGTATGCCTCCACCATAATGCATGATTCTCCTAATAGGTCTATAGTACATGTGGACAATGTGTGATTACATTTTCTCAAAATTGGCGAAATATTACAATGACATGTTTGTCACAAATGTGTTGTATGTTCACCTTCCTTGACCTAGATTTAATTGGATAAATAGGAGAACATGTATTTTGGGATTTAAGGGCTTTAACTTGACTTTGACTCTTTCATAAGTTTATGTATTGAGTAATTTTCAAGGTATGGAGAAAAAGTGCATTTTCTGTAGTGAATAGTAAAGTGTTACCATTTTCATCTGGCCTTTGACCCTAAAATTCATAAGAGAATCACTGTCAGGCAGAACATGCATAAATATGTACTAAGTTTCAAGATAACTTGAGCCACTTCGGAGATATGGAGGAAGAAGTAAGTTCAGCACTTTCACTTGATCTTTGACCTTTTGACCTTTGACCTTTTTGGGGAAAAATACTTCCCAAAGAATCTCTATTGGCTTATACATGCGTACACCAATTAAAAAATTATAATCCTGTTGGCATCGCATAAATATGAGGGAAATAGTAAAATTTTGAAGTGTTGCCCTTGACCTTTGACCCCTGACCTTTGACCCCATGAACCCAAAATTGCCTAGATAATCACTGCCAGTCGTGCATGCATATATGATATGTTCCATGAAGATACCTTGAACAATTTCCAAGATACAGAAAAAAAAAGTGCAATTTTAAAATTTCTACTTGACCTTTTGACCTTTGATCTTTGACCTCATGACCTCAAACTTCAACAGAGAATCTTGATTGGGTGATACCTGTATACACTGAATTTCAAGAAAATATCTTCAGCATTGCATAGATATGGGGAAATAGTGAAATTTTAAGCATTTGACCTTGACCTTTTGACCTTTAACCTTAAGCATGTGCACAAAAAAGTTGATAGGCACAACTTCATCCCCTAATACACATACATGCCAAGTTTCACTAGAGTACCTCAAAAGGTTTTTTTAGTTACATCGTCCACAAAATTCATTACGGACGGACGGACAACCCGAAAACATAATGCCTCCAGCACCACTTCGTGGGGGAGGCATAAATATGAAAATGAAATGAATAGTCAACAGATGTTTGAAGTGTCAAGGAGTAATGTTTTTGATATCCTCAGCAAAAAAAAAAGCCAAAATGTATTACACTTTTTTCGAAAGAAACGAAGGTTACAGAACCAAATATGATCATCATTTGGCAACGTAAACTCGACCTTTGATACGTTTGATACATTTAATTGGGTGTCAGTATTTGATTTCAAACTGTTGATATTGAAACTCAACAAGATAAAACAGTTTAATTTTAAGGTGATAAATAATATTGTACCTTTTAAAAATAATTTACTGAAATGGGAAATAACAACAAATGCACAGTGCAAATTCTGTAATGAAAATGAATCTTTAATGCATAATTTGTTGTATTGTTCGAGAATAAGAAACATCTGGGTAAGGATCAGTGACCTTATCTTCGAATGTTCAAGAAAAATATCATTATAGATGAGAAAATCATAGCAATCGGGTATGAAATTTGTAAGAAGGATTACTTTTTTCTTAATGCAATAGTTAATTTCATGGAATACACAATTTATAAGGCATATCTCATGGAAGAATACAGAAACCAGCGATCTACTGCATCATTTATTGTAAAAGAATTCAAACATGAGTTTCTGTTATATTGCAAAGATATAAAAAAAAGAAGTATTCAAGCAACCAATGATAAAATCCGTTACATACGGAATTTTCATTTGATGTAAATTGAACTATGATTGTAATTGCTTTATGTTTGTATTGACTTTTGCATGATTCTGAACAATTGATTTACATAAAGTTCCTCAGTTCGAGGATAAAAAAAATATAGATAGTTGTATCTAAACTACTAACAAAGATGTTGTGGGCCTCTGGTCATACTTTTCACATTGTTCGCACTGATGGAAGCTAATGCTTTGTTTTGACGGAGTAACTTCTTTTTTTTTTGCTGTTTTATTAATTGTGTTGTCCTTGTCGTGGCGAATCAAATTTGCTTTGTGTTTGTCTACGCAGAGAAGTCAAAATGCTGAATAATTGATAATAATAATAATTAGTAGCCATTATCATAGTGCGAGAGATGTTTGCATACTATCTCTGCACACTGAAATTTGTTGTTCACTCTGTGGAATATTAATCAAAGGTAGTCACATTGTGAAATGCAATCCACACGATGGTCAGTAACACAGGGTGGTCACAATGTGAAATATATCTCACAGGATGGTCACTCTGTGAAATACACTTCACACGGTGACCACACTGTCAATTTTTTTTTTCACAGAGGGGCCACATTTTGAAATCATCAAATTTGTAATTGAGTATATCACACTGTGATATCAAACTTCACAAAGCGCACTATGTGGTAAACCACCCTTTGGAAGTGTTCACAGAGTCACACACTGTGGGACATTGTTTTCTTTCTAGTATCGATATGCGTGTATTGCCTGATATTGATTCTCTTTGGATATTTTTGATGACGAGGTCAAAGTCCAACGGTAAAAGGTCACCTTGAAATACTAAAATTGCACCATTTTACGCTGAAATTACACTATTTTCTCAAGGTCTTGTAAATGACTTAATTCATATGGTTACTGTGTACTTAAACTTGGTACATGAATATATTATATATACACGTATATATAAATATATGTACATATGCATTACTGCACAATGATTATGAGGGAAAATTTGGCCATTGGGTCAAAGGTCAATAGAAATTGCTCCAGTTTCACCCATTTTGTACATTTTAAAAGTGGCTCTAAGAATTGTCATGAAGATTTATGTATAACTACTCAATAATGATTATTTGCCAGTCATGTTATATTGTGGTTTCACATTGGCAATATCTAGTGTAGACCTTTAGGGAGAATTATGCAATATGATGGAGGCATACCATTTGCACTGGCAACATTTCTGGTTTATTTCTTCTCCCTCCTCCTCATCTTGTTTCGTCGCCATAATAACCTGCCTGATATCATACTAGGAAAATGACATTCGGGTTCTGCATATCGAGTCACGACAATCGAAGCAGCAGGGAACTGACCTCGAGATCTTTGTTGACGTTGAAGGAAAGAAAAGGACTCCTAAAGAATTTGATGATGTCGATGAGAGAAGCGCATCTCCTCTCCGAAAGCAACATCAGTATCAACATGACAGAAAGCAGCAATTACGGTAAGACAGAAAAGCAACATAATAAACATTGTACAGGAAAGGATAGATATATCTGGAGTGATAGTTGTTGAGCCATTGTAAACCAACACATAGCTAACTGCTCATACCATATATTCTTTGGTGTAGTGACCGATTTAGGCAGAAATGACCTAATATTGAGTATAACTTACTGCGTCCATAACACACATGACCTGTCCGTTTCTACTGAAAACAACACGTTGGGGATGATTAAGAAATGTAAACATTGCTAATGGCAAGATCCAATGAAGACTGTTTCAACCAGGCCAGGAAAACCCAAGAAATGCTTTCATGTACAATCGCTGAAAGTATAACAAACGGTTTGCAGATTATTTTTTTATGCTGACCACCAATACAATATGAGAATTGATTTAAATTACAAATGTTACTACCTTCAGCTGTTTCTTTCAGAAATATCAAATCAAGAAAATGGAAGAAGATGCAACAAATATTCTTAGTCTATCTTTGATGGACATAAAGCAGTCACAATTTTTTTAAAGTTATCTTTTATATTTTGGTTAAAAATATGGAAAAGTCAACCAACTGATGTTAACCGAGGTGCTAATTTGGTTGCATTCAAATCTGCAATTAACATGTCATGTAAAGGTCTAAGATTAAAAGACAAGACTTGTATATTCGGGGTGTTGTTTGTAAAAAGAGAAAAAATTAAAATGACGACATCAGATATTTGAACGTATTCGGGCATATTTCATTTTTTTGACCAGTTTTTACCCAGATTTCAGTATGTTGTAGCTTATCTAATTGCCCACCGAAGTTGTAACTACAGTATTTCAAAATGATGACGTCATTACAAGAATATTTTATAGTTAGCCATGAACAAGTTGACCATGTTACTTGCTATCCCTATGGCGGTTTAGTTTTTTGTTTGTTTGTTTGTTTGTTTGTTTGTTTTCTGTTTTTGTACAGTATAGCTCAGTAATCCTTGTACGGTTTCCTCCCACCTTTTGATATGTTATAGCTGACACTAAAAGCTATCGGAAGAAGCCCCTCTTTTTCTACTGAATGTCGGGGTCACATCTAGAATTTTGCTTTAATGTGATACTTATACTTCGACTGTAGGAGCTGTTGTGTCATACATATTGTATAGCTGCTACAGCTTAAGAATAAGAGGCCCTTTCTTCCCCATATTTTCTACGCTTGTAAACTATGTCAGGAGCTTCAATTTCTGGAGAAAAAAAAAGTACTTTTTGATCTGATGCCATGTTGGATTTGTAGATTAGGGTAAAAGTGAAATATACTGTATTCTATATCTTGGACACTATACGATCTATTGCCCCCATATTGTGCACACATAAAAACCATGATATTTGGATCATTTCATGAAATAATGAATTCTTGGTCGGATGCGATCTTGGCTGGGTCAAGTGGGGTATAAGGTAAACAATACTTATTTCTATATTGTAGAACAATTAGGGCGTGTCTTTGGAAATACATGCCGTGTGTCCGCATATTTTGGATACATGTAGACCATGTTACCTGGATCATTTAATAAAACAGCCACGTCTTGATCAGACTCCATCTTGAATATACACATTACGGTCAAAGTCTAAATCTCTGTAATCGATTTCTCGGTAAGGATAGGCTCTATTTCTCCCATATTTTGCATATGTATAGAAGTTGTTACTTGAATTATTTTATATATATATAATATATATATAACGACTTCTCTCTCGGCTATCTTGGCTGTGTATATTAAGGTCAAAGGTCCACAAGATTCAGTTCTGTTCTGCAAATATGAGATCTGTACTAGCGTGTATCTTTGGAAATACAGTGTACCTGACCTATCCCCCCCCCCCCCGTATCTTGGACATATGTGGGGTATATACCTAGATCGTTTCGTTGAATAGCGACGCCTTCTTAATCACACTCCGTCTTGGATATGCAAATAAGGGTCAAAGTCAATGATACATATAACTGTAATACGTAAATACATATTCTGTTGCCCGAGTATTTGCACACATATAGCAGTCGATTTCATATTTGTCGAACCTACAAATGTTCTTTCATATGAATTTTTTTTTCTTCATTCGTGTTCCCATGGGGTCCTAGAACAAATGTAGCTTGGTTGCTCGAACGGCAATTTTGGGCAATTTCGCTAGTTTGCATAAATCCGAAATGGCCACCACACGTCATCTTGAAACATCAACTTTTGCACCCCTTGCCCGAAATTGATAAGTAATAACTCATTTTAAGGATATGGGGTGTGTAGAATCCATTTCCGTTAGTGTTTTTGCAAGATGAAGTCATCTTCAGGTCAAGTCCAAGATTGCCGCCAGACGCCATCTTGAAAAATTGAACTTTTGAACCACTTGACCTAGAATAATATAAGGATCTTAGGGTGTGTAGAATCAATTTCTGTCAAGATTTTTTCAATAGAAGGTCAGCTTCAGGGCATATCTAAAATGGCCGACATACGTCATCTTGAAAAACTGAACTTTTGACATCGCTTGTCGTAGGCTGATAAGACCTCCTTGGCAGGGTTTTCAGTTGAGGAGAATGCCAATGCCAAATGCCAATATAAGGTCAAATCCAAGATGACTGTCGGGTAAGCCGTTATCAATTTTACCAACAAAGAAATATAAAGAAAAAACTTCATTTACCTTCAGTTATTGCATTACTCCGTATTAATGGTCCTTTTCAAATCATGACATAGGTGTACTTAAGCCCCTGTTTCACTATGCCGTTCTCGCTACGATTTGACAATTTTCTCAGATCGGGAAGGATCGGGTAAAACCTGAGCCGATCTGGACACAGTACGATGCTAGAACGCTCTAAGTACGCTGCAGTTACGACTAACACGTGCTTGCTACGCTCTTATTACGATGATCGGGACTGAGGCATTACGATCTCTGCCGCTGTAGCTACGCTTTAGAACGATGTAGCTACGCTGTCAGTGCGATGTTACCGATGTTATCCAATCGATGCACGCTGTATCTACGCTCTGAACGATCTTATCACACTGTCACCCCGTTCAGAGAGCTGAAAAGTGCCCGATGTGCCCCGATGTACTCCGATTCGACTGTCGATCTGCAGTCAGTCAACTTATTAGCATGCAGAACCGAAGAAATATTCTGTATACCTCGAAGAGGCTCCTCAACTTCTGGTCTTTTGCAGCAATGTATTGTTATAAACAAAGACGTGCTGATTTTCCCAAGGCTTTTTCTTGATGTCCTAATTGCTTTTATAGTCCGTCTTCCTCCAGTTGTAGATGATTTCATATTCTTCAAAATTCTGCTATGTCCTCTTCCTCCTCTTTAAGCATCACGTGCAGTCTCTCTTTCTCCGCCTTTTGGGTAGCTGCTTTGCTGCTTTCTTCTCTTCTTTTTCTTCATCTCTTCTCCTTCGAAAATTTGAGCTCCTTCTTCTTCATGTTCTGCCCTGACAGGTGCAGGGACAATGCCATCCTCCTCTTTAAGAGTTTTACCTGTCGATCTCCTTGATCTTCTTCTGACAGACATTTTTTTGTAAGTTTTCTTCCTGTTCTTGTGCCGATGTTACTACGCTCAGAAAGACCTTGTTACGCTCACCCCGCTGCGTTTATGTCACTACGCTCTCCCCGCTGCGTTTACGCTGTCACTACGCTCTCCCCGCTTGCCGTACGATTGAAAATAGCTCAATTTTGATCGGGGAGATCGAGAAGAAATTTTGAACAGGTTCAAAATTTCTTCCCGATCTGAAAAAATGCCCGCTCCAACCCCGACCTCCACACGCTGCTGCTACGATGCTTCCGATCCCCGTACGCTTTTGCCGCTCTCTCCCGATCTGCTAGATTGGGACAGATCGGGGTCCAGATCGTGATAGTGGAACGGGGGCTTTCGTCTGAGGGAGCTATTTTTTTCAAACTCTGTTCAAGCAACAGTAAAAACTTCCTCGTGTCTTAATATTCTTTAGTGTGCCAAAAGTGTCTAGAAACTGTCGCGATATTTTTTGTTCAGGCTTTGGGGTAAAAAAAAACACATAAATAACATATTTCTCATTTCAACAAGTTCTAGAAGTTTACCTGATCATTCTTTGTCACACTCGTTCTCAAGGTATTCAGAGACATCCAAAGTGACTAATATCCGCTGACTCATCAGATGGGACTGGTAGGTTTACAGCCTTTCACAGCATGACTTGCAAATGAGCTCGAAGCACAAGCAGCAAATCGTTATCATATGCTGGATGCAGGATCATTGCTCTAGGATTCTTCTTCTTCTTGGTGAAGAAGGTGAAGCAAGCAGACTCCATAGACGTGTCTGGTTGATGACCATACAGAGCAAGAATGAAGAGTTTTGCTGCTTCCGTCAGATCTGTGGGAGTGGTACCTACCTCTCCAAATATAGCAACCAAACTTGGAAAATCCCTAGCGGGTAGTGTGATAAATGCACTTATCTCGCCCTTGCCGTATGGATATGAATCATGTGTCATCCACAGGGATCTCCCATCCAAAGTGACTAATATCCGCTGACTGGTCAGGTGGAGCTGGTAGGTTTACAGCTTTCCATAGTATTACTTGCAAATGAGCTCGAAGCACAAGCAGGAAGAGGTTACCAGATGTTGGATGCAGGGCCATCACTTTAGGATTCTCCTTCTTCTTGGTGAAGAAGGTGAAGCGAGCGGACTCCAGAGACGTGTCTGGTTGTTGACCATACAAAGCAAGAATTAAGGGTTTTGCTGCTTCCATTAGATCTGTGGGAGTGGTACCTACCTCTCCAAGTATAGTAACTAAAAATGGAAAATCCCAGCAGATAGTGTGTTCAATGCACGTATCTGGCCCTTGCCGTACGGATATGAGTCGTGTCGCATCCACTGAGGGTGTGAACGTCAAGCAACTGCAAACATTTTGGCCCCTAGTCAGCACAGGTTGATATCGAGCACTGTACAATCTCATAGCTCCATTTGTACCTTGCATTATAGCTCCGCTTGATAAATCCAGTAGACAAGAAGGACAAAAACGTTTGTGTCATCGCTAAGCACACTAATCACATTCTCACCACACCTGGCTGTCTGCAAGACATACGAGATCGTGAAGACATCTCCCTCATTATGAACTAACACACCATCGTCGAGAGTCTCCATTGTCGCATGTTCCTATAGACTGAATCTACTCAAAACACTTTCCAGCCTCCGTTTATTGTTCTTGCTCTTCATAATTACAGCTCTCTTTAATAGCCAAATGAGTGGTGATTGAGAACTCATAGTCTATGATAACGTCACCAGCCCTTCGTATTCTCTCATGATCCTTGGCAGAGATATCCTTGTACTTGTCAAAAACAACAATGTTCTTCCTACCGTCTGTATGATAGTGACTCAAACGACATTGGATGGATGCCATCAGATTTGGGGGAGTGCCACCATGTGGCCACTCAATGTGGTAGAACAGCTGTAATACATACATGCTAACTGTAAATACGGATTTTGGCGAAATCTCGGGTAAACCGAGACCTTTGACTAGATCCGGCCGATTTGTTGGCTTTACGGAGACAACTACGCTCATCAATCAATGATGAAAGTACTGCACACAATTCGTAGGCAAAAAGCGGTTCAAGTTCTACCTGTTGCTTCTGACCAATTATCAAGAGCCGAAGAAAAATACTCTCAAGGTCTATTGCTAATGTTGCTTTTTTACATTTGACCATCGTCTTCATTGGGCTACTGATAGCATCATAGAATCCACCAGTGAGTTTGTTGATGTATTTGTTTTCCAACTTGTCTCCAAACATAACTGATTCTGCCACATTCACATCAGTGGGGAAAATTTCGTCCAGTTACTGGGTTTTGGAGATGAGGACGTTCGTCTTCCAGCGGGTATGGCTATTTCTCCACTTCTGCATCAATGAGACTACGATCGTTGGCATCCAAGATTTGCCAATGGGTCAACTCCTCCTTGTGTTGCTTTTGTTTCGACTGTTCTGGAACACAGAATATATGTAGTCTATCCGATCAGGCACATGGACGGCGATATGGAAGGCATCAATCCAATCGCTTACCAGCTCAGCAAAAAGAGTCATGCCCTTGAGAGCTCCTTTGCCGTTCTTGGTTGAAGTCTGCTCTCGAAACTGGTCAGCAGAGATAGCATTTCAGTATGCTGTCTTCAGCATGAACTTCACTTATCTCCAAAAGATGCTGATTGAGGTATCTTGCGTACTGCGCATGGCCAGAAAGAAAGAAGTACTTCCTGACACGTTTGAGGATAAGCTGCTTCAAGTAGATGTCACCCCCTCTCTCTCTCTCCCTCTGCACGTTCAAACTGGTGGACAGGAGTGTTGGAAGAAGTTGTCAACCAAATGTGTGCCGGTGGGATGTAAGCATGCTGCACGCAGATACTGCTCTATCTGCTCGAATGTCTTTAGACCAGTTGATAGAAATCGCTTCAAGAGTGCAGCCGATGCTCCACGAAAGGCTTGTATGGCTTTCATCCAGGACTTCCCAGTTAAGATACCTGTCAGCCCTCCATATGTCACAGACACATACACATCTAATGCCGAACCTTTCATCAACTTCGCAATGTAGCCAACGAATGACTGTATAGTATACATCCCACAAGGATGGATGATTACATTATGGAACTGCCTGGGCTGGTACCAGCGCACTTGCTTGGAAACTACAAACAAATGCATGTCCATGCACACATGAACCATGTCCAACTCCATGTCAACTAATGACTTCTGTATGTACGCAAGTATAGTGAAGATGGTGTCTGGATGAGAGGGTGGTGCATCAATCAAAGGACCAAACATATAGATGATTGCAGGTTTGAGTGCTCCCTGGTTCCTGGATAGCTGATTGTTGAAGCCATCCCGTTCCATAGCATCTAGCCTTGGCTCAAGCTGTTGAGCCAATGAGTGTTCTTCTGTTGGCATGTTGAGCACACACGTCGATATAGCTGATGCCGGTACGCTTGTCTCTAGGCACTGAAGGGGGCATCACCCTCTTAGGTCTAGCATAGTGCTGAAGTAGAACAGCCCTGCTATTGTCAACAGACTTGGACTGTTTAGTTGTGCATCGAGGGAATGTGAGCGTACTGATCCGAGGCTGCGTGCTGCAGGTCTTGATGATCCCGGCAGGGTGTATCTGAAATTCTGTTGCCATGGCATGTGTCTCACGACAGGTTATTTACAGTCTATTTTATTTTGACACTGTCACTCACTTCAGCCAAAGGCTGTTCTTCAGTGACTCCGTGAAGTGGTAAAAACAAATCAAAGTAACATAATACAGCCTTTTATACTTAGTATACATAACATAAGAAAAGGAAGCAAACACAATGATCATACACTGTAAAATCAAGGCCATGTTCATTGAAAAATAACAGACTATGATACAAATTATCGGTTTCATTTTAGTAGACACAAATACTAACTAGAATCGGAATTTGTCAACACTGACAAATTAGGTGATCCGATATGTTCGGAAATCAATTGTTTGAGTCTCCTGATCCCAATAGGCATGACCATACCGGTTTCATCTGTGTTTAGTGGACATTGGCCGTGTGATGTTTGGATTCTCGTTTAGAAAAGGGAGTCAGACCTGCCATCTATGGTGCACAATTCCGTGTACACTAACGAAGATACAGAATGAAGTATATTTGACCTTTGACCCCACTTTCCACAGACAAGATGGCATCTGAGCAAAAAGTGGTTATTTTGTTAAATGATCCTTGTAACATGGTCTTTACGTGTACAAAATATGGGAAAGAAAGGACATGTATTCACCAAGATACAGGATGATGCATTTATGACTTTTGACCCTAATTTACATTCCCAAGATGGCGTCTGATCAAGTAGTTGTTACTTTATGAAATAATGTACGTGACATGACCTAAACATGTGCAAAATATGGTGGTGATAGGACTTTTTTTTCTTGAGTTATTGCAAAGAAAATTGCAAAAAGAAAGGAATATGAAAATACATCGAAGATAAGCTTTAATTTCAACCAAGTTTTTGGACATGATTCCGACACCGTATGAAAAAATAAAGGAACAATTACAATAGCCCAAACTCTCAGCTACAACATATCAAAATCTGGGAGAAATTCATCGAAGCATAAGTGAGCTAGTGCTCGAAAAGGACAGTCATGTCAATTTTCATTTCCAGAAAAACTGCACTCCCATAGAGATAACACGTAAACTGATCAAATTTGACAAGCTTACTTTCAATCCATTTTTACGAGGTAATGCCGTCAACTAATCAAAATGTTGTCATAATATTAATGAAAGGACATTTAATAAGCTTCAACATACTGAAATCTGGGTGAAAATCGGCAAAGGATAAGTGAGATACGCTCGAGTGAACTTGAAATTTGATGACGTCATTTTGAAAATTTACTCTTTTTATTTTATTAAGAAATTTGATATCTTTTCATCATTTTTCCAGCATCGCCAACCCATGAAATGACATGTACAACTCATCAGCTTTTAGAATATGTAAAGAAAATTGGGGGTCACCGTCCAACCTGACGAGTAAAATCGGATTTAAAATTGGCGGTTTTTTGGCATAGTTGCACTGTATATCGCCATTGACGCGCGCGCGGAGCTTCAACTTTGACGGGCCCGTATGACGTCATATTGAGTCGGATTGACTTGAGACTTGTTGGAAATATTCCTTGACATTTCAGGCATCCGATAAATGTGAAAAAACGGGAAATTTCTATTGCATATGAGCTGTGCGTGCGTATATGTGCGCGCGCGTACGCGTCCGTCCGATTTTTTCAATTTTTCAAAAAATGCTCCAAATGGTCTGAAACGTGTGCAAAAAAAAAATTGAGCTCGATTTAAGGATACAAATATTTCAACGCGCGCGTACGCGCACGTTTTGAGAGAAAATATGAATTTTGAGGACATGAGTAGAAAGCGCATAACTTCAAATATATGTGACGTAAATTTCATTGAAAAATTCCATTCCATTAATGAGATATGATTGAGAATGTGTTTTCATATAATGACGTCATAGTGACGTCACGGTTGACTGATCACTAAGATACATTAGATTTGTCGTCTTTGGGACATGATACATACATGGTATGAGTTTGAAATTGATAGGAAGAGGACTTTCTGAGCTAACCTCTGCACAACTTTTGAGGAGAAAGAAGAAAAAGAAAAGCAAAGAATCAGTACAGATACAGAAGGTGATCCGAGAGGATACTCGGATCACCTAAAAAAAAGAAAATACTACCAATTATTCTGAAATAATTCCATTAGATTACTTACGCATTGAAAAAGAAGAAAATTACTTCTACATACACATGTGATAAATGAACAAAAAATTAAAAGTGGGATCATTAAAACATAAAACTTATTGCACATACACACCCACACACAACATAAAACTGCAAATAAATTGCCTTAAAAGCCTATCCTTGTAATATATAAAACTGCAAATAAATTGCCTTAAAAGCCTATCCTTGTAATATAAAAAACTACTTTATTTAACATCGCTCGACAAACTATTCTATATTTGGCCACCGCGATATGAAAATCTACGTTTTTTTGATGTTTTTTGTTTGGTTAAATTGATGGTTAGTTTGGGTACACCTAACTGTAGGGTTGACTTCCTCAAACCATATAGATATTGTCTATACATGAATAATTCATATATATGTGAAGGCATGTTTTCGTTTACAATCATATACATGATATGTAACAACTGTTTATTGCGTCCACCCGAAAGACGATGCTATCATTACACTTTGTTCGAATCATCTGATATAGGGCTTCACTTGGAAATTTCCAGTCAACCTGCATAACCACTCTGAGTGCTCTAAATGGTATTTTCTGTAGTTTTTCAAAATATGTTTTGCCATGTTCTCCCATATAACACTCCAATAATCTATTTGATTCAGAATAACAGTTTTATAGAATATCATTGCCATTTGGTACGTGATGACCGGTCTAATTCTTTTCAGTAAACACAAACTCTTGTGCAGTTTTTCTACAAGCATTTAACATGTCGTGTCTAGCCTATGTACTGGTCAACACCAAGGTATCTGATATTCGTGACCTGATTAATGATCGTGTCCTGAATCTTTACACAAAGAACTGAAGTGCACTTTCATCTCATTCTCGACCAAATCAGTAAAAACTCGTATTTTGGGGGCATTTAGTGCTAACTTATTTCTACACAGCCACTCATTTATTCTGTCTATGCCTTCATTTAGAACCGTCACCAATCTATCAATGTTGTTTCAAGAGTAATAGAGGCATGTGTTATCTGCGTCGAGAGATACCATACTATTCCTTATCCACAAATGTAAGTCATTTATATACAAAATGAACTGTAAGGGACCTAAATTCGAACCCTGGGAATTCCACACTTTATTGTCTGTGGTCTAGATTGGAACCCCATTGACAACTGTGCACTGGTTGCGATCTGTCAGGTAACTCCAGAACCATTCAACTACTGAATCAGACAGGCCATACAGACGCGCCTTACGTAATAGAGTAACATGGTCCACTGTGTCGAATGCCTTCTTTAAATCTAATGCTACTTCACCTACAAACATTCCTTGGTAAAGTTTATTCAGCCAGTATTCTTTTACATTAATTAAGACCGTCATTGTCGAGCGTTTGGGTGTATACCTGATTGATGCACTGTCAGAAGTCCTTTCTCTTGAAGATATTTGTACAATTGATCAATATAAGTTTTTCCATAATTTTTGCTATCACTGGTAAAATAGATATTGGTCTGTAATTGTTAACCTGCGATCGTTGGCCTGCACCTTTGTATAAGGGCGTGACGCGAGACCGTTTCCATGCCAATGGAACCTTATTTTGGTGCATCATCGACAGATTAAGAATATAAATGAGAGGTTTACAAATATGTTCAGCAATAGACTTCAGGATAACTGCAGATACATTGTCCAGACCACATGCCTTTTCAGTAGCAAGATTATGTGAATGTTTCAGTACTTCGTTTTCTTCAAAATATATAAAACGGAAATGATTTTCACTGTCCATGTTTTTGGACAATATGTCCCTGCGGTCATGTACGGTATTTTCAACATTCTCTTGAATTGTTTTACCAACATCAATGAAATATGTATTAAAATATGCAACTATTTCTTCTTTATCCATCTTTTCTCCACCTTCTGATTTCACTTGTGTTATTCTACCAATTTCACATTTCTTCGGGAGAACAAAGTTCATCGATTTCCTACTCCTTGTCAGATTGACCATTACTTTTTATGATACTATTGGTAACATATTCTCTCTTTGCTTTACGAGCTCTACTTTGCTCTATTTAAGCTGTAACCGTGTTTCGTAAACACTTACATTTTTCTCAGTCAGCGGGTGAACTTAATTTTTTGGCCAAACAGCCATTTAGAGTTGATACCAATAGGTCAAAGCTGTCATGCCAGCCAAATACAGGTCCTGCCGTCTGATTAAAACCCATTATCCGATGTATAGTAACAGCTTTACCACGGACATACTTTGCTGCCGATTTGCGGAATCGCAGCACCTCATCATACGACACGATGTTTTCCATGTTGGTGTAAAATTTGAATGAAATCACTGCTACCAAACTTGTAGTGCAGTTTGACATCCAATTCAAGTTTTCTTTAGTTACCTCTATTGGTTATGCAATACTCCACGGACTGTGAGAAAGTCAGCGCTGCTTTTGTGATTTTCACCATTTGATATGAGCTTTGAGATGATTCTAAGCAATGTACGACTAATTTGTTCCGTCGTTTTAACATGAGTGAAATCACAAAGATCATAGCCTGTGTTCTTTGAGAGAATTACACATGCCTCCGTTGTGATCTTTTTCACCAAGGCATATTCTTTTTCGTCGTCCACATATTCTGCTTTAGAAATCTTCAGAATTGTATATACATACTCACGGAATACAGCAATGGATGCACAACCTTAATATTAAGGACTACCACATCATCACCAAGATAATTTATGATCTTGGTGAACATTTCCTTCCTGCCCATTGACGATTAAAAGCCACGCTCTTATCATGAAGTGCAATAGATGTCTAAGCACATTGCATTCGATTTGTATACATGTTATCAACAAGAGGCAGGCATGGCTTCATCGTCGATCACTGGGGTCTGGTCACTACGAGCAGGATTTTTTTTTTTCTGAAGTCATCATTACAGCAAATATGATGGAGCGCCTCGGCTGCTGATAAATCATGTAACCCATGGCAACGCACAGCAACTTCCATATTCCAATTTTCATTACGATCTTCACAATATTTCAAGACACTAGAATTAAAACAGAAATTAAAAGGGGTGCATCTCTCATTCCCATTCTTTCGCACTGCACTACCTTATACCATCTATCAGGATGTTTGGGATTTATAGGTTCACAAGCTTTCACACAAAAAAGACAGTTTCTCAAAATCATACTCTCTTGTTTGTGACCTTATTCTACCAACTGGAGCGTCATCACTGTCTCTAGATTCATCTTTTCTCTTCTTATCCAACCTATTTTCTGATATGAACCTTTCAAGTATATGGGCAGAAACAGTAGTTATGAAGTTCAATAGATGCCTGCTCTCCTTGAGAGTCCAAAACAGCTTGTATTTTGCAACGGGTATCATCGTCATTCCTCTCTATCACACACTCAATGACCGTTTTGAAAGCTCAAAGTTTGAATGTCTTCAGTGGTCCGGGCTTGCTGCAGGTTGAGAGGAGACAGTTTCCGTCATGAATCTCTGTAACAGCCATCATAATTCCTAAAATATAAAGGAAAATGAAATAAACCATATTCGTACCGAATGTCATGTTTCTTCTTTGTGCCAGAAAGATGTTAATTTATTTCTTTAAAATACAGGAATGGATTCTATATAACTCCAACCTTATCAGATGGGCCCCCAGTAGAAGCCACTGCACTGAGACACGTCAGAAACAAAACCCATTTCGGCAGATACCTCAGTACAGAGTTTATTTTACCGTCCATCTCGAAACATTAATCGGGCACTTTAGTTTCTGAAAAATACGGAAAACATTTTTTCATTGAAATGATAGTTCGAAGTCTACCACCAAAGTATGAGTGAACGCATATAAACATTGATAAGAACACCAGAAATGGATCGTAGCCCAAACCCTAAGAGAGTGGTGCATGGTAAACATCATTCTAAGATGAGCGGGTCATGATGAAATCGGGCAACCAACTTAGGTCTGACTTGACCTCGACCTGGAGAAATGATACAAGAAATGAATTCTTCATACTAAGAACCCCTTACACGAGCTCTTACTCATAGGTGTAGGGCAAGGCTTCAAGAAGTCAATTTTTCAGGATGACGACTTGCGACCATCTTAGATTTGACCTGAAGATGATCTTATATTGTAAAATTTATAACGGAAATAAATTCTACAGTCCCAACAGCCAAAAAAAAAAAAAAAACCGGTATCATTCATCATTCCGGCTGTTCATTCAACATGGCGTCTAGCGGCCATTTTGGATATATGCAAATTAGCAAAATTGCCATAAGTTGCCGTTTGGGCAAGCAAGCTGATTTTGTTCTAGGACTTCGTTGGACCACGAATGAACAAAAAAAAAACTTCATAGGAAAGAACATCTCTAGGTTGGTGCATTGAACTTGTGGGACAGTCAAATCAACCATAGACCAGATACTGTAAATTGATTCATTTTACAAGATGTTTTTTTAATCGGAATTTTGTAGTATTATTGGTCGAACTCCTTTTCTTTTGTGTTTTTTGCGGCGTATCACATAACTCGTCCCAGTGACGAGTTCAAGTGTAGTTAGTTTGTGATCCGCTAAGGGCGTATCACAAAATGTGTATGCACGGATTTTTTTTCCTCTCTTTTTTACGTAATACGCAATTAGCGTACCACTTATTGTGTCTTTACGGAATCTTTCTTTCTTGTTTATTAGGTGATACGTCGTTAGCGTTATTGTGTGGAACCTTTTGTTTTCATTTTTCTTCTTTCAAATTTTGTGAACGCAGTATCTTAACAATGACATGACCAATTAATGTGAAATTTTCAGTCATCATATAACTTGTCAACATCTCGATAAAGAAATCTTTTTCACAACGTCAACTTATCTGTAACGTACTCATTATCATCATTTTCACATGATGTTAAATGATCGATCATATCTTCATATTTAAACTGAATATCATATTTTACCATTTTCACAGGACATAAAGTTCAGGGGTCACTTGTTCTTTTCGCACAGTGCATATCAGTCAGGCTATCATGACGCGCGCCTACGCCCGCCTCGAAATTGTAAAATGCTCAAAATAATTTCCCGACCGATTTTCTATACTTTTCGTACCATTTTAAGAGTTTCAAACATTTCCGCGCTCACAACGCGTACGCAACATGGAAATTATGCACGTTCTTTTTTGTTTGATTTGAATTCCTGATAATTTCAGTAGCAACATCCATTGATTTTTGGTCAATTTTGACCAATAGCAAGGTAAAACGCGTGCGCCGCAGTCAAAATTCCGCGCTCTCGTCAATGTGCAAATGAAGTGAAGAAACATGCCTTTGTTTACTTTGCCTTACAGAGATCTCAAAATGACAGATGATCTCCTGTTTTTTATATCATATTTCAAAAGATATAGATTGTCAATAACATTGGGAGTATCCATATTTAAGACCAATTAGATGTCATCATGTCGTCATTTGACATCAACACTTTATTGTCATGTTTCTTTTTTTTTCGTGTCGAAGATCTCTTAGTAAATATACAGATATCTTGTAGAATCGACTCACTCCCGAACGCACACAAATGTAAGCGATTTCATCCTTGTTTTTGCGTTACAGAAACAATTTGTCGAAAGGTACCTTAGTTTTGTATGTACTGAGAACTCCACTTTATTAACGTATTTCACTGAAACTTCAAGCTTGTATATCACAACCTTTTCGTGAAAATAAGAGTTGAAAATGAGGTATGGTTACAAAAGGGTGATATTGCTTTTTAATTATTAACGCCATGAATAATGCTTTTTCGATTGCTAACTGTCTTTTTTAAAGATATTTCGATGGCGGTTGACTAGTTCGCCTCTCTGATGACCCCAAGCGTTCACCTAACTCGTCCCAAAGGGATGAGTTTCATGTCTCGTTCTTTTTTTCCTTCTGACTGATTTTCTGAACATAATATCTCAGAAAGACTTGATTGATAACATGAAATTTTCTATGATCTTGTCTCATATCAATATCTGGACAAAGGGATTTTCATCACGTTAACTTTTTTTTAATATATATGAATATGAATTAAAGGTTTATAATAATGGGGCGTCCCCGCCCGGGGCTGGGCTTTTCCAGGGTCTCTTCGGTTCCCCGGGGCGGAGTCGTCCCATGTGATACTAATTTATGTAATTTATTGTTATTGTTATGTTAATGGGGCGCGGAATGAATGACCGTGTCTCATTGTGAATAATGCATGCATGCGGAATTGCCGCACTCCACCATATATTGGATTCACTGGAATATGAATTAATGCAAATGTTTGTTAATATTCAATAGGTATGCTAAATGCCGTCAAGAGAAAAGTGTATCATTTTTTAAGTATGTACTACACTTGTCCTAGTTTTCTTCTTCTTCTTCTTCTTCATGCTATTTTACTTTTCTCCTTTTTCTTTCTTAGTTTCCATTTTCTCTACTCTTAATCTTTTCTGGTCTCATTTCTTATCCTTTTGCCTGCTTATACAACATTTTTCACACTTTGAATATGTGTAGGATTCCGTCAAAGTTATGTTCATTTATATTCGTAAATCTTCTGTAACATTGTGTGATATTTATGTATATGCCCTGCTTGTTCTGTTTATCCAGTTATGTCCTGGGCTTTTATGTTTTGTATTTATATATTCCTTTGTTCGATTTGTATATCAATAAAGTGATGAAATATAACATGTGACGTTATCTAGGCGCCATTTTGTGATTATGAGATGATATCAAATTATTGATCACATCTTTATAACTGATTTTAGGTATGAAAACATTTTAAGTCACGTGTGATCTTACAGCATAATTCTTGTTAGTCAGGTTAACATTTTGACGCATGGAGGTGCGCGTTTAAATTTTTAAATGCTCAAAATCACTTCCCGACCAATTTTCTAGTTCAAATATTTCACGCGTTTTGGCGCGTAGATCGCGTAATCAATATGGCAATGCGCTTTTTTCACTTGCTTTGGATTCCTGATGCAACCAGTAATTATATTCTTTTATTTTTTTTTTTCGTCCAGCTTGATCAATAACAAGGTAAAGTTAAAATTCCGCTTGCGCGTCTATGTGCATAATATCATATAGTGAATGAGCGCATGCATGCATCTCTCACTGCTCTCCAACTTTGTTGGCTGTTTGATGACATTTTGTTATTACTTTTAGTGAAGATTTACCCCACTACAAGAATTAAGTACCAGGAAGCAGGAGGACTTTGGATGACATCTGTATTTGCCTGGTTGTCAAGATCTTACATCAAATGACATTTTAGTTGCTTGACCAAGGAAGCAACCAGGGGAAGCCATATATGCTCCATGCAGTAAAGCACAATCTGAGGTGCTCATTCGTGCATGGCTGATTAACATTGACTATGCTGTAATGGGGCCTTGCACCTGCCCTGTCTCTGATCTGAGGAAAACTGCTTGATTACAATGGGGGATATTCTTCTGATTGTGATTGGAACCCTCACCCTTCTTCCTCTTCTGAATAGATCCCATAGCTCAGCTCTCACAGCACCAAGGCCTATTGTGAAGCAGCTATTCACTCGTAAACACTTCCTACCAAGAAGGATCCCGTATGATTATAACAGCCAAGCATCTTTTAAATGTGAATTGTTTAGAGCTGGAGGTGTACACCCAAATCTAGGCCCTGTACAAGATAGCAGCCAGCTACATGGTAACCATGAAAGTAAAAAGTACGCATGCCTTACTTCGAAACAACTGTCATATGGATGGAACGGCTTGTTTCACCTCTCATATCATGGGAAGGTGAGATTACCCAGACAAGTGTAAGCTACCATAAAAGCTCTGGGTCTGAACCGTCATGTGTCCCGTGGTGGTGTGAAGATCAGAAGCCGACCTCCCCAAGGAACAGCACCTGTCTCAAAATACGGGCCGGTCAAAAACCAATCCCAGTGGCCATTTCACCGTCACCACCATATTACTCCATAGGTGCATCTCATGTAAAAAACCATGGTTTAGTAGATATTATAGTAACCTGATCCAACGTAAAACCAGTGCTTTGCCAAAACACTATCGGCAGATCAAGTTTGCTCCATGGAATGCAAGGTCTGTCAAAGCCCGGGGTAGGTCTACAGCAATATATGATTTTGTGCTGTCACAGCGCCTCGACATCATGACCCTAACCGAAACCTGGTTAACAGGTACTGATCGCGATAATCACGCGGTTGCTGACATTCACATGAAATTACCAGGATTCAAGATGTTCCATGTATATCGCTAGGGCACAGTCGAAGGTGGAGTGAGTCTTCTGCGGCGAGGTGGATTCAATGTCATTGAAAACCAGAGATTACAACTACAATCATTTGAATATATTGATTTAACCTGTACATCACACATCACTTCTTCGTTTCGCATAGTTGTTCTCTACAGGCCACCACCTTCTAGAAAAAAATGAAGCTAATGTAGGATCCTTCATCAGAGAATTGTCGCTAGTATTGGAGGTTCTGATATCATCCCGACAAAAGTTTATGTTGGCAGGAGACTTCAACATTCACTTCGAAGATCCTGCAAATAACGATTCAAAGAAGTTACTTCAAGTACTGGAGCCTGCAAACCTTCGGAATTATGTAAACATTCCGACACATCGCAGTGGTCACACTTTGGACCTGCTGATTGCTTCAGAAGATGATAATTTTGTCTCTGGTGTTTCGGCAACTCATTCTCTGCCTTCTAATCATCTGGCTGTGCTGTGTACTTTGGCTGCTGCTCGTCCGCTCTTCATAAAAATGCAGATTTCTTCACGAAATACGAAAAACATCGATGTGGTCAGTTTCCAAGTCTCGCATAATGGCTGACTCGGTAGTTGATCCTGATGCACTTACTCAAGTCTATGACGCAGAACTTCGTAGAATCTTTGACGAATACGCTCCCATGGAGCAGAAGGATGTTGTTGTGCGACCACATGCTCCATATATGATTCTCACATTCACTTCGTGAAGCAAAGCAAAAACGAAGAAAGAGCGCGAGAAAGAGGATGAAATCTGATCTACATGTTCATAAAGAAATCTACCAGGCACTGTGTATAGAATACAGCAAACTCCTGTACCACGAAAAGAATGAGTATATCTCAAGTAAGATCAACACCACTGATCAACGCAGTCTTTATCGCATGGTCAAAAGCATGTCTTGTCCTTCCTCATCGATGGCACCTCTGCTGCGACATCACCACTCACCGGAGCAATTGGCTAATGACTTTGTGGATTTTTTTATCAGAAGATAGAACGTCTACAGAATTACTGTCATGTTGATGGGCAAGTTTATGAAGATCTCTCACTTCAATTACGTAGGAAATGCACCATCACAATGTCTGAATTTGACTTTGTCTCAGAAGATGTTATATCAAACACTCTCAAGGCAGTTTCCACTTCCTCTTCAGCACTCGATCCTATTCCTACGTCATTGTTGAAAAATTGTATGTCCAGTCTGCTGTCCTCCATCACAAAAATTGTAAATGCCATTCTGCAAACAGGTCGATTCCCTTGTTCTCTGAAGCACTCTTTAGTTCATCCACGTCTTCTTCTTGCTTTTGAGGCAGCAGCAGCTAAATAATGTCCCTCAATTGTTGTAGCCAAGTTACAGTCTGTGGAGTAGGGTGTGTCAGGTCCATGTTGTCAGGAGGGCGGAGATCAGGGCACTCACTCAAGATGTGTTGAGCAGTCTGTTCTGGTGCACCACACTGGCAAGCTGCTGACGGGCGTAGCCCCCAACGATGCATGGCTGTATTGAAACGCCCAACTCCCGTTCGAATCCGATTTAGAGACACCCACTCACTCCTTGGGAGGTTTGCTCCTGGGGGGACAGATGTATTGGGCGTGACAACTAGTTGGGCAGGTCGTTGGGTGTCTTCCCAGCTTGTTCTCCACGTCTGAAAAAGAGGGACTGCCATGTAATGATCTCAGGAGCTATCGACCTATTTCTAATCTGAGCTTCATTTGAAAACTGATTGAAAAAGCCGCTTGCGCACAGATCAAAGAGTACCTCTGTGAGCAGGACTTAATTCCTTCAACGCAGTCTACCTATAGGAAAAACTACAGTGTAGAAACAGTCCTTTTGAAAGTCTATCATGAGATCCTGCTGGACCTAGATTCACACAAGGAAGCCATCCTTGTCCTTCTTGACTGTAGTGCTGCATTTGACACCGTGGACCATCCCATCCTCCTTCGAAGGCTGGACAAGAGGTATGGGTTCCGCGGAAATGTCGTGGAATGGCTAAAATCCTATCTGAAAGACCGGACACACAGTGTGCACATTACGGACGCAACATCTGATATCCCCCATGACACCTGTGGCGTCCCACAAGGTTCAGTTATGGGACCACTGATATTTACGCTTTACAGTTCTCCAATCATCGACGTCATCAATGATCATGGCCTTCAACCTATGGTCTACGCAGATGACACACAGATTCTGGTCACTTTCAACCCGGACGATCGACAGGCGTCTGTTCTCAAGCTCAACAAGTGTCCTGTGGCAGTCAGTATCGGTGATGTCAACATTATGCCATCGTCCTGTGTTCGAAGTCTTGGCGTCCTTCTTGACAGACATCTCACCATGAAGGAACACATCAAGCATGTCTGCAAGTCTGCTACAGCTGCTCTTCGATGTCTTGGCAAACTAAGACCCTACCTCACAAAGAAGCTCACTCACACTTTAGTTCACTTTTTTGTTATTAGTAGGTTAGATAACAGGAATGAGTAATAGTCTGTTGATTAATCTTCCTCAATCGGATTGTTATCATCTTCAAAGGATTCAGAACGCTGCTGCCCGCATCATTGAAAAGCTCTTCAAGCATAGTGCAATTTCACGTACTCTTACTCAACTTCACTGGCTCCCCATGGAAAAGCGTCTCATATTGAAGATTCTCTTGTTAGTTTATAAGTTTCAAAATGATATCAGCCCACAATATATCAAGGAATTAATCACCTCACCTGTCTCCACAAGTAACTACTTGTGGAGACAGGTGAGGTTGGTAGATTACGACATCAATCCCTTCTCCGCATTCCTAAAGTTGATACAATGTTTTACGATGACAGATCTTTTTCAGTTGCTGCCCCAAGATTGTGGAACTCGTTACCGCAACATATCAGTCATTTGTCTTCATTGGTTTCATTCAAATCTTCTTTAAAGACTCATTTATATGTGAACTGATCTTTTTTCTTTGTACATGTGTGTGCGTATTAAAAGTAATTTGTTTATGTTTTGTGATAATATTGTAAAGCGCAAAGGGAACATTCACTTCTTATATGTGCTATGAAAATGTTATCATTATTACAGTGATAAAATCCTTTTTCTTAATCTTCTGTCCTATGTAAAGTTTAATTATATAGGTTGGTAGAGCCATGTGGCTATGTCGATGAGAACTCTGCCTTTCACACCGTCGGACAGGAGTTCGATTCCGGCAGGACGATTTTATTTTTCAGTTGAGCTACACTCAGATGTCATTCATGTTGAATTCATTTTATCGAGTATACACACCAATTTCCCTTTGTTTTGTATCTAAGGTTGAAATGCTACGATTGCTGTAAAACTTTGTGGACCGGTAGAGTTTGACCAACTGATTACATTATATATGAAGGCAAGTTGATAGATAGCCATCTTGAATATGAAAATTTGGGTCAAACTTCATATTTCAAAAGGCATATATAGAGGTCAAGATTATGCTTAGAAAACTCAGAATCCTCTTAAATTTTGCTCGTGTCAAAGACATCTTGCGTGGTCATGGAAAGGAGAATTAATCAACGGAACTTAACAAGTTCAGTTTGTTGCTCTAAGAATTCAGTGGCATTTAATGTGATACTATTTTTTTTCTTTTTTAAAGAAATATTGAGCTCGAAATGTTGCGTACGAAGCTCATGGGATAATTTTGTTATCGCCAAATTACAATTCTAATAGCTTAACATCGATTGTCAAGAAGAGTCTTAAGTAGATATGGTATAGCGTCATCTATGAACTCTGAGTTACAAATGAAAAATAACACAGTCTGAAAAGAATTTGCGAATTGATTGTGGCCGAAGTGATATTTTTCTTTCTTTAAACATTTCCTAAGAAACCTATGGTTAGTCCGTGGATAGATGAAGATGTGCCGTAACCGACGCTGGTTTTAATGTAAGCCACCTGGGTATACTATATCGTCTTTCTTTTGTCTTTTTTTTTTTGGTAGTTGAGGTAAACTTTCGATAATTATAAGTGCGTTCAAATTAAGAATGTCGTGTCAATTATCTACATCCGAAGGCACGCACATACAGCCTCTCTTTGATTTGTACTTAAAGGGGATGGCTAGTAACTGATCAGTGGGAACCAGTGGGAATGCTGGATGATGATTGTTCCAATCCTTGTGGGATTCATTTAAGAGTACATTATATATCTATTCTTGGGTGAAAATTATTTGCTTCAGGATGGTCTCATATTGAAGTAATGTGCAGTTTAATGTTTCCAGGTAAGCGTCCCTGGTCAGTGACGGGGCATTAATCTGCACATTACTTGAATATGAGACCGTTCTGAAGCAAATAATTTTCACACAACAGTAGATATATAATGTACTCTTAAATGAATCCCACAAGGATTGGAACAATCATCCCTCAGCATTCCAACTGATTCCCACTGATCGGTTACTAGCCATCCTCTTTAAGGATGTATTGTTCAAATATATTATTGTCAAAGGAGGCAGTATAGAACAGAGTATCATGCTGAACTCAACCTGAGTTACACGGCAAGCGTTCAATTTGATACATTTTTCTTCTTGTCAATCAGTCAATGGTGATCGAATAACATAATATGATATGACACGATACACCAGTACCTTACAAAGGGAAGTAAATGCACGATGCGATCAGTAGCACGTGAGTGCCGCCGTTGACTTCGGTTCAATATAATTCTCCTTTAAAGGATTTTCTACGCCTATTGGCATAGAGATAGTTGGATGTCCAACATTCTTTTTCCTTACCCCTTCAAACCCAGGCTTGAAGTTGACGATCACGGGCGACCAATATCTGATCCGTGATACTCCCATGCGTATCAACTCTCTGTTTTCTTTCTTTTCTTTTCTTTTCTTTTTTTTTACAGTTGAGCTAGACTCCGATATCGTTCGTATTGAAAACATGTTGTCAAGTAAACACACCCGCACGCACACGCAATTTCTTTTTATCTCGTATCGTAGGTTTCATCGCTTCTGCTGCTGTAAAATTTTGTATTCTCGTAGAGCTTGCCCAGCTGACTAGATCATCCAGAGGCGAGGTTATACCTAGTCATCTCGGTTATGCAAATAAGAGTCAACTTCATATTTCTCAACTTCTAATTCTCAGCTCAAGATGACCCTTAAAACATTTTATTGTCATGCTTCCTTTTTCTTGTGTCAAAGACTTCTTGGTGTACATATGTAGTAAAAAAGCATGTACAATTGACTTACTCCCATTCGCACACACACGTACGCGATTTCTCTTTGTTTTACATTACAGGAACAATTTGTCGAAACGTATCTTAATTCTGTAGGTCAGTGCAACTCGATTACACGAACGTATCTAGACAAAACTTCCAGTCGATGTAGTTCTTCCTTGTTCATGGAAATGGGAGTCGAAATCGAGGTATATAACACCATTCCTTTCTAAAAGTACTGCTTTGATTTCTAACTGTCCACTTTAAACAGCTGTCGTGAATGGTCGACCGGTATCTGATCACCCCCCCCCCCCTCTAACTAGCTAACTCATCTTAAAGTGACGAGTCTCATATCTCGTCTTGATGTTTTAGCTTAGTTTGCTACTTATTTACGAATGTATCGTAGAATTTAACGCCATTTATTGTTTTAGTGTGTGTAAAATGATATATTATGCAAACTGTGTGTATTTTTCTTTCTTTTTTTAATCAGTCCAGTGGCTCAATGAAGAACAGCCCTAGATGAAGGAGTCAAATAAAAGAAATTCATACTCATAAGGTCGTGATGTTATCAATTGATCAGATTCCATTAGAAATACATTATGTGTCAAATAGTACGATTGAGGAAAATTATTGTATTCTAGCTATATATCTAGTGTCCCAAAAAAGCGGAACGGTGGATTTTCAGTACCTTGCGTTTTAAAATGGATATATTTTATGACATCATTAGAAAGAGCATCTTCCACAGAAGACAAAAATGCCAAAATCATTAAAATTAGATAATTTGGTACAACTTTCACATTTGGCGCACACACACACACACTGTTTTTTCCTGGCCCGCTCCCAATATGAAAGCTGTATCTTTTGTTGACATGGATCAACGGGCTTACACAATACACATTCTTCGCTCATACGTCACAAAAATCAAGCGAAATTTGAAAATGACTGCATTTACAGAATTTGGTGTAGAATAAACAGTTCTGAACCAAATTATTTAATTTTAATAATTTTGGCTTCATTGTCTTCTGCGCAAGATGCTCTTTCTAATGATGTCATAAAATATATCGCTTTTAGAACGCAAGGTACTAAAAATCCACCGTTCCGCTTTTTTGGGAGGACACCCGGTATAAGTAAAGCGTGACGACGTACTTTACTTATGAGTTTGCAGATGCCAAGGAGAACAAAATGCCCGACTTTCCAAGAAAAATCGCCGATTTAGACAATTCTGCAAAAAGGGTTTTGACGTATGGCGCGGAGCTTGATGCTGATCATCCGGTAAGATTTTTCCTAAAATTTTTTTTTGATTTTAACCTCACATTATATTGTTCTCCACCACATACGTCTATATATACACGGGTACACGTCACGAGGCCGTCACCTACGAGTAATGCAGCCCAGGAGTCATACAGCCAACAAATCATGCAGTCCACTACTTATACAGCCCACGTAAAAAAGTAATAAACAATATTCAGTAAACGCGTGCATCAGATCTTTCCACATTTATTTCTAAAAATGCAAAAACACCCTCGTTTTCATGTTAAATCTTTGACCTGTTTTCTATATTCTTACTCCTCCCCTACCCCCCCCCCAAAAAAATCTTCCTACGAATGGGCTGTATGACTCGTGAGCCGTATAACTCTTGGGTTGTATGACTCATGGACTTGTTCTTTTTTATGTCGATCTCGTAGACCGTATAACTCGTGGGTGTCAGTCTCGTGAGATGACCCCATTATACATACCCAAAGATGCGTACTAATGGAAATTGGTGGAAACATTCGGATTATTTGCATGATCAAGAATAAAGGCAAGGACTGGAAGGGATATCCTCTTCCTGCATTTCCAACTTGTGTTATAGAAACGCTGTGACCATCACTGGATAAATTTGCCTTTGTAAGTAAAGCAATGAGTGATTTCCACATTTCACCTAAATTTCTATCGATGAAAACTAATGAGGCGGGGTGTTCAAACTGGCAAGAACCATGGATGTAACATCACTCTGATTGATGCTTTGATAAGGGACGCTTTATTTTGACATTTAATGTTGTCGTTCTCTTTCACCTACCATTTTGCTATCAGGGCTTTACAGATAATGAATACAGACAAAGGAGGAAGTACTTTGCTGACATCGCCTACAACTACAAACAGTAAGCAAGTTGATCACCTGCGCTATGGCAAGATAGGGAATAATGTCACTTCAACCACAAAGGACAAGGGATGTTGATGTTGATCGTTTATCATACATTACAAAAGACATCATATCATGTGTACAGGTCATGATACGACTAATTCTACTTTCAGCTTTACTTCCTTTTCTATTCTTTTTCCCTTCTATTTTCTAGTGTGAGAATAGAGAAATGATTTGCACCCTGAACAAGTACATTGCATACGTATTTCCTATGTTATATAGATCCGAAATTTATCAAAGGCTTTTTTATACATAGGCCTACAAAACACAAGTGGCAAACTCTCTATTCTACATTTGTTTCCAAGTCTATACATACATATGCTGATATATATGGAATTATGGTACATCATACAAAAAAATAGAAGTTAATGAGGAACGTATGGCCCGTTTGGACTTCATTTAATGAAAGCTTTGATCACTCACTTAAGAGGGCATCAATTTTACATCTGATAATTCAACGGCACACGTAACCAAAACATCTCTACATTAGAGGTATTGTACGCGTATTTTACAGAGCTTACAAAGAAAAGAATTATCTTCCTGTGGCTATCAACCATTTCAAAACTCGGGTAAGAAATTTCTGAAGACGGATGCTTCCTTCTTAAATTCTCCTTTGATATCACTTTGGATTACCCTGCCATATCCTTTTCCTTTGCGAAAAGTGCACGTATTTACTTCGAATTTCATTATTAGTGCTATCTGTTTACGTGAATTGTTTACTAAACCCCTCATTGTTTATATCCTTGACAGAGAGAGAGAAAAAAAAATAGCGAACACAAACGTGAAAAGTGTCCGCAGGTTTGACGTACAGTGTAAAATGTAAGTTACTACAGGTGAGCATCTTATTCCTCAACGTGATGACAGATGAGTTGCATACAACTTATGTTCATAATTTGTGTTAGGCATTTTATTTTCATTGACCATTCTTTCTTTTTTTTTGGCATCGTCTTTTTCACGCAGCGGTCATCCTATACAACGTGTGCAGTATACGGAGGAAGAGACAAAAACATGGTATGAAAACAGTACACTCACTAAGACCTTCATCTGCCTTTCGTCACTTTGAAGTGATCTCAAATATATTTGCTTCCATCATACTTTCATTTACGTCATGTCTATTTCAGTTTCCCTGTTGGAAAGTACACAGATTCCCATAGTGTGTTCGCAATGTGTATACAAAGTCGGCTAAGTGAAAATGCTCGAATTTAACAATGTGAAGATGATTTTCCACTGTGGTGTGTTTTTTTTTACTGAGTGTTTACATAGTAATGCTTTATTTCACACTGTGAATTGATGATTCACAATGTGTCCACAATAAAAAAACACTTGAATTTAACGAGATAGAGAGACCGCAAAATGTGTTCACAATTTGTTCACACTGTGCTTCACATTCTTTTTCACACTGTGGGACATTGTGCTCTTTCAGGCATGGTTCCCTTTCTGTTTGATATTCTTTTCGATGTTTACCATATATAGTAGATGACGCTAATGATAATTCGCAAGAAACATTAATCTTTCCTCCGTTAAGTTTTCATGAAATATGATAGATGTCATTCCCCTCATTATATACGCACAACAACCAATTAGACCCTCATCAAAATACCGTAACATTATAAGGGAGAAAATACGCAAAATTTGACGACAGTGTTTCTGCATGTTTGATAACTTCTTTGTGAATAAGTGTGATCTCCTAAGCCGTGCATGACGAGCACACATTAGAGACAAATCGGCCACTTTTCAAATTTCACAACGGTCATTTGGGGGTCTGTGGAATTTTTTTTTTTTTTTACCTCGATGGTGACAATTTGAGCTGGCAAAATGAAACGTAGCTGCACAAATTGTCGTCGGCCATGCACTGTGAATTGTGTAATTGGGGTGGTTGCTCCGATGTTATGCTTTGGTGGGGTAGGTATGACTGGTAAGTCATGCGTATGTGTGTGTGAGGGGGGCTGCATGGTATGTGCTGTGTATACTTTGTAGGTGCGTATTATGTGACTTGTGTATGCGTTTGCACATAGCTGTGTGTGTGTGTGTGTTTTGAGTTTAATAATTATATAATATTGACTGGCCCTGAGGGAGGTACCAGAAAATATTGCCCAAACTGAGAGCATATTGCCCGAGTCGAAGACGAGGGCAATATGTTTTCAGTGCCGGCAATATTTATCTGGTACCTCCCGAAAGAAAGGCCAGTCAATATCATAATTATTACCTATCCCCTAGGTAAAATAAGAAAATGGGTGAATACGGCTATAGACTTTGATACAGATCACGCCACATTTGACTACCTGTAGACCATCAACATATCGAATATTTGCAAAATTGTTCATCAATGTTTATCATTCAACTCCAACTTCAAAGATACATATGTAGTTGTAACAGGCAAACTTCAAACATCTGAACGCTCTTACACTTTACTTTTACTTCTCTGTTTAAAGTTGGAGAGCTGTAAAACTGACGGTCGCTGTGCAATTACTGAGCACAAATGGACTAGTCATTGTTTGACGCCTATCGGCCTATAATGCTGCTGTAAGTGGTATGAGTTGATTTATCAGCGTTCTTCTGCGATGCGTGTAACTGACACCCTGGACGTCCTGGAATGTTTTCTTTTCGTGGTCAATGGGAATGTTTACGTTTAAAGCAGGGAGGTGGGGAGGAGATTCCACTCCTCTTCCCATCTCCCTGTTTTACAGTGCACTCATATTATAACGAACACGGTTGTAACAAAATTCTGGTTATAACGAAGTAAAAATTTGGGCTGCAATGTCATCCACACTATGTATTTCTATCGTTTATTTGTTCAATTATAACAAAATTCCGATATAACGAAAGAAAACTGCCGGTCCCGAGGATTTCGTTATAACAGGAGTCCACTGTATATGTAAAACCCCGGATGCTCGTGATATGCTCTAATGTCGCCTGCTGAACTCCCCACCCTGCAAAATACCAACTGTAATTGCCTCGCAAAACTACCTCGTATAGGTAATAATACAATATGTGGAAACTGTGCGTGTGTGGTGGTTATATAGTGGTAGTGGTTTGTTTGCCTGTGTGTATACGTGTGCCTGTCTGTTTGTGTTTGGGTTTTGATGTTTGTGCGAACGAACTTTTTGAGCAGCAGGCACTACTGTGACAATGAAAATGCCTTCAACGTGTATGAGCACGTGTTTATAGAGTTCACAGCGGCGATGATTTCAAATAGTATGGGTGTATCAATTTCAGCGGTGAAGCGGGCTAGGAGAGAGACCGAGAGAAAAGGCTTACAAGGGAGGTACCCTTTCCCTAAATGTTATCTGTCTTTGTTCACTTTTTCACAGCAGTCATATTCTTCCATCAGTCTTAACTTCAACTTCCATATCACTATTCTTTGTCCCAGAATAAGTTTGGCATGCTTTATGCATGAACGAATAATTTCGACACGCCGTAAATAATTTCCCAATCGTTAGTTGATTTTAGCACAAACGAACTGCCATATGCACACCGCAAATACATACGTATTTATAAACAAACACAAACAAACACTCAAATCCTCATAATGCATATAAACCACTTCAACACACATTTTTCCATAATAAGCAATAACACATACACACACACACACACACACACACACGAACGGACACTCAATTATCATGTGCGGGCGCACATACTAACTTCGTTGAAACCTCACCGTGACTTTTTACATGGCTTGTTTGCATAGATGTTTCCCTGTAAGTTATGTGTTGGTATTTCAATGACTGTGTCAAGAATGATATTACCCCAAAAATGTGTTTCGAGGGCGTGCGACAATTTGTACCGTCAGCCCTCATCACAAATTGTCGCCAGACGACAAATTGTGATGGGGCGACAATTTAAGCAGCCAACTCCGTCACAAATTGTTGCCTGTTTCAGGGGCGACAATTTGTGACGGGGCGACAATTAAGTCGCAACAGGTGTTGCAATATCTGCAATCTACAATGTGACATTCATGTTATTCATGACGCTCATGAGTATTGAGCAAATAGGTGCACTCAGAGTACTTTGTCGCGCAGTATGACCCTTGCCACAATATATACTAGGTGTTTCAAAAAACATTTCCCCCTTTTGATCATCAATAGTTCAAAAACTATTCATCCGATAAAACTGTCATTGATATGAGTAATAGCTGAATAGTGTACAATTTTGTTGAAGGTAATTTGAATGTGAAAGCATTAATTAGTTTCATTAAATCTAAGATTGATTTTGAAATAAGGTTGCAGATTTTGGTCATATTTTACCCCTCTGTACAAAAATGGAACTTTGCACAGGAACCAATGATGTGTATGTGAGTGTGTGCTGACAATGGCCCTGAACAATGGACATGCCTGAACCACCTGTTGACTAGGCGTCAGTCTCGCGCTCCCAGGCACATGAATGCGTAATCAATAATTCATGTGGATTGCCCTGGCACTGCTAGTCTGAATTCATGCACGGTAAAGGGTAAAATGCATGCACATGGAAAAAGTAAGCACATGTTTCCATGTGCTTGCAAACACCGCATTTCATTCCAGCTGGCAATCACTTTCAAATTTTGCTTTACATATCACTAAATTTGGGATCTAAATAAGCATAAATAATCTAAAGTTCTTCATTTTAATTCAACTGTGTATTAATAGTCTGACAAATTTGTCGCTTTTTCGATAAAAAGAGATCATTTTTGATAAACGTTTTTCATTAGGGCGATTTGTTTCACAGTAGATTTACTTAAGGCTCCATATACACAGGTGTATACTCTAATTGATTTTCTCTGCTTCCTGTCACCATGTTTACGACAGAACAGAAGGTATTCATTGTAATTTCGTTTTTCAGAAGTAGGGAGAGCACTGTCGCGACTTAACGACAGTATCGGCAGGCGTTTGACTTTACACAGATACTGCCAGAGGCTGAATAAAGACTAGTTGTGATAGTGGAATTTCTCATGAATTGATAATGAAGCATTCAAACCCTGGCCATTGTTCAGGACTATTGTCAGGGTGTTAACCACACACTCCCGGAGGGAGTGGCTAGAGCAGGGAGGAAGTACGTCATGCACGACACTTGCGTGGTTTCGCAGGGTGTACGTACGCACGCCACGTCTAGCCGTGAGGAGTTACGTGCATTGTATGTTGTGCACGTGGTAAGTGAGTTGTACGTGCTTACAACGCACGATATCCGTGCGATTGCCACGTTATCTTACGGAGTTTGTAATTACACGTGCTGCTCACGTACGGTATCCCTACTCTCTCGCATATTGTAAGTGCGTGCAAGTGCGATGATTTTTTTTTCCCGGTCAGATGTTAGGGGAACTTATAGGCCCAATTATAGGACCACCTTCCCAGGTTCTTCAGATGTATAATCGTCTTCTCCATGGGTTTTACACGTGTGCATGGTAGTTTGAACTTTTGTGTGCCATATTAATTTCATGTCCATAGGTTTACATGTGAATTGTGTGTATATTTGACTCACTGACAGAGAAAGGGTTAATAGGCTACATTAGGTATAGGACCTAAGCATTGTATAACATAATTTTGGTTTAAACAGCCTAACACATCGGCGCTGGAGGTGAGGTGCATACGATTTGCTGTTACGAAGTCTGCCATCTTTACACCCAGTTTCAGAGGTGGTGGCTATTCAGCCATCCAGGCATATTTTGAGCTAGATTTAACAGCATATTACTGGAACAATGAATGTAGGCCTATGGTTTTGCAGTTTTCTCCGAGTCTGAAGGTGTCACGTTTGCAATTAAGGCCCTGTATAAGTTAATACTGTCATCATAATAAATTCTTCCTTTGCCTAATTTCAAAATACATGTATACACATGTTTAGAGAATTGTACTGACCTTTTCACTGTTCTACATACACGATGATGACCAATGCCTTTTTACCAAGCTTATGCAACTCTTAAATGTAACAATTTTTTTCAGAACCCCCCAAAACCTAGTCAATTCATGCACTGACAACTCAGAGCCCAAGATTTCTAAATGCTTTGCTTCTTCAAGCAGTTTTTGATTGTCTCTTATGTGCCGCAAAATATGATATATGCATAATATTTTTAATAACCATGAACATTACTCATCGCCTGCCAGACAGAAGGGTCCTATAGCATGACGTTTTGGTTTGTGACACTATTCAATAGAGTTTTGAAAGCTCTTTCATACAATATTACAATCATTTTTCTGTGTATGCGATTTTTTCGAGCCCAGAATCCTTACAGGGCATTTCTGCCCGGTAGGTGAAGTAGAACAGTAATTGCCAACATCATGACATCTTGGAGACGAAATGATGACACTCGTCCGTCTGCTCGGCTTGTGTACATTGCAGAAATCAGTGCGCGCAACTTACGTTTAAGTGCGCAGCAGGTGCTTATTCGATACGATCTGCGTGCTTTATTGAACAGTTGAACTCAGGGAAGTGCCGAATAAGCACGGACTGCGCACTTATCAAGTGCTCGACACGCACGTTCTACGTGCGCCGTCCGTCGAGCAAGTGACGGTGGGAAAATTTTACAAGACGCACGGAGTCAGTGCGTTGTATGCACGTTTGCTGTAGAGGGCACGTACGTTGCCGGTATACTTAGGGTGAATCCGTAGCCCAAACGCAGCGAAAGTTCCTCGTGTCCTAAAAGTGCTACGGCGTGTCTGCATGCTCCAAAATCCGTACTGAGGCGGTACTTACTACGTCAGGATCCCCAAATTTTGCCCACGTTTTTGCAAGTAGACAGCACGCACTTGCAAGTACGGCGAGTTGTGACCACGGCTATACACACCCATTGACAGTCAGACCGCAGCACGTATGCTAATCAGCCGATACGGCAAGATTCATTCAGAATCTCGTTGACGATCTTTGCGTTCCAGAGGTGTCTCGTATGTGCGAGATTTTGCGAGAGTTTGCCAGGGCTATGGTTTTCACATTGCTGCAACTTGTACATACATCCATGATGGCTACAAGCCACGGTAAGTTGTTTCCCAGACTTTGATCTTTGTTTTGATACCAAATTTATGTGTAATATCGGTTCTTATCATGACGTTGTCATCAGTTGAATTTACGTAAATTTTACCTGCTTTTCAAGGAAGATTTTGTCATCTAAAGTTCGTTTTTGGTTCCTGACCCGATTAAGAAAATGTTGTGTCTGATTTTGGCTTTTTCGTAGAGAAGCTCAGATGCTCATTATATATTCGAGTCAAGGAGACGCAAGCATGATTTATACTAATTTTTCCGTTATGAAATGTCTGTAAAATCACTCCTAAGCCGGAAGCATGCTATACACAAAGTGTGCAGTGGCGCGAAAGAGTGTAATTTCGGCGACTGGCGTGCGCTGTACCGAGCTTTTAGTCTGTCGTACACGCGTACCACGTATGGAAAATCGTGTATTGTTAGGGCTGTTGAGTCTGTGAACTGTCTGTGCTGTGGAGAATACTGCGCTCGTCAGCGCAGCGTATAGTACATGCATACGTAGCCGTAATGTATCTTTTTGACAATGCTACTACAATGTGTACTAATGATTGTGGTGATAGAGCCTACTAGTTATTTGAACAACGTTTTTCTAGCAAAACGGCGATCAGACGGTGTACTTGGCGCAGCATTTTGATCTATTTAAGGCAGGCGCAGGCCAGGTACAATTTTTGAATATCTGCAGTCAAAGTTAAAGCTAACTACAGTAGTACATTTTTATTTTCTTTACAGCTGTAATGGCAATTATGTCAAAATTTAAACCCATGCACATCAGTGGTAGTGCAGTGATGTCATGACAATATCAAATGCATATGGTCCTTGAAAATTAAACCGTTCATCCAATACTGTGGATGGAAATATCTGTGCGTTTTTGTATGCTACATAGGAATGTGTATATATTTGTATCTGCATTTTAATTTTTGCTATGTTTGTTCAATAGATCCCATGTGCTACATGTATTTGTTATTCCAAAATCAACATACACAATGTATACGTGTCGCTGATTTTTTTTTTTCTCTGTTTCTTCTCTTTTCAGGCATGCTTACAACATACCATCTGTCTCTGGATATGAGAGCATTCTTGAACAAAGAGGAGACTACCTGGTTAGGCACCACAGAGTCAATAATCGTTTGTCACATTGTGCTTTCCTAGCCCAAAAGTTTGCAGCTTTAGCAGCACTTTGTTTCATTAATTTGTTTGTGGATTTTATACTTGTGGATAATTTGTTATTTGACGTGTTCGAACAGATAATGTTTCAAGAAACTGTTATGAGATAGACTACCACAGAAGACCATCATCTACTTTGATATTACATTATTATGTATTTTTCTGTTTGTGCAGATCTTGTGCTTCTTCAACATTGTGCCATTTATTCAAGCATTTTTTGTGTAACAATTTTAACAACACAATGTGTGGATGAACTGTAATAAATGTATAAACCATGGATCACTGATTTTCATTCGTTTATCTCTAGGTGTTTATTCAATATCAGGAGCGGAGAATGAACGAGCAGCTGTTGTGCACATGTGATATGATTTTTTTTTTTTGATCTGATATGATTTTAAGAAATTGAGGTGTATATTTGTGTATCAGTGTGTTTATTTAGACGTTTGTATGTAGGCCTATGTATTCATGTATGTATGTATGTATGTATGATATTTATCTGTGCAAAGTGAACACAGTGCAATGGTCTGGCTGGACAAAGATGTGCATGCATGGTGAATTGATGTGGTGTGTTTTTCTGGCCTTGTGGGGGCAATAGGGGGAATCCATCCCCGCTCTGTTGTATGTGGTATACTGACTGGTACAAGATGCAAGAATGGCTCCTGAAAAGTTTAATTACTGGTAACTCTAACTCATCGAGAGTAAAACAATCCGGCATTTTATCTTGGCCTATACAATTTTATCACATTCATCAAGATGTTCACAGGAAATGGGGTTTGTAACATCTAATGCTCCCCAACACACACACACACACACACACACACACACCGATGTGTTGGCTCAGTGAGTAGAGCGGCTGCCCTCACAATCCGGAGATGGGAGTTGCTGCTACCTTGTTTGCCGTTCAACAGTTGAAAAGGTTAGAGCAACGTCGATCTGGCGCTGCTCAGTGGCTGCCGGGCCCACGATCAATTGGGCAAAATGAATTTCCATTCTTGGACAATAAAATTTGGAGTTTATATCCAAAACAATTATTATTATTATTATTATTACAGGTCAAAATGAAAGAAAAAACAAATAGCAAAGAATGAAAAATCTTTTGATTTATTGATTACTCGTCAATAAACAATGTATATGTATATATATATATATAAATATGTATACTGGTATATCTATTTATAGATGTAGATATATGTATCTATATATGTAAAAGTCAAAGTAAGGGTTCAGGAAAATTTGGTCTGACGTTTCGGTCAAAGAACTTGTAGTCAAAATCATATCATAGACGCACAATATATACATTGTATGTACATGTATATAATATCTATATAAAAGGCCATGGCTGACATACATAAACAAACACAGCTGCCGGAGAGCATTCGTGATGAAGGGCGAAGATTGAAAGTGCAAAAGTTTGCAACACAGCTTCTTCCTTGGTGTAATTTTGGTTTATTTTATGTATACAAAATCACACAGATCCAAAAACTTCATACATAATTGATAAGGACACTAAGGGGAAAAAAAGAATATTGAATGTGTCCATGTAATTTGGATTTGCAGAAGTTTGTTTGATAGTGATTATATGTTAATGGATATTGTAAGCAATGTAGTACAGTAATAGCATGTTTGCCGTTTTTGAATTTCACACTGTTACATGTTAGACTATAGCAGGGCCTATGTGCTACAACTTGTAGTACCTCGTGTTTTTACGATCAGTAAGCCGACACGCCCTAACAAAAAAGTCCTGTGGTACTCCCTGTGGTACTTGTCGGTACCACACAATGTACCACACACTTGTAATGTTACCACAGGAACTGTGTGGTACTGTACCACAGGCTTGTAGGGTACTCCCTGTAGTACTTGTCAATACCACACAATGTACCACATAAATAAATGTTACCACAGGAACTGTGTGGTATTGTTTTACAGGCTCATGTGGTACTCCCTGTGGTACTGGTTGGTACCACACAATGTACCACACAAATATATGTTAACACAGGAACTGTGTGGTACTGTGTCACAGGCTCGTGTGGTACTCTGGGATGTACCACAGGGCAGTACCACAGGACATTACCACAGGAAAGTACCACAGGACAGTACCACAAGACAGTATACACACGAATTGTCCTGTGGTATTTTGGGACGTATACCACACGACAGTACCACAGGATTTCATGAAACCGATTTATGCTTTCATATCTAAACCGCCTCCAACAAAATTGTACACTATTCAGCTATCACTCATATCAATGACAGTGTTATCTGATATATAGTTTTTTAATTATTAAGAATCAAAAGTGGGAAATGTTATTTTGAAACACCTAGTATATACTAGCAAGAATGTGGGAATCCACGGCTCTGAGAGCCTTTATTTTTTTTTTCATATTTGATTTTCAACATTTTTATTGATGAAATAAAATAAATGTTTTCTCATTCCTTCGTTAAAATGTGCTCTCTTCTACCCATGACCAACCTTCCCAGAAATTTAATATTAATACGAATGAATTTTCACAGTGAAAATTCATTCGCACTGTCATCCCTGATGAAGAGGAAGGATCCTCGAAAATTCGGTTTATTCATTAAAATCTAGATTGGCTTTTAATGCATTCCCCTGTTGTGACATTATTATTTCCATATATATATATATATATATATATATATATAGGCATATATACCCATATATACCCATTATATGGGTGAGAATTTTGAACGAAGTGCTATTGCCAATTTTCACACCTTATGGCGCTCGTTAGTACACAAGCAGGATGATCTACGAAACCAGTTTCTTTCATGTCATTTGAAAGTCGGGCAAATTTCCTTTCATTTTTGGACGAACCTCCGAGAAAAAAGGAACGTCGGTGATGATTAAATAATTATCGAGTGGGGCACCATCTTGCTTTGATGGCGCAGGTGCATCTTATCTTTGACTTTCTAGCCGAGGAGCTGCGTGCCGTGTTTGGAGCGAACTGGGGCTTGTCTGCAGTTCCTTGGACCATACGGATTCACCGAAAACCGAGCAAATAGTGAATATTTTCTCAGAAAGTCCACCTTCTACTCTCTCTCTGAAGAATACATAATTATGTTTAAAAGGTGTCAAATTTCTAATAAATTTTGAATTGAAAATACCTTTTCACAATTTCGAAAGAGTTCGGAAGGCTATCTATCGTTTAATTATCCGTCCTGGAACATGACCTCAGTTGTAGAACGAACGTCCGTGACAATTTTAGTAAACGTCTGTGACGAGGTCCCAATATCCCAAGAGGGATAATTTGTCTCAAAAAGCGTCTGTTGCGACACGGATTGTCGCCCCTACACGGATTGTCGCCTCCTGCTCGGGGCGACAATCCGTGACGGGCGTTGGCGGCACGGATTGTCGCCCGCCCTCGAAGCACATTTTGCTGGGTAATATCGTTCTGGACATAGTCATTGAATATACTAACACATAACTTACATGGCTACATCCATGCAAACATGCCATGTAAAAAGTCATGGTGAGGTTTCAAGGAAGTGTGTATGTGCGCGTGCACATGATAATTTAGTGTCCGTTTGTGTGTGTGTGTGTGTGTGTGTGTGTGATGGAGCGCTGCGCGTGTTGTGGGAATTGTGTCGCTTGAATGTTTTGTTCCTATTATCTCCTGCGTGCTAATGCAACAGTCACACAGTGCTTTACGATGGGTTACGTACGCCGCGGATAGATGCGGATGAGTGGACGCAGGGGGACGCAGCGTAGACGCAGGCATCCGCAGGGACGTATGCAGACGTAACTGTCCGTAACTCGTCTGTAAAGAAACGTAAAATGGAAGCGGCAAACCTGCGAAATTTTGAAATGTTCAAATTTCGCAGAGGGACTCCACGGACGCAGACTTACGTAAGGTACTACAACCGTAACCAAACGTAACTACCCGTAACTGAACGTAACTCTCCATAGCTTGAACGCAGACCATCCGCAAAACATTTTACCTCCCTTCCGTTTGCGTTCGTGTACGTCCACCGTAAGTTTTCGAAATCAACCGCAAGTTTACCTATCACAACACTTTCATCCGCTTACGGATATTTGCGGAGAGTTACGGATGCTGTACACGATTACGTCCTTCGACGTTTTCTGTTTTCCACTCGCATGGGGGCACAGAGACGCGTGGGAAGCCACACAACTCGTGTTGCCAAGCTGCAGCGCATTTACCTGAAGGAATGCTACAACACACTCGGAGCGGTGGAGAGGCAGAACCGCAAAGTCAAGTTACTAAATTTCTCCCACATATGGTCATTTTAGGTGGCACCCATATACGCATGACATCGCTTGACCATTGGTGCTGAACATTTTTTCCTTGTACTACTTGAATGTATATTTTTCGAAACTCGGAAAGCAATTTTTGGGTTGGGGATGAGGTGACAGCATTTTTTTTTCACTTTTCTGGCCGGGAAGGTGTTTGACAGCGATAAACGATATAAAATGAGAACGAATTTAGTATTTCCCTATAGTCTTACTCACTTTACGCTCCATGGATATTACATTCTTTTTAATATTGTATTTGGGTGTGGGAGGGGTGTCCGAATGTCCTAATGATTTTTTTTTTCTGGAAATGTAATAGGCTTTGCTTTGTTATAACAATCTCCTTAACATAACCCAGAAAGTCATGTATATCTCTGCACAATGACAGCGTAACCACAGTTTGTCTATTCCATGACTGTAAGTAATATTTTCTTACTCTGTTTAACTTATCGATCTAAATAGTATTCTATTTGTGGTATAATTATGTTATGTAGTCTTTACATTTATGATGTTTATCCATATTTGAGCTGCACAAATGAAATTCAAACTTCAAGTTCAAAATTTCATATATCTTTCATTACTGTAAAGCAAATTAAAGAAATGCGAAAACTTTTCACAACTTGTACGTAAATTCAATTTCAGTTTTCCCCAGTGTACAATGTAAGACAGTCCAATATGTGATAAATTTGCTGTCATAATACATTGACTTGGCAGGGGTCGTCATATTGTACATAATTATTCATAACAGTCTGTAACTATCCGAAAATATCCGTAACTCTCCGTAAATAGTCGCAACTCTCCGTATCGCCCACATATTTTTTTCCCGTATGTTTTGTAAAAATGCTCTGGTGACAGCAAGAGATCCCCGGGTGTCTTCAGAAAGGAAAAAATGACTTATTTGGACGTAACGCCGAACGCAGAGCATTATGTGACTGGGGCCTTACGTAAATACACGAAAACGCTCACACACAACACACATACGTAGGGCCTACGTAGCCCACGAACACCAAACCCCTCAGATACTCATGCAGGCACAAAACTGCGCCCACAAACACGCACCATCACATACCCTTTGATATACACATACGCCGCTATATACCACATACACACGTAAGCATACAGGCACACGTATACACACACAGGGACAAACAAACCACTGCCACTATACAACCACCACACATGCACAGTTTCTACATATTGTATTACAATGTATTATACTCCAAACACACACACACACACACGCACACATGCACACACAACAATACGGAAACCCATACTCAAGTCACTTATTGTACGCACCTACAAATCATACTCATCACATATCATGCAGCTCACAACAAATACACACACACACACACAGACATACGCATAACTTACCAGTCATACCCATCCCACCAAAGCTTAACACCGGAGGAACCACCCCGAGCCCGGGGCGACAATCCTTGACGGGGCGACAATCCGTGTCGCAACAAATTTTTTTGCCATCACGGATTGTCGCCTTCGAGGTCAAAAACTGGGAACTGCACAAGCGTCACGGATTGTCGCCAGACGACAATCCGTGACGGGGGCGACAATCCGTGCCGCCAACTCCGTCACGGATTGTCGCCCCGAGCCGGGGGCGACAATCCGTGTAGGGGCGACAATCAGTGTCGCAACAAGCATCCTTTATTTTTTCAAACTTTCAGCTCATATAGCGAAAAGTAAAGTTTTACAAAGTAAACTATGAGCTTAGAGCAGCAGTTTCGGAATTTCTAAGACCGTATGTGATCATGATGAACAAACAGCTGAAAATTCATTTGCTGTTTTATTATTCCTTCAAAGTTTATAAATACAGCTAAATACTGAACACCTAGTTTGCGTAATCTGTAATTTCTACGCATTTAGATTTCTTTCTGATGAGATTTTGGAGACAATCTGCACTGTTGTAGGTTCTGAAAGTTTCGCTCACGGACGTTCGGTCCGAGAAAAGGAATATCTGATAACTACAATTACATCATTGTACGAGAAGTTAATGTTACTTGAAAATATTATTCAATTACTGAGTCTCTCATACCCAAAAGTGAATAACGTTCAGCATTTAATCTACGCGTAATAACAAAAGCAAAACGTTTTGCTCACGGATGTTTGTTAGTTGAAGAAGTCCATAGAAATCATTACATAGTAGGAGATAGAGGAACAATGCCACTCGTTAGTGACAGATGTTCCCCATGATATCTTTTGTGTAAGGTAGCTGCCATCTCAAACAGAACACATCCATTTTTGGTCTCCATCACGGACGTTCGTTGTAATTATCATATATTCTATGCCTTTATACACTCTTATTTTTACCTTACCAACGATTTTTCTCTCATTCCCTATGTAGCCTGAACATGCCGCAACCAAAAAGAAAAAAATGATAAATCCAAAAAGTGCAACGCAGTCACATTCGGAATATATTGAAGGGAAAAGGATGAAATGACGGAAGAAGCCTGTAATGGACATGTGGCAAGAAGAAGCGTAAAAGTTTAAGAACGTGGAGGCAGTTGAGCGAATATGAGAAGAACGGAGAAGGAATCGAGTTCCAATACGTATAGAAAAGAACTGCCAGTGCACTCCCGTTATGCCGAATTGTTCTGGAGGGCTGTTTTTGTTTGTTTCTTTTTATTCATCAAAATTTCGTCATAAGAGAACAAAAATAATGCAGTGCTCAATTATTGTATGCTGAACACACGCTAACCCTGAATTTATCATTACATGGTGTTTTTTATACTCATCAGTGAAAGGTAATGTTAATTTGCAATTCTATTTCATACATCTTTTTTTTAAATTCTACATTTGAGAGACAGAGAGATCGTCAAGTTGTTAGTGTTTTTGTGCTTACTTTGAAAACACGTTAAACAAGTGATGATTTAGTAATAGGTTTAAGGTCGCAATTTGAAACGTTCGCTATTCCAAATATTCGTTACTCCGAATGTCCGTTATTTCCTGGATTCATTATTCCAAAAGTTCGTTATTCCGAGAATGAAAAAGAAGAAGGTTCGAAATAAACTCAGGAGGTTCCTTGTCCCAACGTTCTTATTCCGAAAGTTTGTTAATCCGAAAACTAAATATTAAGGTTCAGTATTCTGAAGGTCCGTTCTTCTAAAAGAGTTGTAAATTTGTTTCTCCACATTTGGATTAACGGACCTTATTTCAAGTCCCAATTACCAAACCTTTCGACTAACCTGCGGAGATTCCTATTATTTGCCGAGTAACAAATATTCATAATTATGACAAACCGTATGAATAACGAGTCTTCGAAATAACGCGCTAAAAATGTTCTTTATAAGGAGCCATATTGTGTAATTTCAAAGTCAGGAACATCGATCTAAGTTTAATGGACTTGGTGTGCTTTGTTATGACGAAACTTCGGAGTAACAAACCTTTTATCATTTCTAATATAATAACACAAACTCTCCTCGGTGACAGTGTGTAAGGAGCAAACGCAAAGGGATTTCAACTTGAACACACTGAAACGTGAAGCGTTTGCCATCCGCAGCTACAAAAACTTCGTATTTCAATATTAAATGGAGCACATTTATTTTGTTTTTCTTTGTCGGTTCTTTGTCATTTTCAGCTGTGACTTTGTTCGTTTTAAGAAAATTTTGCATGGCAGACCTGATATAACAAATTTAGGACCTGAAATTTTGATAACTATATATGATGTCAAGGACGTGCATTGTATCCCGATTACATTGGAGCGTTAAATTTTTGAAATCAGTCAACTCTCAATGCGATCTTGGGTTAATAACCGACCTTCAGTTAAGACTTCTAGACTCATAATAGATAATGTCAAAAACACCATCCAATTTTGTGTGTGTGTTGGTATAATGAAAGTAACGTGTGTGGAAAATAGCTTTTCGAATTTCCAGAGGTTACCGATAGCCTGCTTACAACTGACAAGACATGGCATTTCATTTGATTCTTTTAACCTGAAGTGTAAATTTACAAAATGGTAGTCGCTTTAATCAACGAGTTACTGTAACTGATTTGCTTGATGGAACATAGTAGTCACAAGGCGAAATTTTTTGTCAGAAGGACTCCGTCACTGAGCTTACTCGTACGTTCGTACGTAAATCTATACGAGAGATGGAAAAACTGTTTTCTTTGATTCCTCAGCATGAAAAGAAAAACAAGCTTTTACAATTGAGAATTGGCGATAGTATTATTTAGGATTTTGCAGAGGTGTTTGTTCTCGACATGAAATCGCTGTTTGTTGTCAATAGAATGCGTTTCCAACTCCACAGAACTGCATTGTTCAATATATTGTTTGTTCCGCACGTCCGTGAGCTTTATGCGAACCTCCGTGATGAAAAATATGCTATGTTTGTTTGGTTATAGAGACTGCCTAGATCAGATACATCATATTTGGGAGTAAGGATTAAAGTGTGGGATAGTGAAATAAGAAGTCGAAATATTGACTTTCAGTAAAATACGCCTAATTTGGAGAAGCGTTTAGCGAAAGAGTAATTTTTCAACAGAATTAACAAATTTTGTTTAATATTCAGTCGTCTACCATTGACGGACAGGTTAAGAGCTCAGTATTCTGCCAACACATACACATATCCCTTATATCATTACCATTCGGAACTGAATCAATCATTCCAAGCTATGTTAAATGGTATTAAAATGTATGTGCAGGAGTATTCCTTCTGAACAGGCTTTACTTCCGCGGTGAATAAAAACTTGCTTCTCTGGGAAGGTCCTGGTATATTTGATATATAGTTATTTGATTTATACTTCTTCAGGTAAGATACACGATTTTGAGTAATTCCTTCTTTTTGAATTTGGTTCTGTTTTGGCTCAATTGTACTTCGTTCAAAATTCTGACCCATATATATATATATATATATATATATATAACATGAGATTCCTCCTTGTGCACAGTAGTCGGCAATGTTTGCTACCAACATCCTTAAATTCAGTGAAAATGTTACAGCTGTTATTCCTCTCTGGCACCATCAAAATATCAGCTTTTTGTGCGGAGAGACTTCAGATTTTCGTCTCTATAAAAGTGTCAAAACCTAGGTCTACCTCTACTCTGCTGACAAACGAACGCATATTGTAATTGTAGTTGCTGTTAAACCAGCTCTTTACCGGATATCTTGGAGATGGTACGGTATAGGTGTGCCAGCAATGGACCCTGTAAGACAACAAATGCGGTAGAATAATTGCAAGTTTATACTGTTTTCTGTACATGCAGAGGTTTTTCCACAATAACAATCCACTCAAATTGGTTATTTGGTATATATGGGTGGCCTTGATGGCATTGTTGAAGACACGAGTTGGATATATTTTTAATACTTATGTTTCTTTAATTTAGGCAATATCCTGTAATATATGTATATGTTTATACATATATATATATAACGAGTGGATGTAAAAATCACTGGTAACGCGCCGTCATCAAAAAACGGATAAACAAACAACAACATAAGGTAACAGTTGATAGTCCAGTACTTACGAAAATAATAATCACGCAGAATTCTTTTGAAATTATGCTTATATTGATATTTACTATAGTGGTCATGGATGCAGCCATTTCTTATGACGTAATCAGAATATGCGACAAATTTCATTAGAATACGAAGCGAAATTCACAAGCTCACCAGACAACTTGCAACACCAAATACCTGCATATTTACTGTATTGACGGTCGAAATGGAATAACTTCAAATCTTTGGAGCCAGAGTATGGCGACCACAAAGCAGTATTTTATAACTTTTTGGCATAATGAAATTTCAGTCGTATCTTTTTGTTCGTATATCATAAGCTCAATATAATGTTTTTTCAGTAGATGTAAAATTCCATACAAGTCATATCGGAATATCTCAGTATATTACACTGTTGTGGCAGTCATTTTGGATGCCGTTAATATTTGGCTGATATCACAAATTCGATCAACTGAAATTAATCTAAAAATACGAATTATTGCTTTTTCACCCTGGGTATAATAACTAGAGCACAATATTTCACCATAGATAAGAAAATATATAAAAAATGTCCTTTTATATTATAGGACAAATGTCAAAATCTCAAAACTTTTAAAACTTTCAGCACCCTCAAAATGGGAAAGACCATCAGTTTATTTTCAATTTTTCACCATTAAGAAAGAATTATTAATATTGGAATTTCAATTTTTGACAGTCACTTTGGGCGGTCATCTCGAACAAAAAAAGTTGCATCAATCAGATTAGGAGTCAGCATCCTCGAAATAGGGTAAAACCACCAATTGTTTTCAATTTTACACCATTTAGAAGGAAAGAGGGGCCAACCTGGGTATTTATGTTTTTGCCAACAATTTTGGAGACCATCTTGAATACCTCAAAACCCCATAAGCTGCAAAAGTTGTGTTCTGCAGAGTTGGGTTCAGCATCCTCGAAATAGGGTAAAATCATCAAGTTTTACCCTGTACAGGAAACTAAAGGGGAATTTCCATCTTTAATTGTACACCATTGAGAAGGTAATAGGGTCCTACATGGCCATTTTTAGGGGCCATCTTTAATATCTCAATATCTTAAAGGATGCAAGGGTTGTATCCTGCATATTCGAATTCACCAACCTCGAATAGGGTAAAACCATCAAGTGTTCTCAGTTTTTACCCTTTCGAAGGAAACTAAAAGGCCAATTTCCGTTTTTTGGCGGCCATCTTGATTATTTTAAAACCTTTAATAAGGATGCAAGACTTGCATCATTCACATTCGGATTCAGCACCCTCGAAATAGGGTAAAACCATGAATTGTTTTCAATTTTCACCCATTAAGAAGGAAATACGTGGAAATTTCCCTTTTATTTGGCGACCATTGTGGCGGCCATCTTGAATTCTCAAAATCCGTAAGGATGTAAGATTTGCATCAGCAGATTCAGATTCGGCACCCTCGAAATAGAGTAAACCATCAATCGTGTTCAATTTTCATCATTTAGAAGGAAATATGTCAGAACCCTCAAGGATGCAAGAGTTCCATTATCCACATCGGGATTCAGCACTACTGAAATAGGATAAAACCATTAAAAAATATTGGAGGTTCAGCCTCTGGCACCCAGACTACCCTGGATTTATGCTCATGCAAGTGTTTGACACTATCATGTAGTAATGCATATATTTGAAACATACGCCATACTGATACAAATATATTATGCTGCGAACAAGTCATAGCTTACTGTATCTACATGGATGCGTGTTCTACAAAATAGATTCATATATCCTGTTTTCGAAACATCTCTATTACATATGCTAAATACCTTCTTGGTACCTTCTTGTGGACCCCCCCCCATCCATAAATCAATGCATAAATTTCAAAACGAATCACAGGATTTGTTTGCTTGAAGGTCAAATTCGTCATTATGTCTTATAGTATAGGTGCCAATCAATAAACTTTCTTGACCCCAATGACACGGACCGAAAAAATTTTAGCAGTAGTGCTAAAAAAAAAAATAGATGAAAACATGAATAAGTAATTGTAAGAAACATTACAATAATAATATAACCTATTATAAAAACGTGAAACTGACAGGTACGACAGAGTGCTTTAATTAGTACGCACCACCTTGGCCTACTGTGAGAAGGAAGTAAAAAAAAAATGTACAAAATGTATGAATTCGATACATTTACGTGATGCTTTTGGAAGTTGATAACTTATGATTAAACATGAAGTGCCTAAGTTCAAACGCAAATTTTTTTTTCTTTTTCAGAATTTAATGGTCAAAAACAAAGCATCGGTTTTTTGATTCGGAGACGAGGTCATAAACTGAGCGGGGTTTTTTTTTGGGGGGGGTTGTTGTTTTTGTTTCTTTTTTGTTTTTTGTTTTCTGGTGTAGAAGGAGTTTATCTAATAATGTCTGATGAGTATCATCCCAAACTGAAATTCTATGGTTCAAATTTGGCAATATTTAACTTGAAATAGCATCATCCATGCAGATTAAAAAACAGTATATTAATCTATTTCTTTCGCGTGTATTGCGCAAAATAATATATGACACTTGTATGACAGTTTATTGTCAACACAAACACTAAAAAGTGATAGACGAAGCTACTTCGAGCGGTACTTCGAGATGACACAATGTTGAAAGAAAGGCTATCTATGGCATTGCCAAAAAGCATACATTGTCTTTGTAATATTTTTGATAAATTCTTTGCATAAATCCATTGTACACTTTATTATTCACCGCAGATACATTCATCTTCAAGTATCATTGGGTACTGAAAATGGCATTAATTAGGAAACTTACTTTATGGAAAATGAATTTCGAAAATGGTAGAGTTCTGGGCAAGATGGGATAAATGGTTTGAAGTAGATCAAAATGCTTACGGATGGACTCATCGAAATCAAAAACGCCTCCCAGAATTGTGACAAGACACACGCACACACACACACACACACACATACACTAATTCCCAGGAACACCGCAACAATTAAAACAGACCTTAACGATAATACGATTTACCGTCAAATTAATTTCCATAATCAAGTTGTGATTTCTAGAAAAAAAACTCAATTTCTATACCGGATAACTTTTCATGTCAAGAAAAGTGCAAAATTTATGTCCTCTACAAAAGTGGGTGGTACTCACTCAAACGTAAGTGTTTTCGAACTTTTTTGTTTTATGATAGAGAATTTCAGTATCGCCTGTAGATATTAAATGGTGTAGGCAGCTTTCTTATTTTCCTACACGAAGTGGTGCAATGAGGTGCATTATCTTATACACCTTACCTTATACGTATAATTCTTTAATATCCATTGGATGCACTTAATCCAACTACAAAGAACAAAAGTATATTTATTTCGGTGTTTGGAAAACGAAGCTCTCAGACTTTGTCCAAGTACGTACTGCTTTTCAGTGCGCCGGTCTTACACTAAATGCGTCAGACTTGCTCGATCGGTCTCTGTTAATATGGTTTCCCTCCCACCCTGCAGGGGTCGAGTGTTCTACGAGCTCAGTAGACTGTATCCTTCTCACGCGTGCCAAGAATACCTGCGGAATTTCAACGTGCTAAGACGTGACTGTGGATACAGGTGAAGAAACATGATTCTGTAAATTAAGATGATGAACAAATGTTTGACGGCAATTTCTAGTTATGCGTGTAATAAACAAGATAATGCATTTAGAATTGTATCAAACTTTCCAGCTGAGACAAATCAGACCTATCTTTTTTTTTCAGACCTATCTTTTATATTGAGACCATCATGAGGTCAGTGATGTTCTTTTCCTCTAAACAATTAACAAAACATCAGTGATGTTCTATTCCTCTAAACAAGTAACGAAACATCAGTGACTACTTGCTAAGTATTAGGATTAGTCTCCATCTTGCATCACTAAGACTTTCGTGCTGTTTTGGGGTCGTCCCACGAGACCGACACCCATAAGTCATACGGCTCATGAGACCGACATTCAAGATAGGTCCATGAGTCATACAGCCCATGAGTTTTGACACTAGGCAAATAAAGCCCGTGAGTTCGACAACAAGCTAAAAAGACTCAAGAGACCAACACTACGCAAAGAAGGCTTACGAGACCGACAGTACGCAAAAGAGGGTCACGATACCGACACTGCGTAAGAGAGGCTCACGAGACTGACACTAGGCAGATAAGGCCCATGAGACCGACAGGATGAACACGACCATCTATAGGTCAACTGAAAGTGTGTACTGATCTGCAGAGAGTGTTGCATTAATGGCATAAAAGGGGAAAAACAAGAACGATGTATGGCTTCAAGTTTAGGTCTTTTATAATAATATCGTCCTAATTTAGATAGGCTTTCCCCATTTCTAGCTAGAAGATACAAGATGTAAGAATTTCCCCTTTTCCATCTCTCTACTAGATATCCTACCCGACTCCAAAGAAGTTTTAGAGAACCAATTTGTCTCTGTAATTATAATGTATGAAATTCAATTGTTGAAAACTTTTTATATCGCAGCAATTGATCCTCAATTTGTTTGCTTGTGTTGGTAATGTAATCATTCTCAAAACGGTAAATCTTTTAAAGAATAAAAGCTGTTTTCACGGATGCATTTTTCTTATCCTGAATAAAGAATACCTTTATAAACGATTACGTTATTTTGTGCAAATTCATACTAAATCCACACCTATGCTGATTACTACGCCCCCCTCCAAATCAAGTAAAGCAGGCTTCCGCTGACATTGATCATTTTGTGAAATATTTCTTTGTAACTTGATTTCACAACTGGACTTTTTTGTAGGCTAACCTTAATATGCACATATATATATATATATCATATATATACATATATATATATGTATATAATTGTATATCATATATATATATATTTCCCTGAGTAGGTGTATCTAGGAGGGGACAGGACGGCTTCAGGGGATAAATTCCTCTACGAATTGAAAAAAAAAAAAGAATAAATGGACGGCGAATGTAAAATTTTAATTTCATAAAGAAGTGTTATAAACCAGCACAACAAAATTTTTGTAATGAGGCAATATTAAGGAATTTTGATATAAATTAACAGTCACATTTTATTTGAATATCCCACAAGACTGTAGTAGTCATTACCGTGCACAGGTTTTTGTATATTTTTATTTTTTCAGGGGGGAGAGCAAGAATACCTTAAAAAATTGAGGACTTAACATGGAAACGACGGAGCCTTTGCATTTTAGAAATAGAAGTATAAAGAACTGTTGCACACTTTTAATGAATTCTATCAATTTTTTGCACAAACACTCACACACGCACACACAAATAAAGATCTTGAAATTTCCAGAGGGTGAGAGAGGGTTGCTGACGAGGCAACAACTTAATTGGCAGGATCCCCTTTCCAATCACTCATTTCTTCCCTGGACAACTACGCAGTCTTAATTGGTTCATCCTGTCGGTCTCGTGGGCTGTCTTTGCCCAGTGTCGGTCTCGTGAGCATGCTTAGCATAGTATCGATTTCATGGGCTTTATTCGCCTGGTGTCGAACTCATGAGCTGTATACCTCGCGGACCTGTTTCACTTGATGTCGAACTCGTGGGCTTTGTTCGCATAGTGTCGGTAACTTGTGGGATGTATGACTCGTGGGTCTCGGTCTCGTGACGTGCATCCGTTGTTTTGATATCCCTTTTATTTATGATTGCTAGTCCCGTTAGGTTTGCAGCTGCCAAGGCAACTCTCACCTCTCCCGTGATAATCCAGCTTCTGCGTGAACAGTTCAGATACTAGACATGGACTCGTTAGAAATTCAACTTGTCTCTTTGTGCAAGTAAAATTGTACTAGTTTACGTCATAATAACCGTATCTCTTTCCTAATCAAGCACCGGTCTCAAACAATCGTTTTATTCTCCTTCCTCCATCAGAGAAGACAACATACCGCAGCTGGATGACGTTTCGAGATTCCTCAAAGGTATGGGCACTTAACAAATCTGTCTCTAATTTGTGGCACTTGGTTGACATGTAGACACTTTTGCCCCCCCCCCCCCCCCCCGGTCGGGCAATATATATGTTACGAAAAAAAAAAAACACCAAACAATGTATCATTGCAAAACAAATAATGTGCAGCCTAATGTATAAAGAATGGAGGCACCCACTGAAAAGACAATGCTTGTTATATATTGCCCCCCCCCCATAAAGAATAACGGCCGTAATCTGGCAGAACTGAAAATCTCCTTTAACCAACGGCGTAAATCCGTACTGAGAAGTGGGGGGATGATCGGCGATAGCCACCATCACCACGATTACAAGCCCATAACCGGACCGGTGCAGGTCTGGGGGGGGGGGGGGGGGTGGGAGGGAGAGAAGCTTCCCCCCCCCCCCCCCCACACACACACACACACACATACACTTTACAGGGATCAAAATGTCCCACTCTTTTCCATGCAAAGTGGGAGGGAAGTGGCAGCAAAAATATGAAGACTTTTTGTTCTTGTTTTTTATTTGTTTATTTGTTGTTGTTTTTTTGCTTGTCAGCCGACTTTCGGCGGAAAATCAGACATTAAAAGTATGAAGACTTTTTTTTTGTTGTTTCTCTTGTCTTTTGATGTACTTTCTTCTTGACTGACGTGCGATTTAGACACCCCCCCCTTTCAAAAACGTAGCGCAGCCCTGAATAATGCCCAAATAAATTCAATAAAATGCTAAGATGGATGTCCATTTTTTAAAATGTAATAACGTAGTAGATATTTTCCTGAAGCTATTAATTGTATTCTTCAATTTTCTTGATTTAAGTCAGTAAAGCAATCATCCCTGGGGCATCGTTCCGTTTTAATGATGGGGGTAGGTGAGGGACTTGGAGTTTGAATATCTGTGCGAGGGAGCGCAGCGGCCTAGTGGGGGGGAGGGTGTGGGAGGGGGGTATCCCCCTCCCACACAAGGAAAATTTGGCATTTTCAGACCTGAAATTCAGCGATCTGGCGCACACTTTTGGTGAAATTTGGGATTTTTTTCCTATAAAAAAAGTAAGAAAAAAAATCATAGATAATTGAATGACTACATCGTGGTATTCAGCTCTTGCTCCGCCTGTGCGACATCACTGTGAAGGGCTACTAAATAGTGGGGGCCTATCACCGGCGTAGCCAGGATTTGATCTTAGGGGGAACGGTTAGATGCGAGGGAGCGATGTTTCGAGCGAGGGGGGGAGGGTGTGAACTTTTTGCATATTGATGTTGTAAATGGTGCAATTTGTTGCATTTTTTTTTTGCGTGTTTTATCGACTTGAAATAGTCCATGTTTAAGGTAGCAGTACACTTTATGTACATTCACTGTAAAAACATCGGTGTTAGATTTAAGGACCATGGGTGTTAAATCTAACACCGATCAAGCTTCAATAAAGGACCACACCCACAGGTGTAGAAAATGTATTGTGACGGTGTTAAAAAATGTTCACCTGGCACTTTGTGGTGTTAATTTGACACTGTGGCTGGTGATATTATTGACACTGCGCTAGAGTTAATTCATTAATGACACCGCATGGTGTTGATTTGATATTGGTGGTGTTAATTTCAATGGTATAACACCCGTCCAGCTTCAATAGGAGACCAGACCAACTGGTGTTACTGTGGTGTAAATTATTGTATTTACACTTTTTTTTCAAAAATCAAGTACTTTATCGGAAAATTCTTCATCGTCTTGTTCAGAATTAACAAGAAATTCAGGTCCCTAAAAAACTACAAGCATTAAAAAAAAAAAAAATTCTATATTTTGAAATGACACCCCGGAGGTGTTAATCTAACACCATGAATGAGCACCGGAAATTTAACACCAGCTCGGTGTGTCATATTTAACACCGGACTTTTTGCAGTGTTATTATTGAACAATTTTGCTTATAAAATGGTATCATTTAGAGAAACTTCTTGTATTAATTCTTACACTGAAGATCATGAACACGATCATGAATTTTGACATTGTACGGTCCAAAAACGGCCGTTTGTAGCTATATTTTTTCGCTGAGGAAATTAAGGGGGGCGCACCGGGCGCAACTGCTGGCAGTTACTGGCAGCAACATCAGGAGAATGACATAACGATTAAATGCGAGCGAGCTTGAAAATTTGGTATTGTACAGTCCCAAAACGGCCGCTTGTAGCTATATTTTTTCGCTTTGAAAATTATGGGGGCGCACCGGGGCTAACTGCTGGCAATTACCCGGCAACAACATCAGAGAGAATGGCATGGCGATTAAAATGCGAGCGAGCGAAGCGAGCGAGCTTGAAAATTTTGATATTGTACAGGTCCAAAAACGGCCGCTTGTAGCTATATTTTTTCGCTTTGAAAATTAAGGGGGGGCGCACCGGGCCCAACTGCTTGCAATTACCCGGCAGCAACATCAGGAAAATGGCATAGCGATTAAATGCGAGCGAGCGAAGCAAGCCAGCTTGAAAATGTTGATATTGTACAGTCCAAAAACGGCCGCTTGTAGCTATATTTTTTTTTCGCTTAGGAAATCAAGGGGCGTGGAGGCGCACTGGGCGCAACTGCTGGCAATTGCTGAAAGCAACGTCAGGAAAATGACATAACGATTAAATGCGAGCGAGCGAAGCGAGCAAGCTTGAAAATTTTGATATTTTACAGTCCAAAAACGGCCGTTTGTAGCTGTACTTTTTTCGCTTGGGAAATTAAGGGGGTGGGGGCGCACCGGGCGCAACTGCTGGCAATTACTGGCAGCAACAAATATCTCGTAAACACATTTATGATGTAATCTGGGGAATTTCCAATCCCAGAACTGTATACTATTTTTTTTAGGGGGGGGGGGGGGGAACCCTCCGTTAATTGAAAGTATCTTATGTCTCCTCCCACCCAAGGAACATTTGCATTTCTTTAAACAGAAGTAACAGACCTGGTGCACACTTTAGATGAAACATTTTGAAATCTGTCGATCTTAAGTGTATTAAGTAGAAATGACTGAACGGGGGAGGGTATGGGAGGGGTTAGGCCTATCCCCCCTCTTACGCGAGGGAGATTTTGTATTTTCAGAATTGAAATTCTGCCATCTTTGGGTGAAATATTGAGACAGTTTTCTATCAAAAAAAGTAAGAGCATTTCCACATCTCGGGAGTTGCGAGGAGCAAAATGATCTGTTTGTCCCTAATACTTTTATGGGGGAACCATCCCCCTCCCCCTCCATCGACGCCTCTGCATATGAGGGAGCTTTTGTAAGTGAAAGATCCGCTGCACACTCTTTGATAAATATAAGGAAATAAAACGTCAATCTCAAAAGTGTACAAAGTCTATCGAAAGGGACCCAGTAGCGGATCTTTTGCATATTCATGATTGCAATTCAGCGATCCGTTGCATAATTCTGGCGGTACTTGTCCAATTTTCCACAGAGAAAGTTCGAGATTTGTCCTCACCTCGGGAATTGCTTGGAGGACAAATAATTTGTCTGCCCCCAACATTTCCGTAGGGGCAGGGCAAATGCCCCCTTTGCCCCCCCCCCCCCCCCCCGATAGATTCGACGCCCCTGATCATCCCCTGGGTATGCCCATAGATGTATCAGAGTCATCATCGTTTCAGGAATGATGCAGGAAATGGAGGGGGTTCAATTATGGCGGTATAGTTTTTGTTATTGTTTGTTTGTTTTCGTACATAATTTGCAGATGGTCCCGAGTTGCTCGCTTCATAGCATGTTTACATGTAAGCCTATGCTATTTGACGTTGTCAACGTCTGGACCATACCTTTTGTCGATATTACTTTCTTCGCGAGCGAGCGAAGCGAGCGTTTGAGAAAATTATGTATACATTATCCTACAAGATAGAATACTGTTCAGCTCTGTTACCTGTCTGAAGGCGGGCATACGAACGTCATGCAATATGACAAAAATGATACAATCACATTTCTGCTTCCTCCATTTTTTTTCTCAAATTTCAGGGGGGATGATTGTACAGGCCCATCCCCCCTCCTCCATTTCAGGGGGGGAATATATCCCCCACCCCCCACCCCCCGGGATTTACGCCCATGCCTTTAACCCATTACGCCAGAAATCGGCTTTAAAGATTCAGTGGTACACCTTTTTAAACTGGGATACGATGAGTTTGCATTTTTCTTCTTTTCTTGGTCATAATTGGTCTACAGAATTGACTACCACCACAAAAAAAAGACAATTTGACCTTTTTAAGTAATAATGATAAACAATTTCAAAAACTTACGCAGTTCTGCCGGATTAATAGCAGCCAAATTTCTGTGATCGTAATCTGGCAGAATTGCGTATCTCTGGTCACGTTGCCCGGGTTGACCAGCCAGAACTGCGTAAGTCTTCGGCCATGAGGTGTTTTTTTTTTAAGACAGAAATGTGTATCTCTAGGAGATACGCAGTTCTGCCTGATAAGCACGTGTTTCATCAGGCAGAACTACGTATCTCTTCTCGTGGTTAACCACGTGCTTATCAGCCAGAACTGCGTATCCATCCATCTCCCTTACTATTCAGCGGATGCAGTGTCAAAACAGTGTGTATGTTAGATCGAGTACAACTTTTTGGATTATTTGTTCACGTTGTATAAAGTCATCATTATTGATTCACATCTAATACCATTCTAACCATTTCATTCTTGTTTTCCCCAAATATTGTCCGTCTGTATTCATGTTTCAGTCTTATTTCGCGGCACGAGAAGTACCGCTACATCAAAAGCCTGGCTGCTACTTGGGTTATTGTCGATCTTATGAAGCACTGCGTTTGGATTAAGAATAATAGACTGGATGTGAAGCTATATGTTCATCAAGACTACAATTACTAGTACTACATTGAAGACCGTCTGGACCGTGGTCTATTCAGGCCTAACGTTACAATAGAGATATTGTCGGGGAGATATCCCGACTAGAGTAGAGCGGTAGAGGGATCTGCGTACGATACAGATCCCATTGTTCATACTCTGTGCCCAAAGTAAGAGTAGGCCCAGACCCTATGGGCTGTAGGCCTAAACTCTACTTAAACTAATGAATACTATAGGTCTGGCTAAAGCCCGTAATTACTAGAAGGTATATTTTACAGCACTATTACTAGAAATTAGGCCCTAGGTCTAGTTTGTGCAGCACTGTACTAGCCACTGCTAGTGTCTAATACAGTACTAGGGTAGTAGTGTTCTACTCTCTACGTAGGCCTACAACGTACTAGAACTCTACTAGGTCGAATAAATGTTAAATTTAGACGTCTATATTGGGGCATCATTAACAGACTGAAAATAAATGAAAATTAGTATCTAGTCTAGACTCTAGATCTACATGTAATTAGGTTTAAAGCTAGAGCCAAACTGTCTATTGGGGATCTAGTACCAAACGTTAGTAGATCTAACAACAACGTAAGGGCCTAACCTGCCTAATGTCTATAGTATTGATCACAGATCTAGATCTATTTCCAGGGCTAAATGGTTATAATTTAGCTTTTAACCTATAGATTGTAGATTCTTTACATTACAGACTTAAAAACTGTCCATGACGAATTAAATCTAGAAAATAGAAAACTAAGTAAAGACAGTACAACCGGCGATTTGGCCTAAGTAACGGCATGATGAGATCTTCCTAAATCCTAGTCTGAGTCTACCTTTACCGATACAGACAAAGGTCTAACTTTAAAAGTGTTACTGTTAGTGTTAGTCTTTGTCAATTTCTGACGTCTTTATATAGGATTGGATCGAAGATGCCATTGTTATGGAAGGTATCCTAGATATTCATTTAACTTCAAGATATTAATCTGAAAGATCCAAGACAACTAACCGTTTATTACAATGAAAAAAATAATGAAAAGCTATGGATTACAGATGAGCAGCGCAGTATCACATTGTTGTTCGCGTGACCTACCGCACAGTACATTGATTTCACGTACACTAACAATGGACAAGTGCTGCAGTACTAAGTAGACCCCTTGGTCTAAAGTTGACTGGTGATGTCAGACAAGATGCAAACTATAACGTTTGTCAGATCTAGCAATGCTCTGGGCTTAAAAAGCCCTAGCTTGTAACAAAACTTAAAAGTAAGGGCATACCGCATATTGACCTGTTTTGAAGCCTGCCAGTCTACGAAGGGAAAGAAAGTGGCAAATTCCCCCAGAGTCGAGGGTCATTGCTTTTGGATTCATTGCTTTAGCGTGACTCTCTTCTGCTGTTAACTTCAAAACAATGCGCAGCGCGTTCGTCGCTACCAAGACCGCCCACGCGCGTGTTAGGATGTACCATGTCCGTGCAGGATGCAGAAACACCTTGTTCCAAGCATTGTCGTAAGTCGACTTACGCAGTTTCTGCCTGATTAACATCGGAAAACAGATCGTATCTCGCCTTACGCACTTCTGCCAGATTAATCGCCCTCTCTCCCTAGGGAATTTTGTCAAAAGTACTTTCTAGAAATATCTTTCTATACCGAATCACAACTTAATTTTTTGCCCACTTGAAGGAACATGAGAAAAAAAAATACACAAAAACACTCAAAACCTGAAAATCGACCAAAATCGACTTAGGGGAGTTCTGCCAGATTAAGGCCGATAAGATACCACTCCAGAAGGGTTCAAGACTGACATGATATCAAGACAACAGAAGAGACAAGTAAACATAATTGAGGCAGCTACATGCAGAAGTTTAACGAGAAATACGCAGTAGTTGTGCAGCGGGAAGGGAAATAGAGGAAATTTTTGACTTGTTTAATATAATTTCTAATGCCTAATTCGGATTTCGTAAAGAGCACAACACATCTCAAGAAATTCTCTTGAGTCCTCAAAGCCACAGACCAATTTTATCATACAATGGGAGTTTTCCTGGACTTCTACAGGCCACTGATCATGAAATACTCATTTATAAATTGTGTCACAATGGTATCCATGGGAAGGCCTTGGAATGGTTCAGGAGCTACCTCACTGATCGTAGCAGTAACTGGAAGTTGTTTTTTTTTCTTTTATAACGTGTATAAATGATATATTTTTAAAATTTTTAATATTTTATCTCTTTGTTGTTTGCAGATAACTCAAACGTATTCTTTTTCACATCCAGGTCCCCGGATCTCCGGACAGACGTCATAGTCAATAAATAATAATAATAATTACGCAGTACCCGCTGCATGCTAAGAGGATTAGAACCAACACTTGTTGTCGGTGGCGGTGGTCTAGCGGAAAAGACACCTGTCCGGAGATCAGGAGGTCGTCGGTTCGAATCCTGTTCGAGTATGTACGCCCATCCCCATTAAATGAACATTGTTCGGGGATGGATAACCAGTCACAATAGTTAAGGTTTACGCAAACTTTATTATGCTTACGCAACACAAACTGCCGACCGAAAAGGGGCGAAGGTTGTCAACAACAATATAACATTCATCTCAAACACTGCCCGTAAGAGGGCAGTGTAACACACTGGCGCAATCACTTTCTTCTTTCTGTCTTCTTCTACATAATAGAATGGAAAACACTTGGCTGTGGAATACTCATGCACATTCAATATGCCAAGAATGTGTGTGGAATTAAACCAATCAAACTTCTGACTAATGACATGGATTGGTAGACCACATAACGAACACTCAATGATTTGATAACATGAACACAAACATTATCCCCATAATTATAGACACAGTCTCTAGAAACCTGTATGGACTGGCTGACAACCAACTACATATAATATAAAACATTAACATAACACTAACTATGATCAGCACTGCTGTGCATATACAGTACTTACTCATTGGACCAACAATCAGAATCATGTCCATACAAAAATACTGTACCAATAAGCTATGCTGTACATGAAGGCCTATATTGTAACCTCATACATACACTGTATAATGTATTCTACCAATCATAAACCGGCACTTAATAAAACAAACTACCTTACGCTGTAAAGAAAACAGAACATATTTCACAATGTCAACTATGAAATATTATACATAGCTACCTCACTTTCTTTCTACCTTTTCTCACAATATGAAACACTACTGCTGTACGTAAGTTTCATGATCTCCCCACTCTCATTCACTCTTTTGTTGCAACGCTGTCGAACCCAGCACATAAATAACATACAGCTGTAATCACTTTTCTTCTGCTGGGATTTGGAACGACTGTATATAAACACTACACATAACTGTCTTTCCTTTACAGTCTTAAAACACACACACACGCACAATGCTGTTTGAACCAAATAGACGACAACTATAGGCCCTAAAAGCGCAGAGACAAAAATCCCTACATAAATCAAATGAAAGTAACATGGTATGGAAAACACCAACAAGGTGTGTTCATTACAATACTTGATATTCAAATCGGTAAGAGTAAGACACACATGTACATGAAAGCCGCTGAGAATAGCCACCCATCTGATGTAGCAATATCAAAACCTTAGTGTCATCAACTTATCATGTGAGTTATTACTACATGTACATCCCTTTGGCATATACGAAACAAAACAACTGAAAACGATACATTCAGTAAAAAAAAATTACATATGAAAACAAATTAGCAGAAGTAAGCAGAATCAAATACACTGTATTATACTTTTGAAAACAATACTCAAACTTCCGAAACATATTTTGTCCTTGAAGTGTATCACTAGTGTATATGCGCTGCTGCTTTGTACGCATGCATCAAAAACGAAATCCTACATCTACGTCACTTCGTACAATATGACCTGACACATGATTCGTACATATCAAAAAAGGGGAAGGATGAGCGACAGGTACATCAAAACTATGTCCCATGTACAATGTGTTACCATACATATCATGTACACTACATATAATTACAAATTATCGTCATACATACATTCATTTTTTCTTTATCAATAAACCTGTTACTGATGTTCTACCCTTGTATGTGCAACACCAAAAGAAGTCAAACGAGCATCATACGCACGTATGACAAAAACTCACCTCTCCTACATGTATGTGTGCAATATGTATTTGACATATAACACAGGAAATGACTCTAAAAATCATACACATTGGACAAAAGCAGCTCGGAAAAACAAAAACATAAAATACTGAATTATCCTTACTGAGTTGCCATCAAAACTATTGTACATATACTACATACATAAAAACGTTTACATTTTGATATGATTTGCAAAACTTTCTACGTTCAAGACACCTGGCAGCTTACGCGATGTAAACTACCGGCAATCTATAGGTGTATTAACAAGATACACGTACTGTTTCTGTACAGAATCAATGCACAACACTGAAAACCATATCAAGAATATTATCAAAACCTTGAAAAAATATTACGTGCATAGATTCTTTGGATGCAATCACAAAAACAAACAGAAATAAACACAAATTTTATAATTCCAACACTGTTGACAATATAAAGAGTTGTAGTACTACACAATTCACACAAACGTACCAAATTACAACTAAAACTTTACTCATTTTCTGAAAAAAATAACATTCTAACATAATTATCAAATAAAGTATGCAATATTACTGGAGTTATTAAACATAATACATGTAGATTACAAACTTGTACATTACAAGTCCTTACTCACTTCTTAAAACTGATTTCACATACAATGTACATGCATACAATGTGGGAAAAAAAATATCCCATAACCCTGGAGATCCTCGATCGTTTCACAGGAATCAGTCCATTTATCCTTAACAGACATTAAGTGAGCTTATAAAGGTAAAGCAGGTATGGAGCAACACAGTTTTGTTCAAAATCGAGAAACATCCAGTATCCGAGGTCATAAGAGGAGGTTATCAGTTAGCTTATTGATAACCAGCCAACGTCTGGGGGACGGCCAGGAGGGGGTCCTACATGCAAGCACGTAGAGTGACCTGGTCGAGAAGTGGGAACAATGTCTAAGGTTGGAGACATCACAAATGTGCAGAGCTGAAAACGAGGTGCAGTACTCTTCTCACGCCGTGGAACGCGAGATGTACCTCCAGGAGTGGAGGCACTGGTGAAGGGACGGGGTCCACTGGATGCATCTGGGGGGCGCCCAGGAGGGTCATTGATCTCGATAGTGCGAGGATGGTCTGGGGGCCACTGCGTCGATAGGGAGTGCTGATGCTACTTACACTGATGTTGAGAACATCCGTAGGAAGCTTATCAGTGGGTGAGGGACACTGGTTGACATCTGAAGATGGCTGCAGGCTGGCGAGCCAGAGCGATGACGAGGTGTGGTTAGGGCACCAGAGGAATCATCATCGGTGACATCAGGGATGGTGCCATTCATCTCAGGGGTGGGAATGATGGCTAGCTCCGACTGAGCTAGACACGGACGTGCAGCCTCAGTATCCTGGGATTGGGGGTGTAGGCCTATGCCTTGGTGGTGACCGTTGCTGGCTGGTGAAGGTGCGGTCACATCATCAGAGATAGATGAAGGCGAGTTGTACCGGGGAAGGCTGAGAGACATTGGAGGCGTGCGGGAAAGACGAATATCTACCTCTGGTGGAGGATCAGGACCATAGGTGTACGAAGGTCCATCACCAATTGTGATACGGCGCTTTGCGGGACGGATGGTAATGTCGTGCAACACTATGAACGGAATGCCTCCCTCAACTCAACAACTAACCCTTCAAAGAGAAATGCCTTTCCATCTCTGGCAAGTGTTAGGCACGTCCCTGCAACAACTGCATACGGTGAAGAATGGTCAACTGGATAAGCCTCAGAAGAGTCCGTAAAAACACCTCCAAGACTCTTGACTACTGAATAGCCAATGAAGTTCTGTGGAGAACCACTGGCAAAAGTAACCCGGATAGTCTGTTGACCATGGTCAAGATCAATGTAGGGAGACATACAGGCCTTTTCAGGCAACACTGGGGGACTAGCTACTGGGGACTGTGGCAACTGATCAACCCGGAAGTGGAACTCATCCGACTCCGTTGAGCCACTATCATAGCAAAAGGAATTGTCTTGAACCCCTATTGACCAGTCTAAATCTGACATACCCTTTGCATCTCTAAGACTACTGTCTGAATCAGCAACACATACCCTAGTAGACAAGCAGACAATATCTGTAGCCAAAGCACTGTCATGAAGATCGTCACAACCAGATAATTGTCATATGGACACAGGGAATCAGAGTAGCCAAGGATGGAAGCCTTTTGGCGAGCACATGTAATGATATCTCTTTCATGCTCTGGCAGGAATGAGCAATCACTGATGTGATGCTCGTTTGGGCGATTAGCCACGAGACATATTGGGCAACTGTGAACTTTATGTCTAACGTTAGAACGACTGGAATCACTAACACTAAAACTACTCATACACATAGGGACAGGATGACCAGTATTGCTACATGTACTTGGACTGACGGCATCATACCGAGTAGCATGCAAAACTCTATCCTCATGGGGACGAGGTTGGTTAGGGTCCCCGAAGGGCTCATCATAACTGTCATAACTTTCATCATCATACTCGTCACAGAAATCATCATAATCAAGACCGACATAATCATCCTCAGTTATTCATTGCTTTCATTGCTTTTGATTTGAATTGACTCAGAATCGTAAACATCGTATGGTACCTGGTGCACTGTACTTCTGGTTAGGATACTGGTAGGTGCGGCCTCTCTCTCGGGCCTGGGTGCGAGGTCGTTGCCTCAATAGGGGACAGGGAACAGCCATTCAAGGGCTATGTATGAGACTACAGCAGATGCGAGCAAACCATAACTACCTATCACGACACGTTTTGTCGACGAACTGGCTGCCATATCATGCATAAAATCCATCGGTAATGAGGGAAGAGCAGGGTACTTGATCCCATGTAGCTGCCACCACGCCATTAAATGAACATTGTTCGGGGATGGGTAAACAGTCACAATAGTTAAGGTTTAAGCAAACTTTATTATGCTCACGCAACACAAACTGCCGGCCGAAAAGGGGCGAAGGTTGTCAACAACAATATAACATACATCTCAAACACTGCCCGTAAGAGGGCAGTATAACACACTGGCGCATAATTTTTCATCATGGCTACTACTAAAACACTAATCAATTCAGTGCTTATTTACGTCGATGTAGGGCAATTTGTCGATCAGTTGTAATTGAAAACATCTCGACGGAAGAATTTCATGGAAATTGAATGATTACGCAGAACCCGCTGCATGCTATAGAATTAGAACGAATACTTGCTGTCGGGTGGAAGCTCGGTGGTCTAGTGGAGATGACATCTGTCCGGAAATCAGGAGGTCGTAGGTTCGAATCATACTCGAGTATGTACGCCCACGATTTTTTTTTATACCATGGCTACTACTAAAACACTGATCAGTTAAGTGCATATTTACGTCGATGTAGGGCAATTTGTCAACCAGTTGCAAAGAGCTGTTCATTGCTGAGCAGGAAGGCATGTTCAGACTTGAATCAAATCTGCAAGGTGGATGAACTTGGCTACCAAGATGCTGAAAATGGAAACTTTAAGGCTGAATTCCCTCAACTCTTCACTGGATTGGGAAAGCTGAAGATAGCATACCACATCACATCGGCTCCAAATGTCAAACCAATGTGCTTGTATAAAGCCATGAAAGTTACTCATTTCTTACTCAAGGTGAAGAAAGAACTAGATTCCATGTAGAAGCAAGGTGTGAGATCAAAAATGACTGACCCAACATAGTGGTGTTCAGGGATGGTTCCAGCACTCATTTCAGTGTCCCAATGTTCAGTTAAAATTTGTGTTGACCTCACATCACTGAACAAAGCAGTTGAACGAGAAATTCATCAAATGTCTTCAGTTCATGAAAGCCTTGCAAAAAATTGAAAGAGTGCAATCTTCACCAAGCTGGACGTCAAATGTGGCTTTTGTGATAGTAGATACCACTCGACAATTAGTCCAAGCTGCTGACAACCTTCATTTCTCCATTTGGACGATTCTACTTCAAACGATTGTCATTCAGCATGTCATCTTCAACAGAAGTCTTCCAAAGAACGATGTGCAATATCTACGCAGCGCTTGATGGAGTGATTTGCCACATGGATGGTGTGATAATCCATGGTACAACGCAAACAGAACCTGACATCAGAGTTTGAGCTGTCCTTCAACGTCTGCAGGGAGCAGGAAGTGCACTAAATTATGACAAGTGTGAATTTTCACAGCAGAGAGTGAAATTCCCGGGGCACTTCATAGACAAGACTGTTTTCAGAGTTGATCCAAACAAAACAAGAGCCATTCGTGACTTTCCAGCTCCAAGGACCGTGACAGAATTGTAGAGATTCCTAAGAATGGTAAACCAGGTAGGGAAATCCCTCCTGAACTATCTATCATCAGTAAACCACTAAGTTGGTTTCTACAAAGTGATAGTGTGCCAAAGTGACAGTTGTTTTGGGAGAAGCGCGGCATAGATCTTTCAAGCAGATCAAAGAGATGCTGGTCTCAACAAAAGTCTTAGGACATTGTGATCCGTAACTCCCAACAGTCATTGCAGCAGATGTCTCCTGTATCGGAATGGGTGCAATCATGTATCAAGTATCAAGGAAACGTAGACCGGTGTGCTGTGCATCTCGATCATTTCCTCAGACTGAGCAGAGGTATGCATTAATCGAAAAGGAAGCACTGGCAGCTACATGGGTATGCGAAAGATTCTCCGAGTATATCTTTGGTCTTTACTTCAAAGCAGAAACTGACCACAAACAATTGGTCAGACTTCTGAAATCGAAAGAACTTGACAAAATGCCTCCACGACTCCAACGCTTCAGAATGAGAATAACATTTTACGCAAAGATAGTGTATTTTTCTGGAAAACAGCAGACAACAGCTGATACCTTGTCACTAGTAGTGAGGCCAGGAAGGAGTGATATTAGTGTCATAGTGGAGGTCGAATCATATGCGTCAAAATCAACCATCAACCTACCAGTAACAGTGCGAAGACTAGATAAATAACATCTGAGAATCATAATCAGATAATCAGTGTGGTGGTCAGGTCTGTCAAAATCATTGGAGGAAATGATCTCAAGCTGTATGACCTGTGCTATCCATCAACAAGAAATGCACGAGCTTTTGATGACCTCGTCCTTTCCTTCAAGGCCATGGAAACGTCTTGGAATGGACTTGTTAGAACACAAAGGGAACCATTCCTGATAATAGTTGCTTACTATTCGAGGTGGATTGAGGTCAAACAACTACAGGTTAAACAACAACAGTGATTTCTTCGCTGAAGAGATCTTGTCAGTCCACGGGATTCCGGACCCTTGTAGTATCAGACAGTGGTCCAAAACTTGCCAATGAGAACTTCAGAAAATTTGCTGAAGAGTATGGATTTGTCCATACTACCAATTCTCCAAGGTAACCGCAAGCAAATATGGTGAAGCATTGCTATCACATTGTGATAGCATAGTCGAAGGAGAACGATGACATCCACTTAGCTTTCTCAGCTATCGAGTGTCTCCACTTCAAAACAGGCTCGCTCTTTGTGAACTTCTCACGGGAGGGAAGACGCAGGTTGTTATGTTGCCACACATGCTTCTGCCACGAACACAACAGCAGGACATGGAATCTGTGAGAGAGAAGGAGGAGTACTGGTCAGATCAGATGACAACCTACAACAGACGTCATGACTCACGTGAGCTTCCAGAGCTACAGTCAGGAGATTTGAGTTGGATCTGCGATCAGTCTCGCTAGGGGAAATCACCCAGCAAGTGCAACAACAAATATCCTTACATGTCCAGCTACAGCATGGTACAGTACGTCGTAATCACCAGGCGCTGATTTCCGTCCAGGACGAAGCGAAGACGACTAGAGTGCCAGAGTCTTCCGGTGACGAGCCAGTGAGCCCTCATCATTCTGATGAGCGAAATACCCAGCAGCCTACCAAGCAGCCAAACCTGAGCCGGCAGGGGGCCTCACCAACAGGAGCTGTGACGGAGACGTGAACAAGATCCGGACAACTATAAAACCACCGAAGACATTGTCTGTTTAACAGAGTGAAAGGGAGGCAGTCCTGAGAATTTTCACTGTAGTGGTAATTAAGGAGAGTAAAGAATATAACCTGTCACCAGTTTATACGCGTGGAAATCAAACACTGTCTCCGTACGCGATTTTCGAAAAATAATTCCTGCAAGTGATTGTGTAAGAGCCTGCAAAAAGGTGCAACGTCAGTGATGCCCAACTCACCAAGTTGACAGTCGTGCCTCAGAAAACCAATTTAAGTGTTCAATATGATCATAAATGATTTTTTCATAAAATGTGACAATATATGGTTTTATTAATTTAAACAAAATATTTCAAGCTTATTTACATATAATTAATATAAGATAAAATTGTAACCATGAATTTATATATATTTTAAAATCAACTATACCATCAAATAGGCACGGTCCTTTTCGAGCTTCCGTCCATGTTGCATACTACTTGCGTACAAACCACTCTCGCGCGCATTCTTATCATATTGAGTCTAACTGAGTTTGGTATTGTCACAGCCGGTGAAAGCGTGAGATTGCTTGTTGGTCCAGTGTTAACTACTTAAATACGGCACTCAGACAAAGTAGCACAAAACACTATGATTCCGGAAATTACAAGTTTTATTTCCGGTCTTCCAATTCAGATACAAATAAGGTGGTGGTACAAGAAACAAAACAACACACAGACACGTCATATACGCCCATGCACACAGTTCAGTCCATGCTTATCATGGCACCTCAAATCACACTATAACGGCGTAGTGCTTAAACGCCGACTTCATATCAATCTCCTAACTATTCATAGTATAGAGAAAACTTAACAAATGCTTCTCAATATGGTCATGAATATTGCATTAACTTTACTCCGGTTACTGATATGGTTTTACATATGCTTCTTTGATTAAACTCAACACTCGCGATAACTCATCGGTTTTATACTTGAAAGTAACCATTACGCCAGTAACCACCATGTATAATCTATTATCCTCTTACACATGCAACGGTCTTATTGAACAGGTGTGGGGGGAATAACTTCTCTGCATTACACATTATCACAGACAGTATATAATTCAAACTGTTTTCAACTAGCTTGCGCTAGAGACTATAAAAAGCTGTTCACATATAACACGATGTCAGTTTACCAAAACCACTTTTCCTTAGCAGAATACAGTTTCAAATAATAACTGTGATATTTGGCAAAAGGGGATATCGTAATAAAACTATTCACTTACAGTTTGACCGGTGACTAAAAGCTGCCGTTACCCGACTTCACATCGTCGGTTCAAGCCATTTCCAGCAGACCTTGCAGTATCACTGCTGCAAACTGCAACTGCTGCAACGATTTTTGTTCGTACTTATAATGCAAAGCCACTGAGGTTGTTTCTATGAAGCCAGTATAATATGTTGTTGTTATCGCCCCTATGTATGAAATCAACTGGGGAATAATTAGCATTGTTCTATGCAAACACCTGTAGCTTCCCCAGCACAGTGCTGCTCTTCACTGGCAGCCCGACACTGTATGATTTCAGCAATGTGTTGTTGCTAGGCCAGATTTCTTTACACAGGTATGTTCTGTCCAGGTGTTGATAACTCCCTTTTGTCTGTCAGTAGTAGCCCAGATTTTTTAGTAGGGCGTAACAATAGCAATAGGAAAATCGGGGGAGAAATGACTTGTAACATGACCCCCCATTCCTAGAAAATATTTCATATTTTCTCCTTTCTCACAAAATTACAAGCATTTATTCTACGAACAGCCTCCATAAACTCAGACTGGTGGCAAAATGTAAACATCAACATCAATGAACCTCAACACATACATTAAGTTGCCATGGTTACGTTTCGATCCTGTTTCAACTTTTCACCAATCGTGTCTTCTTTCGACAGAATCAAACTGCATCCTATCTGGATACATGGGTAGGTAAAAAATAAATAAGTCCAATTCAACCTTATAGCTTACTTGGCTACTCTACTGAGAAAATCAGCTCCGACATTCTCTGAGCCAGGAATTGCTTCAATTCTGAACCGAAATGGTTGAAGCGACAACGCCCACCGAGATAGCGATCCCAATCGGAGGGGCGATCGGCACATATTCGACGCAGGATTTCCTTTAGCGTTCCATTAAAGCGTTCTACCAGGCCGGATGGTATGGAGTAGTAGTGAGCTGTGTGAGAGAAAGTAATCTACTGACTTCGCGCATGAGATTTGAAGTGAATTGTGTGCCTTGGTCGAATAAAATCTCACTTGGCACACCAACTCGCGCAAATATATCAACAAGTGCCTCTGCTACGGTGGTCGTCTCGATATTAGGTAACGCTGTCACCTCGGGATACCGTGTTGCGCAATCTACGACAGTCAAGATATATCTATTCTTGCGTGCTGTGATATGATGTATAGACCCTATTAGACCTACTGCTACTCTCTTGAACGGTACATCAATGACAGGCATCTTACCTAGTGGGACTCGGGGTACCCTACCTCTTGGGAGGGTCCTCTGACAAATATCACACGATTGGCAAAATCTAGTGACGTCAGCACTTACACCAGGCCAATAGAAATTTGACAACACTTTGTCACAAGTTTTCTTACTACCCTGATTCCTCCCATCAGTAATTCGTGAGCTAGTTTCATGACAAGTTTACGGTATGGATGTGGGACAAAAAGTTGTGTAACTGTTTTACCACTACCGACACTTTTTGGTTCAAACTTCCGAAAGAGTAGATCATTCTCAATGAAGAAATGCAAGTCACTTCTAAGATCACTATCAGGACTACATCTAGCGTACGTTCTAACTTTGTCAAGTGTTTTGTTCTCCTTTTGGGCCTTCCTAATGTCATCTGGGGAAACTTCTGGTGTTAGCAGAGGTACTTTTAGAGGCCTAGGGGATCTTTCACTTACACTGCTCTGCGCACGAGCTTCCATTGCCATCCCAATTTCTGGTGCAACATCTGGGATAGGTACATCGGTTTCTGTGGTCACATCTACTTGTGATTTAGGACCTCCTGAATCATCTCTGCTCTCTGGGCTTAGAACTCCCCAAATTACAACTACTCCCTGGCGGTAGTGCGTTTTGAACATTGCCTAGTATAATGTCAAACACTGGGGCTTCCATGCAAAGGGCTTCTACATCTCCATCAAAGAATGGAGTGTGTATGTGAACTAAGGCAGTGGGATACCAACGAATAGTACCATCTATCAAAATACACTGCCTATACTTACCCGTCATTTGGTGAGCTTTCACCAGAGTCTTCCGAACAACAACACTTGAGCAACCGGTATCGCGAAGCACGCTTGCCTTGTGGGACCCAATGCTACCCTCCTGTACCGGAAGACGCGAGCGCAAATTTTCTTTGCATGCTGCACACATCTGCGGCCGCTTCTCAGTCTCCACATTCTCTGGGATTGCGTTGACTCCATTGATGCTGTTACTAGAAACATGCCACCCTCGGGCTGATTTGATGGGGTGGAACGACGACTAGAACATGTGGGACAATCAGCCTCCTTGTTGATTTCTTTCTCACTATGTTTGTCGTTATTTTTACCCTGCTGGTTTGCTTGCCTTGTATCTTTACCTACAAGGTCTACACTTGCATGGGACTTTGTCCTACTCCAACAGTCCTTAGCAATATGCCCATTCTTACTGCATATGTCGCAAGGTCCTACTGGCCTTCTACCACTAAAATTACAAGGGCTACTCGGGGTTTTCTGTGAACCCAACTTCTCTTTGCGAGAATCCGCTGGCCAACTGCCAGATGCACTTTGTTTTTAACTCTTACGAGGGACCTTCAATTGGCCTCCATGTGCAGTCACATACACTTCGGCCATTTCCGTTATTTCCTTGACCGACTTTGGGGTCCGTTCCTTGAGGAACACCGACATACCAGGACCACATTGGTCCAAGAATTGCTGTCTTATCACTAAGTCCTTCAGACTATCATAAGACCCACTCGTCTTCGTTAAATCTAGCCGTCTATCAAAATAGTGTTCTAGTCTAACTGCAAACTGCCTAGGCAATTCACCTGGCTGCGGTTCAGCCGTGCGAAATTTCGGCTGAAAATCGCTAGCCGACATCTGAAATCTCTCTAAAAGAGCTTCTTTCAAAATATCATAATCATGGACATCATCTACACCTAATCTACTTGTACACTTCTAGTGCCCTTCCCTGCAACAGGGCACCTAAGTTAATTGCCCAAGCCGACCTTGGCCAATTCTGATTTGACGCGTATCTCTCGAAACGTTCTAAATATGCGTCAATATTGTCCTTACCTTCTATGAAATGAGGTAATTTGGGAAATGTAAAAATCTCGAATATTGCATCAACGGGATTTGTAAAAGGTCTCGCCGGGAAATGTAAAAACGTTCAATTGTGCCGGGAATTGTAAAAAAGCTACCGGGAAATGTAAAAACCATGTACTATTAAGTATACTTCAACGGTATTACGTACCGATGGTATATAGATTATCTCGATGTCTAACAAAATTGCTATAGTCCAGTCAAATTAGGGTTTCACCCACCACTAATTGCAACAGTACGAATTCCACTGCAGTGCAACTTGTTATGGGCTCCTAAACACCATACTAGAAGTCAAAAGAAATCCATTGGGGCAAAGTGGCTAAATTTGCATAATATGTAAATTAGCTCCCATAATGATAAAAATACAGTGCTTCAATAAAGACTTTGCTTCTAGGTTTCAGATTGGAAAACTGAAAGTGTTTTAACATATGTTTACAATGTCAGCTAGTGCGATGCAAACATTTCCATGTACATATTCTGGGCCTCATTTGCATAACATGCAAATTAGCTCCCCATAATGATAAAAATACAGTGTTTCCATGAAAACTATGCTTCTAGGTTTCAGATTGAAACACCAAAAGTGTTGAAACTTATGTTTTCGATGTCAATTAGTGCGATGCAAACATGTCCATGTACATATTCTGGGCCTCATTTGCATAACATGCAAATTAGCTCCAATAATGATAAAAATACAGTGTTTCCATGAAAACTATGCTTCTAGGTTTCAGATTGGAACACCGAAAGTGTTGAACCCTATATATTTGCAATGTCAGTTAGTGCGGTGCAAACATTTCCATGTACATAATCTGGGTCTCATTTGCATAATATGCAAAGGGTACCGAACCGACGGAATATCCAAATGCATCAAAGTGCCCGATATGAGCAAATTAAGAGTGTTCAAATATGATATTTCAGTTTCTCTTCGCCAAAAACAAACTTTTCAGCATTAGAAACCTAGCATGAATAATTTAATGCAAATAATAGTTTATCAGACAGATAATGATAGCTTATCCATTAATTACGTAGAATCAAAGTACGACTTTAAACAGCTGTCAACATTTTTAATAACTCTATTTGGAGAGTTGCTTATTCGAATCTTGATGATTCAGCTCTTGCATCCTTGAGGGTTTTGAGATATTGAAGATAGCACAGTCAAAGGAAACCCTGTGGGTAGTGACCAAATTTACCCCTATCGATCATATCCCCACGGCCATTTGCAAAACATGCATCAACCAACGCGATTTCCGTTGTTCTAAGCGTACAAGATTTTTTTTAAGTCGTTTGGCCGTCTAGCAAAGACTCTTTTATTTCCATGAAAGTATATCTTTAAAAGGTGGTGTACATGAGTCAAAGCGACTCGGAGGGAGGTACCCAAATGTATCCCTATACCCTCACGGCCCGGTACAAAACATGATTATACACACGTGAATACAGCTGTTTGAAGCGAAAAAAAAAACAACCCTCTATAACGTCCTTTTCCTTTCATTTCTATTAAATTTCAGTGGAAGTTATAGAAGAATTATTGTTCTACAATATCTATAAGGTGAAAATGGTTCACATACGAAGGCAACCACGTGGAGGGTGCCCAAAGTTACCCCACCCAAAGGCAGTCTAAGACATGCAGTAATCATGTACCAACGCAAATAAATAATCATGTACCAACGCAAATACATAATCATGTTCTATGGGTACATGCCTTTAAACAATCCTTCCGGTCCTCTAGCAAAGACACTTTTATTTCATGAAATTCAATGAGGTTAACAAAAGATATATTGCTCTGCAATATTTATTTACACTGACACAGTTAAAGTGGTGATCATTCGAAGGGAGCCTCCTATATTGGAAGTGCCCACATTGATTGCTTCTATACATGACCCTTATAACGCAAATACAAACGCAATTACAGTCGTTCAAAAGTGCATGTCTCAAAAAAGGTCGTTCCCTGAGTTATATGACCATCAATTGAGTTTTATGACTATATAATAATTATCGTAAGGTGCTACAATCATTGAACGTCCTTTTCATCCTACATAGTTTTACACGCCTCATTCAATTTTTCTGTTACAAAAAAAGTGATGTCTATATTATGTTCTTGTCGAAAAATGAAATAAGAATTGAATTGAATTCCTGCCATATCAAGACACTTTTATTTCTATAAAGATTGCCGGAGTAAAGATAAAATAACAACATTGATCTACAATATCTATACAGTCCAAAGGGTTCACTTGCAGAGACCACCTTGTGGGAGGTGCTCAAAGTAACCCCACGCATCCTAAAGGCAATGAAAAACATGCAGTATATACAACAGCGAAAAAATGTTCCATGGGTACATGCCTCTGAAAAGTTCTTCCGCCTGTCTAGCACATACGCTTTTATTTTCGTAAAATATGCAATTAAGGTAATATAGTTCCAAGCAACTTTTCCTTATTGTGACTTGTAAAATGTTTGTACACTTAATAATCACAATAGGGATGATCATTTCTGTATGCAGGATATTTTGTGGGGTGTTTTCGATAGCAATCATGTGCAATAAACCGCACATTACGTGGAGCAGATACCAATATGTACGCCTACACGTCAGGTCCTATATGTGAGCAGTTCTTTTCATATCATTTATTGTTGTCTCTGTTTGGTATAATGTATCAACAAAAACCTTCGAAAACATACTTATTTGTTCACCATTAATCATGGCTAACTTTGCAAATGAGAAATAAGGAAATCATCAAGAAAGAAAGCAGAGATAAAATAAAAAGAAAAGTGAAAGCATGGGGAATGAAGTTTGCATTTCCAGATAAAATTGTGGATTTTAACATACAAGCAGAAGATACCTCACCGATCAGAAAAAAAAGAAAGACAATAAAAATGATGAAATCACTTTCCTTCACTGCATGAGTGGCCACCATCTGGGATTTCAAAGTGAAAAAACACAGAGGACCTTCCTCATCTTGGGATGTAAAACAGTCAGGAATGTGCTATAGGCAAAAATTGAGCAAATAAAAGTCCACACAAAAAAGCGTTACAAGCCAGCAAAACCGTTACATTGTTTATGTAACAATACAGTGTTAGGTGTTCAATTACTCCGGGGATGTTACCTGCCATGTAAAGTAAAAATCTTTTCAAGAAGAAAAGGAAATCATTCATACATTCACCTTCTAATATAGCATTGCATCAGCTCTGTTGCTTCTGGTTCTGGAGAAGATTTGTGTGTACAATGTATTTTGTTCAAACAGTCCCGTATGTTGAGGTCTTTGGATTTGGTGCCCCTTCAAACAAAGTGGGATTCCTTTACCCAGGGATGCTATCTCCCAATAAGTTTAGTTGAGATGTATATGTCATAATTATATTTTTCAAGAAGATGCTGGAAATGTGAAAATTCCACTTCCCCCTACCATGGACACGCCTGGATACCGCCATAATCTAACATGAAGCTTCTAACTTAACTATACTATTTGTCTAGCTCTCTCATTTGGTTCTTATTATTGAAGAAGGTTTTTTTACAAAAAATCCATCATTTCTTATGTAATTATTTCCACATTAATTTTGGTAATGCAATATATTTTGATAATAGAATTATTGTGCACATTCATTCTTTTTTTCCTTTAAATCATGTACATAGTAAACTGATATTTTCTGAGATTTCGCTGAACGCTGAAAATGATTTTGATTCATAATAGCAAAATATATCGAAGAAAAATTAATAAATCTTACAAACAAAATAAGAAATACATTATGAACAAAATCGTAAATGTTCTATTTATCGTTAATTTTGCTCTTTTTTCTTCATTTTGTTATTTTTCTTTTAAAGTATCAAACCTATAGCTCATGTCTGTATCCCCCTTCCTATTATATTCTGAAGTACAGGCATCTTGTCCTAATATTGTCCGTGCTCGTATGTCTCGAGATGTGATGTGCTGCGTTGTATAGTAACTATTTTCATTCCTTAGTTCTTTGTGCAAAAAAAAAGAAGTTTGTTTCCTTTCTTTTCCTCTCTCCAGTTGCCCTCTAATCTATTTCTTTAGAAAGGTTATACTCTGAGGAGTATATGTCAAGCTATTGCTTTCTAGTGAACTCCTACGTTCTTCAGTACGTGTTATTAATCTGTAATAGTTTGACATGAATTTTGTTATTTCGTTGGTGACAAGGTAAGGTCCTTTGCCTTTAAGTAGTTGGTATTCTTTAAAGATTTCATTTATATCATGTTGAAGAACAAGTGAATTAAATTGAATTAAATTGAATTGAATTGAAATGAACGTGCTTGATGATGACGAATGTATTATTCATCATGATATACCGCTAGTTTGCAGGCACACACCCTTGTTGGTCGTAAATGAGTCTGCACCACAGGACCACTGGCACTGAGCCGAGCTCTCCCATGGGAGATTGGCACAACGAAATGTGTGCTCGACCGCGGCTGCATACGCATCGCTCTGACACATTTTCAGAAGCCTAGGCATCGAGTTACACTCTAAGACCGGGTTACACTTTACGACCGTAACAGACGTTGCTTTACAATATCTATATTGTCAAGAAGTTGGACATTCAAACGCAAGCCCTTAGGAAGTGCCCAAATCACCCCTACCCTGACCTTCGTGGTCCCAAAACAGGTTAACAAAACATGCATTATATGCCAAAGCAAATTCAGTTGTACATGCACGTAGAAAGTCGTTTTGCCGGGTTGTAAATAAAGACACTCTACTTTTCATGATTTTTAAATGGTAGAGACACAGCTTTACAATATTCATATAGTCAAAGGAGTGCACACTCAAAGGCCACCGAGTGGGATGTGTTGAAATCATCCAACCCACAAGGCAATGTAGGAAACATGCAGTATCATTTAGCACGAATATGTTCCAATTTTCCAACGGTTGTACAGCAAGTGCCCTATTGTTTTCAAGAAATGCAATATGATTAAAAGAAGAAAAATTGGTCTACATTAACTTTATTTTCAAAAGAGTGAACATTGAAAAGCAATCCCTTGGGAAGTGTCCAAAATTACATCTTTGCTCAAGCCCCGTAATTACAACACACGGATACTATGAACGCAAATACTGACGTTCCTTGGTGCATAGTCTTAGAAGTAGTTCCGGCGATACGGCTACACACTTTTATATCAATGAATGTCGTGGAAATAATAGAAGAAGCATTTGCTTCACAATATATATTCAGTGAGAGGATGCACATTAAATGCCAATCCTGTAGGATGTGCCCCAAAGTACCCCACCCTCATGGCAATATAGAAAACATTGAATATCATTAATGCGAATATACTATATGTTCCAAACGTACATGTTTTCAAACTTCGATCATGCCGTGCAGCAAGGGCACTTTTGTTTTCAAAAATACATTGTAGTTAATAGAGGAGACATCTAGTAGACGGCGAGTTGTAATGTTCTTAAAATTTTCTGTAGATTTTGATTTTTTGTGTGCTATTTCCCCTATTTTGGGGGTGCTGAACACGAATCCACTTGTTGCCATTTTTCTAACCGACGTCTTCACCCGTTGCCATGGCAACACATTATTTTCCTTAAAAGAACATGTATTCTTCATTGAACATCATAAAAACATGATGTAAACACCAAAATATGTCAATATAAATCCTTTTTAATCAGACTTGAGAAAGAATACAATATTCATAATCTCATGGTTGCCTTATAGCAATGACGGTTACCATGGCAACAACTATTTATAGAGAAAAAATCATATTTTTCATGAAAAAGCAAGAAAACATGACAAGATTGAGTGGAATATTTATCATAACTTACTATCTAGATTATCAGCTTATTTTTCCACTATGTTAATTTCACATCATTTTCGTTGCTATAGCAACAGCATGACAAAAGCTTCCCTTTTAAAGAAAAATAAGCATTGCGATTGAAAGAAAACGTCCCTAGATGATAAATTTCTGTATAATGAGATTTTTAAAGCTATTTCCTTTATTTTGTCGGTGCCAAACACGAATCGATCTATTGCCATATTTCTAAATGACATCTTTAGCCGTTGCCATTGCAACACATTATTTTCTTTGAAAAAACATGTATTTTCAATAAACAGCACAAAAGCATGCTAAAAACACCAAATAAGTCAATATAAACACATCACGCTTCAATCAAATTAAAACTCACAATTTCCGACTGTCACAGCAACCTCATAGCAATAACGGTTGCCATGGTAACAACTAATTTTTAAAAGAAAATGATTTTTTTCATCAAAAAGCATGAAAAATGGAAAGTTTGAGTAGCATACTCATTACAAATTGCTATGATAATTATCAGCTTTTTTCACTACGTTCATGCCACATTATTATCGTTGCTATAGCAACAACTTTTTTTCCCTAGAAAGGAGAAGTACCCCAGTAAAAGAAAAACTAGATAGATAAATGATAAATTTTTGTAGAGTTAAATTTTTCGGCCCTTTTTTGTACTCTTTTGGGAATGCTGAAAAGGAATCCACCTATGGCCACTTTTCTAAATGAGGTCTTCAGCCGTTACCATGGCAACAAATTATTTTCTTTAAAAGAACATGTGTTTTTCATTAGCATCATAAAAACATGTTGTTAAGGCCAAAATATGTCATTATATACAGTTTTCCTCAATTAATAAAAGCAATCCTTTTTTTTATTACATTGATACCTCATAGCAATGACAGTTGCCATAGTAACTATTCTTAAAAAGAAAATACTTATATTTTAATGAAAAAAATTGAAAAAATGACGAGATTGAGTACCATATTCATTACAAATTACTATCAACTTTTGTTTTCACAACGTTCATTCCACATCATTTCTGTTGCCATAGCAATAACATGAGAAAAATGTTTTTTAAGGATTAAAGTTCTATAGCAATCTGTTGGAAATTACTATAGAGGAGATATCATAGTCATTTAAGATTATCAAATGTCTTGGAGACATTAATGCTGAAACAGAGTACATCATGACGAGAAAATTGGAACTTTTGGGGAGGTTTTTAGACATTTGTATTGCTTACTATTTGTATTTTATGTTTCCTGGGTATATCTGTAGTTTAAAAAAAAAACTATTCCTTAACATGTTGTTGCGATATAGGAGCAGAAATGATGTGAACAGAATTATATATGGCTAATAGTCTTGCTCATTTGTAATACTTCAAAAGTTAGGCCATAATTTCACATTTTTTTCTTGAAGATTTTTTTCTACAAAAATTGATGCATTTCCATGGCAACCATGTTAAATATTAACCATTATTTCGGTTATTTAATGTTTTAAATGTGCAATGTGATCAGAAATTCAGGAAGCTGACTAAACTTTTTGTGTTTTTACTTATTTGTTTTTTGTTTAGTGTATTCTTTCTTTCCTTATCTAATGAGTAACGTTAATTTTTTTCTTTAAAAAGCAGTTTTCTCATGTTAATTCTATAGCAACAAGAACGAAGTGGGATGACTATAGTGAAAAAACAAAGAACTGACAGTAATTTGTCATAAATGTGTTACTCAATCTTGTCATTTTTTTATGTTTTTCATAATAATTTCTTATTACCATGAAAACTGTCATTGCTATGAGGTAACCATGAAATTGAAAAATCATGATGTTTTACTATTAAAGAGACATGTTTATCTTGACACATTTTGGTGTTAACAGCATGTTTTCATAATGTTTAAAGAAGAACACATGTTCTTTTAAAGAAAATAATTTGTTGCCATGGCAACGGCTGAAGACATCATTTAAAGAAATGACCACGCACAGGTGCATTCCTGTTCACCATCCCCAAAAGAGATGAAAAAGCACAAAAGATTTAAACTTTTCTGAAATTGATCACTTGTTTATTTTATTCTTTCTTTTCCTTTTTAATGAAAGAGTTCTTTCTATGAAAGAAAGTTTTCCTCATGTTTTTGCTATAGCAACGATAATAATGTGAGATTAGCATAGTAAAAAAAAGCTGACAATCATAGTTAGACCCTAACTGGTAATGAAATAACTTTTTCAATCAATCTTTTCATGATTTCATGCTTTTTTATTTAAAAAAGATCATTATTTTCTTTAAAAAATAGCTGTTACCATGGTGACCGTCATCACTATGAGGTAGCTGTGATATTCGGAAATTGTGATATTTAATTTAATCAGAGAAATATGTTCATATTGACATCTGTTGCAAATTACAGTAAGTTTTCATAATGTTTAATGAGGAATACATGTTCTTTTAAAGAAAATATTTTTTGCCATGGCAACGGCTAAAGATGTCAATTAGAAATATGGCAACGGGTGGATTCGTGCATTCTTACTTTCCTGTTAATTGAAATACCTATTTTTTCTGTAAAAGGCAGTTTTTGTCACATTTTCTTGCTTTTTTATGAAAGTATCACTACTTTCTTAAAATAGTTGTTACCATGGCAACCATCTTTGCTATGAGGTAACCATGGCGTTATAAGAATTGTGATTTTTAATTTGATTAAAGAGATGAGATTAAAGAGAAATAGATTGACTTATTTCGGTGTTTACTGCATGTTTTTATGATGTTTTTGATAAAGAATACACGTTCTTTTAAAGGTAATGATAAAAAATAAAAAATTATCATTTATTTATCTAGTTTTTCTTTTAATGGGATACTTCTCCTTTCTAGGGAAAAAAAGTTGCTGCCATAGCAACGATAATAATGTGGCATGAACGTAGTGAAAAAACTTATAATTATCATAGCAATTTGTAATGAGTATGCTACTCAAACTTTCCATCTTTTCATGCTTTTTGATGAAAAAATAATTTTCTTTTAAAAAATAAATGTTACCATGGCAACCGTTATTGCTATGAGGTTGCTGTGACAGTCGGAAATTGTGATTTTTTATTTTATTGAAGCGTGATATGTTTATATTGACTTATTTTGGTGTTTTTAGCATGCGTTTGCGATGTTTAATGAAGAATACATGTTATTTCAAAGAAAATAATTTGTTGCCATGGCAACGGCTAAAGATGTCATTTAGAAATATGGCAACAGGTCGATTCGTGTTTGGCACCGACAAAATAAAGGAAATAGCTCAAAAAATCTCACTACAGTATACAGAAATTTATCATCTATGGACGTATTCTTGCTTTTCTTTCTATCGCAATGCTTATTTTTCTTTAAAAGACAGCTTTTGTCATGTTGTTGCTATAGCAGCAAACATGATGTGAAATTAACATAGTGGAAAAATAAGCTGATAATCTAGATAGTAATTTATGATAAATATTCCCCTCAATCTTGTCATGTTTTCTTGCTTTTTCATGAAAAATATGATTTTTCTTTATAAATAGTTGTTGCCATGGTAACCGTCATTGCTATAAGGTAACCATGACATTATGAAAATTGTATTCTTTCTCAAGTCTAATTAAAAAGGATTTATAATGACATATTTTGGTGTTTACATCATGTTTTTATGATGTTTAATGAAGAATACATGTTCTTTTAAGGAAAATAATGCGTTGCCATGGCAACGGGTGAAGACGTCGGTTAGAAAAATGGCAACAAGTGGATTCGTGTTCAGCATCCCCAAAATAGGGGAAATAGCACAAAAAATCAAAATCTACAGAAAATTTTAAGAACACCCCAATATTGTGACAACTGGCCATCCCTTAACAATATCCATATTGTCAAAATGGTGAACATTAAAGGACAATCCCCTGGGAATGGTCCAAAGTTACACCTACGCTCACGCCCCCTTATTACAAAACACAGATATTAGCAACGCAAATACCGTTGTTCTAGCGTGAATGGTTGTAAAAGTAGTCCCGGCAATACAGCAAATACAATTGTCATCGATGACAAGTTATGAAAATGATAAAAGAAACTTAACTTTACAAGATCTATACACTGAAGAGGGTGCGCATCAAACGGCAACCCTGTGGGATGTGCCAAAAATACTCCACCTTCACGGCAATATAAAAAACATATCATGTTATATAACGCGAATATACATATGTTCCAAACGTACATGTTTTCGAAATTCCATCGTGTCGTATAGCAAAGGCACTTTTGTTTAAAAAAAAATGCAACTAATTAATGAGGAAACATTGCTCTACACTAACTACTTTGTCAAAAAGGTGGACATGCAAAGGTAATCCCTGGGGAGGTGTCTAAATTTACACCTACGCTCACGCCCTTTATGACAAAATACGGATATTAGCAAAGCAAATGCAGATGTTTTAGCGTGAATGGTTTTAAAAGTAGGTCCAGCAATACAGCAAATACACTCTGATATAAATGAAAAGTCATGAAAATGATAGAAGAAGGTTTGCTTTACAAGATCTACACAATAAAGAGGGTGCTAATTGAAGGGTGACCCTGTGGCGTGTGCCCCCAAAATGCCCTTTATCCTCTTGGCAATATAGAAAACATATAATATTATATACAGAGTAACGCGAATATGTATGTTCCAAACGTACATGCTGTCAAAATTCGATCGTGCCTTATAGCAAGGGTATTTTTGTTTTCAAGAAATGCAATGTGATCAATACAGGAGACATTGCTTTACAATACTTATATAGTAAAAAGTGGTGCACATTTAAAGCGGCCCCTTGGGAGGCGCCCAAAGTTACCCCCTCAACCCCGCGTCCCCATATGCAAAACGTGCATTATACCAACGTGAGTACTGTTGTTATGAATGTACTCTTACAGTTACCGCTAATTTGCATTTTATGTAAATTATTTTTGTACGACCAATTCGAAAAGGCATCTATCGTGTTCATTGACCTACAAAATATAAGTTTATACATTTAAATCTTTAAAATTGGGTAACGGGAAGCTGAGATCTGTCAATTTCCTCTCATTTCAGGTGCTAATTTGCATATTCTGCAAATTTTACTATTTTGCCCAGCTGGATTTTTTGGGACTTTTAGTATGGTGTTCAGGAGGCCTCAACGCACTGCAGTGAAATTCCTACTGTTCCAATTAGTAGTGGGTTACCCCCTAAAAATCGCTAGATTGACTGGACTACTAATGAACATTTACCGTTAAAATTTTCCTGTAAACTCCAAAACAGATTTTCATCAAACTTGGCAGATGACATCTTTATGGTGATATGATCTTAATTTGTTTAAATAAGTCCCCCCCCCCCCCCCCCCGCCGAAGGGGGGACGGGGAGGGAGTTGAAGCCTCAGATACCCAAAGTCTGGAATTTTTCATCTTCTTAGTCGAACCTAAAAAGATAGAGGTAAGTTAGTGCTATGAAGACATAAATGACTGAAATTTCATGTTTGATTATGGCGAATCCAGGCGGCCCTAACCGAGAGGGGGAGGGAGTGAGGGGAGGAAGGGAATTTTCTATATTTTCAGCATCTTCTTGAAAAATCTATGACGCATTTTCACCAAACTTGGCAGATAGCATCTTTATGGTGTAATAATCTTAATTTGCTTGAATGAGCTCCCCTCCACACCGCCGAAGGGGGGAGGCTGGGGGAGTTGGAGCCTCAGCGTCCCTAAAGTCTGATTTTTAAAAAAAAATATCTTTTAATCGAAACAGAAAAGATAGAGCTAGTTAGGTTTGTGCTATCAAGGCATTAATGACTGAAATTTCATGTTTGATTATGGCGGATCCAGGGGTGCCCCAATTTGGAGGGGGTTTGAGGGAGAGGAGGGGAATTTTCCACTTTTTCAGTATCTTCTCGAAAAATCTACGACGGATTTTCACCAAACTTGGCAAATAGTATCTTTATGGCGATATGATTTAATTTGTAAAAATAGCCCTCCCCCAACACCGATTAAAGGGGGTGTGGGGGAGTTTAGACCTAAAAGTCTCAAAGGTCTGAAAATCTTCCTAGTCGAACCGAAAAAGAAAGAGCTTAAGTTAGAGCTATGGAGATATTCATGACTGAAATTTCATGTTTGATTATGACGGATCCAGGGGTGCCCTGAATAGTGGGAGTGGGATGAGGGGAAGGAGGGGAATTGCCTACATTTTCAGCATCTTCTTGAAAAAATTTATGACCGATTTTCACCAAACTTGGCAAATATCATCTTTATGGTGATATAATCTCAATTAATTGTTGAAACGAGTCTTCCCCCTCCCCCTCCCCAACCACTGATGGGGAGGGGGATGGGGGAGTTGAAGCCTCAGGGTCCATAAAGTCTGGAATTTTTCATCTTCTTAGTCGAACCAAAAAAGACAGAGCTAAGTTAGTAATATGAAGCAACGGAGACATTCATGATTGAAATTTCATTTTTGATTATGGCGGATCCAGGGGTGCCCAACTGATTGGGGGGCGGGGGAATGTGGGGGGAGGAAGGGAATTTTCTATATTTTCAACATCTTCTTGAAAAAAAAATATGAACACACCACCAAAAGGGGAATGGGGGGGTGTTGAAGCACTACTTAGCTCTATCTGTTTTGGTTCGACTAAGAACATGAAACATTCCAGAAAGGATCCCCCCCTCCTTCGGCGTTGGGGGGGGGGGGCATAATTATATTTAAACAAATTAAGATCATGTCACCATAAATATGTTATTTGCCAAGTTTGGTGAAAATCCGTAATAGATTTTTCAAGAAGATGCTGAAAATATTCCCCTCCTCACCCACCACCTTCTTTCAGGGCACCCCTGGATCCGCTAAAATCAATGACGAAATTTCAGTCATTAATGTCTTCATATAGCACTAACCTAGCTCTATCGCTTTATATTTGACTCAGAAGATAAAAATTCCAGACTTAAAGGACTCGGTGGCAGGCTTCAACTTCCCCATGCCCCCCCCCCCCCACCACCTTCGGCGGTGTGTGTGTGTGGGGGGGGGGAGTCTCATTTTAACAAATTACAAATTAAGATCATATCACTATAAAGATGCTATTTGCCGTGTTTGGTGAAAATCCGTCATAGATTTTTCAAGAAGATACTGAAAATGTGAAAAATTACCCTCATCCTCCTCGTCCCCCACCCCCAATCAGGGCACCCCTTGATCCGCCATAATCAAACATGAAATTTTAGTCATTATTGTGCTTATAGCACTAACATAGAGCAATCTTTTTGGTTCGACTGAGAAGATGAAAAATTCCAGACTTTAGGGACTCTGAGACTTCAACTCCTCCACCTCCCCCTCCTTTTTTGGTGGGAGGGGGGAGGGGGACTTATTTAAACAAATAAAGATCATAGCACCATAAAGATGCTATTTGCCAAGTTTGGTAAAAATCAGTCAAAGATTTTTCAAGAAGATGCTGGAAATGTGGAAAATCAATTCCTCTCCTCCCCTCACCCCTTTCCCCCTCACCCCTTTCCCCCCAAATCAGGGCACCCCCAGATCCGCCATAATCAAACATGAAATTTCAGCATTAGTGCCTTCATAAAACACTAACTTAGCTCTATTATTTTTTTTATTCGACTACGAAGATAAAAAATTCCAGACTTTAGGGACTTTCAGGCTTCAACTCCCCCATTTCCCCCCCCCCTTCTGCGATAGGGGGAGGGGGTTAGGGCTTATTTTAACAAATTAACAAATTATGTCACCATAAAATGCTATTTGCCAAGTTTTGTGAAAATCCGTCAAAGATCTTTTTTAAAAGATGCTGAAAATGTGAAATATTCCCCTCACCCCTAACCCCCCCAAAAAAAATAATAATAAGGGCACCCCTGGATCCGCCACAATCAATCGTGAAATTTCAGTTATTAGTGCCTTTATATAGCACTAACTTAGCTCTATCTAAGATAAAAAATTCCAGACTGTGGATACTCAGAGGCTTAAACCTCGGGGGGGCGGGGAGGGAGGGGGATGTTTTAACAAATTAAGATCATATAACCATAAACATGCTATTAGTCAAGTTTGGTGAAAATCCTTCTCAGATTTTTCAAGAGGATGCTGAAAACTTAGAAAATTCCCTTCCTCCCCCTCACCCCTCCCCCTCCCGATTAGGGACCGCTGGATCCGCAATAATCAACAATGAAAATTTCAGTCATTAATGTCTTCATAGCACTAACTTCCCTCTATCTTTTTTGGTTCGACTAAGAAGATGAAAAATTCCAGACTTTAGAGACCCTGAGGCTCAACTCCTCCCTCCCCCTCCCCCTTCGCCGGTGGAGGGAGGGGAAGGGGGGGGGAGACTTATCTAAACAAATTACGATCATATCACCATAAAGATATCTGCCAAGTTTGGTTAAAATCTGCTTTTTTTACAAGAAAATTATAATGGTAAATGTTCATTAGCAATTTTGTTAGACATCGAGATTATCTATATACCATCGGTCCGTAATACCGTTGAAGTACAATACTTAATACTACATGGTTTTTACATTTCCCAGTAGCGTTTTACAATTCCCGGCAAAATTGAACGTTTTTACATTTCCCGGCGAGACCTTTTACAAATCCTGTTGATGCAATATTCGAGATTTTTACATATCCCGGCGAGACGTTTTTACAATTCCCGGCCCCACATTCCTTCCTTGTCCCGAAGTGGCCCGAGATTACATTCTCACGAGTTGGGGTTTTCTTTACACGGCGTGCAAGGGTTGCCTACGTACACCCGCAGTTGACCCGAGTTAACGCCATCTTACAGTAACGAAATCACCACAGCATAAAAACTACCTACTCTCTATACTATACAATTCCATATCAGTAGACATATATCCACAAGGATTTAACAATGCAGCTATCACTTCGGTGCCTACAGAAAAGAGTTAAACATTTTCACATGCCTATAATCTATATACACAACCATTCTGACTCCGGTTGAGCATTTATTTTGCTTGATAATGCTCCCTTCCGTATATCAAATATCAACATAAAAGCACTTCAGCACTTTGCTTGAAAGTAACCATTACGCCAGTAACCACCATGTATAATCTATTATCCTCTTACGCATGTAACGGTCTTATTAAACAGGTGTGGGGGAAATAACTTCTCTGCATTACACATTATCACAGACAGAATATAATTCAATCTGTTTTCAACTAGCTTGCGCTAGAGACTTTAAAAAGCTGTTCACATATAACATGTCAGTTTACCAAAACCACTTTTCCTTAGCAGAATACAGCTTCAAATAATAACTGTGATATTTGGCAAAAGGGGATATCGTAATAAAACTATTCACTTATAGTTTGACCGGTGACTAAAAGCTGCCGTTACCCGACTTCACATCGTCGGTTCAAGCCGTTTCCAGCAGACCCTGCAGTATCACTGCTGCAACTGCAACTGCTGCAACGATTTTTGTTCGTACTTATAATGCATAGCCATTGAGGTTGTTTCTATGAAGCCAGTATATGTTGTTGTTATCGCCCCTATGTATGAAATCGACTGGGGAATAATTAGCATTGTTCTATGCAAACACCTGTAGCTTCCCCCAGCACAGTGCTGCTCTTCACTGGCAGCCAGACACTGTGTGATTTCAGCAATGTGTTGTTGCTAGGCCAGATTTCTTTACACAGGTTTATGTTCTGTCCAGGTGTTGATAACTCCCTTTTGTCTGTCAGTAGTAGCCCAGATTTTTGAGTAGGGCGTAACGATAGCAGTAGGAAAATCGGGGGAGAAATGACTTGTAATAGGCATTCAAACCGAAGATTACCTGGGCATAACCGACTCGAAATCTTCAAAGAAAATATTGTTTTTATCTCGATATTTCTGCAAGTACTCAGATATCAAACGAATATGACTTCTACCGGGCAGGGTAAAAACAGAGGGCCGCGCGATATGATTTCGCTCCACTTTGCCGTGCAGGTCCTGTCGGCACTGGCAGTGGCACTGCAGTCCAACCCCTGCTGAAGCCCCACCCTAAATAAACCATAGCTAGCCACTTTCGTTACCTCTCTGTAAGCTTCCTTTCCTAGGTTCTCTTCGAAGCCGATGCTCGAGGTGTTTCTGTTTTATAACTCATATGAGCAAATATGGTCGGGATTACATCTGGCTTCAGGAGTTTTCTTGGTTTATAACCGAGAGCCACAGCCTGCACGTCCACGTCAAAACAATGCTTCTCAAAATTTACAGCACGATATCGAGAACGCTTGTAAGTTTTTATGTTCGGCTTTGTTTAGCGAGATTTCTCAGCCATACAGCGCACCCTTCACGATCCTTTTTTGGGTCTGGGATGGAAAAAAGATTTCCCTGGGCAATTTTCTCTACGATTCGAGCAAAATACTTCTTGACACATGATGAAAGATAGCCCGACCAGACGACGCCGAATGCGGTCTCCCCTTTATATTATAGTGTAAATAAATGTGTACAACCGTTTCTACGTACATAGCTACTAGAACATAAACAGCTAACTGCATGCGCGGGCTGCAGCTGCGCTGTGATAGACTGGAAACGCGCGAAGGGCAAACCTGGGTATCTACCGTACTAGTACCGTCCACACGTGTACTGTACGAATATTCTAGGTGTTTCAAAAAACATTTCCCACTTTTGATTCTTAATAATTCAAAAACTATATATCAGATAACGCTGTCATTGATATGAGTGATAGCTGAATAGTGTACAATGCACAATTACATACACACACACACACACACACAGTACATAAAAACAATGTCAAATACTAGTAGCCATCGCCTTCTTCATGCATCCGGGTAACTAAAGAGCGTACCCATAATGGGCAGAACACGGCTGGGAAAAAAGCGATTTTGTTATGCCTCAGTGACGTCTGACTCTCCGCCAAGACTTGCTCATTAGCATATTCACCATGCAGGTTCACACTTTTTCAACCAAAATTTACGAGCTTATTTGGTGATTTGAAAGTTTGTTTTCGGTGAAAGAAGTTCATTAGAGGTACCAACAATAATTTTTTTTTTTTTTACAAATTCGTGAGGACTGCCTCACTTTAAATTAAACAAGACCTTCACGGTTGCACAGTAATATTCGGGCTTGAAAAGTGACCTGAAAACAGAACTGGAAAACAGAAATGGAAGAATGTTTTCAAGGAAAATATCAATTATCTTCAAAACCGGATCCATTTTTGTACTATCTTGAACAGTGAAATTATTTAAACTTTATGGAACGGTGAATTGTTGATAACAAGGTTGTGGAAGATTTGGGAATATTGTGGCAATGACTGCTTGAGCGAAGAATGCAATTTGCACAGTGAACGCAAAGACCCAACTCAAATCGTGCTACAGTACCCTTGTATTCTCTGTTTATTTCGGGTATTCCGAGTAATACTAAAATGTGCATTGTAAATTCTTTGTTACAGGATACTTGACGACACGTGAGGTATTGCAAACCAGTGAAACGCATTGATAATTCTTCTATATAAATGTACTATAAGCTTAGATTACCTTTTCTGGACTTTCGGCATCTCTTGAAAACATGAGTCAAGGACATATTCCAATTTTTTCTCCTTTTTTGGATATCTTTACACCACGTTAACTACCATGTGGCAGCGTTCCATTAAACTTGTTGGTAACTGATAAAAGTTTCAAGCTACTGAATCTTTGCATCTACTTTTCAGAGAGCAAATTTGTCATTGACAAAAAAAAAGCACTGACAAAAACTGATGAAGAATTGATGAAGTACCCCCCCCCCCACCCGTCAGTGCAGATATTTTGTAATCATTGGCTGACTTTCCCCCAGGGCTTTCCAAATGTTCGTGACACTTTTGAAGCCATCATAAAAAAAAATCAATTTTCGTCTTTAAACATGTGCTTTTACGCAAGATGTCGATCCAGTATTACAGAAATAAATAATAAATGTATAAAATAAGCAACTTTGGCTAAGCTGGACAATACCCCGTCATGGCCCAATGTGCTTAGGTGCGTGCACATCCGTGCGTTAGCAACCAAGGGTATAGGATAGTGTAGATAGATAAAGTATTGCGACCGTCCTGAGCGTTATGACGATGTGTTCTGCACAGTTCTGCATCTGGAAAGTTGATGGATTCAAAACTAGTCAAGAACACGGGCAGTCACTGCTCTGCTGATGTCCTTCATTTCCTCCATTCTCTATCCCTCACTTTTTATGAATTGTTTGAATTTATTGGTCTAATAGTAAACATATTTCTACTTTTGTCTCAATGTGCATTTTTGTCTCGCTCGCGTAGCGAAAGCGAAAGAAAGGCTTTTCTAATCTGTTATCACAGTCGCCAACACTTTGGCATATTTTTTTTTTTACATCTTCGAGCTTTGAACACCAAATTGACACAACAGGTAAATCACCTAAACGTGCCTGTCAGTTTCGGATATTAGTCTGTCCGACGAGGTCAAATATCAAAAAGTAAAGGAACTTAATTTACTTAATAAGCGGTGTATTTTGGTACTCTCAAAAACTTTGAGGTATGACAACTTAACATCACATGTGCATCACCTAAAGATGCCGGTCAAATTTGATTACGGCTCAGAGGTCTGACAATGCAATGTACCATGTACTTTAATACCTTGCTAAGTACTGTACTCTCAATATGTCATTGTTGAAGTACAAGTCGAAGTACAAACCTAAGGACCCTAACATTTGTACCCTTCAAGTGTCTTGCATTCAGTTAAAATTGCCTATAATGCTGATCACTCACTCATCTTGTTTATTTTAAGATATGTAAATTTAATTATGTTGGTCTTTCTCATTCAACCAGGCTTGAAGTTAGAAAGTTGGCACCATTCATATTGCTCACGCACTATTGTTTATAGCAATTTTTGCTTCAAGTACGTTTTGAAAGCTTTCATTTCCATCAACTATATGTGTTGTATTTATTTTCTAAAACTTTGTTGTTATCATACGTGTCCCAAAACAGAACACAAAAAAAAAAGTAATCAGCAGGTGTCAAAAATTCAACGAAGTGTGTTGTGAGTCGTTTTATGTGATCTGTGTCCAGGTGGAGGTGCCTGGCAACATCTTTCAGTCAATGCGGAAACAGCAGTGATGTACTTTGCCAGTGTAAAGTACTCTTGCTATGTACTTTATATTACAGCTGACTGCAAAAGGGCTGTATATCACTCATTTTTCATGTTTTACTCATCGTTTGCATGTATGAGATGTTTTTCCCCTGCTAATTTGTTAATTTCTTCAAATATCCCCCAAAACGAGAGTAATCAACATGTATCAAGAGTACAAAAGAGTGCGATGTGATGATGTGATCTGCATCCAAGACACGGTTGCCGACCAACATCTTCCACTCAACGCAAGAACAGTGACATACACACATGAGCAATGTAATGCTATCAATATACTGATTTATTTGCCGCTTCTTCAGATCTTTATAATATACCCCTGCATGGAACTTGTGTCAAGTTACCCAACCAAATAAAATTCTAATAACATACGTTGTAATGATGAGATACAGTATATTTGTCTCACTTCCCTCAGAACGAACGGGATTCCAGCTAAGGCCAGTTGCAGGCTATTTGAGTTCCAGAGATTTTTTGGCTGGTCTTGCGTTTCGACTTTTTCACTGCACCCAGTACATCCGTCATTCTTCCGACCCCCTGTACACACCAGAACCGTAAGAAGCTTCTGAATTAATCTGGCACCGCACACTGTCGATAAATTTACTGAACGAATTTCATACGCTTAGCTATAGTTATGGCGTTAGAGAGGTCTATTCATGAAAAAACTCTGCTGAGGAATGGAATGATGTTCCATGGTTTTCTATGATAATTTTCTGTTGTTCAGTCGATTTTGTCTCGAAGGTCCACTCACCTTTCAGTAACTTAGCGAGATGAATTATGAATGTCATAGGTATATTCGTGATATCTGCCAATATTCGAATGATTTATTTCATTGCGAACATTTCATATAACGCTAAGATCCACAGAACTAATGGTAAAACCGTGATGCTATGTCAGTACTCAACTACGTTCGATAAAACACTTACATTTCAACAACAAATCATCACAATCTGTATAGTCCCTTCTACCCACCGTGAGGTCTTGCATGTTCATTGTGGTGACAGAGGCCACGGAGAATGTCTAACCGTGAATAAGATCATTTCGGCTATTTGATAGTATGTACATTGATGCCTTCTGTTCCCTCACACTCACAGCGACTGCTGCCATGAGCTTCTTGGACATATACCACTGCTGGCTGATAAGAGCTTCGCTCAGTTCTCTCAGGTAAGATTATTGTAAGAACAAGAAAGAAATGAAGATGTGATGTGCTAATTCCTGAACAAAAAGCGAGTTAAAATTTGTAAAACCCTACCTGGGTTCATCTACAGGTCGCTTTGTTCTTGTTTGAAATGTTATTGGATTAAGAAAAATCAGTTAAATACGACATGACCGCAGAATAGCGAAAAGTTATCAAAATGTAGATATTCCTGTCAAAGAATATCTAAACAGAATTGTTCTTGTACTTGCAAAATACCCTAAACTGTACTTTCTTTTCAACAGGAAATTGGACTTGCCTCTCTTGGAGCAAGTGACGAAGAAATACACAAACTCGCAACGGTAAGCACCAGACCCTCCGGCGATACCTCAAGGCATAACAAAGGATCAGGGTGTTTTTCTGTCTGACTTTTTGCTTCAAAGTCTTATATATATTACAAACACTATAAAAAGTACACGGGTGGTTCTTCTTTTTTTTTTCTCACTGCCTCACTACAACTTTTACTTTCTTCCTTCTTCTTTTTTTTTTCGTCTTATCTAAAGTTTTTTTTTTTCCTCCCCGCACATCAATGATACCACATTTGTGAGATTTGTCATATGGATTGACTACCAGATATGATAACTTAGCAATCAAAGCGTCCACATTAGAAGGCACATTTATTGGCATGGTACTTTTGATAGGTACAAGAAAAATAATCCAATATCATAAGCAAAGAAAATACCAACAAACATCAGAATTGCAAAACGATCCATAAATAGGTTAAAACACTCGCAAAAATCATTCGTTCTCTTGAATGACACTGAGAAACACTTTCTAAGCCGGATTTTTTAATTGGAAAAGAAAGAGCGTTTGAAATCCTGATAGGGCATATAAAAATGCAGATAACATACTAACACCTAAACCAAACATGAACAAAATGCAATATCAACTGAAGCATTTTTTTTTCTTATGCATTTATGTACGTACTTCCGAATTTTCTTCAGCGCGGAGCAAACCTGGAGCAAAATCTATTTGCATCTGTAATAGTTGTAATATTATTCACAAAATTTCACCCAAATCAAAATGTAGTTGTTACTCACATCTCTGTGTATTTTCCCCCAGTGCTACTTCTTCACAGTGGAGTTCGGTTTGTGTATGCAGAACGGACAAACCAGAGCTTACGGGGCAGGTCTCTTGTCTTCGATTGGTGAACTGAAGGTGAGTTGACCGCAAGAGCGTCTTTCCCCTACAACGGGGCCACTGTACAAGTAATATACACATACACATACACACAAGCTTGGATTAATGCGCATTGTGAGGTTGGGGTCATCATATAGGGTATTTGTGGGATTTAATAGGGAGAAATCAAGTCCTACATTATGCTGGGAAAGATTGTAGACAAAAATTAGATGATTGTGACCGTCACAATGATTGTCATGTTTGTTTAAAGAAAGCATAGGTATTCTGCAGTAAGGGATGATCAGTGTCGAGGGTCTTCGATGAAAAAACATGTGTATCAAAGTTTCATTTTGAGACACCATAGGGTCATTTTATGGTTAACTGTCACTACGTAAACACTCATCGTGAGCAAAACGATTCATAATTCACTTTAATATTCTTGTAAGTAATTGACTGAAGAGGTTTCCCTGCAACCCTTCACACTGTTTGCAACGTAATAATATGAACTTAAACAAAAGCCGAACACAACGTGCCAACATTTGTTAGTACAATAATGTGCAAAGGTCTGAGGTTTTGTGGGATACAACGTCATGGTTTTGCTGTCACTTAAGATGCCAAGACGACTTTTCAAACTTACCTAGGCACATTCTGTAGGACGAAAAAGAGAGAGACTTGTTTAATTCCGCTGGTTTAGGTGTTTTATTCAGGGAAGAAATTCCACTGAGATTCCAATTAGAAGCTTACGATACAGCTTGAATTTGTTCTTGATCAGTTTAAGCTTCAGCATTAAAATCATCGTATTGAGCTACCCCCGTGTATGCTCATAAGAGTTATGATTTAATAATCAGATTAGAAATAGTTTCAGAAACTTTTATCGGTGGTCTATTACAATATGGTGTGAGTTACGGAAGTGTCGTGGCTCAGTAGATAGAGGAGCCATTGTTAACTTGGTGGATAAGTCAACGAACTGTTAGGCTGAAGTCCGTGACTCGGAGTCCCTAGATGTAGTGGTTGTGCCCCTGGGCAGGGCACTTTATCTTCATTGCCTATAGTGGTACCTCGGAGGGGACTTCAAGCCATCGGGCCAGTGATTACTTGTTCACAGGCAGTTACTAATTTCTTTGGAGCCACGTTTTAAACAAATCATAATAGAAATAGAAATACCATTCTTGAAGGTTGTTATATCAATGTTTCTTTTTTCATACCCTTTACATTATGAAGTTTGTGCAGCATATTCCTTTAGCTCTGTGCTGATGTAGACTTTGATTTATTTGTTTGTTGTTCTGTTTTGTTTTTAACTCTCATTTCCAAAACTAGTCGGTATGTAAGATGTTTTATGCTTTCGCTAGTTCACATTTCATAACTTAAATCAAACCGTGGCTAGTTTGATCATCCTTGGTGTTATCTTCCATAGCATGCCCTCTCCCCCAACGCCAGGGTGCTGCCATTTCATCCTGACGTTACATCCAAACAAAAGTGCTTGATTACCACGTATCAAGATGTCTACTTCATATCGAAAAGCTTCGAGGAAGCAAAGCAGCATATGAGGTGAGATTACCAGTTTACAATATGACCTGTTTTCCCTTTTCTTGCTGGGTCGTCAACTGCTTTCCTGACGTTATGTTCGTTGCTTTCATATATGTATACTCGTGTACTAACCATTTACTTGATACTGTAGACTAACATTGAGTGTTTAGATAAAGAACTACCATGCAAATTAAGTCCAGTACAGTTCTGTAGTTGGAGGGAGGGGACTGAATGGGGAATCGTCTCCACTCTTACAAAGGTCACAAACGCTTAGTAAATGGTACCTTCCTGATAAAGTTTTCTTGAGGGTGACTCTTTTTTGTCAGCGATTATTAAGCAATAAGTTGGTACATGTCTTTCTTTGTTCATGTTGAGGAGGTGGGGTCAGTTATGTATTAATGCTCTTTCCATTAGTCAAAACAGAACTCACCATGTAAACAGCATTGACTTTTCCGCAGCGATACATGAAGTCAGACGATTCCTCACTCATCTCAGTAAAAGTTTCTGCAAGGACAATTCTTGTGGTTTCATGAATAATGGAAGAATCACTAATTTCATATTCATGAAATTCTTCCGTCGAGATGGTTTTATTGTAAGTGATTGACAAATTGTCCTACCTTGACGTAAGTATTTACGTCGATATAGAGCAATTTGTCGATCAGTTGCAACAACAAGTTTATACATCTATTTCATATGTTTTTCACTACTACATCTATTACATCTTCAAAGTGACCGTACACGCCGTGATGAGAAGGGTCTATGTAATAATCATTAATTAAGAGAACATTGGATAATTTAAAAAATACATCTTAAATATATATACATGTGTATATTTTAAGTGGTACCCCACCAAGTGTTCTCATCTTTATTGATAATTATATATATATATATATATATATATATATATATATATATATATATATATATATATATGTAGTGTGTGTGTGTGTGTGTGAAAGGTGTGTTTTCAGTTGTTAAACCCCTAGGCCGTCGAATCTTAGTAGTGTGTAGGTGAGAGGAAGGATGAGACAATAGACGTAGCTTGAATCCTCACAGTTTGATTTTTATTCTCAAGCTGTATCTGTAACTTTTCTGTATCCATCATCATTATTTTGTTCGATTTCTTTGATCCACAGTCTTGATAAAGGGCAGGGCCCGAAAGGTTGAGAATAAAAATCAAACTGTGAGGATTCAAGCTACGTCTATCGTCTCTTCCTTCCTCTCACCTATATGCATATATATATATATATATATATATATATATATATATGAAAATTTGTGAAAATTCGCACTGTCATCCCTGAAGAAGAGGAAGGATCCTCGAAAATTCGGATTATTCAGTAAATCAAGACTGGCTATCAATACATTCCCTGCATTCCTCTGTTGTGACTTTATTATTGATATATATATATATATATATATATATATATGTAAACTTCACTTCCTTGCTTAACCTCATTTTCAACAGGGAATTTGCAGCCACCATTAAGCGTCCATTCGAAGTACGCTATGACCCTTACACATCGAGTGTCCAGGTCCTGAACTCTCCCCGCGACGTGTGCAATGTCATCAATTCCGTTAGAGACGAACTCATGGTCCTCACCCATGCTCTAACCAAGCTACAAAGCAGATTTGACAAGTAGATTGAAAAGCGGTTCTGGTAAATGTATTATGCACGATGACAACAATTTATTCATGTTCTTGATATTGATACCAGAAAATACAATGTAACCATAAGAACTACCTTTAGAGTCAGATTAATCTGAGATTTTATACAGGTTTGCCATCTTTACACTAATTTAAGATGGTAGAGAATAGGAAGACGTCAGAGGAAGCTCTATTATCAATTTAATAGCTCAAGATGGAAAAAGTCACTACAGTCATTTCGTATACAGTGATGAAATTGATCATAAAGCAGGAAAAATTCCATGATGTACCTCAGTCGGTGGTTTCGTGCATTCCGACAAAGAGGCGAAATTTGACTTGAAAATTGTCTTCGATAAAGGAACGTACTGTAAAACTTGGTATGGAGTCATTGCGACATACTTAAGCATTAGGTAATATTTGACATTTTGATAAGATGATTGTGGGTATGTATTACAATAAGTTAGAGTGCATCCGATGACAGAATTCTCGAATTTTTCAGAGGGATTATTTATCAAATACAAAATGAGGAATGACAAAATACATGCTCCTACTAACGTGACAAGTTTCATTATTCATGATACATATGATAAGCATGCCAAATACATATCCATGTGGAAAAACAAACGTATCATACGTAGCATTTCTGCTGCTCAAAATTCCTCCACATGTACGGTATATTGCAAAAAAAAAAAGAAGAGAAATCCATTATCTTGAACAGGTATTTGCTTCATCCAAACACTAAAATACTTCTTGTTTTTCTGAGTTCTCGGGAGGGATTATCAAAGCAGTGGTGGTGTGACTTATATAAGTATATTAAGGGTGCTACGATATATAGTGCAACCGTGCATGCAGAGTATTTGGGCAAATCTAAAATTCCAAACATGACTTCAAAATTTAGTTGGATGAAGTTCAGATTACTAGTAGTGCTATGATAAATTCAGATAGAAATGCATATGTTTCTGCCCAGATAAATTGTCCTCTTTACATGAAATAAAGTGATGTTTGCGTTCCCAATATAGTCTGATTTAATTCTAAGGGATTATTTATGAAATACAAAATGAGGAATGACAAAATACATGCGCCTATTAATGTGACGTTTCATTATTCATGATACATATGGTAAGCATGCCAAATACATATCCATGTGGTAAAACAAACGTAGCATACGTAGCATTTCTGCTGCTGAAAATTCCTCCACATGTACGGTATATTGCCAAAAAAAGAGAAATCCATTATCTTGAACAAGTATTTGCTTCATCCAAACACTAAAATACTTCTTGTTTTTCTGAGCTCTCGGGAGGGATTATCAAAGCAGTGATGGTGTGACTTATATAAGTATATTAAGGGTGCTACGATATATAGTGCAACCGTGCATGCAGAGTATTTAGGCAAATTTAAAATTCCAAACATGACTTCAAAATTTAGTTGGATGAAGTTCAGATTACTAGTAGTGCAATGATAAATTCAAATAGAAATGCATATGTTTCTGCCCAGAAAAATTTTTCCTCTCTTTACATGAAATAAAGTGATGTTTGCGTTCCCAATATGGTGTGATTTAATTCTAAGGGATATTAGACAGGGCAGAGCCAGGCAAAAACTGCCTTTTTTTTCCAGTCAAGGTTTTCTCATTTGATTCTGGTACTTTAGACTATACTTAACAAAATAAGCTTCTGCGCCATCTGGAAATCTGTCCCGAATCCAAGATGGCCGCCAAAAATCCAAAATGGCCGCCAGAGGACCTAAAAAGTGCCTTCTGTGGTTAAGATTTGTCTGGGGATGGTTTGTTTTTTACTCTATTTGATGATAAATGGTAAGAGAAATAAGATTCAGTGGATTTAGATTAGAATCAGTTTCTTTTTTTATTGCGAAAATCCAACATGGCCGCCAGACGCAGCTCCCGAAATTAATAAATGTCATAATAACCGGAGGGCCAAACCCTAAAAACTCGCTTACTTAACGAGTGAGTTCCACTCTCTCTACAAACTAAGTAGACCATGCTTATTTTCAAATTTTTATTGTAACAAACAACATTCCACTGGTCTACCTCAAAAAATTTGTTGCGAAAGCCTCCAAATCCAATATGGCGTCCAAGATGGCCGCCATATTTATTGAATTTGCTATTTGAAAGATAGAATTTGATAGAAACATCAGATTTCAACAAATGTGATATCATATGAAAGAAAATAAAATTTCCTACAAGTTGATACCAATTTTGTGGGAGATTGTGATAACTGGATTGAGATTTTAAGGAAAAATACTAATTTTTTGATATTTTTCTTAAATAAGGAAAATCATGAAAATGCTTGATTCAGCATAAATCAGAAAAAGACTGAAGGATTATCTTGAAACATTTTTAAGAATTTTGTTTAACATATAATTAATATTTGGAGAAAATTAGGGGTCAGTACCATATGCGGTTCAGGAGTTATAATGTCTCAAACTTGAAAACTCACTATGTAAAAATTTCCACTTTAGCTGTGACAAGACCTTGTTGGTCGTAAAGAGAGTCTGCACGCGCCAAGACTACTACACGCACCACTGGCACTGACGATTGTAGCAGTGCCGGTGGTGCGTGTAGTAGTCTTGGTGCGCGCAGACTTTTTTGACAAACAAGAGTTTGTGCCTTCAAACTAACTTTTCATACCAGTGGTAGCTCAGGTGACACCGATCGCTATCATTTCAAAGTAGATTGTTCTGGAGCAGATGAGATGAAGCAAAAAATGTCTTTCAAATAGAGGTAGAAGCTTGAAACAACCATGCTATAGAAAGTTTAAAACAAAATTTGGATCAATCACTCAAAAACTTCAAGATTGCAGGCCATCAAAGCTGACATAGTTTATTGCGCCAAATTAAATGTATTATTTTAATTTTGGTACAATTTTGGCTGTTGTGCTATCTATTTATAGTTTTTATATATTTTGAACATTGTAGCGCTATTTCAAACCGTTATGGGTTTTTATGGAGATATTTTTAAAACCAGTGATATTCTACTCCGAAAAAGAAAAAAAAAATCGAGTAGAAGTTTCATTTTTGGAGGAGTTAATAATGAAAATCAGTAAATTTAAAGTAAAATTGGAGTAAATTTTGAGTGAAAATTTTCATTTTCACTCATTTTAGAGTGACCTTAGGGATCACTCGTCACTCTTTGAGTGATCCCTGAGATCACTCTATAAAAGGAATGAAAAAGAACATTTCCACTCTCGAGTGATCCTGATATCTAAAATGTGAAAGCATCTACCAATGGCATTAGTTCAATTCAATTTTGACACTATAACCCACATGAAATCAGCCTAAAACGATGTAAGAAAAATCTATTCCCAGTGAATACACTTTCAGCATGCTTATTTGTAAATTCAATTCAATTCAATTCAATTCAATGTTTTATTTCATTTTTCGACAAGAACATATAAACATCACTTCTTTTTTGGTAACAGAAAATCAGGTGCTCAAAACTATGTAGGATGAAAAGAATACAATAATTGTAGCACCTTACAATCATTACAGATTATCATAAAACTCGAGTGATTTGAAGTAAGTAAACATTGTGGATAATTCGAAAAATGGAGGGGCCCACTAAAAAGACAAGTCTTGTAGAATGTGGGCCCCTCAGAAATGTGAATATACAGCATGAATAATAATTTTGGACAGTGTTATATGAACAATATACTGAGAAGTAATTTCGCACAACACATTTAAAAGCAACTTTGAGAAATTGCCGCCATGTCGGATTTTTCGGGGGGGGGGTGCTCGGATCAGAAGGGCTTTCAAGGACATGTCCGGATCAGATATAGGTTTTCCCGGCCAATTTCGCGCTTTTGTCAGTCCATTTCCTAATTGCTGCATTCAATTTAGCGAAATTTAGCGTAGATGACATGTTCGGTAGTTCAATTTTATGATCTCTTCATTCAAATTCATTTTGGAGCATTCAAATTACCTTTAGCCTCATTCTAATTAACACTTTTTCAATTGAAATTCGTAAAACAAGCACCATTTCGTTATTCGTTCATTCAATTTAGTATGATAAGGTCACGTGATCACGGACATGCCGCACTCGTTCATTCAAATTCATTTTTGGGCATCCAATTTAACATCTTTTGCAGTCAATTTAGCACGCATGTTTATGCTTTGGTTCTTTCTTTCTTTTTTTTGTCAACGCAGTTATTGTTTTGCAAGCGTCATTACATTTCATATTTTCGTACTTATTTTAGAGATTTTGGCAACTGTTTTTTTTTTCTTCAATGTGCTTAGTGATTCTTCCAGTCCGAAGATATAGTGCATCGTGTGTACATGGCCACAACTTATCTGACCCTTGAGTGCTTTATTCCGAGTGTGTCGGCCAGTTCTAGGAAGTCAAGGTTATGATCATCAAATGTTCCTATAATTCTTTTTCTGTCTTCTTGAGAAATACGTCTGTATCTAACTTGTGCTGTCATGACTGTAAGAAGATGAAGTTAATCTGTAGTATTGGTACATGTAGGCCTAAAATGACATGTATGAAAGAAAAGGGGCGTTACAGAACAACAAACTCGAGTTATATATGGTAAAAAATATGATACTTTTACTGCTTAACAGCGCGTGGATGAAACAAAAAGTCACATAGAAATACGCGTTTAAATGTTATCACCTTTTCAAAAGAGAAATAACATGACGTTAATTTGAATGAACATGTTAGGAATTTGACTGCCCATACGCGAAATTGAATGACTGAAATACCCCTTTCGGCCAGTGTTGGCGAATTTGAATGACTGAAGAGCACGTGCCAATTTGAATGCTCGTTTTACGAATTCGAAAGGCACATGTGCAAATTTCATTGATCGAAATGCTAAATTGAACGACCAACTTGCAATTTCGAATGACAGAATGTGCAGTGACGACGATTTTCGCTAAATTGAATGAACCTTTTATCAAATGGACTGACAAAAGTGCGAAATTGGCCGGGAAAAACCTATATTACACATATTCCATCATTATTCACGTTTCTACAACAGCAGAGTAACATACAAGTACAAAAGCATATCTTTGATACAGAAGCATTTCTTTTTTTAAATCAAAGATCGGGCCTTACCCAAACACTAAAATGAGCTCCACCCCCCCCCCCAAAATGAAATAAATAAATAAATAAATAAACCCTCAATATGGTTTAAACAAGGACAATAATGATAGACAGGAATACAAGAAATTCTAAAAATATATCAAATTATTAATCAAGATTTGACTCTGACGCAACACACTAAAGGTATCGTTTACCATTGGAAGAGATATCACATTCGATTTATATGTGCAGGTTAGTTGTATCACAAAACATTCTACCATGTAAAAAAAATATATATATATATATATAATGAAGCCTAAAAACATGCGGAGATATCACCATTTCTTTTCAAGAAACCATAACATTGATAACTGTTGACAGCTTTGTATAAAAAACTAGAAATGTCGCTACGGCGACTGGTATGCCTCCGCCATAATGCATGGTTCTCCTAATAGGTCTATAGTACAATGTCTTGACAATGTGTGATGACAGTTTCACACAATTGGCAAAATATTAAAATAACAGGTTTGCCACAAATCAATGTCTTGACAATGTGTGATGACAGTTTCACACAATTGGCAAAATATTAAAATGACAGGTTTGCCACAAATGTGCTGAATGTTCACTTTCCTAGAACTAGGTTCAATTGGATGAATGATTAAAACGTCAGAGTGCAGGTATTTGGGGAACTGATGATTTTTTACTTGACTTTTGACCCTTTTATAAGTTTATGCATTGAGTAATTTTCAAGGTATTGAGAAAAAGTATAATTTCAGTATCAAATGGTAAAATAGCATTATCTAAACCTGGCCTTTGACCTTTGACCTCACAGTTCCAAAGAGAATCACTGTCAGGTAGAACATGCATAAATATCTAAGTTTCATGATGATACCTTGAGTTACTTTCGAGATATGGAGGAAAAAGTGCAATTAAGCACTTTCACTTGACCTTTGACCTTTTGACTTTTGACCTTTTGGCAAAAACTTCCCACAGAATATATATTTGGTAATACATGCATACATCAAGTTAAAAAAACAAACCTTCAGGCATTGCATAAATATAAGTAGTGATATTTTGAGGAGTTGACCTTGACCTTTGACCCCTGACCTTTGACCCATGACCCCAACTTTCCTAGATAATCAATGCCCATCGGTACAAGCATATATATACTAAGTTCCATGAAGATACCTTTAACCATTTGCGAGATATGGAGAAAAACATGGAATTTCAACCTTTTTTTCACAAAATAACCTGTGACCTTTGATCTTTGACCCCATGACCCTAAAATCCAAGCAAAGTATTATCCCCCAGGATGTACCCTTATACCAAGTTTGATGTCAAACCACCGCACGGTTCTTGAGATATCGACAAAAACAAAACGGGACGGACGTCCGGACGTACGGACGACCCGAAAACATAATGCCTCCGGCCACTTCGTTGGCGGAGGCATGAAACATATCAGAACAATCTACTTTGAAATAATAACGATCAGCGTCACCTGAGCTACCACGTGGTATGAAAAGTTAGTTTGCAGGCACAAACTCTTGTTTGTCAAAAAAGTCTGCGCGCACCAAGACTACTACACGCACCACCGGCACTGCTGCAAGCGTCAGTGCCAGTGGTGCATGTAGTAGTCTTGGCGCGTGCAGACTCTCTTCACGACCAACAAGGTCTTGTCACAGCTAAAGTGGAAATTTTTACATAGTGAGTTTTCAAGTTTGAGACATTATAACTCCTGAACCGCAAATGGTACTGACCCCTAATTTTCTCCAAATATTAATTATATGCCAAGCAAAATTCTTAAAAACGTTTCAAGATAATCCAGTCTTTTTCTGACTTATGCTGAATCAAGCATTTTCATGATTTCCCTTTTTTCAGAAAAATATCAAAAAATGAGTGTTTTTCCTTTATATCTCAATTCAGTTATCACAATCGCCCACAAAAGTGGTATCAACTTGTAGGAAATGTTATTTTCTTTCATATGATATCACATTTGTTGAAATCTGATGTTTCTATCAAATTCTATCTTTCAAATAGCAAATTCAGTAAATATGGCGGCCATCTTGGACGCCATATTGGATTTGGAGGCTTTCGCAACATATTTTTTTAGGTAGACCAGTGGAATGTTGTTTGTTACAATAAAAATTTGAAAATAAGCATGGTCTACTTAGTTTGTAGAGAGAGTGGAACTCACTTGTTAAGTAAGCAAGTTTTTAGGGTTTGGCCCTCCGGTTATTATGACATTTATTAATTTCGGGAGCTGCGTCTGGCGGCCATGTTGGATTTTCGCAATAAAAAAGAAACTGATTCTAATTTTAATTCACTGAATCTTAAACCTCTTACCATTTATCATCAAATAGAGTAAAAAAAAACCCATCCCCGACAAATCTTAACTACAGAAGGCACTTTTTAGGTCCTCTGGCGGCCATTTTGGATATTTGGCGGCCATCTTGGATTTGGGACAGATTTCAAGATGGCGCAGAAGCTTATTTTGTTAAGTATGGTCTAAAGTACCAGAATCAAGTGAGAAAACCTTGACTGGAAAAAAGGCAGTTTTTGCCTGGCTCTGCCCTGTCTATATTTGCTTGCGCATAATATATCACATTTTATTTTTCCTCTCGCATTTCATATTATTACCTCAAATGTAACATAAACTTGGATGAAATTTGTATCCCCTATGACACAGACAAGTTTGAATCGTCCCTTGATTCCTCCTTTACTGAATTCACAGTGTACCCCCTATGAATGGTCCGAATGCCAAAGCCAGATTTGGGCCTTCTAATACCTTGTTTTACCGTCCACCAAATTATTTTTTTTTATGGTTTCACCATATTTCGGGGTGGTGAATCCAAATCTTGATGATGCAACTATTGCATCATTGAGGGTTTTTAGGTATTCAATATGGCCACCACAATGACAGCGAAAATCGGACATTCCCATGGTGAATAATTGAAAACAATAGATGGTTTAACCCTATTTCAAGGGTCCTGAATCCGAATGTGGATAATTCAACTATTGCATCCTTGGTGGTTTCGAGATATTTAAGATGGCCGCCAAAAGCGGAAGTTCCTATGTATTACCTTCTAAATGGTGAAGACGTAAAAAAAAAAAAATAAATGAAAGGTTATACCCTATTTCGAGGGTGTTTGAACCGAAGCTGGATGATGCAACTCTTGCATCCTTGAAGGTTTCGACATATTCAAGGTGGGCGCCAAAAACTTAAACTCCTATGTATTTCCTTCTAAATGGTGAAAAAAATAAGGTTTTTTACACTATTTCAAGGGTGCTTGGAACCGAATCTGGATGATGCAACTCTTGAATCTCAGCAGGTTTTGCAATATCAAAGCAGTGGTGGTGTGACTTATATAAGTATATTAAGGGTGCTACTATATATAGTTCAACCGTGCATGCAGAGTATATAGGCAAATTTAAAATTCTAAACATGACATGACAAAATTTAATTGGATGAAGTTCAGATTACTAGTAGTGCAATGATAAATTCAGATAGAAATGCATATGTTTTCTGCTCAGATAAATTGTTCTTCTCTTAACATAAAATAAAGTGATGTTTGCGTTCCCAATATGGTCTGATTTAATTCTAAGGGATATTGCTTGCGCATAATCCTCTCGCATTTCATATTATTACCTCAAATGTAACATATCTTGGATGAAATTTGTTTCTCCTATGACACAGACAAGTTTGAATCATCCCTTGATTTCCTCCTTTACTGAATTCACAGTCTACCCCCTATGAATAATCCGAATGCCAAAGCCAGATTTGGGCTTTTATCTTGTTTTACCGTCCACTAAATGATTTTTTATTGTTTCACCATATTTCGGGGGTGATTGAATCCAAATCTGGATGATGCAACTATTGCATCATTGAGGGTTTTGAGGTATTCAATATATACAATATACAATGACAGCGAAAAATGGGACATTCCCATGGTGAATAATTGAAAACAATAGATGGCTTAACCCTATTTCAAGGATCCTGAAGCCGAATGTGGATGATGCAACTATTCCATCCTTGGTCATGGGCGTCACCAGGGGGGTGCCGTTCGGTGCGGACGCACCCCCTTCAGATCCTTTAAAAAAAAACAAAAAAAACAACTAGAGAAGCACTCTGAGAGCGCAGACCTCCGCCAAGCATGCAAATCATTTTTGTTCTTCCATAGAGATATCAGTGATTTCCACCCATACGTACTTACAGCATTGTGTCCTGAAAGTTGCCTGTTTTCCCAATATAGAAGCCTTTGTTACGTCATAAACCCTCAGCTGCACGGCGCGCCTCACCCTAACAGAAACTAGAGCACGCACTTTAGTGCGCGCATGCAAACCTCAAATACGCGCAGCCTGGACTCCCAAGTTCATTGACCCTACCTGCCAAAAATATCAAAAAACCTTCATAAATTCCCCCCAAAATTATTGGATCACTACCAAAAGTTAATCGTTTCTTACTTGTGTCATTCTCAACCTTTCCTGCAAGTTTCATCCTAATCCGTTGACTACTTTTTGAGTTATTTTGCACACGGACAAACTAACTAACTAACTAACGAACGAACGCACAAACCAACGGTAACGAAAATATAACCTCCTCCCTTGGCGGAGGTAAAAATCACGACTTGAGTCTGCGAGTGACCTTACCACACCGGACGCTAAATAATTATTCTTGGGTATTTTTATTTATTTCTTTTTTTTCACCAACGACAAAAAAAAAAAATGTGGGCAAAAAAAATCCCACACCACCGCATAATATATTATTATAATTTTGTCCCCCCCCATAATTAATAGTTCCCGAAATGAGAAGATTTTCTTGCTTTTTGACAGAAAGAAAATTGCCCCGTAAAAATATTTGCCCCACCCAACATGATAATAGCGAGACCCTTATAACGCGCACATTTCTACCTTAAAAAAAAAAAGATACTCAAGACGCTATAGAACAGAGTACATATTGTGTCACGTTACAACAGTATCACAGAAAATAATAAGACAATAAACCAACAAACGATAGGTACGTATATAGATACGTACACATACTATACATACAGGTATACAATATTGTCAATTTAAATTCAAAATATGTCTTGAGATTCTTCTTGAAACCATCAATGGAAGATGCTTCTCTAGGCCATTCCATAGTTTTGGGCCCATATATGAAAGAGCCCGATCCCCCCAATTATACTTGATTCGAGGTACCTGTAATTTTAGCGAGTTTGATGAACAGAGATTACGTGGTGGTTGGTGAAGATGAAGAGTATTTTGAAAGTAGACAGGGGCAAATTTGTGCAATGTGCGGTAAACAAGAAGAAGAATCTTGAAGTTAATACGTTTTTCTACAGGAAGCCAGTGTAGGGACCGAAGTATTAGGGTAGTATGCACAGTTTTCTTCTTGAAAGTAAGTAATCTAGCGGCACAATTCTGAAGACCTTGCAGTTTACTGAGTTCTTTTTGTGGAGGGCTGCAAAACAGAGAATTGCAGAAATCTAGACGAGACGAAATAAGAGCATGCATCAGTTTTTCTGCTGCTGATCTAGTTATCTAGTTAAATATCTCCGAATATCTGTTTTTGAATGCCATTTTACCGGCCGTCTTGAATATCTCAAAACCCGAAGGATACAAGAGGTGCATTACCCAGATTCTGACTCAGCAACCCTGAAATAGGGTGAAAAAATTAGTATACGGGGGAACAAAAAGATTCAGCCTCTGGCACTCACACTAGAATGTAAGTCCGCTTTACTCGTCAAGTTTTCGACTGTACTACCGCCTTGGATGTATTTCGTCAGAACGATCTTCCCCTACAGAAAAACAAATGGTAAGGAGGGGCCGCATCCAGTATCATTTTGAAAACAATCCGTTTTAAAAATTTCTCGACCCAATGAAAAGTTCTTCTCATTTTATTTATTTCTGTACTTTTCCAAACAAATAAAAGAGGAAAACGTATTATTAGAAAATGGAAAAAACCCGCAAGAGATTTATTTTGATATTGTTTGATATTGCTGGAGGTCTCATTAAAAGATTTGATTCTCGAGACGTGTGTCTAAACTGAACCATAAAACAGCCGAGGAGAGAGTATTCGAAAGTGGTACTGGAGTGCGAAGTTGAACTTAGTGAATCTTATGTTTTTGTGTGTATGCATATTTGTGAAATTGTTCGTTTCTCTTTTTGTGTTTGTGTGATTGTGTGTCTCCTCTTCTGGGTGTAATGTGCCTATAATGAGTGTTTTACGATCAGAAAGGAGGGAGAGTCTGCCACATTTTATTGTGACTGCCACGAGAGCGCTTACGTACTATTCGTTTATTGCGATTGTTCTGTGATTATTTTGATTTTACTGTAAAACGAGAGTGTTCTCTGTCTATATCTTGATTTTCTGCCACCACGTTTCTAGGAGTCATGCCCTCCATGCTTAAAATGACTTGGTGCCTAAACGATCAATATCCTAATCAGGCTAACTTTGTGAGGCTTTGTGCAGGATTTACTCATTTATTGGTTTAAAAAGAAAACTACCATGGCAGCCAAGACAAGCCGAATTGAGGTAGTTTATACAGTAACCGTAACATTAACTATATCACAGATAAATTGACTGTAAAAAAGAAACAGATAAAACAGCTTGCACCACAGAAAATATGATAACATAATTGCTTGTAAATTATGCAACTCAATTCCCAAATCACAGATGTAATTTTGAAATCGTCAGACATTCTTCTCACACACAGCCTACACTTCACACACACGCATACGCATTGATATCCTCCACATTACATAGCGCAATCCAGATATTTGCGAAAGTGTATTATGTAATAACACGCAAACGAGTACCGGCGAGCCGCGGCGTTATCAACACACTTGCATAAAACACGCAAGCTGACACATCTTTTTGAAGTGTGTCTACACACATGATGTGGACTCGCAGATGCACACATAGGGGCTTGACATATGGGCTTGACAAGTGGGAGGAAGGGGAGGATAATGCTCATTGATCAGAGATTTCGAAGCTAGCCAGGGGAAAAGAAAGTGATTTACTGAGGGACGGTAAAGAGAGAAAAAAATAGAAAGGACAAAAGTGGAAAAACTCAATCTTAGTCCCCTTGATCCGAGCATGTTTATAAATAAAGGCTCTGAAATTGAAGAATGTTAGTCGGTGTTGGTGCCGATTAGCCACGTTAGGTGACAAGGAACTATATCCTGAACTATTGTTCTTGTAATACATACATATATATTTAGAAAAAGGGAGTCATCCTTGTGACCTTAACATTATATATATAATGTAATGTAAGTATAATGAATGTGAGAAGAGAAAATTCAAAGATAGAAGTAGTGGTTAGTATCTCTAAAATACTAAATATAACCGTGCATCACAAAACGAACGAAAAGTCGAACGCAGTGATTTTGTGTGAGGACTGAAAAAAATGTGAAATGGGTCAACCTTGCCAAGTCTTCTTCTACATGATGTTAAAGATTGGGATCATAAAACAAATGGGAAACTGTTTTTGGCAGTTTTTCTCAAACACTTTATTGAAGAACAGTTTGATTAGATGTTCCTAATAGAGTCCCCTTTTCATTTCTTAAAAACCCTGTGCACACTTTTCACTTTCAATTCTAATAACTTTTGAAAAGTTAATGCTACTGCTTAGAAAGTTGGTATTAAAATGTGTTAATAAATCATGTCTAAATTCAGCTTATATTGATATTCTCTTCATTGTTCTCTTCATTGCTCGGGTGGTTAACACCCTGTTTGTTTTTTTTTTTCCCATTCATGGCACAGCTAGTGTGGTTTGGAAAAGATTAAGCGCTTGAATAGACTCTTTACTTCAGAGCCTCTTTTCTCAGTTCATACTTTTCCGGAGTGTGTGCTTTCTCTCCAATATTTTAATAGGTAAGGAGAGTCAATTTGAATTGATTGATACATCATTTTAAAGCTAAGAGTCTCCTCTGTCAAAATCTGTCCTTAACTAAAAAATTCATGTCTGGCGACTTTTGATTGGTTTTGTGGTGCAGGGTCACAAATAAGGAAATCCATGGACTGCTGAAGTGAAAAAAATTCAGACAATTCCAGAATAGATATGTTTGATCTTCGGGCTAGTGCGGTACGTTGATATACAAATCGTCTACAGTAGAGCAAGTAATGTCCTACAGTGTTTGGAGTGTTGCAGATATGGCATAGACCAGTAGGGTGTTTATGAGCGGGTGTAGATAAGCGGGAAGACGAGCATAGCCCTTTCTTAGGCGATGAAGGGTAATTTCGTCATGACGGCAAATACAATTGATGGGGAATGACTGTTTGGCGTTGTTGTGAATAAATTACTAGGTGTCACAAAAAAACGCATTTCCCACTTTTGATACTTAATAGCTCGAAAACTATATGTCAAATTACTCAGCAATTGCTCATATCAATGTCAGTTTTATCTGATGAATAGTTTTTGAACTATTAACAATCAAAAGTGGGAAATGTTTTTTGTAATACCTAGTAACGACCATGAATGGATATGCGCCAAGACTCGTTCCAGGCGTCCTGGCATTTGTCCGGATGACTTGTCTGATTTCTGAAACATTTGGAGGAATCACTGTTATGTAGTTGTTGTGTAGACTTCTCTTCCCAAGGGAGCCCGGACACGTTTCTTTGTGAATGGGACCCAGACCAGTGAAAGAAAACTTCCACTTAATTGTGAAAATTTCATTAAAATTTCACATGTTAAATCATGTATATTAGAGGTATACAAGAAAATACAGAGAGATGGCCTGCTTGACTCTTGGAAGACTATACGCTCGAAAGTCCTACAACGCAACAACATTCGTCTGTCAACCAAACTCAGGGTTTGGTTGCAGTAGTCTTCTCGTCTCTGCTCTTCGGCTGCGAAATATGTACCCTGTACCACAGGCATACCAAAAAGCTTGAACAGTTCCACGTGCGCTTTATGCGGTCCATCACTTATATTCGAAGGCAAGATTGCATCACAAACCAAAAGATCTTGGACAGAGCCATAACATCAAGCATAGAAGCCAAAATCCTCTCAGCTCAACTTCGATGGTCCGACCATGTCATCCGCATAGAAGAGTCAGCTCTTCGTAGCCAGCTGTCATACGGCAATCACAAGCAAGGCCGCCCCCCCCAAAAAAAAAAAGTTATAAAGACAATCTCAAGGCCGTCCTCAATTGGGCGCATTTGCAACCCCGTGAACTTAAGACTGCTGCTGCAGACAGATATCGTTGGCAAGCCCTGACAAAAAAGGTGGTAACTGCCTGTGGAGATGACCGCAGCCAACGCCTTGCAAGCTGCTCGGAAGAGACGGCATCAAGCTACATTTATCTGTGTTCCACCGTCTGGCATTCCATGTATCAACTTTCAATCGAATATTTCGGCCTACCCAGTCACATGCGGATACATCAAAGAGGTCGCAACACCTAGTCTTCCTCGAATTTCGAATAGCAACCGAGAGAGAGAGATTAGAGTGTAATCATCTAATGAAGACAGAGCACTTAGGGAATCTTAAGATATTGCATATTTTAAGGGCGGGATGTTTAGAGCCATGTAACAATTTCTAAGATTGCACTGAGTTCGGCGCGGCGGATGGATTTTCTGGAGATTCTTCCATGAATTTTTATGTGGTTAGTGGGTATATAAATCTCAATGCCAACCCTGTTGTTGGTGGCGTCGTGGGAGCCATTTGAGTAGAAATGAAAAGAGTTAGCCTTTGAGGTATTGATTATCTGAAGACCAGTTTTTTTTTTTTTTTTTTTTTTGCAGTAGTCATGAATACAGAGGTCAATTGTTGGGTGTATTATTGACCACGGCGAACACGGGCAGTCAGAGAGAGGAATGAGTTTGCTAAAAGTTTCATTTACTCTGATGTTTAGAGAAATTAGCGAGTTATTCTATCTGAGATTGTATTATAGCGAAAATTATGATATAATGTCTCCATTTTTATAATCAATTTACTCAGATTTTGTTTTATTTTCTACAGATGGATTCACACTGTCATCACCGATGTGTTGGCTCAGTGAGTAGAGCGGCTGCGCTCACAATCGGGAGGTCGTGGGTTCAAACCCCGGCCGCGTCATACCAAAAGACGTTAAAAGATGGGAGTTGCTGCTACCTTGTTTGTAGTTCAACAGTTGAAAAGGTTAGAGCAACGTCGATCTGGCACTGCTCAGTCCACGGGCCCACGATCAATTGGGCAAAAAGAATTTCCATTCTCGGACAATAAAATTTGGAGTTTATATCCAAACAATTATTATTATCATTATTATTATTATTACTCACTTGTACTATACAGGGCCGGCACAGTGTTACGGGTTTCATGAGCTAACAAGCAAAAAAAAAAAAAAGGCTCATCTCTTCTCTCCGTCCACTTCCGGGTTTCTTCAGCTGACAAGCAAAAAAAAAAAAAGGTCTTCAGAGAAAAAAACGTAACCTTACCGCCGCCATACTTCAAGATCCCTATCTATTTCTATTTTAGTACCACTTACGTACTTCCGGGTTAAAAAAAAGTGTGGGGGCCCCAAAGTGATGACACCTATTCCTTTGTATGGTGCACAAAAAGGTGTGGGGGCCCGAGCCCCCACGGCCCCCACTGCGCCGGCCATGCTATACAATCAATTTCATACTTGCATGTTCAAATATGTTTAGATTACATTGAGACACTGAATTGTGGCTTTTGTTATTGACGATTTCATCTGTTTCTTAACAGAAATTCTCATACCGACTTCATCCTACTGATGATAATTACATGTATTACAATACAGTCTCCATCAGTGTAAGTCACGAAACAGCTCAATTGTTGAAGCGCTCTTTAACCTATTCCTGAATTTGTCTATTATTTTTGTAACTTATTGTACGTTGATGAGTACATTTATTCGGTATTTCATCATAGCAAGTGATAATACCAAGTGATATGACGCTTAAATTGAACACATATCAATGCTCTCCTTCTTATGCGTGCCATGTCTACATTGCGTCTACATGGCAACATCACTGTAAAGGGTGCGCAACCCCAGCCGTGTCTCATAGCAACCAAGTCTGTCTATGAGTGCGCGCTCTGCGTGTTCAATTTTTGTTTTGCTTTGATACCGTCATTGTCAAGACTCCTGAAGAAGGCGGAGGCCGCTGAAAATTTGAGTCGAATAAACTCAATCTTTATTGGCGAAAAAAAAAAGCATTACCAGTTTATATAAACATCATAGATGTTATCAATGTCAACATTCTTCGTCTTGTATGTATTGTTAGGTTCCTTTTCAAATATCTCAAGATTGGCCCTGTGGAAGGATTGGGACGGTTTTCTGACGTAGACTCGGTGGGAGTGATGTTGGGTACAGATGCGTTTAGTGTGACATCACATTTGATCAGGAAGCGATCACTTCCGAGCGTAGTGGTAGAGACGGACCAGTTACACCGTGCCGGCAAGGGAGGGACTCCCTTGCCTTCATGCGACCGATGATGACAAGGTTTACATCCGGGTCGGTGCGGGTCGAAGTGGATTGACACGGGTCGATAGGGGTCGAAAAGGATTAAGCTGAGGATTTTAAAGCGGGACGATACGGTTTTAAATCCTTATCGACTTGGTTCGAAATCCGGCCGTGTGTGACTGCAGCTTAAATTGCCCTCCATTCCGGGACTAATCCGGCTCATTTTCACCCGGATGAAATCCGTTTTGTGACCCGGAAGTGTGTGAAACTAGCATTTTAAAGACAACCGTCTTTTTCGATCCCTGAATCGTGACGTCATGAAAGGCTCAAACCCTTTACGAGTGCAGGGGAAAATTGAAGCCGTCAGTAATAAAGCACGTATTTCCAGGCGAGCAGATGGTAATATCTGGCCTGTCTTTCTTCGCATCGGCTGTCTCGGCTGAGCCATTAAAACGTCCAATTCTTACCTTGTACGAAAGGACTGAGTTTGATATCGAGGGTGAATAGCAGTAACAAATGACACTGAGAGTGACAAGCGACGAAGTCGGATAGGTAGAGGAAGCAAGGGCAATGTGATGACGGAGCACGGTGATTAGCTTGTTTTGTTTTGCTTTTATGTTCATATGTTGATATTTGCGCGCTTCACAGCTGCGGGGCGCATTGAACTATTATGGCGCGTTTACACCGAAGCACGGTACGGGCAACTGGCATGGTTTTTGCTCTGGTGCGCGAAAACGAACATGTCTGGTTCTGTTATAATATCACTTCCGTGCTAATAATTTTGTTACAAAATTAAACTTCTACTGGTAATTGATTCAAAATTAAACTTCTACTGGTATTTGATTGTTGCTGTTGATTTTGACATAAGAATGATATTTTGGATGATTTTGTGCCGAAATACTATTTTTCCTAACAGAACCAGACATGATTCCCTTTTGCGCACCTCGTCTCTTTGTAGGGTTATGAGCACCGTACTAGCTAGCACATATAAAAGTAGTTCAGTGGATGCATTCTACCTGGCCGCCGGTCGCCAGCAGCAATTACTAGTAAGCTACCACTAGCAGCAGAAGCCGTTTAATTACACAACGGTGTGTTTTAGACTCACGGCCTACGTCTCACAAAAGTATCGGAACCGTTACCAACTGAACTGTCACTTTTTACGGACTAACAGAGTCAAACCCAAGGTAAAGTTATCCATATCTGGGATCCGAATCTGATATATATTTAGCTAGAATCCTGAAATTTTCACGGTTCAGAGGGTGTTTTGGGAGCACTTTTTTACTGACTTTATGAGTAGGACTAATATGTTAGTCTAGATCTCTAAGGTTAGCTTTATCTAAAGATGTAACGAAGTAACGATGTAACGAAAATGGATGTGCAAAATTTCAAGGGAATTACTAGCCCGACCGCTCCAGAGCACGGCGTCCCCCGTCCTGCTTCTAGTTCTAGAACGAGTAAGCAGGTACCGACCTTTCGAGAGTCGAAACTATAAGGCACAAAAGCACAAGTAAAAATGTGCCTACGAATCATGCAGAATTCACACTTTGAACCACGCCGCTGTGTATTGTAGCAACAGCGCACGCAGGGCTCGTTCGTTTCTTCCGTGACGTCATAATTTCCGTCCCAAAAATTTCGCCGTCAGATTGGATTCATGTGGTCAGAAAATGGTCTCAAAACATCATCTATCCATCGTTCTGGAGACGTTTTCATTTTCTGGAAATTAATTATTCATATTCCTAGAGACTTAAGCTTTCCAGAAATGTATGATTCACTTTATTTATTTTTCTCGTTCATTATATTTTAAACAAACATTTACTAGTGGAGAATTGAGCAAAGAAAAATGGGATTCCATCGGGATTCGAACCCAAGACCTCCGGATGCTAGCACTAAATGTGAGGGATCACCGAAGTGATGCAGCTTTTTAAGTATGTAACAAGTGAAAACACAAAAAAACTGACCAGATATGAATATTATCTATTGGTGAAATTTGAGCAAAGAAAATAGGATTCCATCGAGATTCGAACCCGAGACCTCCGGATGCAGCCCGGTGCTCTACCGACTGAGCTATAGAAAGTCCTTGATCAGAGTTGTCCCAAGAAAACCCTTAATTCTCAATGCTTAGAAGGTCAGAAGCTAGAGCGGTGTGTTTTGTATGTGACACACACGTTCACACTTGAACCTGGCATAATCCCGACAAAAAAAAAAAAACACAGATATGAATCCCGATGGAATCCCATTTTCTTTGCTCAATTTTCCACTAGTAAAAAAATCTAGGGCTTTCTATAGCTCAGTCGGTACAACACTGGGTTAGCATCCGGAGGTCTCGGGTTCATATCCCGATGGAATCCCATTTTCTTTGCTCAATTTTTGCACTAATAGATAATATTCTTATCTGGTCAGTTTTTTTCTGTTTTCACTTGTTAAATAATCATTATTACACTATATACACACCTTCATGTGTTGTGTATTGCCCTTTCTCCCTTTCTTATAAAAAGTCTACTCCGTTTTTCCTCGTTATATTGAATGCACGATATAGGAAACTTGATCCCATGAAAGTGAAACTGAACGCTCCAAAACAAGTTCATCTGCTCTTATCACATGACTATCCCGTAAATAAGGAAATGCAATGTTTCGCAATTCGAACTTGAACACCCATCCCAGAGTTTGACTTGACGAAAAACGGAATAGACCTCCAATTAATGAAATTCATTGATTTTCTTTGCTCAATTATTTGCTCAATTTTGCACTAATAGATAATATTCTTATCTGGTCAGTTTTTCTGTTTTTCATTTGTTGAATAATCATTATTACACTATATACAAACCTTCATGTGTTGTGTATGCCCTTTCCCCTTTCTTATAAAAAGTCTACTCCGTTTTTCTTCGTTATATTGAATGCACGATGTAGGAACTTGATCCCATGAAAGTGAAAACTAAAACGCTCCAAACAAGTTCATCTGCTCTTATCACATGACTATCGCTTAAATAAGGAAATGCAATGCTCGCAGTTCGAACTTGAACGCCCATGCCAGAGTTTTGACTTGACGAAAACGAAAATAGACCTCCAATGAATAAAAATACATTGATCGGATCCTGAATTTGAATGCCCGAATATTTTCGCGTGTGTCCGCTGTGAGAATTTGAAATACGAATTCATGAATAGGAGTGATGAAAATCATGAAAATCGACCGGGGAAAACCTATATCTATTTTGTTGCTTCATGTGGCCAATTCAAGTAGTTTTTAGCGCCATAGATTTTCTCATTTGCCATTCAGTTGAATTCGACAACCCTGCTCAATTTATTGCGAAGAAATTATTTCGACAATCCTGAAAATCTTGCGCTTTATTACATTAGAACTAGTTTGATGTTTTTTATCTTACTGTAAGATTCAGCCCAATATCAAAATTCAAGCAACTTCAAATGACAAGTCAGTTTTTATACAACATGAAAACGGTTGAGGAGACGGGTCTTGTACAAATTCCATTTGATAACATGCAAAAAAAAAAAAACTTATTGGAAAGAAGTGCAAAATATTTTTAAGATTAATTAGGGGGATATTTCTAGAATCAACTGACTCTTACTTGGCAATAAAATTGTAATCTTACAATTCTTCAAATTCTCATAATAATTGAGTGTCCATTCATGTGTGTGTGTGTGTGTGTGTGTGTGTGTGCGTGTCTTATATTTAGCACATCGAGAAACATAAAAGCTCTTAGTAATGTGGTATAACAAGTTGATGCATTCGAAAACGTTGCCGTTTTTTTTTGTCACCATTTATTTTACAACTGTGAGCCCTCTACTGCAAATCGTCACCTTTGCCGCCCTTTTTCGTCACCTTGACGAATATGTGGTTTCAACGATTGAATACAAATCACACATTTCTGGGAGAGATTGTCTCGATTTGACAAAATGACTGACATGAAAAAATGGTATCAATTTAATTGCATTTCGCTACCGTAAAGATTTGCAAAATGTTTGATGCATTTGAGACCTATAATCAAAAACCACGTCACTTGCACAAGATCTCTGTATAAAACACGTTCAGATGGATGAAACTGCAAGAGAAATGGTAAATTAATTTCATTTCATTTCGCTACCGTTGTTATAAAGAGTTAATGTATTCGTGAACGTTGCCGCCTTTTTTTCGTCACACTTTATTTTACACCTGTGAGCCCTCTAAGGAAATTCTTTATAAAAAAAAAAGAAAAAAAGGAAATTCTTTATTAAGGACATTGATCTGAGTGCAACTGTAATCAAAGTGGTAAATTTCAGTGGTATATCAATTTGATGTATGATCTGAAATATATGCCAGGATAAAATCAGTTTCGTCACCGTTCCCGCCCTTTTTCGTCACCGTGCCGAATATGTGTTTTCAGCGGTTGAATACAAAGCACATGTCTCTACCAGACAATGTCTCGATATGACACAATGACTGACATGGATTCAACAGTAACAGAAATGGTACACCAATTTAAATGCATTTCGCGACCGTTGTCGCCTTCTTTTTTATATTCTCTATATTTGCAAACTATCTGATGCATTTGAGACCTGTAATCCAAAGCACATGTCACGAACAATATTTCTTTCTAAAGCACGTTCAGATGGATGCAACTGTAAAAGAAAATGGATATATCAATTTGATTGCATTTGAGCCCTCAAATCCAAAAGCACATGTTCCGGGAAATGAATCTTCTTGATATGGCACATTGAATATTGTTAACTGATTTGTTGTCGTTAGCTATTGCTGCTTTTTTTTTTTTTTTCGTCATCCTTTACTTGCCTCATGTACATGAAAGCATGTGGCAAAAAACAAAAACAGTCTTAGAGTGGCGCATTGAGAAAAGGATTGATGTAATAGGTAAGCATATAATTTTGCAGGATAGATTCCGTAACCACCGTCGCCTTTTTTTGTCACCCATTATCTACAACTAACTGATGCAATAAAAATCGTCAAATCCAAAGCCGTATATCAATTGAAGAGAGTTCATCACTTTGTACACTGAGATGCATCCAACTGTAAAACAAAGTATGAAAATCAACTTTATGTACAATCTAATCATATCGTGGGCTAAATCTGAGGGCGCTCTTCACCGACTCTGTAATTGTTACGATGATTTTTTCTCTGCGGTGGAAACCTCTAAAATCTGCAATTATAGAAAACTGTTTTGAAAAAGAAATTTGTGACTCAAGATTATATTGGAACACTTGTGAATACCTTTGTGCTTACTGGAAAGGTGGATGACAACTCTGAAAATAGAAAATAACAGGATTTGATTTGAACTGCAGCACACGGATCCTGGCTTTGAAAATGGCGGCACGCAGTGACACGTCATACGCTGAGAAAAGCAGCCCATGCTTTTCCCTTCTGCGAAAATCTGAGGAACAGCTTGCAGGTAAGACAGTCTTCCTGAAAAAATAAAAACATACCATCAGTGAATGAGAAGGGAATGTCAAACGAGGACATGTACAAATGCCTCATCCGTAGTGTGCAAGGACGAGAAAATTAATGGGATACAGAGAATTCGTGATCTATGGAGGCTGTACGTGGGAAAAATCGGGAGTCAAGAATGAAAACTGATAACAAAATGGCTTTGAACATCAGAAAATGCCAATGTCACAGTGTATGACCCAAAAACCCTTTCATCACAGCTGGGAAGGAGAAACAGTCTACGTCTCCTCATCAGAGACATACTACTTTCAGTTCTCGATACTGTCATCACCGATGAACTGGAAAAATGCAAACACAAGGTCCCTCGGTGCCCCCATCCGTGAACGTCTCCGTGTAGATGGTCTGCTCACTGACTGCCTGACCGGCAAACCGGATAGTCTACATACAGCATCATCGAAGCCCCTGCCTCGAGACATGAACTTTGGTATTTTTAAAGCCAAAGTCTACCACTATGGCCAAAATCGTACCACCAGGGCAACGCTCATGTGCTCACGTTGTTTGAATGCAGGACATCACCGGTCGCAATGCAGCAACCCCATTGTCTGTCGACGATGCAAAACAACCCGGACACCTGCAACAGGAATGCTCCTTCGAGACCCCGGCCACCTCACCGACCAGAGACGCCAGCGAACATGGACCGATGCCAGCACCATCGCCTTCCCCGTCGGCATCAGCCTCTGCTGCTACATCACCATTGCACCTGATCGAACAGCTGATCACATCAGGTCGACAAGCGAGAACAGCGAGTGCTCGTCAATCACTCCATGACAACCAGACGCACATTCTGCCCAAGATCACGCAATACCTAGTCGGGGATCGCAACGCATCCAAGCCCGGCAGTCCGCTGACAAAGCCAACGGAGAAATTTCAACTCCCACGCAGGCAGAGCCTGTCACTGATCTCGCAGCAGACCGGTCGGAGATGACCGACTTTCGCACACACTCGGAAGCTTCGAGCGAAGATGACGGCGTGGAAAGCGTTGTCTGAACTCTCCGTTGAATCAACGGAGCAATAACGAGCAATAAAAGAAAGGAAAGTGAAAACAAACGAAACGGAAGCAGAAAATATTCGAAAAAAAGTGCCAAAGAAGAAAATTAGTGAAGTGATAAAGAATATACTGTCATTTAAATGCAAGAGGTTTAAGAAATAAAGAAAAAAAGAAGTCAAGTTTGTCATTGGTGTAAGCACCAGAAGGCAGATATTGTATTTTTTTCAAGAGATATACTGGTGCAGTGATTTTTGAATCAATTGTCAGAAGTGAATGGCGGGGTCCGTGCTTCTTTGCGCACGGATCAAAATCATTCACGAGGAGTTTCAATTTTATTTAATGATAGACTTGATGCTCAAAATATTGTAGTAAAAATGTACCTTGAACAGTCAACTACTAATAGAGCAAAAAGTTCAAGAAACTAATCTCATGAAAGAAAGATATCATTCAGAGGGGTGAAGGCTCAGGTTTTGAGTTGCTTCAGTTTTTGTCTCCCTCTACAAATGAAACATTTGTTAAGATCGCAAACTACTGATCTGTAAATTGACAAACATGTCGGAAAAAAAGGAACCAGTGTTACTCGAACCTGTCATCTACTGCTTCCGGAATCTCGGAGCTTGGGTATTTGTTCTATGTTCATCGTGTCACTGCCGGCAACCAGGGGGCAGCCTAGTGGTAGTGTCGCTGCCCGGAAAGCAGTAGATGACAGGTTCGAGTCCCACTGGTTCCTTTATTTCCGACATGTTTGTTAATTTACAGATCAGCAGTTGCGATCTTAACAAATGTTCATTTGTAGAGGGAGACAAACTGAAGAAACTCAAACCTGAAACAAATCTAATGTTAATCAATGTGTATGCGCCAACGCAAAGTCAATACAGAGACAGTTTCTTTGAACTCTGAATTAAGTAGGCATTATACATGTAATTGCGAATTAATCTTAGGAGGAGATTGGAATTGTGTTTTTGAATATAAGCAAAGATGTGCAAAAGATCGAAGAACAAATATCAGAGAAGACCTGTAAATCTTAAAAAGATATTGAAAAATGTATGTTTTGATTGATGTTTGGAGATCACTGCGTCAAGACTTGAAACAATTCACCTGGCGGAATGTATCTAGATTAGATTTTTGGCTTGTGACGAAAAATATTAAAGGAAAAAACAATGTGTACTGACATCCGACCAGCCATCGGGTCAATTTTATGTTTAACAGAGACATGTGCTTTGTATTCAATCGGTAAAGAGCGGTAAAGGTGACGAAATTTATTTTTTTTTTTCCCTGGGATATTCAGATCAAAACATCAAATTGATATACCACTTTTACCATTTTTCATTACAGTTGCAATGAGCTCAATGCTCTTCATGAAGAATTTCCTTCAATCGATATATGATTTTGAGTACTTATGTTTCTCGATGTGCTTTATACTACAGACAAACATGAACCGACGCTCAATTATCATATGCGCGCGCACATTCACACTTCCTCAAAACCTCATCGAGAACTCGAAACACAAACAAATCCATTTGTCCTTATTTATACCACAAATAATCTTACTTCAACATAGATAACTCGATTATAGACCAACCCTACTAATGATTTCTTCACGAGAAAGTTTTGACATGTAGGGCCCTACCAAACCTATATTCCTTGAATATATTGGTTTGGATCATGTAACACCTTCTTACTTACAAGGGCATATACATAAAAAACACACAAATACATTACACAAATCTAGAATAAAATCAGTCGTAAAAAAACCCGACCACCCCCTCCCCTCCCCAACCGAAACAAATCTAGGGCCTACATCTATCCTAAATATTAAATCCTACTAACATCTGTCATACCATTTATAACTATCCTTCTTCAAATCCAATCCCCAACCCACCAACCCCTGATTAAACAAAACCTAAATCATCCCTCACCCACATTCACCAACAAAAATACATACATACACACACACACACACACACACACACACACACACACACGAAGGTACGTTATTCCGAAGTTTCGTTTTTTCCGAGGATTCATTTATCCGAAACACACAATTCCCTATACCTAGAGGTTCGTTGATCCAAAAATGAAATTCGGAATAACGAACCTTCGGAATAATGAGCCTTCGGACGAATGAACCTTCGGACGAATGAGCCTTCAGAATAACAAACTTTTGCAATAACGAAATGTAACCCCCTTCCCACATACCGACGCACACCCGAACCGATACCACATTCCTTCCTGATGAAACGATTTCCCAATATTGATAAATAAGACATAATGGACCGTATGTAGAAAAGCAGATCCGCCCGCACGCAAGCTCCACTCCGAATTCATATACAAATCTACCAAACAAACTCATCAAATTCAAAACTGCTGATAAAATCAATATCAACGTTTATGCCAGCAACAGGTTACTAGGTATCCCTCCCCACGCGTAGCTAAAAAACACATACGCCAAAACTGACATAATAAACACATTCTTCCAACACACACACACACACACACACACACACGCACAAACGGACACTAAATTATCATGTGCACGCGCACATACACACTTCCTTGAAACCTCACCATGACTTTTTACATGGCATGTTTGCATGGATGTAGCCATGTACGTTATATGTTAGTATTTCAATGATTATGTCCAGAACGATATTACCCAGCAAAATGTGCTTCGAGGGCGGGCGACAATCCGTGCCGCCAGCCCTCGACACGGATTGTCGCCAGGCGACAATCCGTGACGGGGGCGACAATCCGTGCCGCCAACGCCCGTCACGGATTGTCGCCCCGAGTAGGAGGCGACAATCCGTGTAGGGGCGACAATCCGTGTCGCAACAAATGTGGTTCGAGGGCGGGCGACAAAGCAGGCAATGGTGACTACATCGATTTAGCCCACGATATAATTACATCCATGTACACAAGCAATGTAAAAACTGAAAAGTCACGGTGAGGTTTCAAGGAAGTGTGTAATGTGCGCGCGAAATGATAATTGACTGACTGTTTGTGCGTGTGTGTGTGTATTGTGTGTGTGTGTGTGTTATTGTATATTATGGAAGAATGTGTCTATTATGTGTTTTGGCTGCGCGTGGGGAGGGGTAAGCTGTTGGTGGCATTAAAGTTATATTTGATTATTTATCAGCAGCTTTGAGTTTGATGAGTTTGTTTGACAGATTTGTATTTGATTTCGGAGTGGTGCTTTTATGCATACGGTCCATTATGTCTTACGTATCAACATTAGGAAGTCGTTTCATCAGGAAGGAAGGTAGTATCGGTTCGGGTGTGTGTGTGTATGGGTGTGTGTGTGTGTATGTGGGTTGGTGAACGTGGGTGTGGGATGATTTAAGTGTTGGTTAATCGGGGGTTGGGTGGATGGGGATTTGATTTGAAGAAGGTTTGTTATAAATGGTATGGCAGATATCGGTAGGATTTAATATTCATGATAGACAGTCCAAGCAAATACCCTGTGAAGGATAACGCCGAAATACCCTATAGAGGATAAAACGGGAGGACCCAACGAACTCGTCGAACCTGGCTCAGTGCCAAGCCAATCGCCTTCACGTGTAAAGATAAAGGGAACCGACAAAACCGCTTCGACATGCGTGCCTTTAAACACACACGGTATATTTTGCTCATCGCGGATTGTGCGCATTTTCCCTCGGAGTAAAGATTATCAGTCTTTCCTTGTATAGACCCTTTTGCAGGATAATCCGCGGTGAGATAAATTCACACGCTCTCTGTCATAGCACGTGTTCGAAAATTTTGTCCACTTATATGAAATGTGAAAACTTATATTCAATTCGGTCTGCATTTGTCAGGCTATCGCTACTGAAACAGAGAAAAAGGCGCGCACACCGCGTTCCTCCATGCAGTTAGCCCACGTGGAATGGTGATCGTATTGCTCTTTGGCTCGCCTTGCCTTGCTTGGTCGCCGCTTTCGTGGGCTAACGTTCGCTGCTGTACGAAGGAACCTCACTCATTTCACATTTCAAATAATGTACATGTAATCACAACTGTAAATTTTGGAAATACATTGTGTAGGATCAAATCGATGCTTTCATCTTTATATTATGATCTTCAGGGGACATTAAAAGATGGTGTCAACGCAGTTTATCAGAAAAATCAAATGTGCATTTATCACGTCCCTGCGTCGATCTTGGGAAAGTGCTGTGACATTGAAAAGATTTATCAACCTGACCGTTCTGGCAGTCTCGCTCGGCAGAGTGTCTGCTGTGGAAAATCACTGTGAAACACATACAAGTCATACCATCCAGGGGTTCTTCGGTGGGGGTGGGGGGAGTGATGTTGTTTTTGTGTTTTTATCTTATTTCCTCAGTCGGGTTTCCTCGATACCAGTCAGCTGCCAGTGAGACCATTAGCACGGTACAGTTTATCCCTGTGCAGTACCTAGGCATAATTATGTTCTCTTTCCACCTCCCCGAATTATGGAATATACGCTGCCATGACTGCATCGATAACATTTTTTGAAGACTAAGGAGGTTATTTTGTGTTATATCTACTTGGGAATGTGAGAGAATCATAACTGAAAATACAGCTGTAGTTCCAGTTGAGGAGACGTGTGATACCATCGTCTTTACAGTTCGGCACGTGTACCGGCCACGGGCAGGTATAGGAAAACGAAATCCATTCAGTTGCCAAAACTGGGATTTGAAATTGCGTTTGATCGTCTATAGAAGATGTTCTTACTCTCATATTATAGTAGCGTACATATTAATATTATGTCCACACTGCAGATGGCTGTTTTCTCAGTCACAGTGATACGATTTGATACTGGATGTGACTGTGACAGATTTAATAATTGATACATTATGAACATGATTTGAAAAAGGAAAAAATGGTTATACGTTCTTCTCAAGATACAAGTCACAGATGTATCTTGATAACATATTACAATGGGATACTCGAATTCAACACTTTCTGAATGATACCAGTTTTCGTTTTGTTTTTGCTTTTGATGTTGTTGACACCCTTGTTGTTTTTGCTGTGGGTGCTTGTGCTTGTGTGCGTACGTGAGTGTGGGGGGACTGTGTATTTTGTTTATTAGGTGATCCGATTATCCTGTCGGATCACCTTCTGTATCTGTACTGATTCTTTGGTTTTTAGGTGATCCGAGTATCCTCTCGGATCACCTTCTGTATCTGTAATGATTCTTTGTTCTTCTTTTTCTTCTTCTTTCTCCTCAAAAGTTGTGCAGAGGTTAGCTCAGAAAGTCCTCTTGCTATCAATTTCAAAAGTATAACATATATGTACAACAGATCTAATAAAATCATAGTGATCAGTCGACCGTGACGTCACTATGACGTCATTATATGAAAACACATTCTCATTTATATCTCATTAGTGGAAGGGAATTTTTCAACGAAATTTACGTCACATATATTCCAAGTCAAAACGAATTGTACTCATATTTTCAAAATTCATATCTATCCTTAAGACGCGCGCGTAGGCGCGCGTTGAAATATTTATATCCTGCAATCGAGCTCAAATTTTTTTTTTGCACACGTTTCAGACCATTTGGAGCATTTTTGGGAAAAATTGACAAAATTGGACGGACGCGTACGCGCGCACTTATTTACGCATGCACAGCTCATATGCAATAGAAATTTCCAGTTTTTTCGCACGGATCAGATGTTTGAAGTGTCAAGGAATATTTCTACCAAGTTTCAAGTCAATCCGACTCAATATGACGTCATACGGGCCCATCAAAGTTGAAATTTCGCGCGCGCGTCAATGGCGATATACAGTGCAACCATGCCAAAAAACCGCCAATTTTAAATCCGATTTTACTCGTCAGGATGGACGGTGACCCCCTATTTTCTTTACATATTCTGAAAACTGATGAGTTGTTCATGTCATTTCATGGGTTGGTGATGCTGAAAAAATGATTAAAAGATATCAAATTTCTTAATGAAATAAAAAAAGTAAATTTTCAAGATGACGTCATCAAATTTAAAGTTCATTAGAGCGTATCTCACTTATCCTTTGCAGATTTTCACCCAGATTTCAGTACGACGTAGCTTATTTAGTGGTCTTTCAAAAATATGCTACAAAATTTTAAATGGATGACTGCATCATCTCGTAAAAATGGATTGAAAGTAATCTTGTCAAATTTGACCAGTTTACGTGTTATCTCTATGGGAGTGCAGTTTTTCTGGAAATGAAAATTGACATGACTATCTTTTTGAAGCACTTGCTCACTTACCCTTTGGTGAATTTCTTTAAAATTTTAATATGTTGTAGCTGAGACTTTGGGTTATCGTTATGTGCCCTTCAGTTTTTTCAAACAACGTCGGCATTAGGTCAAAAAACTTGGTTGAAATTAAAGCTGATCTTCTTCAATGTATTGAGATATTTCTTTCTTTCTGCAACTTTCTTTGCAATAACTCAAGAAAAACAGCCCCTATTACCCCCATATTTTGCACATGTTTAGTTCAATGTCACGTACATTATTTCATAATTCACATGTCCCCGAAACACAGATGAAACCGGTATGTCATGCCTTTTGCGATCAGGACTCAAATCATTGATTTCTAAATAGATGGGATCATCTAATTTGTCAGTGTTGACAAATTACAAGTCTACTTAGGTGATCCGAGTATCCTTCCGATCACCTTCTGTATCTGTACTGATTCTTCATTTCTGGAAAAAAGTTGTGCAGAGGTTAGCTCAGAAAATCCCCTGCCTATCAATTTCAAAATTATACCAAATATGTATCATGTCGCAAAGACGACAGATCTTATAAAATCAATGTGATCTATCGACCATGACGTCACTATGATGTCATTATATGAAAACACATTTTCATTCAAATCTCATTAATGGAATGAAATTTTTCAATGAAATTTACGTCACATATATTTCAAGTCAGGCGCTTTCTACCCATTTTCTCAAATTTCAGTTTACACTTAAACCGTGCGCGTACGCACGCGTTAAAATCTTGACAAGCTCCAATCGAGCTCAAATTTTTTTCCACACGCTTCAGAGTATTTCGAGCATTTTTTGAAAAATTGAAAAAATTGGACGGACGCGTACGCGCGCACATATATACGCACGCACAGCCTATATGCAAAAGAATTTTTTTTACACATTCTGAAAGCTGATGAATTGTACATATCATTTCATGGGTTGGCGATGCTGAAAAAATTATTAAAAGATATCAAATTTCTTAATGAGATACAAAGAGTAAATTTTCAAAATTACGTCATCAAATATCAAGTTCACTCGAGCGTATCTCACTTATCCTTTGCCGATTTTCACTCAAATTTCAGTCTGTTGTAGCTTATCTTTCATAATATGTATTTCAAAATTTTGATTGGATGACTGCATCACCTCGTAAAAATGGATTTAATGTAATCTCGTCAAATTTGACCAGTTTACGTGTTATTTCTACGGGAGTTCAGCTTTTCTGGAAATGAGAATTGACATGACTATCTTTTTCGAGCAGTAGCTCACTTATCCTTTGAATTTCTCCCAGATTTTAATATGTTGTAGCTGAGGCTATCGTCAGAGTGCCCTTTGTTTTTTCATACCGATGTCGGGATCACCTCAAAAAACTTGGTTGAAATTAAAGCTTATCTTCGATGTACTGAGATATTTCTTTCTTTCTGCAACTTTCTATGCAATAACTCAAGAAAAACAGCCTCTGTCACCCCCATATTTTGCACATGTTTAATTCATGTCACGTACATTATTTCATAAAATAGCAACAACTTGATCGGACACCATTTTGGGTATGTAAAGTAGGGTCAAAGGTCATAAATGTTTCATCCTGTATCTTGGAGAATACATGTCGTATCTTTCCCATATTTTGCACACGCAAAGACCATGTTACAAGAATCATTTCACAAACTAAACACTTTTTGCTCAGATGCCATCTTGTCTAGCTCACTTACCCTTCGTTGAATTTGTTTCAGATTTTGATATGTTGTAGCTGACACTTCGGGCTATTGTATGTGTGCCTTCGTTTTTTCATATAATGTCGGGATCACGTTAAAAGAATTTGATTGAAATTAAAGCTTATCTTCGATGTATTGAGATATTTCTTTCTTTCTGCAACTTTCTTTGCAATAACTCAAGAAAAACAGCCGCTATCACCCCATATTTTGCACCTGTTTAGTTCATATCACGTACATTATTTCATAAAATAACAATTACTTGATCGGACACCATCTTGGTATGTAAATTAGGGTCAAAGGTCATAAATGTTTCATCTTAGATCTTGGTGAATAATTGTCCTATCTTTCCCATATTTTGCACACGTATAGACGATGTCGCAAGAATCATTTCACAAAATAACCACTTTTTCCTCAGATGCTATCTTGGGAGTGGAAATGTGGGTCATAAGTCCTTCTTTCTGTATCTTCGTTATAGTGTATACGGAATTTTGTACCAAAGATGGTAGATATGACTCCCTTTTTTAAATGAGAATCCAAACATCACACGGCCAAAGTCTCTAAACACAGATGAAACCTGTATGGTCATGCCTATTGCGATCAGGACCCGAATCATTGATTTCCAAAAAGATCGGATCACCTTAAAGGGACTGTACAGTACTGGTTGAGGTAGGGATTCATGTTTTGAACATTCCTAAGTGAAATAATGAAAAGCCTCCTTATGAAATATGAAAGAGCATGTAATTCTAAGAAGAATTCAACGTTTATTTGATGAAAATTGGTTTTTAAATGGCTGAGATATCCCAAAAAGTGCTAATAATAAAAGGCGACATGCCCCTTAATTTGTCAGTGCTGACAAATTACTATCTCTAGTCTTCTTCTTTTTCTTCTTTCTCCTCAAAAGTTGTGCAGAGGTTAGCTCAGAAAGTCCTCTTCCTATCAATTCAAAATTATACCATGTATGTATCATGTCCCAAAGACGACAAACCTAATAAAATCATAGTGATCAGTCGACCGTGACGTCACTGTGACGTCATTATATGAAAACACATCCTCATTCATATCTCATTAATGGAATGGAATTTTTCAATGAAATTTACGTCACATATACTTCAAAGTCAAGCTCATTCTATTCATGTTCTCCCTTCATATTTACCCTTGAAACGTGCGCGTAAGCGCGAGTTGAAGTATTCATATGCTCCAATCGAGCTCAATATTCTTTTTGCACACGTTTAAGACCATTTAGAGCATTATTGAAAAATTGAAAAAATTGGACGGACGCGTACGCGCGCGCATATACGCACGCACAGCTCATATGCAATAAAAAATTTCCCGTTTTTTCACATGGATCGGATGTCTGAAATGTCACGGAATATTTCTATCAAGTTTCAAGTCAACCGACTCAATATGACGTCAAACGGGCCCGTCAAAGTTGAAATTCCGCGCGCGCGTCAATGGCAATATACAGTGCAACTATGCCAATTTTAAATCCGATTTTACTCGTCAGGATGGACAGTGACCCCCCCCCCCCCCTCATTTTCTTTACACATTCTGAAAGCTGATGGATTGTACATATCATTTCATGGGTTGGCGATGCTGAAAAAATTATTAAAAGATATCAAATTTTTTAATAGGATACAAAGAGTAAATTTTCAAAATGACGTCATCAAATTTCAAGTTCACTCGAGCGTATCTCACTTATCCTTTGCCGATTTTCACCCAAATTTCAGTCTGTTGTAGCTTATTAAATGTTTTTTCACAAATGTGTTACAAAATTTTGATTGGATGACTGACTGCATCACCTCGTAAAAATGGATTGAAAGTAACCTCGTCAAATTTGACCAGTTTACGTGTTATCTCTATGGGAGTGCAGTTTTTCTGGAACAAGGCCACCCAGCTCATGGCGAGCGTGCAGCGCTCGCACGAGCCTGCAAAATTCGCAGAATTTGTAGTCATCAATCGGAACGACCGGCAATAAGAATATAGATAACGATCGCAACGCTTCTTTATGCCGCTGAATAGCCCTGAGAGGGCATTTCAGGTTTATCCTTCACAGGGTACTTGCTTGGACTGATAGATGTAGATTTGTTTCGGTTGGGAGGGGAGTGGTTGGTCGAATTTTTTTTAAGGAATGATTTCATTCTAGATTTGTAGAATGCATTTGTTTTTTTATGCATATGTCCTTGTAAGTGAGAAGGAGTTACATAATCCAATACATTCAAGGTATATAGGTTTGGTACATGTCAAAACCTTCTTCTGAAGAAATTGTTGGTAAGATTGATTCATAATCGAGTTATCTATGTTGAAGTGAGATTATTTTGGAGTATAAATTGACAAATGGATTTGTTTGTGTTTTGTTGATTTATGAATGATTTGAATGAAATTAATAAATATCAAGGAGAAAAATTGTTGAGGTGGTTTATGTGCATTATGAGGATTTATTTGGGTGTTTGTTGGTGTTTGTTTATAAGTTCGCATGTACTTGCGGTGTGCATATGGCAGTTCGTTTGTGCTAAAAATGAACTAACGATTGAGAAATTATTTACGGCGTGTCGAAATTATTCGTTCATGCATAAAGCGTGCCAAACTTATTCTGGGGCAAAGAATAGTGATATGGAAGTTCAAGTTAAGACTGATGGAAGAATATGACTGCAGTGAAAAAAGGAACAAAGACAGATAATATTTAGGGAGGGTACCTCCCTCGTATGCCTTTTCTCTCGGTCTCTCTCTCCTAGCCCGCCTCACCGCTGAAATCGATACACCCATATTATTTTGAAATCAACGCCACTGTGAACTCTATAAACACGTGCTCATACACGTTGAAGGCATTTTCATTGCCACAGTAAGTAGTGCCTGCTGCTCAAAAAGTTCGTTCGCACAAACATCAAAACATCAAAACACAAACACAAACAGGGACACGTACGCATGCAGGCACACGTATACACACAGACAAACAAACCACTACCACTATACAACCACCTCACATGCACAGTTTCCACATATTGTATTATCATACTCCAAACACACACACACACATACACACACACAGAGCAATGCGCAAACGCATGCACAAGTCACATAATACGCACCTACAAAACTTAATCATATTATTCAGCCCCCCCCCCCCCCCCCCCCCGACGCATATCCGCATAACTTACCGGTCATACCCAGAAAAAGTCATACGTGACAAATTGTCGCCCCGATCCGGCTCTTTTTGTTTTTACCACATGCATGTACATGAGTACATGAGGCAAAAGGAGGATGAAGAAAAAAAAAGCAGCTATAGTAAAACGACACTAAATCGGTTAACAACATTCAACGTGACAAATAAAGAACATTCTTCTCCCGGAATATTGTGCTTTGGATTTGAGGGCTCAAATGTAATCAAATTTCCTTTACATTTCCATTTCCTTTACAGTCGCAGCAGCCTGAGCAATGTTGTTCAAGTGATATATGCTTTGGATTACATGTCTCAAATGCATAAGATAGTTTGCAAATATCGTTAAAAAAAAACGAAAGGAAAAAAGAAGGCGACGACGGTAGCGAAATGCAATTAAATGGATGTACTATTTCTCTTACAGTTGAATTCATTCTAGTCATTGTGTCATATCTAGACATTCTCTGCCAGAGATATGTGCTATGTATTCAATCGCTGAAACACATAATCGGTAAGGTGACGAATAAAACGGCGGCAAAGGTGACGAAACTGATTGATAGCAGGATATGTTCAGATCAACCATCAAAATTATATACCCCTTTTACCACTGATTATAGTTGCAATCAGCTTAATTCCCTTCATGAAGAATTTTCTTCAAGTGATATATGATTTAAAGTAGAGGGCTTACAGTTCTCTTTGAGAGAATGTCTCGATATAACGCAATGACTGACATAGATTCAAGTCTAAGAGAAACTGTGCATCCATTTATAATTGTCGCCTTCTTTTTATGGTTATCCCTTTTTAATTTGAAAACTATATAATGAATTTAAGACCTGTAATACCAAAGCACATGTCACTTGAACAAGATCTCTTTATAAAGCACGTTCAGATGGATGCAACTGTAAACGAAATGGGTCTATCGATTTGAATGCATTTGAGCCCTCAAATCCAAAGCACATTATGCCGATAAAAGAATGTTCTTGATTTGTCACATTGTAAGCTGATTTGGTGTCGTCAACTATTGCTGCTTTTTTTTTCGTCATCCTTTATTTGCCTCATGTACATGAATGCATGTGGTAAAAGCAAAAAGAAAATTTGTGTGGCGCATTGAGGACTGATGTGATAGGAAAGCATAGTTTGTTGAATAGATTTCGTAACCACCGTCGCCTTTTTTTCGTCATCGATTATTTACAACTGACTGATTTAATACAATCGTCAAATCCAAAGCGTATATCACTTGAAGAGAGTTCATCAATGAGTACATAGAGATGCATCCAACTGTAAACAAAGTAGGAAATCAATTTTAAATAGTAGCTAATTATATCGTGGGCTAAATAGATATCGTCATCGTTGCCGGCTTTGTCGCCCACCCATTTTTGGGGGTAATATCGTGCTTGAAAAAGGCATTGGAATACAAGAACATAATTGACATAATGACATTCATGCAATCAAGCCATGGAAAAAGTCAAGGTGAGGTTTCAAGGAAGTGTGAATGTGCTCGCGCACATGGTAATTGAGTGTCCGTCGTGAGCGCGCTCTCGTGTGTGTTATTGCATATAATGGAGGAATGTGTGTTGAGGTGGTTTATATGCATTGTGAGGATTTGTTTGAGTGTTTGTTTATAAATACGTACAGTATTTGGGGTGTGCATATGGCAGTTCGTTTCTTCTGATACCAGCGATTGCGAAATTATTTACGACGTGTCGAAATTATTCGCTCATGCATTAAGCATGGCGAACTTAGTCTGGGACCATGAATCATATAGAAGTTCAAGTTAAGACTGATGGAAGAAAATGAATGCAGTGAAAAAAAAAATGATTAAAGACAGATAGCATTTAGGGAGGGTGCTTCCCTCGTATGCCTTTTCTCCTCTCTAGCCCGCCTCACCGCTGAAATTGACACACCCCATACTATCTTGAAATCATCGCCGCTTTGATCTCTGGACACGTGCTCATTTTCAAGGCATTTTTATTGCCACAGTAGACTTTTGCTCCTGGCTGCTGCTGAAGATTTATGTGGTAAGACTTTCTCAGTTTGATTGATATTCAATTCAAAAGCTCGTTCAGGGTCCGCACCTACCAATCATACACAACATACTGACAACACACACCATGGAGCCCCCACACACATAAGCATAACTTACCAGTCATACCCACCTCACCCAAGCATAACACCGGAGCAACCACCAAAACCATACAATTCATAGTGCATGGCCGAGGACAATTTGTGCGGCTACGTTTCATTTTGTCAGCAAAATGACAGCAAAGTGAGAGAGCTAGAAAAGCAAGTGAGTCAACTCAGGATAGACTTGTCAGACATCAACAGAAACATAGATGATCAATAGCAATACAGTCGCCGAAATTGTTTGAGGTTCCATGGCATAAAGGAGCATCAAGGAGAAAACACAGACACATTGGTGAGCGACATCGTCCGTGATCGTCTGGGCATCAACCTCTCCCCCGGTGACATCGACCGCAGCCACAGAATTATGCCGAGTTACATAACACCAAGCGGAGCGGTGAAAGAGAAAAGCATCATCAAGTTTTCCACGTACAACGCACGTCAAAAAGTGTACCAGGCGAAATCGAAGCTGAAGGGAACCTCAATCATCATCAACGAAGACCTTACGTACAAGCGTCAGGAAATCATGTTCACGGCCAGAAAGAGCAAAGGCATAGCGTGGACCTGGTCCCAGGACGGAAAGATCTTCGGAGTGACAGCGAGAGAAAACAAGAATGTCGTCATCTGATCACTGAGTGACATCGAGCGCCTTTGCTAATTATATATCATTGTATAGGTATCATTTGACTATATATTACTATGTCAATTCGTTTTCGATGTATTATTTGCAAATCATCTGTTAAAAACAACCAGAATGCAGAGTGCAATGCACACAGTGGTGTCATGTAGGATGCGGTGTTCCATTTGAAATATTCCAAAGCAATAATGACTGGATTGTGATATTTGTATTTTTCGAGAATTACCCTTTTACCATTGTAAAATGAGAATGACTCTGTGAGACTATCAACCTGCTGACTACGGTAAATCACCCATTTTTAGTGAAGATATACAATCTAATGTATTATTTGCTGAGATTAAAGGAAATGGTTTGAAACTCGCCCATTTAAATATTAGCAGTGTATTATTCTGCATGTCCGAAACATGGTTACACGAATTTATATCAAATTCTGAAATTGATGTAAACAATTACATATTTGAAAGGAGAGATCGGAACTCCATGTCACTGCTTACCAGTGGAGATGTTGAAATCAACCCAGGTCCGTCATTTAGTGTGTCAGCTACTAAAGAGCATGCTGTTGATAACAATACAAGACGTGCATATAGTATTTCGGACCTTTTACAGCTGAACCCTTACAATGTTTACTCCACCTGCTTGTAAGTGCCTTAGGATTAATGAAGTGACATGGCAACGATAACAGCACTACAGATTAACAGAGTGAAAAAGACTCACAGGGTAGAAAGACAAAATAGGGATCAAACTGTGAAGTTGTTACACGAAAGAAAATTTGTGAATTCTGATATTTCATGTATGAATTTGAAATTTGCTATGTTAAATGCCAGATCGCTGAAGAACAAAACCGCTGAATTTGTAGATTATATTCTTGATCATGAATTAGACATTGTTGCAATTTGTGAAACATGGCTTACGCCTAATGATGCTGCTCCGATTGGTCAATTGACACCACATGGCTTCACATTTAAGCACATTCCCAGAGTTGGCAAACGAGGAGGAGGAATAGCTGTGTTGTTTAAAAGTCATTTAGATGTCAGAATTGTAGATTCCCCAAATGTTACAACATTTGAAATGATTCAGATGACTCTGAATTATATGCAAATTCGTTCCATTTCATCAATGTATATCGTCCACCCCTTTCGGTACAGTTTCAGATTTTCTTGGATGAGTTTTCTAATGTTCTTGATAGACAGTTTCTCTGCTCGTCCGACTTGTTGATTGCAGGTGATTTCAATATACCTGTGGACTCATCAACTTCGAAATCGAAGTTGTTCTCTGAATTATTGTCAGCCTTTAATATGATTCAACATATTAATGAGCCAACTCATAATCGAGGCCATGTATTAGATCTACTTATAACTCATAAAGGTAACACTGTACAACATTGTAATACCGGTGTTGTGGAAGGTAGATCAGATCATTCAGCAATAATGTGTGAATTGAACCTTCCTAAACGTTATATATAAAAAAAAAAAAACATTCGTTGTGACACGGAATTTGAAATTTGTAAACCCACAAGAGTTTGTTGCTGATACTCATGTTAAGTCTTCTTTTATCAGCTGAATCTCAAGTTAATAATGTTGATGATGAAATGAATTTGTATAACACCTTACTCACTGCCACCCTTGATATGTTGGCACCTGAGAAACGAATCAAGGTCACAATACACCCGAATACGGAATGGTATACCCCACAAATAGCTCAAGCAAAACTGCTTCGTAGACAGAAAGGAAGTCAAGGTCCACAAAACTGGAGATTCACAAGCAGATGTATCATGCACAAAGGCGATGTGTAAATGCCTTGATTAAAGATGCTAAGTTATAATGTCATTCAAAAAAGGTTACGGATTGTGAGAAAGATACAAAGATGTTGTACAAAGTTGCTAATGCTTTACTGTACCGAAAACAGCGATCTCCTTTACCAGAACACCTCACTCATGGTGATCAAGTTGAGTTAGCCAATTGTTTTAATCGATATTTCATTGATAAAATTGTGGCAATCCAACGGAGTTTCCCAACTCGTTGTGAACAGCCAAATGACATTGTATGTGAAGTCAAGTCAGAATTGAGTGAGTTTCAGTCTGTCACTGTTAATGAGATAGAACAGCTTATTAAGAGCTCACCTAACAAATCATGTGAACTTGATCCAATCCCAACAGATTTGGTTAAGAAGTGTGGCAGAGTTTTAGCACCCGTTATCACAAGAATAATAAATGCTAGCCTGAGACTAGGTGTAGTTCCACAGGTGTGTAAAAAAGCAGTTATTCATCCAACTTTGAAAAAAAGCAGGCTTAGATCAGGAGTGTCTAAAAGATTGCCGTCCAATTTCAAATTGACCTTATTTAAGTAAATTGCTTGAAATGGTTGTTTTTCTCACAACTGACAATGTATCTGCAAGATAATGAATTGCTTGATTCATTTCAATCTGCGTGCAAGCCTGGTCATAGCGTAAAAACACTGTTAGTCAACTTATCAGATATTGTGTTCAGAGAATTAGATACTGGTTACATCACTGCTCTTATCATGCTTGATATGAGCTCAGCTTTTGACACAGTCGATCATGATATTCTGATTCAACGATTGAGATATTTGGGCATCAAAGGAACTGTTCTTGGTTGATTTATATCCTACTTATGTGATCGATCTCATTATTTTTCGAATTCATTGGTGATTCTACCTCTTGTAAAACTATGACAAAGGCGGGTCCAGAAATTCCGTAAAGGGGAGACGCCTTTAAAAAAATAAAATGCCTACGCAAGCCACCTCTCCTCTTTTTTTTAAAAATTCAATTTCTTTTGTGCTAACAAAAGTAGAGACGGGGAGGGGGTATACCGCCCCCCCCCCCCCCGACCCGCGACTGCGTCAACCACAAGTTTTTGGCAAATCTCATTGTTTGTATTGCATGTGGGGCGGAACCAGGAATTCCGTAAAAAGTAACAAAATTAAAGATTGCCGCACCCCCATTCTTTTCTTTTTTTTACGTTTAAACAAATGACATAAAAAGAAAAATAAGGGGGAGGGGGATTGCGCAAGCCTTTCATTTTGAAAAGACGTCTCCCCTTTGCACTTTAAGGAATTCTTGGACCCGCCCCCGTAAATGCAAGCAATGAGCTTTGACATTTGTGGTTGACGCGATCGCGGATCGGGGGGGGGGGGGGGGGGCGCATCCCCCTCTGCTACCCCCTCTCTATTTGTTGTTGTTGTTGTCGTCGGTAAAACAACAGAATGAAATGAAAAAATAGGGGTGCGGCATAACGCGTTACAGATCAAGGAGTTTCGTAAAGGGGAGGCGTCTTTACAAAACTAGCACTGCCGCACCCCCACCCTCCATATTTTCCATTTTTTTTCTATTGTTTCAACTAAAGAAAAAGAAAGAGAGGGAGCACCAGAGGGGGATGCTCCCCCTTCTCGATCCGCGATTGCGTCAACCACAAAATGTCAAAACTCATTGCTTGCATGATAGGGGCGGATACAGGAATTCCGTAAAGGGGAGTCGCCCTTACAAAATCAAAGCTGCTGCATCGTTTGCATTACAGGGGTGGATCCAGGAATTCCGTAAAAGGTAGGCACCTTTACAAAATTAAAAGGCTTCCACTCCCCCCCCCCCATTTTATTTATTTTTGTTGTTTTAACCAAAAAAAAAAAAAAAGGGGGCACCAGAGATGTATCAGTCCCCTCCCAATCCATGATTGCGTCATCCGCAAATGTCAAAACTCATTGCTTGCATTAAGGGCGGATCCAGGAATTCAGCAAACGGGAGGCTCCTTTACAAAATAATTATAAGGGCTGCGGCCGCACCCCCCATATTTTATTGTTATTGTTTTAAAAAAGAGAGGTGGCACCAGAGGGGGATGTGCCTCCTTCTCGATCCGCGATTGCGTTAACCATAATATAAAAACGAATTGCTTACCGTACAGGTACGGATCCAGGAATTCCGTAAAGGGGAAGCGCCTTCACAAAATTTAAATCTGCCGCATCCCCATATTTTTTCTGTTAATTTTTCTATTGTTTAAAAAAAAAATTTGAAGGAGTCACCATAGAGGTATGAGCCCCCTCTTGATCCGCGATTGGGTTAAACACAAATGTCAACATTCATTGCTTGCATTAGAGGGGCGGTCCAAATCAAAAAGTTGCGAAAACTGCCTCGCCTTTTTTTTCATTTAATTTCTTTTGTGTTAACAAAAATAGAGACGCGGAGGGGGTACCGTGTCCCCCTCTAGATCCACGACTGCGTCAACCACAAGTTAATGGCAAAACCCATTGTTTACATTACGGGGGCGGAACCAGGAATTCCGTAAAGTGGAGGCTCCTTTACAAAATTAAAGACTGCCGCTTTAACTGTCGTTTAAACAAAAGAAATAAAAAGATATTAATAAGGGGGAGGGGGATTGCGCCAACCTTTCATTTTGAGAAGAATTCCTGGACCCGCTGCTGTCTGCCTGTAATACAAGTTTTGACATTTTGTGGTTGACGCAATTGCGGATCGAGACGGGCGCATCCCCCTCTGACGCCCCATCTATTTTTTTTCTTCAAAACAACATAAATGATAAAAAGATGGGATGATGCGTCAGGCTTTATTTATGCAAAGGTGCACCCTCCTTCTCTTTACGGAATTCCAGGACCCGCCCCTGTAATGGAAGCAATGAGTTTGGTCATTTGTGGTTAACGCAATTTCCCCTCTGGTTCCCCTCACTATAGTATGTTAAAACAACAGAAATAAAGATAAGAAAATGGGGGAGGGGGTCACGCCAGCCTTTAATTTTTTTTAAAGGCGCCCCTCCCCTTTACGGAATTCCTGGATCCACCCCTGTGACGCGTTATGACATTTGCAGTTAGTTTGAAAATTTTGACATCTGTGGACGACGCGTTATGACATTTGTGGTTAATCCCGATTTTGACATTTGCGGTTGACACAATCGCGGATTGAGAGGAGGCGCATCCCTTAATTAGTGCCCAATCTCTTTATTTCGTCAACACAACAGAAATAAAAAGAAGAAAATAGGGGAAGGGGAGGGTCGTGCAAGACTTTTACTTTGCAAAGACGCCTCCCCTTTACGAAATTCCTGGATCCGCCCCTGTAATGAAAGCAATGAGTTTGGTCATTTGTGCTTGACGCAATGATGGATCAAGAGGGGGCGCATCCCCCTCTGGTGCCCCCTTTCTTTTCTTTTTTTTTTCTTAAAACACCAGAGATAAAAAGAAAAATGTGTGTGTGTGTGGGGGGGGGGGGTGCGGTAGCCCTTAATTTTGTAAAGCCGCCTCCCCTTTACGAAATTCCGGGATCCACCCCCGTAATGCAAGCAATGAGTTTTGATATTTGTCGTTGACGCAATGATGGGTCGAGAGGGGGCGCATCCCCCTCTGGTGCACCCTCACTGTAATTATTAGGTTAAAACAACAGAAACAAAAATAAATGGGGGGGGGTGTCGCACTATAGCCTTTGATTTTGTAAAGGTGCCCCCCCCCCCTTTACGGAATTCCTGGATCCCCCCTGTGACGTGTTATGTCACATGTCGACCACATGTGGTCGACGTGTTATTGTGGTTGACGCAATCGTGGATTGAGATTGGGCGCATCCCCCTTTAGTGCCCATCTCTTTATTTCGTCAACACAAAAAATTGGGAGGGGGAAGGTCACGCCAGCCTTTGACTTTGTAAAGACGCCTCCCCTTTACAAAATTCCTGGATCCGCCCTTGTAATGCGAGCAAAGAGTTTTTCCATATGTGGTTGACGCAATGATGGATCGAGAGGGGGGCGCTTCTCCCTCTCTTGCATCCTCACCGACAGAAACAAAAATAAGAAAAGGGGGTCGCGTCAGCCTTTGAATTTGTAAAGCTCCCCCCCCCCCCTTTACGGAATTCATGGATCCGCCCCTGTCTCGCGTTATGACATTTGTGGTCGACGTGTTATCACATTTTGTGGTTAATCCAATATTGATATTTGTGGTTGACGCAATCGCCGATTTAGAGGGGGCGCATCCCCCTTTAGTGCCCCCTCTCTTTATTTTGTGAACACAATAGGAATAAAAATAAGAAAATGGGGGGGGGGGGGCGAGGGTCGCGCCAGCCTTTGATTTTGTAAAAGGCCCTCCCCTTTATGGAATTCCTCGATCCGCCTTTGTGACGCGTCATGACATTTTGCTGAAAATTTGGAAGTTTTGACATTTGTCGTCGACGTGTTATGACATTAGTAGTTGATCCGATTTTGACATTTGTCGTCGACGTGTTATGACATTTGCAGTAAAAATGGAAATTTTGACATTTGTCGTCGACGTGTTATGACATTAGTGGGCGATTTTGACATAATGGGCTCTACAAGGGTATTTCACTTTCAGTGAAGCATGGGAACGAACCCATTGAACAAGTGCATGATTTAAGTATCTAAGGGGTGATGATAGACAGTCATTTGAATTGGGCCAAGCACGTTGACTACACAGGGCAGAAAATTTTTAGGACGATCTGTTACCTCTCAAGGACAAAGTGTTATTTACCGGGTGACATACTTAAAATGTTGTATTATAGCATGATTTCACCTCACCTTGATCACTGCAATGTTGTATGGGGAAGTGCAGCCAGTTGTTACATAACGAGGTTACAGAAGCTACAGAACAGAATCGCTCAATTAGTACTTAAAGGCCCTCTCACACCTGAGCGAATTGCCTGAAATATGACTTTGCGATGGCTGGCGAAAGGCATTTTTGGAAAAATCGTTTTCAATGGTAATTGATAGTAAGTCATATTTACCCTTCGTGTTTGGGTTCGTACACCTTCTGATCTAACAGATGCGATTATTCAAATTCGCACGGGATTTTTGAACATGTTTAAAATTTCCCGACGAATTGAAAAATCGTCTGTCATTCGCATCTCTTATTTAGTCTGCGGTAATCGTTCGTTTATCGTTCATGTGCTATTGTCACGCATACTATCGTAGTCCCTCATCGCGCTTTTGCCAAGGTGGACCGATCTCGAAAGAACCCTAAACGAAGCATCACGATGACTAAATATGACTTGCGCATAGAAACGAAAATACTATGACAAACGTATTTTCGCTTGCCATCTTCTATGCGAAGGGAAACTAAGATTGACTTTTACTAAATTTGAAAGGCGATGCATACACGAAGGCAAGTCTAAGAGATACCATGACAAACTATGGATTGCGAAGTGATACGAATACGAGCGAATGACCTGACGAAAAAATTGGCAAATGCTGAGCTACTCTTTGTGACCAGCCACTCACCACACTACTCATATATAAACATTCCACCTGAAAGTTTCAAAGTTTCTTCAGAAAAATGGAAGATGCAGCCCGCCTCAGAGTCCAGTATTTACTGGCAATGGCTCAGAATGATATTATACATCAGCAGCTGAACCTACACCAGTTCATCAGAGGCCGATTCAGATGGAGACGAGGCTTCAGACGACGTCGTATCTGGAGAAGGACGTGGCTGAACCCTGCCAGAAGAAGAGCTTTTGGAATCTATGACCAGCTGTTGGTTGAGCTCCGAAGAGAAGACCCTTCGACTTTCAAGAAATTTCTCTGCATGTCCCCTGAACTCTACGATGAAATCCTGGAGAGGGTCAGAGGAAGAATCAGGAGGCAGTACACTTGGTACAGGGAGCAGCTGGAAGAACGTCTCAAGTTGGCAGCTGCTCTCCGTCATCTTGTGTCAGGCACCAAGTACTCCGACATGCAGTATGGGTGCCTGAAAACACCCTATCTGTAGTGGCCAGGGAAGTCTGTCAGGCCATATGTGACGAGTATGTAGATGAAGTCATGACAGCCCCTTCAACCCCTGATGGATGGAAACAACTTGCTGGAGGATTCTACAAGCGGTGAAATTTTCCCCACTGTGTGGCAGCTATTGATGGCAAGCATTTGGCCATCAGAAAGCCTCCTCTGTCCGGCTTTTTTAGTATAAATCTGTTGGCTATAGTGGACAGTGACGACAATTTATCTGGTGCGATGTTGGTGGTAGGTATGATACAATAGGGGGAAAGGGAGTAGGTCGAGTCAATTTAGGGGTACGTCAGATTTGTTATCACCTCACCTCCATTGTTACTGTTTCAATATTTATTTTTCTTTTGCTAAAATGATAGCAATTGGGGCAATTCATCTCAGTTTTTGCTTGATACCCTTTTTCTTCTTCAAAAACGTGCTTTAAGAATAATTAATAATATTGGATATTTATTTCACACCAATGATCTTTTGTGTAGAAGCAAAAATCTGAAATTGATTTGTTTCATTATAATGTTGGTATTTTTATGTATAAATTTTAAATTGATGAGCTTCCTGACATTTTTGCACATATGTTCATAAGAAATAACTCTCTTCATATCTACCCAACTCGTCATCGTGATGGCTATCAATGACTATCAACCTTCTATGTACTCGCACAGTTTTTGCGAAAAAAAAATTAATGTTTACAGTGCCAAAAATACTGGAATCTTCCGGCTGATTCTACTGTTTATCTTTGTCGTCCTTTAAATGTAAATGTTGCGTGGATGATTTCTCTGGCCGCACTGAAATCTGGACGGACCTGGTCACTTTTATACCTACCGAGGAGCGCACACACACGTACGAGAACGCCTGATCTATTCTTTCGTCTTCGTTTCCAATCGCACGCCATATCAAACCATTGCCCATTGTTCGTTCGTCTTATCGGGTCCATCAACCCTTCTCTCGCCTTCGGCCGCAATTTACTCAAAGAAGTGAACCGAAAAATCGTTATCCTTCGCATGTCATATTTATCCTTCGCTTACCGTTCGTTAATCATATTTGACTTTAGTTTATAATCGGATGATTTGAAGGCAATTTTATTTGAAATCGTTGCATTTCGTGTGTTTTTCCCATTCGTCCCCCTTCGTCCCCCTACATTCGCTCAGGTGTGAGGGGGCTTTAACGCAGATTTTTTGACCCCACATAAGATAATGCTTCAGAGATTAGAATGGCAGTCAGTCACCCAGAGAATATTGTGTCCTTGTATATAAAGTCGTCAATGGACTGACCTCAACGTATTTGCAATCTTTGATAACAATACGAAATCCTTTTTTCCAAACTAGATATGCAATTAGCTGTCCTCTCAATATCAAACTTTCCAGAAGTGAATATTGAGAAAGATCTTTTCATTATCGTGGATCTAAAACTTGGAACAATTTGCCTGATTTCATCCGAAATGCCACCTCTATTAACTCTTTCAAACGGCAATGTAAAATGCTTAGCTTTAACACATAATTGATAGACTTTGGACATTTTGTGCGCATGGTGGCATGGGTGTGGTTGTGTGTAGGTACGTGTGCGTGTGGGTGTGTGTATGCGTGCATGTATGTGTACCGGTTTGGGTGGGTGCCGGTGTACTGGTGTGGAGGTGAACGTGTGCGTGTGTGTGTGTGTGTGTGCGTGTTGGTGTGTGTGTAAGTGAGGTCTTTTCTTATACCATTATTTTCTTTCTCTCCCGGATTTGATTGTATTTTTTTGTGTTCCATTTTTGTTTCATTGGCTTGTGTACAATCTTTTTCTCTTGTATGCTCTATATATGAACTTATATCTTGTGTTTTATGTTCCCTCTTTGTTACCGTGTTTGTAACTTTGTGTTTTTCACTCAAATTGTATTTTGTCCGTGATGCAGGGCCCCTTGGCAGAGCAGTTCCGAGTGAGCTGAAAGGGCTACCCTGCTAAAAGAAAACTGAATAAATGAATAAATAAATAAATGTAAACTGAATATTTCCAGGCCTCCGGCAGGAAAGATTGTTATAAAGAAGCGTACTCTTCATGACATAAATTTGGAGGCATTTCGTTGTGACATGACACAATCTGCACTGTTTCTTGCTCCATCTTCTGATCTAGCCGAATTTGTAGAACAGTACGAGGATGTCCTTAGTGATCTGCTGAACAAGCATTTACCTGAGATAATACAAACAATCCCTGCTCATCCACATGCTCCTTGGTATGATGATTCTCTACGTGCAGCAAAGAAGGGATTTCGGAACTGGGAACTGCTTAGAAATTCTCAGAATCTTGAAGTGTACAAACAAGTTTTTCGAGATCAGCGAGCTAGATGTAAGGCTTTTTAAACAAGAGAAGACGTGAATACCACAAGAAATCCTTCGAGGATTGTAATACTCGGCAAATGTTTCAAAAATTCAGCAAGCTTTCCTCGTCATCGTCTGACAAGGTTTTTCCATCCAACTATGGTGGGGATTTTCACTTGGCAAACCAGTTTGTGCAATTCTTCTATGAGAAAATTCAAAACATAAAGAATGAACTAGCAAAAGTATCAAAGTCATCTCTCTCACTTCCTTGCACATCACTACGTCCAAATAGCATCCATGCGACAGTTTACGGACCAATCTTTGAGGAATTTCAACCCGTGTGGAGCCGGGAAATGTGCAAACGCCGAGAAATGTGCAAATGTTCAATTTTGCCGGCAAATGTGCAAAAACCGCCGGGAGATATGCAAACCGTTCATTTCACCTATATTATGTACAGATGGAAGAAAACTCTCGATCAAACCTGCGGATGAATAATTACTACCTTTACCACATGCATGTCTTAGCCACTAACTGTCTCTAGCAACCACCTGTCTTTTTTTACATTTTCAACATTTTTTGTATACTACCTCACACCGAATTTTCACCACATTTGGCAGATAGCATCTTAATAGTGATATGGTAGTAATCTGTTAAAATGAGCTTCCCCCCCCCCCCTACTGAAGGAGGGGGGGGGGGGTTGGGGTTGAAGCCCTAGAGTCCCTGAAGTATTTTTTTCTTCTTCTGTCGAGCCAAGTTAGTGCTTTGAAGACATTAATGACTGAAATTTCATTTTTGATGAAGGCGGACCCAGGGGTGCCCTGATCGAGGGGGGGGGGGGGGGGTAGTTCCAAACTCTCAGCTGAAAGGACTCCAACGGATACAAAATTCAGCCGCAAGGCTTGTAACACGCAAAAGGAAATTTGATCCTCGTAGTCTTCATTGGTTGCCCATAAGAGCTCGTATCAGGTTTAAGATTTTGACCGTTGTATTCAAATGTTTTCATGGAAATGCCCCTGCATACCTCTATGAACTCATCAAGCCATATCTTCCTGATCGTAATCTGCGCTCAAAATAAAAAAGAATCTCCTTTCTGAAATAAGTGTCAAATCTCGTGATCTGGTGATGGGGATTTTGGAAAAATTGCACCATCAGTATAAAACAACCTCCCTCTCAGTATCAAAATGCATTACAGATTTCGATAAATTCAAATCTGTGTTAAAAACTCACCTTTTTGATAATTGTTAATTACATTTTTGAATAGAGAAATATGTGATAGATTCTGTGTCCATTAATTTTGTACACTCATAGGTATCATGCGTTGTAAGAATTGACTACTATTATTATTAATAAATTGATACCAATTAACAACGCATACTACTACCGAAAGCTTCCATGAACGTTGCCCAAATGCCTACCAAAATATAACCCTTGAAATCAGACGGTCACGAATTCCAAACAACATTATTTTGCTACCTGTATTAATGATAAACGGTTAAAGACATTAGGCTACTAGACTATTTAGCTATCAAATGTATGACCCATATACTAGTATACCTCATATAACTCACTTCTATCGTGTAGAAAGATTGTAAGTAACAGAAGTAATAACTTGTGTCATGAATATGACATATACATTATAATGTCATAGGTTGAAGTCATAGTAAATGGATGACGTACCACTGATTGGATTACTCCCTATATACACTAGTGATTGGAATTATGTATCTACATAACACAAGTGCTCGCTCTCACATTACTATGTACAACTGATATGCGAGCTTATCATAAACTACTGAGGTACAGTGTAACACTACGTTACTGCTTAGGTAATCATTCTTCACTTGAATTCTGTAACTGGACACCAAAGATGAAGAATGGCTGTATAGTAAACTGCTTACGGTCAGGGGCTCAGATCAGCTAGACAATTTAATTATTTAATTTCTTCTCAATTTATAGCCTAAATTGTTGTTGTTATACACCTTGTCGCCCCGGCACAAATTGTCGCCCCCTGAAACAGGCGACAAATTGTGCATGGAGCTGACGGCACAAATTGTCGCCCCTGCACAATTTGTCGTCTGCCGACAATTTGTGACAGAAGGCTAACGGCACAATTGTCGCCCGCCCTTGAAGCACATTTTGGGGGGTAATATCAGTCTTGACATAGTCAATGAAATACCAACTTACATGGCTATACATCCATGCAAACAAGCCATGCAAAAGTCACGGTGAGGTTTCAAGGAAGTGTGTATGTGCGCATGATGATATGATAATTGACTGTCCGTTCGTGTGTATGTGTGTGTGTGTGTGTGTGTGTGTGTTATTGCATATCATGGAAGAATGTGTGTTGAGGTGGTTTATATGCATTATGAGGATTTGTTTGAGTGTTTGTTGGTGCTTGCTTATACGTATGTATTTGGGGTGTGCATATGGCAGTTCGTTTGTGCTAAAATCAACGATTGAGAAATTATTTACGGCGTGTCGAAATTATTCGCTCATGCACAAAGCATGGCAAACTTATTCCGGGACAAAGAATAGTGATATGGAAACATTTGATTGCACATTACTTGAATATGAGACCATTCTGAAGCAAACAATTTTCACACAACAAAAGGTATACAGCGTGTCCCAGAAAAAACGAAACCGGGTTTCCATGCAACTTTTTACTATCAAAATCATACATTTTCTTTATGAGATATACATCAATGGCAAGATAAACTTTTCTTCTTTCATTTGATGTACAACTTAATGTCCATCGTTCATGCATGACTGACTTAGAACAATGAACAGTGGTGCTACCAAATTTTCATATGCACGCGCAAATTGTGACTTTAAGTGAATTTTTCAGACTTTTAACGTTACGTTTTCAAAAAAAAAAGTTCATAACCCAATATTCATATTTTCTTCTTTCATATGAGATCTCACGCGCCAAATATGAATAACGCATGCTTGAGAAAAATTTGCATGAAAACATGCTTAATTTCCACCGATTCTACGGATAGTCGAAAAACAAGCATTCAGCTCTCCCGACTTAGCAATTAGACAATGGGCTCATCTGCACCATTGAATTCACACAAAACAACCGCAGTGCTACAATGAATGTTGTTCGGGGGGGGGGGGGGGAGATATTTACAGAGAATGCTGTATGAGACGGAAAGCCCTTTGTTGTCATTTATTTAGAATAAGCTATGAGACATAACCAATAATTGAAGACTAATATCGTGAGTATTCTCAGCTGCAAGTAGTCCAATGGCTATGGGAAATCAACATTACAACAATGATAATACACATTTTGATGATTTTGTACCTCAAACTTATTTCACTGTTTTCATTCCTCTGTACATTTCCCTAACGCGTGGTTAGTCCTTCATTACTGACAGGGATTTGAAGTTTTTGAAGGGGGGGGAGCAGAAAGAGAGGGTACATCCTTTTATTCATCATTGAACTTGCGCTTCTAACCTTACAAAGGTACAAGCGCAGGGCAGGAAGTCGGGTATTTTTTTTTTTTTTTGGGGGGGGGGGGAGTTGGGGGGCTCGGAAGGTTTTTTTCGGTCCGTTACTCCCACCCCACTTTCCCAAACATTCCGCTGATGGACATCCTTTGCTCTGTAGTTAGCTGCATGGTCAGGCAAGCCCATGATCATATTCTAATTTACGACCCTATTCACAACCGAACCGTCTGTAACAATCCCTTTCACCCCTTCCCTTCATGTATGTTTAAATTTATTTAAGCATGAAGGCCATTCATTGTTATCTGCTAAGTTGGGAATGTCGGGGAAAGCTAACTGGCTCTATATTTACTATTTATCTATCTGGGTAAATTTGAAGTATATTTTCAAGTTAAGAAGTTTTCTCGAGCAGGCGTTGATCATTTTTTTCTTTCATATGAAAGTAAAAAGAATGGATATTAAGGCTATGATTTTTTTTTTTTTTTTGCAAAAGATTGCTGGAAAAGTCTGAAAAACTCATTCAATGTCGCCATTTGCTCGTGCAAATGAAAATTTAGTAGCACTACTGTCTATTGTTCTAACCAGGGAGGTGAGACAAAAAGGAGTGGGCACTCTGCCCTGAGGGTTTTCCCTATCACTCAACACAGGATTACAAGGGATCAGTGGCCCAACGAACAAGTAAACGACCTCTTACGTAACGAGGTCAGTCTGATCGTTATCACTGCTGTTTGATGTTCGATCCTCGGGGCCGCGGTGATTTGGCCCTCTATCGTTAGGAGTATGGACAGGCCAGTTGACTTGTGTGTGTTCACAAGGACGTGTATGAGGGTTTTACATTCTTTACGCAGGCTCACACGGCATGTACTCTTGGGACCTGCTAGTCTAAGAATTCAGCTCTCGATAGATGCAAAAATTTTGAAAATCGGCCAAGAAGAAGTTGAGTTTTGACAATGTAACTGTTTAACAATAGCCATTGTTTTGCTCTTGTCTTAATCAATTTTTTTTTCTTTTACAAATTTATTTATTTCCTCTTCATTATACAACATAACATACAAAATCATATTACAAATCATGTTTTGTTTAACAAATTAACAACAACAACAACAGTAAAAGATGGGTATCAAACTCTTCAACAATTGAACAATATCCTAAAGATACAGTCAGCTCTCGTTACAATAAACTCCTTGGGCCCAGCGAAATCACCGTGATCTTGTCACTTTTGAAACCTTGCCGTATCCAGGGCGCAAATACCCCTGAATAGGAAAATTTTCAAACCCTGGGACCCCCAAAAAACTACCCCATCACGTCGGGGTTCTGCCATATGGATATTCTTTATCACGAGAGTCGACTGTATGTTCTTCTACAATGACCTAAAAAATATTTTCTACAGGGGACCATTTCTTATAATGAAAATTTAATTTGTTTGTTCGTTTTGTAATGTTGGATTCTATATATCGGATATTAACAATAAATGCTGTCAATCCATGAAATTTCACACCTGTATCTTTGCATCTCTGAATATATATGTACCTTTTGTATAACAATATTAAATGATTCAATAAACTCCTGTGGGGCCCTTTCCAGTCTTTGATGAATCCAAACATTACTCTAATTCTTGTACAATCCTCTAATTTGACATGAAAGATCGTACCAATTTCATCCACAAATTTTTGAAGTAATTCTTTGGCAGCTTTACAATCAAAAAACAGATGTACAGGGGTCTCAGCACATGACTTACAAAGCGTACACAACTCTGATTCTGATATTTTCATCTTAAACAATCTTTCATTTGTGTAAAGTATATCATGCGACAACTTGAACTGAAATTCTCTCAATTTTACTTCAATTGTACATGTAAATGGCAACATATATATTTGTGTCCAATCTTCTGGTTGAATTCCATACTTGCCAGCAAAAACTGTTTCGCAAACAGGTCTTGATTTAATCTCTTTTAAAAATTCCTCATATATTGGTTTTGATTTCACATTTTGTAACTGTGAAATAATAAGATCCTTTTGTTTTTGAGCCACTTCTTCTTTCCAAAACATCTCCAATAGGAGTGTATTGAAGGAACATTTCGAGTATTTTTGAACGGAGTCTACAATTGCCATATACATCATATTATATTTGCTTGGCACTCCTTTCCTTAACCAAAATTCAAAATCAATGAGCCGTCCATCAATACTAAATATTTGATATATATAACATAAACCTGCTTCAACCTGTTATTAAACTTCCAATAAGATGGGCCCACAGTGTACTCTTTAATTCTCAGATGTAAATTCACAAAATCATGATCTGACAAAACACAGGGGACCATATCACAATCTGTCACCATATTTTGTACAGACTCATGGATTAACCAGAAATCCAGTCTTGACTGAACACAAGGATTGGAGCGTCTCCAAGTAAATCGTCTTAATAACGGGTTCTTGTCTCTCCAGATATCTATTACATGATAAACGTTTTTAATATTTTCTATTATTTCACAAGAGTGCTTCCAAGTGGACTTCATATTACCGCCCTCTCGGTCCAATGCCAAATTTTGAATAAAATTAAAATCTCCCCCTATTAATATTGTCTGTTCAGCATCATAATATTCTTGTATAGTCAAGTCTACAGCTTTAAAAAAATGCATGTGGTCTTTTTCATTATTTGGTGCATATACATTACATATCATAAATTTTTTCCATATACTTCCATTTTAACCAACAAAAATCTCCCGTTAGAATCTTTCACTGTCTCTATCAATTTTATATGTGGGGTTTTCCGAAATATGATACACACTCCCCTACTAGAGGAGGTTCCATGACTGAATACAATATCGGCTCTTAATTGGTTCTTCCATAAACTTTCATCCTTATCAGTCGAATGGGTTTCCTGTAATAAAATAATATCCTTTTTAAATTTGGATAAAAAACAAAAATATTTTTTCCTGGCTTTAAAGTCCCCTAGCCCATTAACATTATGGGTCATTAACTTCAGATCCTTATACATATTTACATATTTCACAAGTAGGTAACCTTGTAAATTCTTATGACCCACCATGATCAAGACAAAACAGACAACAAAACATTGGCAATGAAAAAAACACACATACAATTTGCATGAAATCGAATAAAACATGATCACAAGGAATCCAAGTGCCCCTGGGCATCTTCACAGTTATTTTTTTCTCAGGTTGGCAAAAATAAATGATTTTCCTTATCACTTAATCACATGAATAGTGTATCTTGTCTTCGGAGATATCAACTGTTAATATACTGCTGGCATGACAGGGTGCTGACTGCTGAGCTATCGCAGTCGTGTCAAGAGTTTTTCAAAATATTTCGTATTTTGTTAGACCATTGTCTACTGTGCAAAAGCAAACTGCCAATATCCATTCTATCTTGTGGTGTGCTGCTTGTACTCCACTTCTTTTCCGCTCTCAGTCTCCCTGTAAAACAATCGCGCCGGATATTTGAAGTACACCTTTCGCTTTGGGTCCTCCTCTTTCAGCTTTCGTTTCAGTGGCAGCAATTTCCTCCTGCTTTCTCGCACTTCTACCGGCAGCATCTCATCGACAAATATCTGGTGATCCTTTCCGTTGTGCTGAAAAGGCCTCTCCTTCAAATATCTGCGGGCACTGCTGATCACTGTTTGTCTGGTTGTGTATCTACTGAAAGCTACCACAACTGGGCGAGGAGGGCCGGGTTTTGGCCTGATGCGGCCTGTGCGATGAGCTCTTTCAATGCTCACTTCACCTTCCATTTGCATATTTGACTTGGCAAATTCTTTGATCAATTGCTCACACTTTCCAGCGTTTTCAGCACCTTCAGGAAACCCGTAAAACACAGCCGTATTCCTCATCTCTCTCGCAGTGAGGTCAACAAGACGCTCTCTCAATTTCATATTCTCCTTTTCTTGCTTGTTTACTTGGTCCTGTAACTGTTTGATATCAAAACGGCACGACTCTTGCTCCTCTTTCAAGTTACTGATTTCTTTCTCATTTGTTTCAATCTTACCAAGAGCTGTGTCCAACCTGGATGTGAGATTGGAGTTCATTTCGTCTATCTTGTGGATAAGGGCCGCGAGTAGTTCATCTGTAGTTGACTTCTCCCCGTCTACTCGTCGTTTTTTCTCAAGCGAGGAGCGTGGAGGTGATTCCGCCGACGCGCCCGGGCTGGTTCCCTCCATATCTCGGTGAAGTGGTTTCACTACCGTGTGCACTGCCGAGTCAGTTAAGCCGTGTGCATTATCACTGTCACTGTGTTCTTGCGTAGCCTTCTCCGTAGTAGCGTCGCTAAAATCCATCTTAGGGTCAGAATCCTCCTTTTCCTTGAAATAATGGGAGATTGTAACGACTCCTTGGTCTAAGCTCCTTTTTCTCGATGTCATTTTGACTTTTCAAACTGTAATAGGCGAAATGAGCTGCAATTTTATTTCCTCCTAATGCCTCCGTAACACTCAGGCACGTCCTAACCGCACAGCGCCATCTTGGATTCCTGTCTTAATCAAATTACGAAGCAATGTCAAGTGTAAATCCTGACGAAATTGACGAAATTCACCTGTAGATCAGCAGATGTTGGGGTTTTTCTTTAGTCTGATGTATCACTTCATTGTTCGCTCTTGTTGGTTCTCTTGTCATATTGTTTTGGAAACTTGCGTACATCCGCCAAGACATGTTTTTTTCTGGTCCCACTAACATATTTTTATGAGCAATTTTAGTTCTCCAGGGGATGAAAACACTATTTGAATGTTTTTTTTTTTGTTGTATGCTGGGGATATATTGAGGCAGGAGGGCTCGAATCTACAACAGAGTGGTCATGATGGAGACTACTATAGGACCTAATCTTGGTGAAATAACTTGCCTCCTTGCCTGGTGTATGGTGAGAACATGTGAGAGTTCAGTGAGAGCTGAACTATCTCACATGTCCTGTATCACTGTATGCCTGATAAGATATTCACCATGGCGCTTTTTTTGTCTGTCTCTCTGTTTTTGTTTTATTCTTATTTGAAAGCTGAATGGGTATTTTTATGATGGTTGTTGCTGTTGTGGTTGGTATTTTCTGTGCTAGCTTGGTATTAAAATTATTATTATCATCAGACATTATTAGGGCCTGTGTTCCACTACTCAGCTGTTCATGTTTCCTTCATATTCTTACAATCAGTATATTATTATTGGTGCTGCTAATCATTATTATAAAATGTTTTTAAGTCTGTGTTAATTTGTTTCCATTTCATGTAAAAGTTATTTCACCATAATAGCATGCAAAGCACATTTGTTCCCAAGAAATCTTATAGTACATGGACATGTAAATGCACATAAATTATAATACCTTGAATACTAGCTGCAAAATTCAAAATGTGACCATGGAACCAGTTCACTGCACATCACAATGCACCAGTGTTGTTTGCAGGCACAGCAATGGGTAATGCACCAGTAATGCACCAGTATACACCACCCACCAGTACCATGTGGAGTAATCCATGGGTGGTATTCTGTAAGCGCGATCCTTATTTCGATCCTAGGAGCGCGCGTAGGACAGAAAATAGGATACCCTTAGGACAGGCAAAATCGGTATTCTGTAAGCCTGTCCTAAGCCTATCCTAGGACAGTCATTTATGAATAATGAATATTAATGAGGAAAGGCAGGACACGCCCGGCGCAGTATCTATAAGCCAATCATCTGGCTATAATTTTAAGCAATAATGCGCGCCCAAGATCTACATTGCTCAAACATGCGCTTCACGCAGCTCTTACTGTGCGAGGAGTTAAAATGTATTGTCAGTCTAATTTTACAGTTAAGAATACAATTTTGATTATCAAAGCTTTAGCACGCACTTAGCCCACCATAATAGATGTGACCTTACGAGTTCCATTAATTAGCATTTAAAGTTTTTGCAGAAATTAGCTCAAATTGTGAACTTTTGGAGGATGTTGGGGTAAACTGGGATATCATCACTGCATGCCAAACTTCGCCATTAATTCAAAGTTATTATAAAATATATAAGATTTTCTTAAATGAATATAAAGAATAATAATAATAACAATAGATGCACTCACAGACACACACACATATGCGCTCACATTATTCTATAAATATGATCGATATGCTTGGAATAATAATGTCTTGCTTATAGTTACTGTTTGTCCCACTTAAACCAAACCAATGTTCCACTTCTCCCAGGAAAAAAAAAACAAACAATGATAACAGAAATATGAGACTTATAGCAATATAGCGTAGCAACCCGTTATATGGCTAGCATCAAAAGTCCGATACATGTGTGCCCGGCCATTCTAAATATTAGAGAGTTATTCGAGAAACTTCATCAAATCACAATTTGTGTCCCACTTAATTCACCCCGCTAGCTCTCCCCTATCTTTATGGTAGTATAGACTAACTTGCAGGGCAATGATAACAGAATAAATAAAGGAGATTACTGATAGATTAAACAAAGATATAAACATGGAGCTACTGTAGCTCCATGATATCCTTGTATACGGGTGCTGTTCGTTATTCCGAAGGTTCGCTATTCCGAAGGTTCGTTAATCCGAAACACACAAATTCTCCATACCTAAAGGTTCGTTAATCCGAAAATGAAAAAAAAAGGGTTCGTTAATCCGAATATTTGTGGCGTTATTTCGAAGGTTCGTTTTTTCTGAAGATTTGTTAATTCGAAAATGAAATTTGGAATAACGAACCTTCGGAATAACGAATCTTCGGACTGGAGCATTCGGAATAACGAACCTTCGGAATAACGAGCTGTAACCGTATAAACACGTAAGTTCACTACATTTTGAAAAAAAAAATATTAACCCATGCACATGGACTGTTAGGTCACCGGGTTGCGTCACACACTACGTACGTCTTAACAATAATGTGAGCGTATGGATCGTTGCGTTACTAGTACTTTACATGGCAGGCGGAACCGTGCATGATGGGGGCCGTGGGGGCTCAGGCCCCCCACACTTTTTGTGCACCATACAAAGAAATACATAAGGTGTCATCACTTTGGGCCCCCACAATTTTTTTTTTACCCGGAAGTACGTAAGTGGCACTAAATAGAAATAGATAGAGATCTTGAAGTGTTTTGTTTTTTATTGTTCCATATTCCACATTTCAACAAATACATAAAACATAAACATCACAATACAAAAGCCTGGATGCATTGTCAAGTACAGGTTATAAGGACAATAAAACATGTGAACATATGAGGAATCTACATAGAAGCATTGCTTGTAGGGTGTAGATTCCCAGATGCGGATGTGAGATCATTTCTTACTTGGTTATGTAATTTAAGGAATGACAATTTGTGAATTGGAGAAATATAAACGCACAAAAAGTAAAAAGAAAAAGAAAAAACATAGAAAACAATGTCCGCGGCACAGACTTCTTGAGAGTTGCGTGATCACCCGAGCGAGGTACAAGTCAGATGCAGTGCTGCAATAGCAGAGATACCAAATGTGTACGAAGAAGTTCAGGAGATAATACAGAAATCACGAGCGAGGCACATGTTACATAATCGATAATGTCAGTAATGTGAAGTATGAACAGAGAATGTCGAGGAGGATTGAAGAATAGCTATAGATATGAATTCAGAAAAACTAATTTAAGTTTATGCTTAAATGAATGAAGAGACTGAGATTGGATCATTTCTCTATCCAACTCATTCCAAAATTTAGGTCCTGTAGTGGTTATTGTTTTTAAAGCAGATACGGTTCGTACAGGAGAAAGATGACAAAAATCTTTTTGTCTAGTAGGGTAAGAATGAACTTCAGTATTTTTGACAAACATCGAAGTAATAAAGAATTAAGTCTAGTTGTACAGCAGTTTCCCCATGCCAGGATTCCATAACCTATATAAGGCAAAAATAGAGTAGAATACAATGAATGCAGAACATGTTTAGGAAAATACTGTTTTAACTTATACATAACACCTACATTTTTTGATAGTAATTTACGCAAAGAATCAACATGAACTTTCCATGTCAACTTAGAATCAATATAAAGACCAAGGAATTTTATATATTCCACCTGGTTCAATTCTACGTCGTTTACAACCAACTTGCCCGGGAAAATATTGATTATATTGCTAAAAACCATAAATTTTGTCTTGGTCAAATTCAATGACAATTTATTTATTAGCCCGAATCCACTTAGATACTGATTTTAATTCAGTATTTATAGTATTCAGTAAAGTGTGCGGAGCGCGGTAAGGTTATGTTTTTCCAATGTAGACTTTTTTTTTATTCGCTTGTCAGCTGAAGAAACCCAGAAATGGAAAGGGTGAGAGGAGCTGAGGACCTTTTTTTATTTTTTTTTCTTGTTAGCTCATGAAACCCGGAAGTAGGCCCCCACGCTTTTAAAAACGTTCAGTCGGCCCTGCTTTATTCTTCACGCGACCTAGAAGCACACTGCGTACGTTTCTTTTTCTTTGGTTACTAGATCTTCATAGCAACGACTTCAAGGGTCACGTAATGTGGGCGGCGAAGGTAGGCTACTTGCACTGCGTTCGCATGACGTTCGGGTAGACGTTGAGCATAATAATAATGATAACAACAATAATGACAATAATAATAATAATAACAATAATAATATTATAATAATGATAATAACAATGATAATATTAATAATGATAATAATTATCATTATCACAATATTAATTATAATTATAATAATAGTTTTTGTTGTTATTGTGTACATAATGTACTTTTTATTTATTTTGTGCTGAATGAAATGAAGTGTGAATTGAATTGAAAATGGCGAACAACAAACAAATAAACACATACCAGCTAGATAAAGAATACAACTGTTTCGAACATTATAGACTGCAGTTTTAGAATCCTCAGTATGAAAGGAACATACAACTCTGTTATACGATTCATGTATTTATTTTCTTGTTCATGAACATACAAAATAAGAGACAGTGGGTCGTCAGTAGGCCTATATACGCAATAGCCCGGCATAATCGCCAGAGAAAGATTGCCTAGAGGCTATCCTTATTTTTGCTCCTAAACTTGATCCTACTTGTGCTTACAGAATACCACTTATCTTAAGATCTCATTAACATCTAATTACATCTAATAAACATATCAAGTTACGCCCCTATCCTAAACTGGGAGAGAAATAAGGATCCCTGACGTCACTATCCTATTTCTCCTCCTACGCGCGGTGTTACAGAATACCAATCGCGTATTTAGGAGCGAAAGCTGTCCTAGGATCCTTACAGAATACCACCCCAGGTTCTGGCCAGGGAGGTGGTGAGACCCACCAGCCTGTTGACAAGGATTGCGCATGTGCACTGTGCGGCCAAGCGGCAGTAATCTAGTTAGTGGAGTGGTCTCTTGGGGAGTGCGGCTCCGAGGATGGTTCAAAAGACACAAATCCAGTGCCCACTCCTTTTCCTCTCACCTCCCTGTTCTAACTCAGTCAGGCACTAATTTTGAACAATGAGTTGTACATCAAATGAAAGAAGAGAAGTGTATCTTTCAATCCACGTATATCTCATAAAGCAAATGTGTGATTATGATCGCAAAGAATTGCAATGAAACTAGGTTTCGTTTTTTCTGGGACACGCTGTATAATGTACTCTTCAATGAATCCCACAAGAATTGGAACAATCATCCCCCAGCATTCCCACTGATTCCCACTGATCGGATAGCTATCCCCTTTACGACTGATGGAAGAAAATGAATGCAGTGAAAAAAATAAACAAAGACAGACAATATTTAGGGAGGGTACCTCCCTCGTATGCCTTTTCTCTCGGTCGCTCTCTCATCGCTGAAATTGACACACATATACTATTTTGAAATCAACGCCGCTTTGAACTCTAAACGCGTGCTCATACACGTTGAAGGCATTGCATTGCCACAGTAGACTTTTGCTCCTGCCTGCTGTTGAAGATTTATGTGGTAAGACTTTCTTTTCAGTTTGATTAATATTTAATTTTAATGCTCGTTTAGGGTCCCGCACCTACAAACCATTCACAACACATACTATGCAGCCCCCCCCCCCGACACATACGCATAACTTACCAGTCATACCCACCCCACCAAAGCATAACACTGGAGCAACCACCCCAACCACACAATTCATAGTGCATTGCCGATGACAATTTTGTGCAGCTACGTTTCATTTTGCCTGCACAAGCTGTCACCACCGAGATCAAAAATTGGAAACTGCACAAGCAGCATAATTTGTCGCCAGGCGATAAATTATGCAAGAACGACAATTTGTGCCGTAACACACCATATTTAGCGCAAATAGGTAATTGCATGAAAATAGTCAATGCAAATTTAGTGTAACCTCAACATTGTTGTAATCATGTATTTATTGATAAGTAGAACAAAGGACATGTTGACATATATACCAGGTCCATGGTCCTATTCTGGACACATGGCAGGTAATGACACAATTACAAATGCTTACCGTACACAGTGAATAGCAATATAGCTGTATTCGCAACAGATTTGTAAGGTTGACAACAATTACACAACATTAATTACACAAAATTAAATACATTTCCCCACGCAGTACCCATACACTGTATTACCAATGACCAATGTAATAATTTTACCTAAAGAACCTTTCTACATAATTACTACATTGTTACAAAGTGCCTTTCACTCTTACATGTTACTTTCTAAGTGATTAACATCCCCCAGTTCTGTTCTTTTCTTGCTTAGAATATGGTGAATGATGAAAGTATTGCATATCTGCTAATGTCTTGATAGAATGCAGTGGGACTTTGTTTGGATTTATATGTTTTGAGTAGGCCTTTCAGTCGTTGTTTGTTTTCTAGTGTTATCTGCGCCCTTGCTTCGATCTCGATGGCAAGAAAGGAAGGCTTAATAGCCCTTGCGCTTTTATAGTTCATTCAACAACACTTTGTATTTCTCTACTTTTCTTTAATGAGCGGCCTCAGTGTTAGGTTCGAAAGATACTGTCAATTCAACAATTAGGATTCGTTTTACTCTTTCTAGCAAGACTGCTATGTCTGGTCGTTGATTAGTTGTATTTACGTGGGGTGGAATCGTTCCGCCTGCCTCTTTGCACTCATCTAGATCAGCGTATATTACATGGCCAGTGGGAAGAGACTCTTTGATCGTACGGTAAATATATTGCAATATGTTGTTGTGTGTCCATTCGTACCTTTCTAAAATTTCCGGGCAATTTGACAAAATATGGTGGAGAGTGCCGGTTGTATTAGGACAAAATACGCACTTGTGTGTTAACCTTTTCCCCCACCTATAAAGATTTGCATATGATGGTAAAGAGTCATTACATGCATTTGTTACAAAACTTAATACCCTTTTCGGCAAGTTGTACATAATTGATTTCCAGGTGAGATTTTCGTCAGAAAGGGCCAGGAGCTTTACGTATTGACCTTGCACCAACAGCGGTTCGATGAGGTTTTTTCCAGTACCCGGTTATATTGTCTTCAAGTGCACCCTTAATCGTTTTCTTTATAGAATTCCACTTACTGTTATCGACATTAATGGTGTCTTTGGCCTTTTGCAGACTTTCATGACAGAGGGCCATCATTACTGCTTATTTGACCATTGTAGTTCTCGAATGAGAGTACAATCAAGTGCGTGGTTCACTAAGTTGTCACCTTTTATTCTTGACCGCGAGCATGCGAGGGTATGACATTATTCATTTTTTTTTTTGAGATGCCATGGGGGTGCTGTCAAGGGAATCCCAACGCATCACCGGCCAGCCAGGGGGAGGTGCAAAGCACTTAAATGGGCGAAACACTGGTGATCCCTGGTGTGCTGCTGACGACCCATTGGCATTGGCGGAGTTAACATCTTTCCGTTTATTATCTTGCTTTTGAGACGCTTGGGAGAGGCCAGGTGACGACTGCGAATAGAGTAGTGACACCCCGGATAGGTGGGGCATCAGGGAAGGCTACCCTGATGGCCATGGCAAGCAAATAACCGGCCACTCAGAGTTACCGGTTTTAAGTGTGGCCCATTTGCGGCGTAGGGCTGTGCGCCAGGGCTGATGGGTGGCAGTGGGAGGGGTTTTTCACCCCTATTGATGAGTGTGTGCCCACTAGACTGAAAGGCTACTTACCCGTCCCATCCGCTTTTTCACATTGAGTCGTGCTGAATAAGAATCCATGCTGGATTCTTGAAAGGGCGGGTACTTTGACTTACGACAATGAACAAAGATCAAGAGGGTGTGTGTGAGGAATGCGGGAAGAGGTTCAGGGGAAGAGAGGTGTGGCAGTTCACAGAACAAGAACGAGCTGTGGAAGAGTGGCAGTAGGGCATGACTGCACCCGCACTCAGCTGGGTGAGACAGTGGGAGGTCCCAGTCAGGTTTCAGACCACAGAGCCGGAGACCCTCAGCATGCTCTACATGCCGTGTTTGAGTGGAAGGAGCCGATTGCATGGCCACCGGCGAGAAGTGATAAGTGGGAGCTTTTTGACATCAAGCTTGCAGGACTTTTGAAAGTGGAATTGGATAGGAGTGTTGAAAAGAAGATGCGTATGTTTGAGGGGTTGTGTTACGGAGCTTGTGCAGAAGAGTTTGGGATAAAGCCTGTGGGTAGTGGAGGTATGGGGAATGTGGAGGGGGATCTTGGAGAGTCAGGGTCGAGGAGACAGCGTTTGATGGCCCAATTGAGGGCGGAGAAGAAGAGCTTGCGGCGTAGGTGGAGGCAGGCAGATGGGGAAAGGGATAGTCTGAAGAGTCTGTATGAGGACCTGAAGAAGAGGTATGTGGATGTTAGGAGGGCTGAATATCAGTGTAGGAAGCGGAAAAGGAGGAAGAGGGAGAGGAGGAAGTTCACAAAGAGGTTGTTTTGAGGAAGGGGTATCAGGAAGTTTGGAGGTGTCGAAGGAAGAGCTCGAGAGGCATCTGAAGGCCACATACTGTGATGGAAGGAGAGAGGAGCCTTTTACTGGGGTGGCAGGGCTATTGAGGCCACAGGAGCCAGAGGTCAGCTTTGACTTGAGTGAGCTGAAGTTGTGGGAGGTTGAAGCTGTGGTTAGGAAGGCCCGAGCTGGTAGTGCAGCTGGGCAGAATGGCTTGTCCTACAAGCTGTTCAAGTACTGTCCTCGTATCCGAAGGGTGCTGTGGCGGATCCTAAGGGTACTATGGCGGGAGCGGATTGTTCCAGTCAGCTGGTGTGTTGCAGAAGGGGTATATATCCCCTTTGGGATATATACCCCTTCTGCAACACACCAGCTTGCCAAAGGCATTGGCCAGTTTAGACCAATTTCGCTTCTTAACGTGGATGGTAAGATCCTCTTTAGTGTCTTAGCGAGGCGGTCGTCAGAGTTTTTTATGAAGAACAAGTTTGTGGAGACCTCTATACAGAAGGCAGGGATCCCGGGTTTCCCTGGGTGCACGGAGCATGTCCAGATGATTTGGGAGTCAATCCAGAGGTGCAAACGTGAGAAGGAGGATGTGGATGCCATCTGGTTGAATCTTGCAAATGCATGTGGATCAGTTCCTCACAGGTATCTCAGTTTTGCTCCTGAGTTTTTCTGGGTCCCTAGGGTGATTCGGGAGATGGTGCAGAGCTACTACAGCCAGTTCAGGATGAGATTCACGACCCAGGCTTACACAACAGAATGGCAAGCGCTAGAAATTGACATCCCCATGGGGTGTCCAGTCTCACCGCTGCTGTTTGTCCTTGGGCTGGAAGTGTTAACCCGGTGTGTGGCCCCGAGAATTGAAGGGTTGACGCTGGCTGCAGATGTGGTTGTACCTTCGATTAGGGGTCTCATGGATGATCTCACAATCGTGCCTGGTATTGAGACCCAGGTTGAAGATGGCCTCCATAGGTTAGAGGATTTGATGGGCTATACACGGATGAAGTTCAAGGCTAAAAAGAGCCGCTCAGTGTCAGTGCGGAAGGGGAAGGTGGTCGCAAGGAGGTTTCAGATTGGGGGAGAAGATATCCCTCAGGTTACTGAGCAGGGGGTAAAGAGCCTTGGGCGGTGGTATGAGGGCAAGTTGAATGATAGGTACCGAGGAATTCAGATCTATGACAAAGTGGTGGAGTGGTTGAAGAGGGTGAACAGGACGCCCATCCCTGGGAATGCGAAGGTGTGGTGCTGCCAGTTTGGCTTGCTACCACGGATCATGTGGCAACTGCAGGTATACGAGGTGGCAGTGTCCAGGGTTGAGAGGATGCAGCAGAAGATGAAATCGTGCTACCGGAAGTGGTTAGGCGTTCAAAGAATGCTTACAGATCTGGCATTCTTTTGCAGATCAGGCAAGTTGCAATTGTCTATGACGTCAGTGGTAGAGGAGTTTAAAGCTGGCAAGGTTAGGTTAGTGATGATGATGAGGGAGTCAAAGGACCAGATAATAGCTTGAGTTAGGCCACCGATCCACACAGGGAGGAAGGGGAGGGCGGAGGAGGCTGCGAACGAGGCAGTGGCAATGGCAAAGTGGAAGGAAATGCAGGGTGCGGTTCAGGTGGGGCGGAAAGGGGTAGGGCTTCATCAGGGTGTTAAATGGTACAGCAAGCAAGGCAGGAAAGGTAGGAGGGAGTTGGCCATGGAGGCGGTTAAGGAGGAGGAGGAGGAGTATCGCTTTGCAAAGGCTGTACAGCAGGGAGTGCATGGAGCATGGACTCGATGGGAAAGGGTGGAGCAGAGGAAGGTGTCATGGAATGACCTTTGGTCAATGTCCTCTGGAGCTGTCCGTTTCATGATCAGTCCCACCTTTGATGTTTTGCCGTCTCCAGTAAATCTCAGAGATGGGGCATTGTGGAGGATGGTGGATGCAGGGTTTGCAACAAGGCGAAGGGCTCACTAGAACACATTTTGTCAGCATGTGGAGGTTTATTACAGGCCTATACATGGAGGCACAACCAGGTGTTGAAGGAGATGGCGGAGGTGGCGAGGGTGGCAGTGGAGGCAAGGAAGAAGTATATGCCTCCTAGGGTGAGGGGAATCCGGTTTGTGAAGGAGGGGTGAGATGCAGTGTGAGAAGGAAGGGTCAGAGGGATGATGGTGTGGGGGGGGGTATCTTAGCAGCGGGGGACGATTGGGAGGTGCGGGTGGATGAGGGGAACCGTACAGTGTCAGAGGAGGTGGTGGTGACTGCCCTTCGGCCGGACATGGTGCTGGTGGCTGGGTCTGTGCGCAGGATAGCAATGGTGGAGCTGACTGTGCCATGGGAAACAAGGATGGATAAGGCAAGGGATCGAAAGGTGGACAGGTATGCTGATTTGAGAGAGTGTGAGAAAAGGGGGTGGAGAACGGAGGTGGATACTGTGGAAAGGGGGTGCAGGGGATTTGCTGGACGATCGGTAAGGAGGTGGGTCAGAGGGATGGGAGTAGGTGGTAGGGACAGGGAAAGGTGGATCAGGAGGATTTGTGGGGCAGCGGAGACAGGATCTGCATGGATACTTGGGAAGGTGTGGGGGTTGGTGGGAATAGGGGGTGTAGAGACAGTGTTAATGCTCTGGAGTGAAGAGAGGTGATTGATGCCAAGCGTTTTTTTTTTTTTTTGCGTCTTGTTTTGTGGGGGTGCTGTCAAGGGAATCCCAACGTAGCACCGGTCAGCCATTGGGAGGTGTACAGCACTTAAATGGCCGAAAAACTGGTGATCCCTGGTGTGCTGCTGACGACCCATTGGCATTGGCGGAGATAACATCTTTCCGTTTATCATCTCATTCCGTTAGGTATATGTAACAGACCTATAAAGTACCATTAAATTAAAAAAAATACACATATATACAAGTAGGTCCAGTCTCAGATTCTTAGATCTTCATTTCTTGTAGAAGGTGAAGTTGCAAAGCCATTCCAAGGTCCTTGTTGAGCCCTGTTTCAAAAGACCTAGTTTGGATGATGAATTTCATTTCTGCTAATTTTCTGGCTTCTCTGTCTTTAAAATTATTGCCGATGATACAGAATTGCAGATCCTGAATTGAGTGGTTGCCTGAGTTGAAGTGTTCGGCAACTGGAAGTGATGAGTTGTGTTGAATTGAATTTTTGTGGTTGGTGAAGTGAAGTCTGAACTTAGTACCTGTTTCGCCAATGTATCTCGCGTTAGGGCATTTGGAGCACGAAATGCAGCAAACCACATTTTGGGTTTCGCATGTGGCATGAGGGGTAGAAACAGAGAAGCCAGTCGTTAGTTCCACTTTTTCAGATGTTAGCATATGAGCACAAATTTGGCAACAGCTTTTGACATGGGCGGTTAGCCTTCTGTTTTTGTTTCTTTGAGATTGAACTCCTTACCAACAAGTTTCGTAGGTTTTTCGAGCGTTGATGGGATGGTTTGAAAACACGGCAGGGACAAACTTGTCAAGAGATAGGTGTTTCCACTCCTTGTTGATTTCGTTAATCAACGTTTTTGTGGAGGGATGATACGTATTTACAAGAGGTACCCTGTGAGATGGTTTAGCAGTTGAGATTTTACTTTTGAGTAATTCTTCACGATTTTTTTGATTTAGCTCTTTCTAGATTGCGATTTATCATGTGGATATGATATCCTCTTTGTAAGAAGAAGCCCCCTGGTGTGATTGCTTGCTTGTAAAATTCCTCGTCACCTGAGATGACTCTCCGGTATCTCAGAAACTGACTGTACACGACTGCTTCTTTGCAGTGTTTTGGATGGAAGCTTTCATGGCGAAGATAGATGTGTTTGTCAGTGGGCTTGTGATACACACTTGTCGAAATATTGTTTCCGTCAGTTATTTTGAGTTTTATATCAAGGAAGGCAATCTCTAAATCTGACTTTGACATAGTGAATTGGATGCTTCGGTTGACCTTTGCGAAGACTTCATCAGCGACTTGTCTGAGTCAGACCAAGTTAAGAAATATTTTCAATGTATCTCAGATAAAGGAGAGGGTTCTTCTCATATTTGGATAGGAAACTTTGCTCTAGCTCACACATGAATATGTTCGCATATGAAGGGGTGTAGAGCCCACTAATGTCAAAATCGACCACTAATGTCATAACAACCACTAATTGACACTAATTGACACACGTCGACGACAAATGTCATAACAACCACTAATGTCATAACGCGTCGACGACAAATGTCATAACGACCACTTCTGTCATAACACGTCGACGACAAATGTCATAATGACCACTAATGTCATAACACGAACACAACCACAAATGTCAAAATCGGATTAATATCACAAATGTCATAACACGTCGAAGACAAATGTCAGAATTCTTATTTTTACTGCGAATGTCATAACACGTCGACGACAAATGTCAAAATGTCCAAATTTACTGCAAATGTCATAACGGTAAGAATGAACATCAGTATTGTAGGCAAAGAATGCTTCAAATGAAGATGGAAGTGTGTGACATGCTTAAAACATAGAAATGGCTGTTTGGAATGTATGAATATCAACTTTTAAGTGCTTTTTAATCTTTAAAAATGGGAGCGGTATGATCAAAATAGTTGGATTAGGAGCATATTCTAATTGCTTTCTTTTGTAATAACGAGAGTTCTTCGATCTTGGTTTCGCAGTAGTTCCCCCAAGCAATGTTGTAATAATTTAGATGCGGAAGAATAGAAGCATTAAATAACACAAAAAGAGATTTTATAGATAACAAACTTTCAATTCATATAACATAACTATATTTCTAGATATTAAACTTGACACATCTAAACATAATCATGCCAGGTGATATTGGAGTTTATGAAATACTCCTAAAAATTCAACTGAAAATTTCCTAATAAGAGGTATATCATTAATCATAATATTGAGATTTACAGGTGGAGCATTAAAATTTTGAAAATACATTAAATTAGTTTTGGTCATATTCAATGATAGCTTATTACGTTCAAGCTTTACATTATTTTCCTTTGTGTAAAAGATTGCACTTGCTCTCGATAGATCTTTAAACATGGTGGGCATCTTCCTGGACTTCTCCAAGGCCTTTGACACAACCACGAAATATTACTTCATAAAATGTATCATTAGGAAATACGTGGAACAGCCTTGGAGTGGTTCAGGAACTACCTTTCCAATCGAAAGCAATGTTTTCTTAAATGGGTATATATCTGAGTTACAGAATGTAGACTGTGGAGTTCTACAGGGCAGCCTGTTAGGCCCACTGTTGTTCATTTCATAAACATGTATAAACGACTTCGGTAAATATTCCGATACAATGTCTGCTAGTCATTTTGCTGATGATACCGGTTTCTTTTTTTTTTTCACATCATTATCCCTTGATTTTTAGATAACTAAATATATGTTCAGGCGTGAGATTCTTCAATTTGTCTTCCTCTACAAATTGCTGATCTGTAAATTAACAAACATCTCGGAAAATTTACAGATCAGCAGTTGTGATCTTAACAAATTCAATTTGTAGAGGGAGACAAATTATAGAAACTCACACCTGAACCTTCAATCTTCTGAATAATATCTTTCTTTACGAAAAGATATTTTTTATGGTATTTCGGTAGGAAATGTTCCCCATATCAAAGTTTTAGGGATTATTATTGATAATATACTTTCCTGAAAATGTCATGTAGATAACATCTCCACGATTTTATCTGTGAATATTGGTGTTATGTACAGAGAAAAGTTTCACCTCCCAATTACTCCACTACTTCTGTTGTATTCCTCTCGAAATATTAACCTACTTACATTACCATTTGGTGGCTTGGGGCAACATTGGTGCTTCTGCAAAAAAAAAAATGAATAAATAAAAAAAGTACTCCGTGTAATTTTCAGCTCTTTTACAAGATCTCACACAGATCCATTATTTTTCGAGAATAAATTACTAAAATAAAAGATTTCCATAATTTTCAATTGGATTATTTCATGCTTAATTAAAAAAAAAACGGGACTTTACCTGCTTCCTTGACTAATATGTTTCACAAGAATTTGTTTATTCATAAATACTCCACTAGGCGATCTGAAGAATATCATTTACCCCATTGTTAAGGTTCTTGTTGGCACAAAATATGTTCATATATGACGGGCCAAGATTCCGGAATGTATTAACCCGTTGAAGACGAGTCCCAAGCATACTTGGGCAGGTGTCTATGGGAAATGCATGTTGTAGCAAAATCAGCCCGTCCTCAACGGGTTAAGTGATGATATCAAAAATTCCCCATCATCAGCTGTATTTAAAAGGAAATTGAAGTATATATTTTTGCAATTGTGGATTTGTATAACCACAATTTATTTCATCAAACCATAGCCTATTCCGTGTATGTAAATGCCCCTACCACACATCTTTCCTCTCTTCCTTTCTTCTTTTCTTTCTCCTTTCTCAACACCCGTCCTGATTTTCGTTGTATTGTTGCCTTCGTATTGTTCTTGTTCGTACTCGGTGAGTCTTAGTTCATGTACTAGGTGTTTCAAAAAACATTTCCCACTTTTGATCGTTAATAGTTCAAAAAATATTCATCCGATAAAACTGTCATTGATATGAGTAATAATAATCATAATAATGACACTTTTATAGCGCATATAACAAATGAATGTTCCCTACGCGCTTTACAATCTCATCACAAAACATACTGTAATTAACAATTTACTTTCAATACACACATGCATGTACAAAGAGAAAAGAAAATATCAATTCACAAATAGATAAGCCTTCAAAGAAGATTTGAATGAGCCCAGTGAAGCTGACTGACGGATATGTTGTGGTAGTGAATTCCACAGTCTTGGGGCAACAACTGAAAAAGACCCGTCACCATAAAAATTTGTATTGACTTTAGGTATAATAGCTGAATAGTGGACAATTTTGTTGGAGGTGATTTAAATGTGAACGCATAAATCAGTTTCATTAAATCTAAGATTGATTTTGAAGTAAGATTTCAGACTTTGGTCAAATTTTAACCCTCTGTACAAAAATTGAACTTTGCACAGGAACCAATGATGTGTATGTGAGTGTGTGCTGACAATGGCCCTGAACAATGGACATGCCTGAACCACCTGTTGACTAAGCGTCAGTCTCGCACTCCCAGGTGAATGAATGCTTAATCAATAATTAATGTGGATTGCCCTGAGCACTGCTAGTCTGAATTCATGCACGGTAAAGGGTAAAATGCATGCACATGGAAAAATAAGCACATGTTTCCATGTGCTTGCAAACACCACATTTCATTCAAGCTGGCAATCATTTTCAAATTTTGCTTTACATATCACTAAATTTGGGATATAAATAAGTATAATTGATCTAAAGTTCTTCATTTCAATACAACTGTCTACGTACTAATAGTCTGACAAATTTGTCACTTTTTCGATAAAAAGAGATCATTTTTGACAAAGAGTTCAGTAGCATTTTTCATTGGGGCGACTTGTTTCACAGTAGATTTATTTAAGGCTCCATGTACACAAGTGTATACTCTAAATGATTTTCTTTGCTTCCTGTCACCATCTTTACGACAGAACAGGGGGTATTCATTGTAATTTCGTTTTTCAGAAGTAGGGAGAGTACTGTCACGACTCAACGACAGTATTGGTAGGCGTTTGGCCAATACCCCTCACGAAGGAGCATCAGAAACATCATCAACAAATTTACACAACATGGGACTATTTTGAACATGTGGAAAAATTATTCGGGTCGCAACAGGACAGCACGGAACAATGATACACAGACACAAATTCAGGCGATTTTGGACGAAGGCAGAGTATCCTCTCTTACGGATATGGCATCCGATATTTCATATAGCTCAGTTAGGAGAATCCTTAAGCAGGATATTCATGTAAGGCCCTATCATCTCCAGGTCCTCCATCATATAACACCAGATGATTTGCCCAGAAGAGTTGCATTATGCCGTCAGCTTTTAGCGTTTGTTACTCGTGGTAATCTGCCTTCATACTCAGACAATGTTAAATCCTCCCTCAGTAGTTGTGTGGTGTGCAATATCTGCCTCTATGCTGATAGGTCCGTTTTTCTTTGACGGGAATGTGAATGGAGAAACATATCTCCAAATGCTGTAAGACCAAGTTCTCCCAGAACTCCAAGCTTTGATGGGAGAAGATATCGCGCATGCTGTTTTCATGCAAGATGGAGAAACACCACACCGTACTCACGCAGTTAGGGCTTGGTTGCAGGAGACATTCTCGGAGAGAACTGATGGTCTTCAGTTCCATAAAGAATGCCCCCAAGAAGTCTAGACCTCACAGTTTGTGACTTCTTTTTGTGGGGATATCTAAAGGAGTTGGTGTATGTTCGACGGCCATTCCAGGACCTTGATGAATTGCGTCAAGCAATCGTTGATGTTTGTGATGGGCTTAGAGGGTGTCCTGACTTCATGCAGAAGTCTTCCTCTGCTTTCAGGGCATTTCGCCACAGACTTCAAAAATGTATTGATATTGGGGGAAGACAAGTGGAGAGTGGGAGGTTTTGAATGTTATTGCACGTAAGCCAGTTAATAATAAATTAATTTTTACCATTTTAAATTCGTCTGTTGAGAATGAGAAGGGCGTTAAGTCTTCTCGAACACTATGGGTTTTTTGGTCACTTAACGCCCTTATCATTCTCAACCGACGAATTTTGTTTTAGTTGTATACTAGCGTTATAAAGCCACTTAGTTTCAAGATAGGATAATATAGGTAGGCCTACTATACCGTAAACTGTAAATTCTTTCTAATCTAATTCCAAGATAGGAAAATGCAAATACACAGTCATTTTCAATTCTTTGAATTAATTCCAAGATGGGAAAATGTAAACACAGATAACTTATTCTTTAATCCATAATACTGAGATAGGAAAGAGTAGATACAGAAAAGGTGTTTAACTGTCATTTATTTATCAAAAAAATCACAAACAAAATAACTTTCACTTTATTTCATTATCTAATTTCGAATACAGCAAAGAGCCTGAGAATATTGAGGTTATCTTAAGAATGACAGTGAGTTTAGATATTCATAAAAAATTGCATTGATTTCATTTAATGCCTTTTTCCCACTGCAACATACTGGGGTAACATCATCATCATTACTGCCAATATCAACATCGGCGTTATTATCATCATCATCATCATCAGCATCATCATCACTGTCACTGTCATGATTATCATTATCATTAGCAGCAGCAGAATTATCATCACCGTTATCATTTCTCATCATCAACATCATTGTTATAATCATTATTATCGTTATCATAATCATCACTATCATTTACATCATCATTATCACTATCATTGTCATTATCATACTCATCAAAGACAACATCAATATTCCTATCCCTTGAATTACTTTGCAATACTTTGATTGCTTCAAAATCCATTAGAACGTCATCTCAGTGAAGTGACTTTACACAGATACTGCCAGAGGCTGAATAAAGACTGGTCTTGATTTTCTCATGAATAAATAATGAAGCATTCAAACCCTGGCCATTGTTCAGGACCATTGTAAGGGTGTTAACCTCACACTCCCATACACACCCATTGACCCCTGTGCAAAGTGAAAGTTTTGTACAGAGGGTTGAAAATAGAGCAAAATCTGGAACCTAAGTGTGAAATTAATCATAGATTTCATGAAACTGATTTATGCTTTCATATTCAAACCACCTCCAACGAAATTGTACACTTTCCAGCTATTACTCATATCAATGACAGTTTTATCGGATGAATAGTTTTTGAATTACTAATGATCAAAAGGGGAAAATGTTTTTTGAAACACCTAGTACTTGTCCCGTATCTTGATTGTTTGTGCTGTTTGTGCTATAGAGACGAGACGTCTCTACTGGATTTGTTCGTTTCATTTAGTGTATCACCCCTGATAGATAATACAGACTTATGGATGTATTCATGTTTAATTCGGTTAATTGTTCAAGCAGTATAAATTGGGTTTGGTGACCATGAATATCTTCTTCATTTTCGTCAGTAGCCTGCATTGAATATTGCAACGGGGGTGGGAGGGGGAGCACAATCTACGAGCTTTGCATTTCAGTGGGTCCCCATCTCCATCCTCTGATTGACTTATCATTATACAATGTAATGCTCATTTGGATGAGCCTTTTTTTAAAAGTATAATGCATCCTTTTGTCATTGACTAGTTTTGTAGAAATTTTTGACTTTCACGTAAACTGTGCATATATGTTAATAATTTATTGTTGCGATGGAGAAAAAATTAAAACAAAATGAACATGAACATATAATCTTGTCAATCTTTTATGTTGGCGACATGGCATACTATGCGGATACTTGCTCTGCTGATAATTGCTGTTACAATTGCGACATATACTTGGCGACATATGCTACGTCGACATTTTGCTCTGCTGACACTTGGTCCGCCGATATTTGCTCAGCCAAAATTTGCACCGAAGAAACGACATTTGCTTCGGTGACAATGCTTCAACGACAACTGCTCCGTCGAAATATGCTCCGAAGGTACGACCTTTGCCTAACAATACAGGTGTATTGTGTCACCAACATTTACTCCGGTATAGACGCTGATTGAACTCGCGATTTAAAGGTGCATGGGCCCCGTGTTTTAGTCAAATGCGTACGCGGGCGCACGGCGCAAGTTTCCTACAGAGACCTACGCTATCGACTCCTCTTTAGCGCTTACGCTTTGGCCCACTTCCCCGAGTCCGAAGAAGTCCGATTCACTGTAGTCATTGGTCGGATCACAGTTCGGCTCATGATTCGGCTGAGGGGATGACAGCCTTAGCAAACTTCTTTTGTGATTTCATAATAACAAGCACATATGCACGCACCCTGGCATTACTACAAACTGCGCGATGCGCAGAGAGGACAACGAAGGCAACGTTACTTAGCAACAGCTACGCACTTTACTCTTGATGTCAGCTCAACTTCGGTAATCTTCGTATCAACGGTGATCGGCAGTATCATCAACAGCGCCCTCTACACTACCGGGACTATGCCCCTTTAAAGGTGCATGGTCCCGGTGGTTTAATCAAATGCGTACGGGCGCACGGCGCAAGTTTTCTATAGAGACCTACGCTAACGACTCCTCTTCAGCGCTTACGCTGTAGCCCACTTCCCCAAGTCCGAAGAAGTCCGTTCCACTGTAGTCAGTGGTCCGATCACAGTTCGGCTCATGATTCGGCTGAGGAGGATGACAGCTTTAGCAAACTTCTTTTGTGATGTCATAATAAGAAGCACATATGCACGTACCCTGGCATTACTACAAATTGCGTGATGCGCAGAGAAGACAACGAGGGCAACTTTACTTAGCAACGCCTACGCGCTTTACTCTTGACGACAGCTCAACTTCGGCAATCTTCGTATCAATGCTAATATACGGCACTGCGGCAGTGTCATCAACAGCGCCCTCTACACTACCGGGACTATGCAACTTTAATGCTTAGTTGCTTTAGATACAATGCTCGCATTTTAAGTGAAAACTATAAAAGTTTCGCCACACTACTTAAGAAATTATTCAGAAATTATTTCGCACAATCGCTGTTTCTTTCTTGAAATACATTAAATTGAAGTATAGTCGATTGATTAATGATTGATTCACTGAAATGTTTTATTGGTTACAGTATCTAAGCAATATGATAAATAAATAGTTGCTGGTTTGTAAGTAATCATCAAACCAAGGGCATAATCAAAGAGTATAGAAGTGTACTGCGTGCGCTAAGCCTTTCTTTTTTTCTTTTTCAGGATTTTTACAGCATCGCAGATAGGACCTTGTCATCCAGAAATCTCATTTGTGCCAAAGAATTGACAAAATCGAGAAATTCCCTTATTTTGCAGTTTGTAATCCATATGTGCCGACATGTGTGGGTGCACATAAAGAGCCCTTTTTTTCTCACTCCCTCTCTTTGACCCTTGTCTTTTGGCCATGTAGTATCTAACTATAAGAATTTCAACTCCGTTATATTTTTGGTCTTCTGCTTTTTTTTTATATTATACCGATGTAGGCTAATGATGTAATTTTCCACCGAATAACCATTCGATTTTTTGGGGTCTCTTCTGAGGAACGTTATTTTATTTTATTTATGTTTTTTTTTTTTTTTTTGGCGGAGGGAGGGGGAGGTGGCGTTACATAACATAAACGTTACCTCATGATAGAGTGTGTAGATTGACTACGAAAACTTCTATAAATAAGAATATAATTATTTCTTACGACGAATGACGACCAGGAAATTACATTAGGAAACTATTGACCCTTACAATGATGTGGTTATTTCTTACGACGAATGACGACCAGGAAATTACATTAGGAAACTATTGACCCTTACAAAGATTGATTCAATGCATTGGCTTTTCAGCTAGGAGATGGTATCATTAGCCTACATTATCGAGAAAAACAAAAGCAAAAAACGGACGATCCAAAAACATGAATTATGGAATTGAACTTCAAGTTAAGTGTGAATACGGCCAAAAGAGCCGGGCGAAAGAAAGTGGGGAAGTAAACATCCCTCCCCAATGTTTGAAATAGGCATGCACTCTTTCAGTACTTAGCTTTTTTTTTTTTTTTTTTGGGGGGGGGGGATACTATGAAACAAAGGCCGTTTACTTCATTTTACTTTATTAGACTAAAATGATGTTTCTGTAAATATATATAATCAGTTTGTCCTTGCCCTGAATGAGGTTGATCTGATTGGTGATTTCAAAGATTTTTTGTTCTCATAATTTTGTACCTTAGTGGGTACGCTGACCTTCAACTGGTGGCTTCTTCAGACTGAGTCGTAGATGAGGTATGACGCTGGACGTGAAAGAATGGTATCATGGGGGGGGGGGGGAGACTATAAAACAACTATATGCTATTTATGTTGTGTTTTGTCAGTTTTTTTAATTATCATTATTATTGTACATGTTCCTCTGTTTCTGATTCAGTTTTGTAAATTCTTATGCACGGCCTTGCTGAAAAGCAGCTTCAAAGCTGATAGCAGGCTTTTTTACCGTGTTGAAATAAATAAATCAAATCAAAATCAAAATCAAATCATATAGGGCTCACACGGGTAAATAATTCTCCATAGAGACGTGTGTTAAAATTCTCTAAAATAGCTGGGAAAAATGAGGTATTTCATCTTCACTAACCTGGAAAGTGAGATATACCCTTTAATCCATCAAATTCCCACGGTAGGTTCTTCAGGTCAAACTCTGTCCAAGGGTCTGCAAAGCCAGACTACAAGTTCTTTTCACTCAAATAATCGGGTGCTGTTCGTTATTCCGAAGGTTCGTTATTCCGAAGGTTCGTTAATCCGAAACACACAAATTCCCTATACCTAGTGGTTCGTTAATCCGAAAATGAAAAAGGGTTTCTTAATACGAACATTTGTGGCGTTATTCCGAAGGTTCGTCATTCCGAAGATTTGTTGATCCGAAAATGAAATTCGGAATAACGAATATTCGGACTGAAGAGCCTTCGGAATAACGAACCTTCGGAATAACGAGCTGTATACCTAAAAATCACCTATTTTCTGTACATGCACCCAATGAAATATAGTCCCTTCAAATTCCATGAGAAAAGCTTTCATCTTCCAACCAAAATGCAGTTTGTAGAGGAATTCATACTCAATATCTCCAGCTATTCAGTTTTTGCCAAACTGCATTGTTGCTTTTTAATCAATATTTTGTTCATTTATTTTGGTATGAGTTGAGTTTGAGTTTATTTATAACAACAACATATGTACAGGAAAGTTTGAATACATGTTTATACATCAATATTAATACATAGCACATGTAACTGTCTTAAAAGATCTAAAAAAAAAACCATATTGAATATAATCTATAATATATAATGGATAAATGATTATGTGATCTAAAACTATTAATAAAAAAAAGAGCTACAATATGGCAATGTTGTACACAATGAGGTTGCTAAATGAACCAAGAGGTAGCACAGGTGTTAGTAGGTGTTGGTCCTTTTAAACACGTATTACATAATGAACTATTAAAATACACTTAAAAATACTGTTATAACATTATTGATATGTAGTACCATTGTCTATACAGATTTAATGTGTTTTGCTAAATTACTTCGGAAATTTTTCCTGGTATTGATACTCCTTAAATCTTTTGGCAAAGCATTCCACAATTTCACTCCTATATAAGAAAGTGAGAGTTGGCCATACCTAGTTTTACATTTTGGTAGATAAAGCAAGCCTTCTTTTTTGCCCCTTGTTGAATAAGAATGTTGGATATTTTGACGATATTCTGCTAGATCATGTGGCATATTTCCCTTTGATAAATCAAATATAAATGTACAAATGTAAAGTTTATGCAGTTCAAATACGTCCATTACTCCCAGTTTTTGAAACAGGGGATCAGAAGGTGTTCTGGGTGGACTGAAAGTGATAGCTCGCATGGCCATTTTCTGACTAAGACGAAGGCAGTTTAGAGAAGATTTGCATGTACTCCCCCACACTTCAATTCCATATGTAATGTTGGACTGGGTAAAGGATTTGTACAGGAGAATAAGTGTATGTTGGGGGACACAGGGTCGTAATTTAAACAGAATACCAACCTTCCGTCTTACACATTTATTTGCAGCTTGTATGTGACTTTTCCAAGTCAAAAGACTTTCAATGCATATTCCAACAAAAAGATGCCTCATTCACTCTACTAATGACATTATCCGATAGTTTCATTGTTCCTTTTACAGTAACTTCCCATTTTATACTTTTTATAATCATATAATTTGTCTTTTTCATATTAATTGTCACTTTATTAGAATTGCACCAGTCTTGAATTTTCCCTAAATGCAGATTGATAATCCCCATGTCAACTTCCCTCTGGCCAACATTGACTGTACGAAATATATTTGAATCGTCAGCAAATAATCTAAAATAAAAAAATGAAGTTGAATTTGGTAGGTCGTTTATATATATTAAGAAGAGCGTTGGCCCAAGAACTGATCCTGGTGGTACACCACATTTTAAGGTATTCGGACTACTGACTGTTTCCTTGTAACATATTACTTGTGATCGATTCGCAAGATAACTCTGAAACCATTGTAAAGGTTTGCCACGAATGCCATAAAAACTCAACTTGCTTAAGAGAATCTTGTGGTTTATTGTGTCGAAGGCCTTTTGGAAATCAATAAATACACCAATAGTGTGTTTACCTTTATCGATATACTTTAGAAGTGAATTCACAAGGTTGATTACAGAGAGATTAGTACTGTGTTTTTTACGGAAACCGTATTGATGTTTGTATAAAATACTGTGTGAGTCCAAAAAATCCACCAACCGCTTGGTACCATTGGTACGAATTTGTGAAGAGGTCTGGGACATGTTCCATTTTATTTACAGGTGTGTGCCCTATACCGGCGAGAGAGTATATTGGCCCGAGTCTCTGTTCATTGTGTTAGGGGTTTTCCTGATGTGAAATGCCTCCCTTAGGGTGGGATTTCACGGAGCACGCGAACGATTTGCGAAGGACGCGAATGACAAAATCCAACATTCGGAAAAGTTTTTCTCCGAATGTTTTCCGACAATGAAGCCGAAAACTATTCTTGCGCAATTTGTGCGAAGTTCCCACGACGTATGTGCGATTGTCGTGTGTATCATTGCTAAAGTACAGCATGTTACGTACACGAAGAACACGCGACGGAAATGCGAACAACGAAACATTTTCAATAATCATGGGAGAAAATGTAGCAAGGAGAGGTGGAAGCAAGAAAAAAATCAACTCAAAAAGCTTTCTTGAGTTGATTTTTTTTCTTTCCTGTATTTCTCCTTTCTTTTTCTCTCATTTCTCTATCGTGTGTTTGCCTACATTTTTTTCCCCCTAGGACGTATCTCCACTAGTAAAGCATTTGTTCCTTTTTTTTTTTTTTGCAGTTCCTCCATCACATAATCTCTATAGTTCAAATGAAATTTACATACTTAAAGGGAAGGTAAACCCAAAGAACAATGTGGAGTGAGTGAAAGCAGCAACATTAGTAGAACACATCAGTGAAAGTTTGAGGAAAATCGGACAATCGATGCAAAAGTTATGAATTTGTAAAGTTTTGGTGTTGGAACCGCTGGATGAGGAGACTACTAGAGGATATGACGTATGAGTGGACAACAATACAAAGAAAATATAAAGGAAATTCAACAAAAATTCACTTTTCTAGAATTATGAAAGAGCAATGGACCAACCGCTTTCAGAAAGCAGGAAGAATAATTGCTACCCTTAACATATGTCAATATCAAGTTGATGGAATTTGTAATTTTCATGAAAAATGGATTTTTGCAGAATTTTCTTTATATTTTCTTGGTATTGTTGTCCACTCATACGTCATAACCTCTAGTACTCTCCTCATCCAGCAGTTCCAACATCAAAACTTTAAAAATTCATAACTTTTGCATCGATTGTCCGATTTTCCTCAAACTTTCACTGATGTGTTCTACTAATGCTGCTGCTTTCACTCAATCCACATTGCTCTTGGGGTTTACCTTCCCTTTAAGATTGATTTTAAGTGTATTCTGCGATTTTTTTTGTGTATATCAAATATTCTTTCTCTTTGCTAGTCTTTAACTTCTTTCGTTACTATAGTTGTTAATATTTAATTGTTTGATGTTTAGATGTATACTACGATTTTTATTTGTAGAAAACGTACAGGGCATACATCCCTCAAACGTGCGCTAAACGTTCGCGAGAATGTCTCAAAAGGTACGCGAACAGTTCGCGATTACGTCGTAAAATGATCGGAAAAACTTCGCAGATTTCGCGTAACATACGCGAGACATTCTCCGAAGTTTCGGAGTCTGTTTGGGGTTTCACGAACATTTTGCGAACATCGCGCGTGTCTTGCGAAGGTCTTGCGCATATGACCCCTTATCCATCTTGATGGGCGATGATCTTCTCTCGCAAGAATACGGCTCTCGTTCCATTGGATGGAATGGTTATCGGGCCAATATATTCTCTCGCATGATACCATTCTCTCACGTCCAGCTTCATACCGCCATCTACGACGCAGTCTGAAGAAGCCATCAGTTGGAGGCAAATGTACTCAATAAAGGTACAGAATATATTTCGTGATTGTAAAAAAAAAAATAAGTTTATCTAATTTCAGAACTGTTGGTTTTTGCTCCTTATCGATAATGCATCACTCATTCTATTCCCCACTCTCTATAAGATTCCTTTCCCCACAATCTTTACTCGAGGTGAACGCACACTTGTGAAACGCACACAAGGGGAAGACAAGTCTTTCGTTTGTGTGAATGTGTGTGTGTGATGTTACGAGTTATAATGATAAGAGTATTTTCAAAGTGGTTGATTTGCTTCGTTTTCATATTTTGTAACTTTTGCACAATGTATCGTAGTGATGTACCATAAGCATGCTAAGTGAGGGGACTGCATCATACGAGCTCAATTTTTAGCAACACTTCAATTTTAATTTCCAGTGTTTCATGAAACAAGATGTGTTTCTATATGATGTTATGTTACATGAAATGTACTTTTACATGAATTGTACCCTTTGTAAGGCAGATGTATATTGTTTGGACATTACAAAAATGGATGAATGAATGAATGAATAAATAGAATAAATACATCTGTTACTCTGCATGCCCCTTCTCGTCAAAAGGAGAAAAATGGATGGGACGCGGAATTCAGTTTTTATCACGTGTTATACTTTCACGATAATCCAACGATCTGCCAACTAGAAAGTGGTAACGGCTGACTACAGTTCTCAATCGAATCAGACAGGACCAGCATGGTCATGCATTGCTTAAGTCAGTGGGTAGTTTCCTTTGGGGTTATTAATGGTCACCTTTTGAGAGGCTTCCGTGAAATGGTATTTCCACAGGGTCAGGCGCTGGGTATCAGGTGTACTATTTGTAATAGGAAGGGAATTGTCTGAGTGGATGAATCTGGTGCCTAAGCTTCAACCTTTTCCTTGCTAGTATATAATCAAACAAGGAGTGTAGAGGGTCGGTTTCCTGCCTTAATTTCTCTCTTTGACATACTACTAGTACCTTTCTTCTGATGTTAGGACGTGCGATGCCAGACAGCAGGTATATGAAATTGCTAATTGTAACAAGTTTCGTACTTTCACCTGTTGACCGAGTAGCTTGTTCACACACTTCTACTTCTTCTTCTCTGCCCCTTCTCCTTTCTCCTCGTTCTTTGTTGCGCTGTTCTTGTTGCAATGTTGCGTATTTTGTTCATGCATGCACTATTGTTATTATTTTTTTTTGCTTTGCGTGATCACCCTTTTTGTCACCATATTTTCCTGGTACACACGGCTCAATGAATAGTGTCTGTGCTATGACGTTACTCAGTTATTTCAAGTTTGTATCTTTTTTTGGTACATGTACTGTAAAACAAATCCTGTTTACACTATGCTATTATATCATTAGCATCATAGCTACCTAAATTATGACGTTTTAAAGGTACATATCAAGATTGATTTTACGGATATGTGTTATCGGTATACATTATCCACGTCTTACAAGATCCGGTTTTCAGTAGATCACCCTTTTCCATCACTTTATTTATATTAAATTGTTACCATTGCAAAGTGCGCATTGATTTCTCGTTATATGTCTATCCGTACATTTTTTTTAATATTATACTTTGCGATTTGTACTTCTTTAAAACTGTGTAACAATATGAACTGAAAAAGGTATACTTTGTATAATGTATTACATTTTGTTTAATGAAAAAGAGTATCATTGAACTGAAAAAAAATGTGAAGTTGCACATCTTTGGAGCAATTATCAATGGAAAAAAAGTCCCGTATCTTGAGAAAATGCCGTATCATCGGAGCATATTGTTGCACAAAACGTCAGCTGTGCAGTTCTTCGATGAAGCAATTGGAGCAATGTCGGCAAGGCAAATGTCGACGGGAAAATTGCTATAGGCGGGGCAAAATGTCCCGGAGTATTTGTCTCAATTTTCGGCGCAATTGTCGGTGGAGCATGTCATGGAACTGACCCCCTTTTGCCACTCATAAAATTTTCTCTACCAGAAAATTTCGTGACCTCAGAATCACAGAAATACATGTCCATTCTTTAGTTATGTCAAGAATTGACTCGTGCAATAGTCTCATTTTTAGATTACCGGATTGTCAAATTGATAAGTTTCAATGCCAATGAATTTCCACTGGTTACAAGGCACAACCCCTCACTATCTTCAAAACCTCTCACATAGATAATACACCAAGAAATTTACTTTCTATTATACAGTAAATCCAAGTCCCTTCTGGTCTAGGGCCAGTACCAAATCATACCTTATTCACTCATTCCAAGTTTCTGCACCCGAGCTTGGAAAAGCTTACCCGAAGTTATTAAAGAAGCAATCACTTAAAAAAATTTAGATCCACCTTCCTCTCACTGAATGAGTAATTTGCACATTACTTAAAAAAATAGATTATAGACATACTAGCGTCATGACTAATATTCCACTGTTCCTCTCTCACTGCATCTCTCTTTATCTATGTATTGATCTCTCACACTCGCTATTACAATGTAGTGCATGCCTTTGCTCATAATTTCGCCGTTAAAGATATCATTAGTGTGTATAATTATTATCAATATCGATGTTTGAATGTTGATTGTTATTATATTTTCCAAAATTAAATTGAATTGTTTGTTTTCACCTGGTCCTCTTCTGTCCATTTCTTTTGCTCTTTTCTCTTTCTCCATTCACAAAGCACATAGTGACTACATCTTCGGTGATACGCACTGTGGTTTACAAAATGTGATTTATTATTAGTATGTACATACATAATATATGTAAGAATATATGTGCCTATATGTTTATACATGTACATGCAAACATACTAATTACCATTTTGTGCACATTTCTTGGAATTTTGACGTCATGTGTTCTTATGGAAAGACATCTGTACTCAAGTGCACGTGACAGCCTTTCAGGAAGCTGTGATGACGATGTACGGGAGAACAATCCAGATATTACTATTATTGATACTGAGCAAATGGCTGTCTGGTATGGTTGGTATTTACAGTTATACAATGAACGCTTGGTTCTCCTAATATACAAAGGTAGTAAGTAATCGTGGTCTTTTTTGTTGTTGCTGTTTGAAATGGTAGGCAGGAACAATAAAAGGAAAATAACAGTAGATATAGAGTAAACCTGGTAACTAAACTCTGCAAGCAATAACACTCAAATAACTAACGCCTCTAAAATATGTATGGCTTCGTAATATTGGTTTTGATAAGCCATTGGTACTAATACAGTAATGTCCACTTTTTTCGACAGGGCAGCCTAATATCAAAGTGTCATTTTAACTGAACTACTTCCTGTCACCGTTTCGACAAAAAAGGTCAGTCAGCTGTTGTTTTTTCTTCGTAACAATAACCGACTTCTCTGAAAGCAAGCCAAGCTTAAAGCTTTGATACTCGAGTAATGGAGGTAAAAGGCTAAGAGATTAGTAACTGGTGAGGTTCTTTTCCTAGTGAATGATCTTGGATGGAACGGGAACGAGACTCGGTAATTAGGTATGTTGTTGAATTGAGACACGTAGTTTCACGCTACATTTAAATTGCATAAGAGGAAAGTAATCATCAATACAACATGATATAGAACGGAAGCTCGAAATGAGTGCGATGGTGCATCACAACTCGCAGAAGATAAGAGATAACTGACATCCGTCGATCCTGATGCCTCCCAATGTTAAGGAAATATCCTTTCGAACAGTTAGTCACATATTGGCTGAAAGGCTGACGTGTCCCTGGTCAGTTTAAAGTTTACCTGTTAAGTCCAGTGTAACTTTGATGGATCAAGTAGTGCACTTTTGCCTTCACCAGTGAATCTGAAGTGGTGGTGCATTTTAGAGAATGATGAATGTAGCGTTTGCAAGTAGGCACGGGGGTCGCTTGAGCACATTCTGCCAGTGTGTGGAAGGTTATTGCAGGCTCATAAATGGAGGCATAACCAGGTGCTGAAGGAGATGGTGGAAGTGGCAAGGATGGCAGCGGAGGTGAGAAAGAAGAATGGAACCCCTAGGGTGAGGGGAATCCGTTTATAAAGGAGGGGATAAGATGCAGTACGAGAAAGGAAGGGCCCAGGGGATAATGTTGGAGGGAGTAAGCAGCGGGGGATGATTGGGAGGTGCGAGCAGATGAGGGGAATTGTACAGTGCCAGAGGAGGTTGTGGGGAATGCCCTGTGGCCAGACATGGTGTTGGTGGCACAGGATGGCGATGGTAGAACTGACTGTACCATGGGAAACGAGGATGGATGAGGCAGGGGAAAAAAGTTGGATAGGTATGCTGAGTTGAGGGAGAATCGCGAGAAAAGGGGCTGGAGAGCATAGGTGCAAACTGTGGAGGTTGGGTGCATGGGATTTGCTGGACCATCGGTGAGGAGGTTGTTCAGAGCAATGGGAGTAGGTGGTATGGAGGGGAAAGGTGGGTAACGGGGATAACTGGAGCAACGGATACAGGATCTACATGTTGGGAAGGCATGGGGTGGTGGTGGTAATAGGGGGTGTAGAGGGAGCCTTTGCGATCTATAGTGAAATAGTGGGAGGGTATCAATGACTAGAGGATTGGGATTACATCTCAGAGTCAGTGATGCTGACATTGATACTATCATGACTATTGGGGAGGTGCTGGTAAGTGTTTTGAGATGCAATGGGGGTGCTGTATAGGGAATCCCAACGCAGCACTGGCCAGCCAGGGGGAGGTGTCCAGTCCTTAAATGGTCGAAACACTAGTGATTGTGATGTGCTGCTGACGACCCACTGGCATTGCCGGAATTACACCTTTCCGTTATTTATCCAGTCTTACAGCAAGTCTGGTTTTAATGACCACGCGTTAATAAACAGCCGATGCGACAAATCACATAGTCTCAACATCTTTCTGCATTGGGCCTACACATATCGAAGCTGGTGTTTTCTGAAAAACAAAAACTAACAACGGCGATTAAGATATATACATATATATATATGTATATATATATATATATATATATATATATATATATATATGTATTTCTATGTTGCTTTTTCTACCAGGAACTTTTAAAACACCCAAATCTGGACCTGCAAAATATTTCTCAAGGTATGGTAAGCTACAGAAAAACATTCGACCACTTTAAATTATCTACGCAAGTGTTCACCAAGACTTTAATTTTAGAGCGCATTCATCTTTTTTCTAAAGTATCTTATTATGACAGTTAAAAGGATAAACCGTTACCTACTTAACCCTATTAAGCCCAAGCTATTTTGACCCCTCGCAGGCCCAAGGGGGGGCACATTGTGCCCCCCCTATATAACTTTTTTATTATTTGATGTATCATCGTCATATTTGGCACATGGGTAGAGTAACTCATACTCTACATGACCGTACATTTGAATTTTCTCAAGGTCACCCATGGAGGGCGCTATTTTCCAAAATATAAAGAAATACATAGGAAATATGCCAAAAACATGATTTTTCTGTATAATTTCTTTATCCTCATTATATATGTCTTATTATAGACCAATCATATTCATATTTGTCACAAATGATAAGCAAGTGGAATCTTATTATTTGTTATGGTTGAAATTTCTCAAGGTCACCACATGGGGGCGCTATTCATGTCAGCATAATAATACATTATGAGACCTGAGATGAAATGTTTCGGATGGGTACATGTATAGTTATGACACTTCATATTTGCATAATAGTGGAATTTCAAGATTGCAGATTGATAATATGATAAACTAATGATATTAGAGGCATAACTTGGGTGAGGGAATCAAAATAACACAAAATAGAAGGGCAATCTTTAGAAAATATCATTTTTTTTTCAATTATCTCTATTATATCTATTGTTTTATTCCTTTGTCTCATAAAAACAAAGGAAATAATAAGAAAAACTTTCCAGGACCATAATTACTTCAAATTTTGCTCCTTAAACAAATTTCAGCCAAGAAACACCCATTTCATCCACTGTAATGCTGTTAAATAAAATGGGAACAGAAAAAAGATGCAAAATCTGACTGACATGGTTGTCAGTTTATGGTTACCATGGCAACCAGCAACATCAAATATAGCTAAATTATATATCAAAATGTTCGCAATAAGATTTTAGGAAAAGTCACCAAATTTGGTTGAAATCGGATAAAGGGCGAAGGAGTGGCAAATGAAAATCTGGTAGGGGAGGCACAATGTGCCCCCCTTGGGCTTTATAGGGTTAAACCGCTGTCGGTACAATATCAACATAAAACTAACAGTCCATAACGGTAAAGTCCATGTAAGTATAAAGCCAGCGAGTCAGATTATTACACTGAAAAATATTCAGCTCCGCAGTACTTGATTTTTGTGCACAACTTTAGCTGGAACACGAAATACTTGATTGACGTACAACCATGAACACATGAGAATTTAGATGTCCAAGCTGCCACTCAATTCATCGAGATCACGATATTAAGGAACACCACCGTGCAATGTTTTCCTTTCATGTATAGCAATCATGGATGCAATCACTTCCGCCGTATACACTGCACTGCACGGCTGCCGTGAACATCAACACAATAAAGTAAACGGACTACAGAATTTCTGTGTTTTTCGCGTGTCCCATACCTCAATGCAAACAGGAAAATTGAGCGTTTATCACCACGCATCAACTAATTACCACGTCAGTTTCCCTTAAACGCGTTCTAAGCCTTATATAAGCTTACGTCGGAGGCCTGCAGTTCGTACACGTTGGGTCGCCAGGTCAAGCCAAGAACGCCATCAAGTTTACCGGTTGCCTCTGATGGGAGTTTCAGATGAAAGTTCTGCACGAGATACGTCACGAAAAGAAACATCTCCATCCGGGCTAGTTGTTCACCTGGACATTGCCTCTTGCCTGGATAGAAACGAAATGGCAGATTAGCATACATTAATATATTGATATACAGCAAATTAATTGCAGCCCAAATCGGAGATGAATATGTTATTTACTTGTTTTTTATCGAGTGACGAACGCCTTGCAAAATTCTGCTTTTCAGTAGATCACACATCTCCACCGCTATATATACTTTCTGCCATCCTCGCAAAATATAAATTCTTTCTCTTGATATACACCTCATGTGTACTTACTGAAATTGACCTTTCCATTTTGTTGCAAATCTATAGATAATTTGGAGATCGAATTATTTCGCTTTAATGATAAAAATTCAGCTACATCAATAGGATGTTTTCAGATGAATATAAAGATAAGTGTTAGGTATGAAGTATGTTTTTAGTGTAATTCCGTTTCTGTCAGTCTGATTTCTTCATTGGTTTAAATTAAATCATCGTGGCAAATCAAGAATTTCCTCAAAATACATAGATATATATATAGACAGTAGTATTGGAACAAGTTCATCCGTATTTTATTGCTACTCGGAGTTTCATACCACCTCCATGAGGGGCAATCATCATTGCCTGATGATTGCCCCTCATGGACGTGGTATGAAACTCCGAGTAGCAATAAAATACGGATGAACCTGCTGTCAACTGAGTGAACTTGTTTCAATACTTCTGTCTAAAGCTCTTCCTTTGAGGATATCGAGCACTCTTCATAGAAGGATAGAATCACCAAGTGTGTACATATATATATATATATATATATATATATACATACATACATATATATATATATATATATATATACATATATATATATATATATATATATAGAGAGAGAGAGAGAGAGAGAGAGCACTTAAAGAGTACTCAAAAGAAATAGATATAAATAAGGGTATACTAAGTGTTATAAAAACATTCACCACTTTTGATATTTTGATCCTTTTGATCTTTTTGATCAGATAACAATGTCATTGATATGACCAAAAGCTGAATAGTGTACAATTTTGTTGGACGTGATTTAAAAAAAGAATAAATCAGTTTCATTAAATTCAAACATTATTTTTAAGTTAGGGTTCAAATTTTGCTCTAGTTTTAACCAGCTGTACAAAACTTTAACTTTGCACAGGGGTCAATTTACGTGTATGGGAGTGTGTTGTTTATACATCTAGACAATGGTTCTGAGCAATGGTCACGGTTTGAATGCATTACATATTCATGAGAAAGTTTACTGTCACACCTAGTCTATTTTCATCCTGAAATGTAGAAAGCACATGAAAAAATGTGCTTTCTTTTTTCATGTGCATGCATTTTATCTTTTACCATGAATTCAGACTAGCAAGCGTCCAATCCATCATGAGTTGATAATAAAGCATCCATGTGCCTTGGAGCAAGACACCTGAAGCAAAGTCAGTAGAGCTCTGGAAAGGTGGTACACTTGTATTCGTGGTATTCACGTCGATTGTTCAGGGTCATTGTAAGCACACACTCACTTACACATCATTGGTTTCTGTGTAAAGTTCAATTTTGTACAGAGGATTCAAATTCGACCAAAATCTGAAACTTAATTTTAAAATCAATCATGGATTTAATGAAACTAATTCATGTTTTATATTCAAATTACCTCCAACTAAATTGTACACTATTCAGCTATTACTCATGTAAGTGACATTGCTATCTGATGTATCATTTTTGCGCTATGAAGGATCAAAAGTGGAAAATGTTTTCTGTAACACCTAGTAGGTGAAGGAGACCGTCATCGATGAGCAGTTTGGTCATCTGGGATGACGTTCTCTGGGCGATATAGTATCACCCCAACACACATCCCAAACACAAAATAAGTATTAAGTTTGAAGCTCGGGTACTTTCAATAACATTGAGCTGTGGAAGACAATAAAAAAGGAATGTAACAAGACCGATTTATGAGAAAACATAGGTAACACCTGATCAGGTTAAAGTTGAGAGAAGAGAAAGAATAGAAATGACATTTCGTAGTTCCGAGCTGTGTGTCATTGTACACACACACATACAAAAAAAAAAAAACCCGCAGTAATTTGCATTTTAAGTGAAGAATTACACGATAGGTAAAGTAAAGTTACATTATGTAATATGAATGAACTAGAAATGTCGCTATGGCGACTGGTATGCCTCCGCCATAATGCATTGTTCTCCTAATAGGTCTATAGTACAATGTCTTGACAATGTGTGATGACAGTTTCACATAACTGGCAAAATATTGATATGACAGGTTTGTCACAAACGTGTTGAATGTTCACTTTCCTTGAACGAGGTTTGCTATATTGTCTAAGAGTGTAGGTACATGTATTTGGGGATTTGAGGATTTTTGCTTGACTTTTGAACCTTTTTGAAGTTTATGCATTGAGTAATTTTTGAGGTATGAAGAAAAAGTGTAATTTCGGTATTAAATAAAAAAAAATTGCATTTAGCCTGGCCTTTGACCTTTGACCCCATGACCCTAAAATTCCAAAGAGAATCACTACCAGGTAGAACATGCAAATATGTGCTAAGTTTTGTTTCATGATACCTTGAGTCACTTTCAAGATATGGAAGGAAAAAGTGAAATATAGCACTTTCGCTTGAGCGTTGACCTTTTGACCTTTGGCCTTTTGGAAGGAAAATTTCTTAGAGAATCCCCATTAGGTAATACATGTCAATATCAAATTTCAAGAGAAATCCTGTAAGCAATGCATAAATATGTTGGAAACAGTTCATTTTTATGAGTTGACTCTGACCTTTGAACCTTATCTTTGACCCCTGACCCCAAAATTCCTTAGATAATTCCTGCCAGTCAGTTCATGCATATGTACCAAGTTCCATGAAGATACCGTGAACCATTTGCGAGATATGGAGAAAAAAGTGAAATTGTAACATTTTCACCAGACATTTAACCTTTTGACCTTTGACCTCATGACCAGAAACTCTCTTTGGACAATCTCTATTTGGTAGTACATGTATACACTAAGTTTCACGAGAATACCTTCAGGAATAGATATGGGGGGAACAGTGAAATTTTGAGCATTTGACCTTGACCTTTTCACCTTTGACCTCTGGCCGATTTCACCTTTAAAAAAAAAACCTACTAGATTAATTGTCCCATCATATGTCATCCTTGGACCTAGTTTGGTGAAATTTGCTTCATCCAGTCTTGAGTTATCGCATAAATGGATACAACTTCATGATAATTGACCTTGACCTTTGACCACTATACAGCCTGGTCAGGCTCAGGTCCTGCATTTTCCAATTTTTGTCCTATAAGATATCATGATCTATCTCTTGTATCAAATGCCTTAGTCAGATTCATTAGAAAAAAAAACACGATGGAATGATTTCTTTTAGATTTAACAATTTTATCATAAAATTAAATAAAAGCAAATCAGGTTAAAGAAACTACATAGTAATGAACTGTCCCTCTGGAATGTACGGTGTTGTACTACAGAAGTGCTTCGCGTTCTGGCTGGTCGCAGGTATGGGCCGAGTTGATACAACGCCCACATCAAAGAACTCTTTGGCGCGCATACAAAAATGAACGTGCGCCTTCGTATAAAATATGGCGATCACGAACTGCGTGTAAATTGTCTGAAATAGGGCCGAGTTGTCCCTAAGACTGAGTTAGCCTGGATCCTTCTAGAATAAAAGTCGGTAAAAATATATCAACTTTTATTTTTGATCTCAAAATACTCCAAAACAATTCATCCCGGCAAATAGCGTCAGCCAGGTAAGTTTCTCGGTAGACCCTTTCGATATATTGCAAGCAAATATGAAATGGTGCAAGATGGGTTCTGAAACCCTACAAGAACTATGTTTTCACTTTAATCTAAGCGTCACAAGTGGTATTTGTAGGAATGTAATCGTTTTAAGAATATCGTTTAAAATGAATCCAAACACACGTTCTCTCAACGGAAGTTAGGGTAGATAATCTGATTTGTTGCATGCAAAAATTCAGTGATTCAAACGTAATTTACTTATCTTTTTTTGTCTGTAATCTTGGGATAACAGGAAAATCATTGGTTTTATAATTATAACATCAGTCTTGGAAAGAAGTTCCGATTACATACCATCTGCTAAGTGACCCAATTAAAGCTACTCTGACTGAAAGGTTCATGCACTTTGTTGGGTTGCCAACTGACACTTACCATAACCGAATGGTATTGGTTCAAGTCCTCTCATGAAATTACCAGACTCGTCGAGGAATCGCTCTGGTCGGAATTCCTCAGGGTCCTCCCACAGTGACGGACTCTTTGCGAAGTGAAGGAGATTTGCTGCAACGGCGCTACCCTTAGGCACGTCGTATCCTCCGATTTTACAGTCTCGTGCGACAACGTGAGGTAAATGGATCGGGACGGCGGGGACGAATCGCATGCATTCGGCAATAGTTGCTTCGGTCAATGGCAAGTGGGGACGATCGGAGATGGCAGGTAGACGGTCGGATCCAACGACATCATAAATCTCCTCTCGAACGCGATCCATTGCTTCGGGGTGAGTCGTGAGAATGAAGAAAGTCCAACGCAGTGTGGAGGCAACTGTCTCCCAGCCAGCAAGGAGTGCGTCAAAGCAACTAACTACAAGATTGTCGTCATCAAATGACTTGAGGTTACCCTGAGAAGGAATAAAAATCATTGGCCTTGCATAAATAAATTCAAGTAACAGTAAATAACTTCAAACTAAAAGCATTAAAATCATACTTGGCATATGCCTTTATACGGATAACGGATGAATTGATGAAACAGCCGCAGTCACACTAAACTTTGGGTAGTTTGTTTCCCGATAACTTCCGCGAGCAGAAGCCACGGTACGTTTTTCAGTGTCGGTGGGGGTGGGGGCTGCTGGACAGGGGTGTCGAGGTCAATGGTTCCCCTTTTGAATTTCCATTTTTCTTTTGTCGATTCTCCCTTTTTTGGATAAGTAGGAGCACATGGTCACGGGACCAACAAATGTACTAGTAGTTTCAGTGATGCACAACTACCGTATTTCCTTTCTCTTAAAGGAGCCTACCCCGTTTAGAGTCCCCCGAAGTAACGGCACAACCTCCTCATGCACGTCCTCATGCACGTCCATGCACCTCCTCAATCTAACTTCTTGGAGGTTGTGCCGAGTTCACCCAAGACAATGATGACTCTAATCGGTCACAGCAAAAAGCACACACTTCCGGTGACCTGCGCTGTTTGTGTTTGCGGCGTTAGATGACCTGGGGTCTCTATAACGGGGTCGCTCTTACCCCCTGCTCAGTAAGTGTAAAAACAAAACAAAAACTAGAAATGTCACTATGCGACTGGTATGCCTCCGCCATAATGCATGGGTCTCCTAGCAGGTTTATAGTACAATGTCTTGACAATGTGTGATGACAGTTTCACATAAATGGCAAAATATTAAAATGACAGGTTTGTCACAAATGTGTTGAATGTTCACTTTCCTTGTTGGATGAATGGCTATACTGCCTAAGAGTGCAGGTATTTGGGGATTTGAGGATTTGTACCCGACTTTTGAACCTTTTATAAGTTTAAGGAAGAAGTGAAATTTAGCATTTTCATTTGATCTTTGTCCTTTTGGCAAGAAACTTCCACGAGAATCTCTATTGGTAATACATGCATACATTAAGTTTCAAGAAAAATCCCGCAGGCATTGCACAGATAAGAGGGAAATAGTGACATTTCGTTGAGTTGACCTTGACCTTTGACCAATGACTCTTAGATTCCCTAGATGATCACTGCCAGTTAGTACATGCATATGCACTAAGTCCCATGAAGATACCTTGAAATATTTGAGATGTGGAGAAAAAAGTAAAATTTTAAAATTTTCACTTGAAATTTGACCTCATGACCTAAAACTCTCTCTGCTGAATGTTCATTTGGTAGTTCATGTATTCACTAAGTTTCAAGAAAATACCTTTAGGCATTGCATAGATATGGGGGAAATAGTGAGATTTTGAGCATTTGACCTTGACCTTTTGACCTTTGACCTTGAGCATGTGCACTCAAAAGCTGATAGGTACAACTTCGCCCACTCATACATACACATGGCATGTTTGTATAGGAAGGTGGCATGGCCTGAAATATTTTTCATGTGCAAGCACACCTGGTATGCGTGCTTCTATGTTATGGCGTACACAGAAAGTGATACAAACGCCTTTCATTTATAAGTGTAGAGCATTATGCTCCAATTGGTTTGTACGCTTGGTAAGCATTTTTCCCTCTTTGTCATATATGCAATGTATCGGCATCGGAAAACAATTGCAAGCCGGGTTTTTTTTGTTCATTATGATTTTCAATGCTTTTGATACACGCAAAGCATTTGAGTTCGGTTTTAAAGATTTCTGTGTATCCAAAAATAATTTTGTACAAGTGTACATGTACTTTCCTTCTTCAGATTGGGAAGGAGAGGTTTCTTTTTCCGAGTGTTTTAACACCACATGGCGACGCCATTTTTTTAAAGGGTAGTATTGTGAATGGTGAAAAGAAAAAAAAATCAAGTGAGTTTGACGGTCTTTTTTTTATTTACGTGGGGGATTTTGTTCCGGGAAACCTAAGAGAATCCGGTTCAGTAGCCGCAATATGGCCTTAGAGTACGTGATGAATGTATGTGTGTTAATTTTTATTTGTTTTGTTCAGAGTTTCTTCTTCGGAATTTGTAAATGTTTGTCTTCTAGCTTCAGGACTTCTTTTTATTCAGATAGGATTTCTGTTTACACGGTATCAAAGGTAACCTTTTCCCCCAAGGGTCCACTGCATCTCTCAAAGATGATGTACTTTTTTGTGGATGTATTCGTATACATGTCAATGCTTATAGAACCTCTTTTGTTACGCTCTCCTGTGCTCTCTCCTCGGCGCCTGGGGGTGGGAAGTTAAACAGACCCCTCCAAGTTGAGAAGTTTATTGTGCGCGTTCCGGGCGTAAATCCATTTCTGTTCAGTTGGTACGAATTGTGCGTTGCTTTCCTTTTGGACGTCGTTGGCGCATCAGTGTCAAAGCGCTTTGGGGTATGGTGTTACGGAAAACTGGTTGGTCTGATATCATCCCTTGGATTGAGATATTGTGTTACTTTTATCCTGCGGTTTTTAGTATACATAAGCTTGAATTTTGATGAAAAAAGTGCATCTCTCAAAGATGATGTACTTTTTTGTGGATGTATTCGTATACATGTCAATGCTTGTGCAATAACGGTGTTCACATTCTCTCCCGCTAATTCTTGATTACATTGGTGTGATAATAAGGTTGTATTCAAAAGTGATTATATGTCATTATGGAAGTTTTTTTTTTCAGGACACGAAGCTGAATTTTATATCTTTGAATGTTAAAGGTATACGGTCTTATTTAAAAAGAATTAAAGTGTTTTCATGGTGTAAAGATAAACAGGCAGATGTTACATTTTTGCAGGAGACGTATAGTCTTTAAGACAACGTTACTGAACGGACAAAACAATGGGGAGGAAAGGCAAAATTTTTCAGACGGATCTTCACATAGCTGCGGGGTGATGATTTTGTTTAAAGATAGGTTAGAAGAAGTTGATATTATTGATAAGTATGTTTCGGAAAATGGAAGATGGATACTATTACGAGTGAAGATAGAAAGCAATGAATATTTACTTTGTAATATTTATGCGCCAACAGGCGACAAACACACAGATCAGAGACTTTATTTGAGCAACTACATGAACGTTTGACGTCATTTGATGATTATTAGTTCTTTGGCTGTTATAATGGGGGGGGGGGGAGATTTTAATACTCTTTTGAATAGATATATGGATAGGGATGGAAGTAACCTGTCAGTGTGTAATAAAGTGAATAAGACTTAAACATGTATTAATGTGTTGAAGAAAGGAGAAGATCTTTTTTTTTGGATGATAGTGGTTCTATTAGTAAATGCATTAGATATTATTATATTGTATAAGGAGCCCGAAAAGAACATTTTTACAGACTGTTCTTTTGTAAAGTCAGATGATAGTCCATCACTGTCATCAACAAAACGCGATATATGTGATGCAGATTTGACTTTGAGAGAATTCACGGCGGCTCTGAAAATGATGGCTAAAAATAAATCTCCTGGAAATTATGGTATGACGATAGAATTTTATATCAAATTTTGGGATAAACTTGGTGCTTTTTTTCTAAGGGATTATGAATTACAGTTTTATGTCTGGTAAATTATGTTCGTCGCAACAAGGAATGATCACGTTGATAGCTAAGAAAGGGAAAGATAAATTATTTATTGAGAATAACCGTCCGATTACTGTATTAAGCGTTGATTTCAAGATATGTTCGAAGGTGTTAGCGATGAGATTAAAGAAGGTTTTACCCAATATCATTCATTCGGACCAGGTAGCCTTCATCAAAGATAGGTATATAGGTTAAGCGGTTCGCACCGTTTCAGAGACACTTTTTCATTCTAGATTGAAAAATATTTGTGGTTTTATCGTAAGCCTTGATTTTAAAAAAAGCTTTTGATTCTCTCAATCATCAATATCTACAATGTATTTGAAGTGTTGAAATTCTTTAAATTTGAAGAAAATTTTGTAGATTTCGGCGTGTGTTTTATAACGATACAGAAAGTTGTGTTTTGAATAATAATAGGTCAATTGGGTATTTTAGGATTGGGAGGGGCGTCCGCCAAGGCGATCCTTTGTCACCTTATATGTTCATTTTAGCCATAGAGACACTTGCACTCTATATTAGATCTAGCCCAGAAATTATGGGAATAAAGTTAGGCGTACGGGAGGAAATAAAACGTTCTATGTATGCTGATGATATCGCAGTTTTTTTTAACAGATGATCAATGTTTTCCTAATATTGCAAAGATTTTAGATGATTTCGCCATCTGTTCGTCTTTATCGATTAATTATGATAAGACAAAAGTGATGCGAATCGGTCCATCTGTGTTTACTACTGCACCCTACACGGACGTGCAACAATTTAAGAACGTAGAATTTGTATCTGCTCTCACTGTTTTAGGAATAGATATTTCGTGCTCTTTTCACGAACAGAAGGCACAATTACAAAGAATTTTGATGAATATTGAATCACAACTGCATAGGTGGAGATTTAGAGATTTATCCCTTTACGGGAAAATTCAGATTGTTCAGACTTATGCTTGATCTCAGTTGTTATATATAAAGTATAATTTCAGTGCCAGATTCTTTTGTACACGACGTGAATGATGTTTTAGTAAAAGATTATGAGGAGGGAGGTTTGAAAATGTGCTGTTTGAAGTCAATGATGCAAGCTCAAAAAATAAAATGGGTGCAGAGGTTATTTGGGTCATGTTCAAAAGGGTGGAAGGGTGGAAGTTAAAGATTAATGTTTCACTATGGTTTTTAGAGGTATTAGAAACGTGGCCCCTCCTTCAGAACAGAGAATTAAGCATACTCTATCAAATAATCTGGAATAATAAATACATTTTGTTTCATGGGAAGTCTATGTTTAATACACATATAGCAGAAAAAGGTTTTTTGAAGACCGATATGTTAGATGAATACGGCCGACCTCTGCGTTGGAAGGATTGTAAGGGTAAAGGTTTGCAGTTTACTCAGTATTTCAATCTTCTAGATTGCTTCAAGAAGATGCCAAGTGAATGGAATCTCTTTTTTCTTCGTAAAGATTATCACCCCTTTGTGAAACCCCTTCGTATTTTTCCTTTCATTTGGATTAAGGGTAGATGGTTGGAATTACATAACGTAACAACAAAGCAGTTATATGTGCATTTGAATGGCCCTGGAAAATCTAGTGTTTTCGATCGTTTTGATGATATGTATGGCATTGGATTTGAAGATGTTCAATCTTTTTCCAAATTACCTGCCAGTTTGACAATTGATACAAAATTAAGAATAACGCAATATAAGATATTGAATAATTTGATCCCCGTTAATTCGTGGCTTGTTCGAATAGGGAGAAAAGATGATATGACTCAAGATGTTCTTTTTGTAAAAGTGAACCGTAAACAATAGAATTTTTTTTTGATTGCCGGAAGGTGTCAGTATTCTGGGAATCATCGTTTAAAGAGGAAAAAAGGAAATTGATTCCATGCAATTGCTTTCATGTCAAAAGGTGTTATATGTGTTATACATATAATTATTCATATCATTAGGTAAAAAATTCATTTTAAGCTGTAAGTATCAAAGCTCATGTCCTCAAAGGCAAAATTTTGTGCAGTATGTAAAAAAAATAGTTTGATTGAAGAAGAGATAGCTAAAAGCAAAAATAGATTTGATTTGCATGAGGCAAAATGGAGGAAAATAGAACAAATTATATCTTTATAGAAAGTCAACTGCCCTTCCTCCTCTCTCTTTCCTTTTTCTTGCTCAGATGTTCCTTTCTTTCTCACCGCGGTTTATACTCCTTTTTCTAATTCCCTCCCTCTCTCTCTCTCTCTCTCTCTCTCTTGTCATGGCGTTTACTGCAGTTTATGTTTATGAAACAATCGTTCTGTTCTGCATTATCATCCAAAAGACTGTAGCGTCGAATACCCCCCTTCCCCCAGGCCGGGAGAGGGCCGGGACAGGAGACTTGCCATCTTCAGCCCAGGGCTGGGTGTATATGTTATTGTAGAGAGGAAGTTACGGAGAGTGCATAAAAGAGCTAGGTGAATACAAGTGTAGTACCTTTGTTTTGTTGTTGTTGTTTTTTTGAAAGATTGTAGTGTGTGTTTTTGCGCCTTTGGTTTGTTTTGTCTTGTCTTTGGTAACGTTTAATGTTTCCATGAAAGGCATTTTTTTTTCTCCCCCCCCCCCCTCGTTTTCTGTGTATACGATTCTAGAGCTATTGGTGTTAACGTGTGTTAGAGAGTATAGTCCAAAAAAAGGATCAGACGCCTGGTCATTTTACTATCATTCAATGCTATCAAAGGTTTATTTTGTGATGTCAAAAATGAATATGTCATATGATTTACGAAAAAGGACAATGTTTTGTTCTGATCAATAAAATTCTGAAATAAAAATAAAATTATAAATGGGTTTTTGACAACCGATGTTGTCAATACAACACAAAAATGGATACATATCTCATGCATATCGTGAAGGAACTTACATTTGAATTGGAGATCTCGTGAAGGTACGACCCAATGAAATCCTTGGCTGGTTTGCTTGGATCGAAATTTCTCTTGTGCTCGTCAATGGACTTGTGGATGAAGTCAAGGATCTCTTCGACCAATCTCTGTATTTCGTAATTGACGGGTAGGGGCAGCTGAGAGAAGACTGGGTTTAGAGCAAAGAGTCCTGCCGGTCCGCTGATATCAAAGAGCTTCCCGGAACAAGCCACGATTTGCTGGAAGTCTTTATTATTGTGGTCGTAGGTGACGCCTGTGATAATTCGAGTAATAATGTTAGCGATAGAGATGTTGATCAGAATGGACGGGTCAAACCTACCACCTTTAAACCCTCTGATCTTGGACACCATGATCTCCACTTGCGAACCAACAATTTCCTCCAGCTTCGTGACGCCAATGTCGACCTTTCGAAAAACGGACACAAAGAATTTGCGCTGCTCCTTCCATCGGGTGCCATTAGAGAAGGCAATGCCTGTTAAGAAACACGATAAGCAAAGAGAATTGTTTGCCTAAATGGCATTTTCTTGATATCTGTCAAATTTTTAACTCGGAGGAGGGCAATTTTTGTTATTCATATAGTTTTTCTTTAGAAAAGACATTTGATGACATTTTCATAATACACGTAGTCACTGTTTTCGGTGAAACACTACGCATGAAATAATATACGATACAGACCTAGGAGAGCAATTTACAGTCTATTAGACAGCGACGTGGGATGCTAAGGTTTGGCAACCGGCAGTGATACATGCCACATTATCAGAACATTCTGTTCAGGTATATCATATTATTCATAAACGCAAAACTTACAATATTTGAATTATATTCCTGATATATAAAACGGCAAGATACAACTTAGCCTTATATGGCAGAGAGTTTGAAGTAATCGCGTGAATTCAAGTTTTGCATTAGGCATTTTGAGACAGAATTGATTTTTACCGGTTCTGAGAACCTGAAAGCTGAGACTCACCATTCTGCTGTCTTCCAAGAACCCTGTCACATGTGGCAAACGGCATCCTGTCACTGACGTCTGGGCTCTGGAAAGTCTCGTGCACAACGTCTATATCGTTGATAATGACGACACCGGTGTTGAAAATCTTAAACCAAAAAACAGGCCCGTACTGCTTGCTCCATTTGTCCACCAACATATGCTGGGGCATTTTAGAGAGTGCGACCGTAAAGAGGTTTCCAAACAGTGGTAGACCTTTCGGACCAGGCGGGCGAATTGGCTTCGCCTTAGAACCGGTTTGTTTCAGGCGGTAAAGGGCATATAATAGGACTGTCAAGGCAGTTGTCAGTATAGTTACAGGGGAACTGTACGAGACTTCCGTAGCGAGAAGAGTCGTCATTTTTGGGTGTCTTTCCAAGACTGCTTTATTCAAAGGTAGACCTGTATGTCGGTGTTCATACGACAGTAAATCCCTTGATAATCAAGTGGGAGGTTTGATCCTGATTCTGAATCAAAGGGGGCTAACAAGACGACGGGCCCTTCTGTAAACAAATCGTCAATATTCTGAGCTCTGAGGTTCTCTGTTGGTGAGCTCTGCGTTATATAAGAGAAGATGAAGTGTAGTCATTCTTCAGTATCTATTAAGTCCTTGCATTCCAAAGACACGGTACTCATGATTATACCAAACAGAAATAACCTGTAATGGGCGTATACAAGCCATAATTTCGGAGTGAAAGACTTACCCGAAGGATCAAATCCTATTTACAGAGTAAGCATAAACAAATGCTATCTGCATGTCTATTTTTGTCTCTAGCTTGATAAAACCTCGAAGATTATACTATTTTCAGCTCTCTTCCTGTTTTCTTTTTGATAAAGGCTTCTTGGAGCTGTTTCTATTAAAGGCGTGACTGTTCTACAATATTTACTTTGAACTCTATTTTGAGCATATGCTATCTCTTCACTTGATAAAATGTCTATTCTTACACTGCTTTTAGAAAACACCTTTCGCGCGGTATGTGCGTGTTTCTTACGAACTCTTGGCCTGTTTCTATCCTAAACAAGCTCGTTCCGTAACCTGTGCATTTCGATCGGATTAAAAAGCGTTATCAGTATTTGCTTTCAATTGGACAGTATTCAAGGATTGCAGTCGAGCTAGACTGTATATTGCTTCTGTCAATCTATAAAGTTGTCATAAATAGACACGCAAGACTTTAATGTCTACGCATAATGCTGCATTTCAATTTTTTTTTTTTAGCGCACGGCCACGCGTGTGATTTACAAAGCATGGAACGTATATATAAGGAGCCAAACTCTCAAACTATATATGCATTGTTGAAGGTGTCATGCAATGATACTTTGCCATCAAGTCATTGTTTCTTCGTACCGACTGCTAATAAGTGTTTTGCGTTCAATGGAGAGATTTGGTGCAAGGTAATGCCACTGTTTAGTTAATAGGATGATTTGAATCGCTTATCCTACTCCTCTTTTATACTTTACACAAGGAAAATACTTAAACAAATATCGATCCCATTGTAGATTACATTTTCGTTTCATAAACGGAGTTTGGGTGCAAATATAGGGGTTACAATGATAACAAAAAGTACACAACATACATCTAGTTGTTTGACGGTAGACAGGTGAGTAAATTACTATCAAGTTAGCTGAAACAGTTTTCAGTAAAATTGAATCATACTCTTTTTAGGAAGAGGAATAATTTACCTTGATGTACGTCAAATATTGGAAACACAAAATCGCTTAGACGATCAAGTAACTAGACACAGACAAATTAATTTTCAAGTGACTTCAAAGTGGATTCGGTAATAAGTTGAGTTTTGAATAAGACTAACTCTGGTAGCTGATAGGATATTTAATAAAGGACGACGAAAAATAAACATGTGAATTACCCGTACACTGTAAAAACATGGGTGTTAGATTTAACACCACGGGTGTTAAATCTAACACCGATCAAACTTCAATAAAGGACCACACCCACAGGTGTTAAAAATGCACTGTGATGGTGTTGAAAAGTGTTCACCTGACACTTCGTGGTGTTAATTTGACACTGTACCTGGTGTTATTTTGACACTGTACTGGTGTTAATTCAAAAATGACACCACATGGTGTTGATTTGATATTTGCTGGTGTTAATATCAATGGTTTAACACCCGTCCAGCTTCAATAAGGGACCACACCAGCTGGTGTTACTTTGGTGTAAATTTATTTTCACATTTTTTCAAAAATCTAGTATTTTAATGTAAAATTCTTGATCGTCTTGTTTAAATTAAAAATCAACAAGAAGTGTAGTTACTAAGAAACTCTTCAAAAACAGTTTAAAATTTGGAAATGACACCCGTTGGTGTTAATTTAACACCATAAATGAGCACCGAAAATTTAACACCAGCTCGGTGTTCACTATTTAACACCGGACTTTTTGCAGTGTAAGATCAGAAGTTGGTATGAATATACGAACCATGCTCCGGCGATTATTGCTCCAACAACAATTGCTCTGTAGCTCTGTAGGTCGTGACAATCGATCCGGCGACAAATGCTCCCAAATGCCAAATCGCGGATCCACTTGTACATATTTTTGATTAGTCTAATATCATACGGTGTTATTCCGGATCATATGAAAATTACCAAGGTTGTCCCTTTATTAAAAATAAAAGGAGATGACCTTGACATAGGTAATTGTAAACCCACTTCTTTACTTTCATCGTCTAAAATTTAGGAAAAAATAATACAATTTTATTCTCAAGAACAATTAATTTTCATAACGTTTTCATAAATTCTCAGTTCGGGTTTTGTCGAAAACACAGCATCATTCAAGCTCTTTTGAAGTTCATTGCTAACGTCGCGCATACCATAGGTTATCATTCACATCTTGTTAATATCTTCCTGGACTTCTCCAAGGTTTTTTATACAAATAATCATGAACTTTTACTACACAAATTCTAACCCTGGTTATTGTAAGGGTAAACATGCTCAGGTGGGAAATGTAGGCAGGGAGCTTTAGTTGCATTTAAACGGAGCTCCTACGAACTATCGCTCCCTCCGTTGGTTCCAGATGACCCTACCAATACCATCCAATTACTGTGGGAGACAGAAGGGAGGCACAAGCCTTGCAACTCTGCGAGAGTGGTTGTCCACTGGCGCAGAGAAAACGGATGAAGCAAGGATGGTGTATGACCAAGGTGGGAGGTGACAGTGGGAGTACATGTGAAGCAATAGCCCCGCAGGTCGTAGCACTGACTTTGGATCGCCTCCAAGCACCCATGCGCGACCCCAGAGTCAATGCTATCTTGGAGATGGGCTGGATTGTCATGTCTGCCCCAAGCCTTCAAAGCCCAAGAAGGACCCCAAAATAGGATCCTCATAATGGGTGTGTGGATCCTACAGTCACCAAGTCTAGTCAGCTGGTATGAGCAGCTCTCAGAGAGCATTGCTCCTGTCACCAGCGGGTCCACATCCATTGCTGCCAGCTGGCTGCAACTGAAGCAGTGGCTATATGGAAGAAGGTGTTTCCCCATGCGTACTTCAGCTACAATACAACAGTCTCCCCAGTGGGGACTGACAAGTGGAAGGCCCTAGCTGGCGTCCCATTGAATCAGCTTTTGCTGAGTTGCAGAAATGGTGGCAGAGGCTAGGCGGGAGCCGTGTGGCACAGGTCATCGGTGCCACCAGGGATAAGGGCGCCGGAAGCGGGGTGGGGTGGGGGTGGGAGGCACTTGCCCCCAATATTTATTTTGGGGGCGCAAAACAAGTCTTACCCCCTCGATCCCCCAAAGTGCCCCCTGTATCAAATAATTATTCAATTATTTAAAGACCAAAATGAACAATAGAGGCAATTTTCTTGCCTAAAAGTTGTCAATTTCATATCTGAAACTGCGAAGGGATAGAAGAGATCATAAATCATGAAAAATATTCATTTTACTATATGTACGGCCAGATCGAGAGAGCCACTTTCACTTTGCCATTCGTCTGAAATGTATTCATTAAAAGCTTAATATTTGAAGTCTATTTTCCCAAAATCGGAGTGAATAATTTTCGTAATTTTGCCAAATTCGTAATTTTCAGGACTTTGTGAATAACTGGTGCTATTTTTTACTGAAATATCATTCTATGAGTACTGAATTCAGAGTCACCAAAAAAAAAAAAAGAAAAAAGAAAGAAAAAAAAAGCGTCCGGTAATACGATCCACTCTCCTACATTGAAACCACCCCTCTGAAATAGCATTGTGCGTACAGAATGAACATTCACGCAAGAGACTACACACAGTGGTTTTGAATTCCTCACTGGCGCTTTGAAGATGTCCAAATATTACTGAAAAACCCAATAATAAACAAGATCAATAGCTGCAAAACAATGACCGTGCAAATTATAAATGCACATTGGGAAAGCATTACGTGTATTTCACAGGTATTGTCAATAGAAGGTACCGGTAGGAATGTAGGATTTCACACCGTCACATTAATGTCCCCCCCCCCCCCCCCCCCCCCCCCGTCGAGATTTGCCCCCCTACCAACAACACAAAAACAAAACCCAGAAGTGTTCCGGCGCGCTTGCCCAGGGACAATGCCCTCCAATTGTATGGACCCCGCTACATTGGTGGCAGGTATGGTTGGGTATACACCATGTCACCACCCTAACGTTCAATCAGTGATTGTAATATCAAAACTGACTGGAAATCGGCCAGAAATGTGCTCATATTGTGGAGAAAATTCTCCATATTGCGATGCTGTCCTCAAAATTAAAATTTGAGGTCGCCATATAAGAATATCACCACGAAACGCGCATGATGTCAGTTTTTCTCTCGCTCATTTTTGGTATACCAGATATCACCACCCCTCAACTTTTACCGGGATTTTTATGTGAAAAAAAAAAAAAACAACCAATCAAATGTACCCGATTTTCGCCTCACAAATGTTCAAAATAATGTAGGTTCAGATACCGATCTTGCACACTCATTTTGGATTCCACGTACGGAGATATTGTCGTCTAATTGCATTGACGTATTCCATGCCATAGAACAGAAGAATCAGTAATGATTCTCTTACCTACGAGATACAACTGGCCGCCTGTCCTCTGTATTGGCGCAGAAGAGGGTGCTCCGACAGGAGCGACAGCCCGGTGCGAAGCGAGGCGAGGGGACGGTGGGCAGGCGCCTGAGACAGGCGGCCAGTTGTATCTCGTAGTTAAGAGAATCACTACTGATTCTTCTGATCTACATTCAATACAACTGGCCGCCTGTCTCAAAAGTATGCTAGACCGGCACAGATGTGGGTGGCCGGCTGTCGAGGCCCGGAGATATGGTGTTTAAGGTTTTGGGAGTGGCTGTGAAGGCTCCGCGTTGGAAGGAGCCTTCGGAGGCGAGAATGTCCTTCAGGTAGAAGAACGTGAAGGTATTGGAGGATTACCAGTACGCGGCAGTCTGGATCTCCTCCACGGAGACGCCGTCAAAGAGCGCCCAGGAGGCACTGATGCCGCAAGTATTATGGGCGCACGGCATCGCATTCGAGATGATGGCCGCTGGGCCTGTGGCCTTGATTACCGCCACGATCCATGCGGAGATTGTATCCCTAGAAGAGGGCGTGAAGGGCTCCTTGGTAATCACGAACAGCTGCTGACCTTGCCGTTTTGGTTTCGTGCGGACCATATACCATTTCAATGCATGAACCGGACACCACACTTTGTCCTCGGGGACCGAGGACAGGTCAGCGAGCGGGTGAAGGAGGATCTCGAGAGGACCCGAGGAGGCCGTTTGATTTTTGGCAAGAAAATCGGCACGGGGAATGAGGCGAACGGCGCTTCGTTCCCAGTGGATGTGACCGGGCGCAATGGAAAGAGTGTGGATCGTGGATCTCCTCTGCCCTGAGGCGATGGCCAACAGGAATACAGTTTTTATGGTGAGGTCTCTAAGAGAAGCCTCGGCGAGGGGCTCGAAGAAAGGCTTTAAGAAAACTGGCTAAATGCCAAATTGAAAACTTCAGAAAATCACAAATTTGAGCAATTTGATGCCTGTTTCCACCATGTTTTTCAACGGCAAATCAAACCAATGCATGTTCTCTGTGTGCACCCATCTTACTGCATACTTAGACGGCGCTGCACTGTAGCGACCAGTTTGCATGTCATTTCTTCTCCGGATTTGATATTTGTTTTTCACGTATTGTATGATCTCGTGGAGTATTTGTGCTTGCAAAGATGCATGTGGAAACCATACTGAGTTTGATGATATATTTTCTGACATTACTGACGATACTGTTGCCTGGAAAAAGCCTTGTTTCTGCGTCACCTGAACTGCATCCCACGATTCATTACTCCCGCCAATTCCTGTACAGTCTCGCCAACGCACCTGCATCCAGGGGCGTCCCGGCAAGTCTACACAAATGGATACCGACACGCGGGACAATACCGATGGAGTGCCTGGACTTAGGAGGGGGAAACGTGGCGGAGTTCGGAACAGGGTTTAAGAAAGAGGAAACAAACCCCCACTACCAGTGATCGCCCTCAGGAATGTGCGGTCGCTTAATAACAAAGTTGCCGAAATCAGAGCTTTGGCAAGGTACTGTAACGACTTCCGCAATTCCAGTATAATCTGCACGACTGAAACTTGGCTAAATTCAGGCATAACTTATGAAAGCATTGTTATAGACAGATTTGATATTGTCAGATTAGACAGATTTCAAGAACAGACCAACAAAAAGCTTGGCGGTGGAGTATGTATCTACGTCAATAAAAGATGGTGTACCAATTTCACGGTTAGACATTCTGTCTGTAATGAAGACGTGGAAATGCTTTGTGTGTCCTTTCGTCCATTTCACCTGCCCCGTGAGTTTAACCAAGTGCACATATTCTTGGTTTACATTGCCCCTGATGCCACGAAACTCAATCTACGCGGTATATTCAGGACTTTGTTGGAGAGATGGAAGCTCAGTCACCGGATTCACCAAAAATTGTCTAGGGAGACTTCAATCACTGCCGTTTAGAAGACGAGATGCCAAACTATTGTCAAGTCATTGATAAGCCGACTCGAGGTGACAACATTCTGGATAGATGTTACACTTCAGTTCCAAACACTTACAAGTCCGTTGTTGGACCCGGGATTGGCCTGTCAGATCACAGTACAGTGCACTTGCTACCTAAATGCCGTCAAAAACTCAAAACCCACAAAGTAGAAAAGAAAGCGATGCAAGTGTGGAACGATGACGCAATCGACAAACTTCAAACGTGTTTTCAAATTACTGACTGGGACGTTTTCTTTGAGGCATCAGATGACGTATCAATGAAATCGCTGACGCGATAAACGACTACGTGGTGTTCTGTCAGAACCTTCACGTACAAAGTTAAACTATCAGTGTATATCCTAATAACAGACCCTGGATCACAAAGCATCTAAGAAACATAGTCAAGGCTAAACGTGATGTCTTTGTTTGCGGGAGATCAACAGCTGCTCAGATCCCTTCATTTGGATATGAAGCGGGAGGTAGAAAATGCTAAAAAGAAATATAAAGAGAAGTTACAGAGTTATTTTCAAGCTAATAAGCCCAGGGAGGCATGGCAGTGCCTACAGTCTATGACGGGTTATAAGCCACGACGGGACCAAACTTTTGCTGACATTGACGACCCCCAAACGATGGCAGGTGAACTTAACACATTTTTTTTTTTTTTTTTGCCGATTCGATACCAACGAATTCATCGACGTCATCGAGGCGCAAAAGGACGAACTTCACCGTGTGTTTAATGAATCTGTGACAGTGGACGAGAAAGATGTCTACCTTCAATTCTGGAGAGTCAACCCCCGGAAAGCTACAGGGCCTGATAAAATCTGTGGGAAACTATTGCGACATTGTGCAAGAGAATTAACATCACCTTTTTGCTTGCATTTCAAATGTCTCTGGACGAGAAAGTAGTCCCTAATTGCTGGAAATCATTTACCATTATTTCTGCAGCAAAGACGCCCCGCCCATCCCAACACAATGATTACCTCCCAGTGGCTCTAACTTCTGTTGTTATGAAGTGCTTTGAGCGAATCATCCTGAAGAGTCTCCGCCAGCCAATCAGAGAACTGACTGATCCTCACAAGTATGCATACCAGCAGAACAAATCAGTTCAAGACGCTATCCTCTATCTGACACATCTTCTGTACACGCACACCGACCAGACGAAAACCTACGTGCGCACTGTGTTTGTAGATTTCGCTTCTGCATTCAACACCATTCGGCCCCATATACTCGTTGAAAAGTTGAAGCGAACTGGAATTAGACCATCGATTATTCTCTGGATTATGGACTTTCTACAAAGTCGTATCCAACGAGTGCGAGTGCGGGTGGCAAAGAGTGAGCCCATTGTTTCCAACATAGGTTCTCCTCAGGGCTGTGTGCTCTCTCCCATTCTATTCGTGCTCTATACCAACGATTGCCGCTCATCTTCAGAAAACGTGTTTGTTCTGAAATACGCCGACGACACCGTCATCGTTGGACATATTAAGGAAAATGAATGTGAATATACGCAGTTCCTGAACTGGTTCATTAACTGGTGTGAGATGAACTGTTTAGATTTGAACACATCAAATTTGAACACATCAAAAACTAAACAGATGATTATTGATTTCAGAAATCGCAAATCCATGGAACCAAGCAGTCGCCCAGTGAATATGAACGGGCAGAACATTAAGATTGTACACTTAAGTACCTAGGCACTGTAATCAATGACAATCTGAAATGGGAAGACAATTGTAGGGAGTTATACAGGAAAGGTCAGCAGAGATTGTATTTTCTTCGCAAAGTGAACACTTTTCACGTCGATTGCGCCATCATGCACTTGTTCTATAAAGCTGTCATAGAGAGTATTTTTGTACATGACTGTGTGGTTCAGTTCACCGCCTGCCGAAAGACAGATCTCTCTTTGATCAAAAAAAAAATAGTCGGGCAGGCGGAGAAGATTCTAGGGGACAACTATATTTTGAAGATCTTTGTAGGAGTATAGAATTATTGAAAGGGCAAAATCAATCATGGATAATGGGCTTCATCCTCTGAATAATTATGTAGTGTTGAGGTCAGGGAACAGGCTGAGATCGCTTCGATGTAGAACAAGTAGGTTCCTGGACTCCTTTGTGCCTAGCTCGATTAGAATGTTGAACGGAGGGACATTGCTCAGATTGTAATATTTTGTGTATGTAGTTTTGTGTTATAATCATCAAATCTGTATATCAAACATCAGATATATGTAAATCATTATGTATGGGTGGATGAAGCTGTGTTTATCAATTGTCCCGCGGTTGGTTTGTTTGCTCGTATGTTTCAAATTCAGTGTATATTCTGTCATTCGAAAAAGATTTTGCAGGGCAAGTTCTGGGCTATTTCGTCAAAGGTCAAAGGTTAAAGTCAAGTGAAAATATTAATTCAGGAGTATATGGAATGATTATGACCGTGGTGTGATATATGTGTTTGTTTTTTTTTTTGGTCAAGAACACATATAGATTCACATTTTTGTACCTTCACACACATGCACACACACACACACACGTATATAACCTTCAAAATTTTTATACAATTATTTATTTACATAGAAACAAGCATTCATTTGTATTGTTTAAATTTTCTTACATAGTTATCATCAACTGACACATATTTACACACCCGCATATATCATATGCACACCACATCCAAATGTTGACTCATACAAACTTTTTTGATGTTATATACTTATGACAATGATATTAGTGATATAGTGTAGCTGTATATCTTGTATCTATGTTACAATGTATACGTGTGCTTTGTAAATGTATAATGTATAGATGTAACCGGATATGCATACGCGCACAAGCAGCGAATTTATACGCGCTATGTCGATCTGGGGCATGGGTGGGGAGATGTGGCTTACCTACCATACCCAAGGTGATATGCTCTAGAGGTCGCGGTTTAAGTTGAAGTGGGTTCCAGACTATCTATTTATATTGCTTTTATATTTCTTTTGGGGGACAATTTCGCACATGGTTAATTGCACTAATTTGCGGCAAAAAAGGTAAACAGAGTACTTTCTTGACATGTAAAATTTCAGGCAAATTCTGAGATATTTTAAGTTTCTATTTACAGAAAAAATTAGGGTGGTGATGTATTGGTCACCCACTGTACTCATTCATGTACTCAACTGTACTAATTAACAAGCGTGCGTTAAAAATGCGATTTGCAGTACATGCTCCAAGATGCTTTGAACGCGTGGGGTTATTTTGACGCACTCAGTTGTGCAATAATTTTGAAACCTACACCCCAACCTATTGACAATACGTGTGAAATACACATAATGCTTATTCAATATGCATTTATAATCTATGCTGTCATTGTTTTGCTATTGATCTTGTTTATTATCGGGGTTTTCAGTAATATTTGGACATCTTCAAAGCCCCAGTGAAGAATGCAAAACCACTGTGCGTAGTCTCTTGCGTGAATGTTCATTCTGTACGCACAATGCTATTTCAGACGGGTGGTCTCAATGTATAGGAGAGTGGATCGTATCACCGGACGCTTTTTTGTTTTTCGTGGCTCTGAATTCCTTAAACTCATAGGATGAAATTTCGGTCAAAAATAGCACCAGTCATTCACAAAGTCTTGAAAATTACGAATTCGGCATACGAAAATTATTCACTCCGATTCTTAGAAAATAGATTTCAAATATACCCCTCTCCAAAAAGTAAAATCGCATTATAATTCCAGACACGATTTTCGTAATGAAATAATCGGCGTCTTTCGCATCTTGTCCTTAATTGCACCAGAATCACAATTCATACTCCCACGATTCCTCGTACATATTCTTACCGAGCTGACAACACAGAAAAAGAAATCGCAAATGATGCTCAAATATTGCATACAGTAAAATATCTAACTTAAAGAAAATTTCGAATAAGTAATGATAAAACAATAAAGCCTTGTGATAAATCGAAATCTTCCTCTACATATGTGGTAAAATGTGAATTTCTTAGCGTTTTTTCCGTCATTCTTCGCTAAGTGTATATTTTCGGCACTGCAAATTATTGAAAGAAAGTCTCAGAAATGGAAAATCTTTCATAAAGTGGGAAACATCACGATAAATGTTGACTTCATTTAATACGGGCGCAATCTTTATGGGGTGTTTCTTCATTTGAAATAACTTTCAATTTTTGTTTGTTGCAGTTATAACTATATGCAAATTGTGACGAGACAGAGATGACATTGGTAATCTAATATGGCATAAACAAGTTTAAAGGTAGAAATTTAATGCAACTGAACAAAAAGCAAGGCAAGTGCCAAATTGTGTCTCGCCTATTCGTGTAGAAGAGATTAATGTTAATCTAATTCCCGGAAATTCATTGACCCACCTATGACCTTTGACCAGGTGGTGACCTTCAACTCCCCAAGGGACATTTACCATCCAAGTTTGGTCCCAAATGGACAAAGGGATAAAAAGTTAAGAGCCTTGATCGAAATGCGCCGTAAAAAACTTGACATTGGGCCCTAAAAGTTTGTTGACCCCTGTCTGTGACCTTTGAACTTGTGGTGACCTTCAACTCCCCAAGGGACATCTACTGTCCAAGTGTGGTCACAAACAGACATATGGATCAAAAGTTATGATCCATAATAGAAAAACGCGCCATAAAAACTTAACATTGGGCTCTAAAAGTTCGTTGACCCCTGCCTGTGAGCTTTGACCTTGAGGTGACCTTCATACTATGGTAAAATGTGAAACTTTGTATGACCCCTCTTCCCTCGAAGTTTGATAGCAATTGAAGCCCAGAGTAGAGTTATTGAAGTTTTTGCAGCGTTACGGACAGACGACGGACGGACGCCGCAGGCGATCCCTTGTCTCCCCTACTCACCTCCGGTGGGCTCGACAAACATAGCAATGGTGAAAGGACTTCCAATATGATTAACACCATACATTTTTAATATCACTTTATTGTTATTTTGTACTAAAGAAAAAAATCCATCAACGTCATCTCCGTCACGAAAAGTGACGGAGATGACGGGTTTAACAATTAATGGCCTATATATCATCTTCCTAATCCATTCACCTGCGGTAAGAGCCGTGTGTAGGCCTACTGGTAGAAGGTATGATTTTCTTTCCCGTTATGCCACCAAAATTATAAATTGATTTGATTTGATATGGAATCTTAACCGATATGACGCTGAATAAAGGGACGACCTGGCTTTTGTCACACACAAAAAAATAACTATCTTGATTGAATTAGGGGGGAAAACCAGGTGAGTTCTTCACCTTCAGCATGTAACTGTCATGTAGCACTAAAATCGATACTTGGGTACCTGACAGTTTTCATTTATAGCGCCCTAAATTTTAGTGACGGAGATGACGCAAAATGGCGGCACACACAATTTTGAGTTATTTATTTGATTTTTTTTTTCTTAAATCGTTTGATATTGGTATATCTTATGCTAATACAGTGTAGTTGAATAGCACACTCTGAAATGAAAAAGAAAATCATTTAAAAACGTTTCAACATGCTTCAATCTTGAAATGCGACATAAGGATATTTATTTGTAGTATCACCGGGACATGGGGTTTTCAGTGGTACGGATATGGGAAATTAAAATGATAGGTCAGGATAAACAATTCATCCCTCCTTTTTTTATGTTATCTTAATCACATGAATGTAAGATATTGTAAACAGAACAGAACGTAATAAATTGCCTTTTTTTTTTACATACATGTATTACGTTAAAACTGCTGGGACACAGAAATATACACTTAGCGAAGAATGACCCTTTTACATTTTTATGTCGCATTTTTTATTGCAATTTCGGTCCACACAACGCTCTATGAGGCTATCTACGAAGTCCCGCGCGTATCGAATGTCATTAGGCCTAGTACACGAAAATGTGGGCGTCCGGAATTACAATGCTGTACGGTTATACCATACCTGTATCAGTGTCGATTTGTGTTGGACACCTACCTGTCAAGAAGAGACAGAAGTGCCGGCTGTGCCACGATAATGCCTTCATATCGTACGCCTGCTATGCTTGCACATTTATAATTTGACGATCAGACTGAAACTCTGTTCCTGGTGCATTTTAATTCAATTCTGCATTGCTACACGTCATGACATGGAGATGGCAAGGTCCACTTCTGGTTGGAGGAGAGTTGTACGTAAGGTTGTAAATTGGGAGCCGACTTTCGATTTTTCTCATTTGACTGCTACCCGTCATGGAGGTCACATCAGCCGAAATTCGTTTTGCCCTATTGCTTCAAATAGTAGGTTTGCTATGGGCGAACAAAGGGGTGATTGCTGCATATTTATAGTACAAATGTCCTATTTGGCACACATGTTCCACTGTACAATTGGATTTTTTTTAAAATCTAAAGACACAATCTGTATCTATGCAAATAAGTCTTAATTTGCATAATCTATGCAAAAATACGTATAAAAATTATTAAAAATATATGTGCAGTCCTGCGGAAATACCTAATTTCTTAGAAGTATTCTATAGAGTACGTGTAAACAATTCCTGCAAAATTGATTTCGTGCCTATGTAAATAAACATAAAATTTGCATAATAAGGCAAGTTATTGTGCAAAAATCTGCATTATTGAAAGAATATCTAAACTATCAAGCACTGGATCTTGTAGTACAAAGTTTGAACTTGAGATGGATGTTCCTTTTGTCAAAAGTTAATGATTCATCTGAAGAGACAAACTGTCTCTATGCAAACAGCATGTTATTTGCATATATGTGCATATCATTACCTACACATCTATAGATAATCAGAACAAACAAAAAGCCTTAATGAAGCCTTAATGAAACTTCCTTCAATCTCATCCTCGATAGATATATTCCGTTAGAAACTTTTTATGAAACAAAATAAGAAAAGAATTTGAATAATATTGAACCATCATTACCAGCTAATTTACATAATTACTAAAGAAAGTAGAGTAAAAACATTATTTTTAAAGTTTTTCTTACAGTCTAAAAACTGCATTTTATGATGAAAACTACAGAAGTAGTATGCATTTCCTTTAGTCAAAGAAATGGTTTGTAATATCAAAACACTATTTGTCTATGCAAATACCACCTAATTAGCATATTGTGCATATTAATGCCCGAATGTACCAGAAGTCAATGGTCAAGGTCGACTTAAGAAATTGCATCAGTTTATGCGATAACTCAATACTGGATTATGCAAATTTCACCAAACCTGGTCCAAAGATGACGTACAATGCGTATGATGGGGCAAGTGATTAAGCAGTTTTTAAGTAAAATCGGCAACAGGTCAAAGGTAAAAAATTTCAAGGTCAATCCTAAAATTTCATTGTTTACCCCATATGTATGCAATTGCTAAAGGTACTTTCTTCAAACATAGTGACTGCATACAATGTACTACCATAACAAGATTCTCCAGAGAGTTTCAGGTCAAAGTTCAGGTGAAAATGTTAAGATTTCACTTTTTTTTCTCTGTATCTCGCAAATGGTTCAAGGTGTCTTCATGGAACTTAGTACTGGCAGGGATTTTCTAGGGAATTTAGGGGTCATTTGTTGAAGGTCAGAGGTCAAAGATCAAGGTCAATTGGGCCCTCAGAATTTCACTATTTCCCTCATGTTTTTGCAATGCTTGTAGGATTTTTCTTGAAACTTAATATATACATGTGAAGAGCTTGTTTGCAAAAAATGATAAGTCCATTTTGAAGATTTTGAAGTACGGTCTCTGTCATAAAGTACAAAATACTACCTTTTAAATGATATATTGGTCACTACATATAAAGGTACATTTTTGAAGTTTTGGTCAAAAGAAACACAAATTTTCTTATTCTCTTTATTTTTCTTGACCCTTTAATCGCAAATATTTCCATTTGGCAAATATGGACTTATCGGTTTTTGCTAACAAGCTCTTCATGTATTACCTAATGGATATTCTCTGGGAAATTTCCTGCCAAAATGTCAACGCTCTGATGAAAGTGCTATATTTCATTTTTTCTTTCATATCTTGAATGTGAATAAAGGTATCATGAAACTTAGTACATATGTGCATGTTCTACCTGACAGTGATACAATTGTACCTTTGTTGATTATCGAAGAAATGTTAAGCCCTCCCCTCTCAAGTGTTTTTGTTTCCTCTTGATAAGTAGGAAAGGACATGGAATTCAGTGACATGGTATAGTCATCACCATCATTATATTTAATGTATGGGTCGCATGGAAGTTAATTTTGATGCACACATGTATAACCTCTGACATTCTTACCTTTTACATTTTTACCTGTGTTTTCTTTTAATTTAACCTCTGACATCTTTACACTAAACCAGTTAACATAATTTTTTTTTTTTTTGGAAAAAAGCTTCAAGATCATGTAGGTCATGATCATCTATACAGATATTAGCTGATATGTGGTGGAATATAACATTCTTTGGACCGCCAGGGAGTTACATTATCCCAAGGGAAAACAATCACAACCAGGGAGAATATGACATTACGATTCTCGTAAGCAGTAGCCTGTGACGATCTGTTGACAAATCACATCCTAGTGACTGTAAAAGCCATCGAATATACTCTTTTATGGCTATGAACATATCATTTCTGCTTTGATTTATGGTTGATATTGACTGATTTCAAGTCAGAGACTGAGATTATTTGACTTAAAGTATAACATCTCCTATATTGTCCACATGACAATTTTTGCATATTATTGCCTTATCAAAATGTTATTGTGTATAAATTTCCTAGCATACTTTCCATGCCATAGTAGCTCATAGTATACCGAGTTAACATTTTTTTTTCAGAAACAGACTTTGTTTCTAACTCAAGCATGTAAGTTCTTAATGTGTGCAGATACCCTTGCATCCACATAATCTGCACAAGTTTATAATCAGTTTGATGTAAAAAGCCTCTTATTCGCTTAATTGCCTACAAAATAAAATGAAAATCAGAATTCACACTTTCACTATATTAGTGTGTTTTGTAATGATTTTCTAATCATGACCTCAGTTGTGTACTGTTTGCAAGGGAAAAACAGTCCTTTTGTAAGCAATATTGTTCCGATTTGCATCTGTTCATAATTATGTAGGCCCTACTGTTAGATTTGCATAGTCATATTTAAAGAGTGTCACTATCGATTGCTTTTTCCCCACCCTGCAAAGCATTTATACAATGAGGGAAAATTGATAGCAAAATTATTTCAAAGATCAATATGTTTCGAAATTTCACGTCTGGTGTACTTATCAACATAATTTATGCATAAAATGCTAAGTTAATTAAATAATATGGAAACAATTTAAACAACTGAAAAGTGTTGTGAGGTTATTGTCTTATTCTATTAGCTCTTTTGATATTAAGTTCAAAGCGATTTAAGACATTGTCACATTAAGGCTTTTTGTTTGTTCTGATTATCTATAGATGTGTAGGTATTTGATATCCATATTATGCAAATAACAGGTTGTTTGCACACAGACAGTTTGTCTCTTCAGATGAATAATTTACTTTTGACAAAAGGAACATCCATCCCAGGTTCAAACTTTGTACAACAAGATCCAGTGCTTAATAGTTTAGAAATTCTTTCAAAAATGCAGATTTTTGCACAATAACTTGCCTTATTATGCAAATCTTATGTTTATTTACATAGGTATGAAATCAATTTTTGCAGTAATTGTTTCCACTTACTCTATAGAATACTTCTAACAAATTAGGTATTTCTGCTGGGTGCACATATATTTTTGTCTAATTTGTATATGTATTTCTGCATAAATTATGCAGATTAAGGCTTCATTTGCATAGATACAGAGTGTCTCTTTAGATGAAAATTTTTTAATTGCCCTAGGAAACATCTATGCCAAGTAGGACATTTGTACTTAAAAATGCAGCGTTTACCCCCTTAGCAAGTCTACTAAAATACCAACTGTGAGAGATGCTGAGATAGTTAGTACTTATAGCTCACAGGTCGGTGAGGCATCACGGACCTGATCCATGGAATGCTTTACCCAACTCCATAAAAACGCAAACATCTCTGCTTTCTTTCAAAAGCTAGTTTAAAGAAATATATTTTAAATCAATATTTTAGTAAAATAGTGTGTAATAATTGATCTGATTTTGTTTGTTTTTTTGTTAGTCTGAATTTATTACTATCATTGTACAGATATGCTGAAGAACAATTACATATTATAAAATGGCCCCAACACAAACATTCAACTCACCTAAATTGCACTCGCACAGCACTCACTCACATCTTCTTTTCCCTCTAAAGCATACTATTGTAATGTAGAAAAAAAGTACTTTTGTGAGAGGCAAACCTGAGCTATATTTCCCAATGAGACCATCAGCCCAGTCAAGCTATGCTTATTCTGACGGTCTTTTGCTTCCTTATTGCATCAAATGTACTGCCTTATTTGTATTACATATGTAAACTATAAATGTTATGCATGTAGTATAAACTACACTTTTGTGTTGCTCCTTTGTCATTTGGTTATGTTTTGCTTAAATTTGTCACATTGATGTAATTCATTTTTGATTTGATTTGATCTCATTTGATTTGAGAAGCACATTAAATATGAACGAACGAAGGAGCACTGGCCCTGGTCCCCTTAGGATGGTCATTATTAAACAAGTTGAATAATTTTCAAGCTTATAACATAGTAGGCCCTACTTTGACATAAGTATATATGCCCATTTATATATATATTAAAAATTGATCTAGTTCCCCTTTTGTGGGGTTGAGTTGCACGGTCACATCTAAAACGAACTAAACAATGCACTATGTATATGATGTAATGGCAATGATCAAAAATTCCTCAAATGAAAACGACTCCTGAAAAGAACGCATGCATCCCCCCCAAAAAGCAAACAAAGTTTGCTAGGAGCGGAGAGTGCTGCTTTCTCTTTTTTCTAGTTACTGTTGGCAAAATATCCACTGCCTTCTGCTTTGCTTCCTTCACTTGGGACTGGAAAATGCTGACATTTACCTTTTCCTAATCAGTGGAAGAGAGGTTTGGCTGTGGGGCTTGCATGGGGACCATGCCACCCTTATTTGTCTTTTTGCGTTTCATTGACATGATGCTGCATTGATCTATCTTTTTTATTTACTTTCAAAATCTTTTCGCTCATGGAACGTGTTGACTTCTTTCATGTCTTGATCATAAAATGTCTGCATCGCCTCCGGACACTTACATATGTAGATCCGCATCGGCTCCGCGCTGTCCTGAAACATTCCTGGTGTCTTCCGCTTTCATTCATGAAGCTTCACCACACCGCGGGATTCTTTCTGGAGCGTTTGCGGAAGGAGAGGAAGGGTTCCAGACAGGCGGGATATCCTGACGATGTCCTCAGGACAAGTTGTTGAAAGTGTCAGGAAGTTCATTTCCACGTCGAATTTTGGTCCCTATCAAAATTTGGACGCGGAATTTTTTTTCTCTCTCGAAGGTGCCCAAACGCCCGGACATGTTTAGGACGGTGAGCGGACACTGTCAGGAACGTGTGGACAGATTGCCGATCGAGTGCCGAATACCAAATTTGCTTTCCGGGTCTTGTCCGCGCCCTACTAGTGGACACCTGGTCTAATGAATTTTTTTCCCCACCATCTTGTTCATGTCGATTAGAGTCATACAACAGTGAATACATGTTCATGCTAAGATGCAAGTAAGGCCGCTTTCATGCGAATTTCGTAGCCAGAATCACAAACATGAATCATGATTCAAAACGGCGTTTCAAATCACGGTCTCGTCGGAAGAGCGTTCATGCGGGCTTTTGCAACGCTGATTCTGGCTCTGCTCATCCTTTGCCATTGCGCAGCGCACTGCGCAGTTTGACCTTGTCTCTGCAACTCGAGCCAGACCTCCTTATGCCATACTGATCAGTCAGTTTATCATAGGCCTTTTCGTTTTTATTTCGGTGAATACTTTCCAGTAAGGTGTGGCATTCAGGCTCTACCCACAGATCGAGGAATATTCCTAATTCTTCGTCTCTCCAATTGTTTCCCTTGGTAAACACAGCGCTGCAGCCATTATTTTTATAAACTCAATCGGAGAGTAATTACATGTATTATTATATTAAACAGCTAACGTTAGATACTAGCATAGAATCGGTGTATGGCGTTGATGTAAACAAGCAAGTGCAAGTATGGTACCGAAACACACGACTCATAAGACGTACACAAGCTTGCGAACAGAGCAAGAAGCTGTGGGATACCCTATACGAGACACGCATGCGCACAGCGCACAATGACGTCATAGAATCATGATTGAAATCACGGTTGCGTTCATGCGGTTTCTGCGATCGTGATTCTGGCAGAATCATGATTCAAAACGCCCTTTTTTCCGCGTTTCAGATCGGCGTTTTGAAACGCGTTTAAATGGAAAAATCGCATGAACGCAACGCAACTAAACACGTTTAGCGACTAAACGTGTTTAGAAACACAATTCTAGTTTCGCATGAACGCAGCCTAAGTATTTTGCGTATTCATGCAACATGCTTACTTGTTTAAGGGTGCTTGGAAGAATATGTGAAGGTTGCTAGGCTGTTATAATTGGTCGAGTAGATGTATAAAAATGTCACATTTTTGTCTATGTGTTGTTAGTGTGGAAAACAGAATTCAGAATCTGTTTTGGTCATTTCATTGTTTATGTAAAGCCACATGCCCTAGTCAAGGGACTGACTAGTCTTAGGGAGGGGCTGTGTAATGAAATGAAGTTTTGGTGTCTCTGGTATATGGCTGGTAGGACGTAAGGGGCCTGCGGTGACCCCATGGCCGTAATAGTTTCATTGGGGGTTCACAGGTTGCACGTGGGTATATTCTCGCTAGGGTTAGCAGGAGCGAGGAGTGTGCTAGCTGATGCTTGATGGGGCAGACGTATCCGCAGCATCTCTCCGTGTTTTGTAGCGTATTGTAACAAGGAGCTTCCAAGCTCCTTGATTGCACACTTAAGTCTTGTATACGCACGCTGTGTGTATGGTCCATTTGTGCGGCGAGGACAGTTGTGCATCATTTCAGGCGGCTGGCCCTGACAGGTAGCTGGATCGGCTATAGTATGGTAATAAAGTTTCTCCTTCGCACGCACTTCGATTGTCATCTTGGTGAATTAATGATGCTGACTCGGTGTGATGATGCAATTTGATGCGAGTCTGAGTGAGGTGTCCGCAAACATACTCAAAAAAGATCCCACAAAGTAACTGGAGAAATCCGGTTGTATTAATACAGATATTAATAGCTTATTTTTCGGTGTGTGTGTGCGAACGTTTTTCTTCTTCAATTCGTCATGTTTCTTGGACTTAAAAGAATTCAAGCAGTGTGAAGATAGTGTGTTGCGGCACAAATTGTTGCCCCTGCACAATTTGTCGCCTGGCGACAAATTTGTGTAGAGGGCTGATGGCACAAATTGTTGCCCGCCTTCGAAGCACATTTTTTTTTTTTTTTTGGGGGGGGGGAGGGGTAATATCATTCTTGACATAAGCAATGGATTATCAACACATAACTTACATGGCTACATCAATGCAAACAATCCATGTGAAACTCATGTTAAAGTTTCGAGGAAGTGTGTATGTTTGCGCACACATAATTTAGTATCCGTTTGTGTGTGAGTGTGTGTGTATGCGTGTACAAGTATGTGTGGGGTACGCGTGGAGAGGAGAGGAGTAGATGGATGGGGTGAAGGTTTGAGGACCACAAATGTGTGTGGAGTGGGTGGATGATGGGTGAGTGTAAGGGAAATGGCTGTGTGTGTGTGTGACCTATGGGTCAAAATATTATGAGCCATAATAAAAAAAAAAACATAACATTGACCCCTGCCTGTGACCTTTGACCATGAAGTGATCTCCATGTTTGTTAAAATGTGAAACTTTGTATAACCGCCCTTCCCTCCAAGTTTAATTGAAATTGAAGCCCTGTGTAAAAAGTTTTCAAGTTTTTGTACACACGAACAAGTATACACACACACAAACAAACCACCACCAGTATACAACCACCACACCATATGCACACATATTCTACACATATTAGATGCATCATACTCCAAACACACACATACACAGCTATGCGCACATGCATACACACACCACATTGGGTATACGCACCTACACTCCATACAAAACACATACCAGGTAACCCCCCCCCCCCCCCACACACACACATACACATCACATTTAGTTTACGAGTCATACCCTCCCCGGCCAAGCACAACACAGGAACAATCACCCCCACCACACAATTTGTAGTGCATCTAAGACCCCGTTTACAGTGCGGGGCTTGGCCGAGCCGCGGCCGAGCCCAGCCTCAATTGTGAGGCCGAGCCCCGCAATTTTGTCCGTTTACACTGCCGGGATCGGCCGCGCTTTTAATTCAAACCTTTCAATATTTTGTCGTAGTGGCGCTCTGCTTGTAAACAAACGCAATTTGGTACAGTCTGGTTTTCAGACCCTTTGCCAACTGGATTCTGTGGCAACGAAGTCGCCGTTCGGGCAAAGGCTTTTGCCGAAGGAAAAAATCCTTTGCAGGACAAAACCACGTTAAAGTATACTAGTTTTCGACGTTGAGGGGGTTAATATCCTGAATAACGAAATAGTACGGGCAGAGGGTTTGGAAGCCAGACTAAAATTGGCTGCGCATTTGGCCCAGTTTGTGTTTACACTGAGAAAAGGCCAGGCTCGGCCGCGGCCGAGACCACCTCCAGAGCTTGGCCAAATGCGCGGCCAATTTTGGCCCCGCATTTCTTGCGCGTTTACACTGAGATGAAGGCGGCCTCGGCCGCGGCCGAGCCTCGCACTGTAAACGGGGTCTTAGCCATATTATCTTCTGCAGCTTGAAGACAATGACCAACGCAGGCTGTGCAGCTACGTTTCAGTTTACCTGCACAAATTGTCCCCATTTAGTTAAAAAATTGGGACCTGCACGAGCAGAGGCGACGATATGTGCCGTTGTTCCCTACACAAATTGTTGCTCCGTGCCGAGAGTGACAATTTGTGCCGCGGGTGACGATTTGAGCCGCAACATACAGTAGTGGTTTATTCTGAAGTTTTGACTTGACATTCTATGTTCTGTTGATATCAACGGCGTAAATCCGTACTGAGGAGTGGGGGGGGGGGGGGGATGATCGGCGATAGTCACCATCACCACGATTACAAGCCCATAACCGGACAGGCGCAGCCCGGGGGGGGGGGGGGGGGGGAGAGAGAAGCTTGGTCCTCCCGACCCAACACACACACTTTACAGGGATCGAATGTCCCACTCTTTTGCATGCAAAGTGGGAGGGAAGTGGCAGCAAAAATATGAAGACTTTTTGTTCTTGTTTTTGTTTGTTTGTTTGTTTGTTTTTTGGCTTGTCAGCCGACTTTCGGCGGAAAATCAGACCTTAAAAGTATGGAGAATTTTTTGTTGCTGTTTCTCTTGTCTTTTAATGTTCTTTCTTCTTGACTGACAGGCGATTTTGACACCCCCTTCAAAAAACGTAGCGCAGCCCTGAATAACGCCCAAATAAATTCAATAAAATGGCAATATCGATATCCATTTCTTTGTATGTAATAACGTAGTAGATATTTTCCTGTAGCTATTGTATTCTTCAATGTTCTTGATTTAAGTCAATAAAGCAATCATCCAATGGGCATCGTTCCGTTTTAATGATGGTGGGTGGGGGAGGGACTTGGAGTTGGAATATCTGTGCGAGGGAGCGGAGCGACCTAGCGGGGGGAGGGTGTGGGAGGGGGTATCCCCCCCGCACGAGGAAGATTTTGCATTTTCAGACCTGAAATTCAGCGATCTGGTGCACTTTTGGTGAAATTTGGGACTTTTTTCCTATCAAAAAACAATTAAGAAAAAGAAATATTCGTAGATAATTGAATGACTACATCGTGGTATTTCAGATCTTGCTCCGCCTGTATGCGACATCACTGTGAAGGCCTACTAAAAAGTGGGGCCTATCACCGGCGTAGCCAGGATTTGATCTTAGGGGGAGCGGTTAGATGCGAGGGAGCGAAGCGAGAGAGGGGGGAGGGTGTTGTTCCCCCTCCCATGGTGAAAACTTTTTGCATTTTGATGTTGTAAATGGTTTAAACGTTTTGGTGCACACATTTTGTAGCATATTTGGAAAACTGTCTATGTTCAAAGTGTAACCATAGTCTACAGTGAGAACTTTTTGCATATTGATGTTGTAAATGGTGCAATTTGATGTATTTTTTTTTGCGTGTTTTATCGACTTGAAACAGTACCACATGTTTAAGGTAGCAGTACATTTCATGTAGATTATTATTGAACAATTTTGCCTATAAAATGGTATCATTTCAATAAACTTCTTGTATTAATTCTTACACTGAAGATCATGAACGCGACCGAGCCCGAGTAAGCGGAGCGAGCGAGGGGGAGGGGGTTTGAGTGTCCCCCCTCCCACGGTGAGAACTTTTTGCATTTTGATGTTGTACATGGTGCAATGTGATGCATAATTTTGCGCGTTTTGTCGACTTGAAACAGTCCCACTTGTTTAAAGTAGCAATTTATTTCGATGTCGATTATTATCAAGGGAGGAAGTGGGAGGGGGATGTTCCCCCTCCCACGGTGAAAACTTTTTGCATATTGATGTTGTAAATGGTGCAATTTGATGCATGTTTTTACGTCTTTTATCGACTTGAAACAGTCCAACATGTTTATGGCAGCAGAATATTTTGATGTCGATTATTATCGAACAATTTGCCTTAAATAGTATCATTTAAATAAAATTCTTGTATTAATTCTTCCACTGAATGTCATGAACGCGACCGAGCCCGAGCGAGCGGAGCGAGCGGCGGGAGGGGAGAGAGGGTGTGGGAGGGGGTGTCCCCCCTTCCACGGTGAGAACTTTTTGCATTTTGATGTTGTAAATGGTGCAATTTTATGCATGTTTGGGTGTTTTATCGACTTGAAACAGTCCCACTTGTTTCAGGTAGCAGAATATTTTGATGTAGATTACAATGAACAATTTGCCTATTAAATGGTATTATTTGAATGAACTAATTGTATTAATTTTTACGATGAATAATGAACGCTGTCTGTTAAGCAATTCAAACAGAAAAAGCAAGCACACGAGAGTGTAGATAAGGGGCATTTCATCTCCCACACGAAGGCGATTTTGCATTTTCAGACCTGAACTTCAGCGATCTGGTGCAAACTATTGGTGCAATCTGCTTGGATTTTTTTCCAGCGCCCCCCCCCCCCAAAAAGATAATTGAAGAAATGAATAGGGCTTTTTCAGGGAAGTGTTAAAATCATGGAATTTAGCTCTTACTCCGAGTGTGCACCATCAGGCCCGTAAGGGCCGTAGGATTTTTATGGGGGGGGGGGGGGTTCAAAATTGGAAATAGTGGACCTTTCTGAGGGAGTTAAGCAACCAAGCGAGATAGGGTCTCACTCTGGGAGGGGTATATTTTCAAACGTAAAAACAATCAATTCTTCACCTTTAATAGTTCGGTTTGACACATGTATCAGCCATGAAGAAACGTCTGTGATCATCTTCGTGCCTATACGTGTATACTGAATCGTTCTTATACCTATGCGTATCTAGGGAAAACGGCGCCCGGGGCAAGCGCGACAATTGCGCCCCTAATTTCTGAAAAAGTGTTCAACCCCAACCTCATCCCGGTAGGGACTTAAAAAAAATCCACATGATATGCTTTTTCAAGCGCTTAAAAGGGGTCTTTTGAGGGTGATTTCAATGTCATAAATTTTGATAAATTTTGGCGAGCGAGCGCAGCGAGCGAGCAGAAAATGTTTGTATTTCAGCCTACAAAACATGGAATTCTTGTCATTTTTTGGTTATTATATCTTATAATTCTAATTTAGATATAGTGACGGCCTTAAACGATTTTTGCCCAAAAACTGAAGACTTGCAAAAATACTCTAAATTAGTACGAGTGAGTGAGCCGAAATTTGTATATTTCTGTGTAGGAAACATTGCACTTATCTCATAGTTCGTTGTACTTGTAAATCATACAATGCTGGCACACTGTTATATATGGTGGCTTGCCCTGTATATGAAATAACAGATCATGCGACAATTGAATACAAAAGCTTGCAAAAACTTACAAATCAGTGTTAGCATTTTCTGAATATGTTCGTATATAGGGGTCTTTTGAGGGTGATTTAAATGTAGTAACTATTGAAAAAAAAAATTGGCGAGCGAGAGCAGCAAGCGAGCCGAAAATTTTTGTATTACAACTTACAAAACATGGAATTCTTGTTATTTTTTTGGTTATTAAATCTTACAATTCTAATCAAGATATAGTGACGGCTTAAACGATTTATACCAACAACAGACCGAGGACTTGAAAAAATACTCTAAATTTTACGAGCGAGTGAGCCGACATTTGCATATTTCTGTGTAGGAATTACATTGCACTTATCTCATAGTTCCTTGTACTTGTAAATCATACAATGACGGCACACTGTTAAATGGTGGCTCGCCCTGTATATAAATAACAGATCATGCGACAATTGAATCCAAAAGCTTGCTAAAACTTACAAATCAGTGTGAGCATTTTCTGAACATGTTCGTATATAGGAGTCTTTTGAGGGTGATTTCAATGTAATAAATTTTGATAAATTTTGGTGAGCGAGCGCAGCTGGCGAGCTGAAAATTTTTGTATTTCAGCTTAAAACATGGAATTCTTGTCATTTTTTGGTAATTAAATCTTACAATTCCAATCAAGATAATAGTGACGGCCTTATAGATAACGATTTATACCAACAAACTGAGCACTTGAAAAAACACTCTAAATTAGTACGAGCGAGTAAGCCAAAATTTGTATATTTCTGTGTAGGAAACATTGCACTTATCTCATAGTTGTATTTGTAAAATCATACAATGCTGGCACACTGTTATATGGTGGCTTGCCCTGTATATAAAATAACAGATCATGCGACAGTTGAATCCAAAAGCTTGCTAAAAATTACAAATCAGTGTGAGCATTTTCTGAACATGTTCGTAAATATCGTTTCACTCTTCTGTCGTATTTGGAGCTTTGGGAAGAAGTTTTCACTTCTTTTTTGTTCAAGCGGACCCTGCTCGCTAGCGGGGGGGGGGGGTTCGTTCGAACCTGAACCCCCCCCTAGTTATACATACAGGCCTGACCATCTTTGTGTTATAGTATATGTACAAAGTCTAGTGAGGTGAGCTTAGGGGGAGGGTGTGGGAGGGGGAACACAAGACGGAGCTTTTGCGTTATTGGAATTGAAATAAAGCGATTTGGAGCTTTTTTTTCTTCAGTTTTTGAACTGAAATTCAACAATCTGGCGCACACTTTTGTTGGAATATCTGGAAATTTGTCAATCAGAGAAGGTGGGAATCAGAGAAGCCCTATTCCCTATTCCCCCTTCCTACACGAGGGAGATTCTGTATTTTCTGATTGCATTTAAACGTTTTTGTGCACACATTTTGTGGCATATTTATAAAACTGTCTATGTTCAAAGTGTAACCACAGTCTACTTGTATGCATAGGGGCGTGGGGGGGGGGGGGAGGGGAGGGGACGGGCGAGCAGGGAGAAGGCGTGGGCGAGTGCTAACACCACCCTTCCAGTTTTCTATCAAAAAACGCAAGAAAATTTTCCTCATTTCGGGAATCATTGGGGATCATAATGATATGTTTGCCCCTCCCCTCTTCCCCCGTCCGCACTCCCCGTCCTCCAGGATCGACGCCCCTGCATACGAGGGTGCTTTTGCATTATTAGAATTCAGATGAAAATATCTCGTAAACACATTTATCATGTAATCTGGGAAAATTTCAATCCCAGAAGTGAATACTATTTTTTTTTGGGGGGGGGGGGGAACCCTCCGTTAATTGAAAGTATCTAGATATCTCCTCCCACCCACAGAACATTTGCATTTTTTTAAAACTGAAGTAACAGACCTGGTGCACACTTTAGATGAAACATTTTAAAATCTGTCAATCTAAAGTGTATTAAGTAGAAAGGACTGAACGGGGAGGGTATGGAAGGGGTTAGGCCTGTCCCCCTCTTACGCGAGGGAGATTTTGTATTTTCAGAATTGAAAGTCAGCCATTTTTGGGTGAAATATTTCGACAGTTTTCTATCAAAAAAGTAAAAACATTTCCACATCTCGGGAGTTACGAGGAGGAGCTAAGTGATATGTTTGTCCCCAATACTTTTATGGGGGAACCATCCCCCTTCCCCTCGATCGACGACTCCATCGAGCTTTTGTAAGTGAAATATCTGCTGCACACTCTTTGATAAAAATAAGGAAATACGTCAATCTCAAAAGTGTACATAGTCAATCGAAAGGGACCAAGTAGCGGAGCTTTTGCATATTTATGATTGCAATTCAACGATCCGGTGCATAGTTCTGGCGGTAGTTGGACAATTTTCCATAAAGAAAGTTTGAGATTTGTCCTCATCTCGGGAATTGCTTGGGGGACAAATAATTTGTCTGCCCCCATTTCCGTAGGGGCGGGGCAAATGCCCCTTTGCTCCCCCAGATGGATTCGACGCTCCTGATCATCCCTGGGTATGCCCATAGATGTATCAGAGTCATCATCATTTCACGAATGATTCAGGAAATGGAGGGGGGTTCAATTATGGCGGTATAGTTTTTGTTATTGTTTGTTTTCGTACATAATTTGCAGATGGTCCACAGTTGCTCGCGTCATAGCATGTTTACATGAAAGCCTATACTATTTGACGTTGTCAACGTCTGGACCATACCTTATGTCGATGTTACTTTCTTCGCGAGCGAGCGCTTGAGAAAATTATGTATACATTATCCTACAGGATAGAATACTGTTCAGCTCTGTTACCTGTCTGAAGGCGGGCGTACGAACGTCATGCAATATGCCAAAATTGATACAATAACATTTCTGCCTCCTTCATTTTTTAAATCAAATTTCAGGGGGGATGATTGTACAGGCCATCCCCCCTCCTCCATTTCAGGGGGGGGGGGATATATCCCCCCCCCCCCCCCCCCGGGATTTACGCCCATGGTTGATATCTGTATGCTTCACCCATTTTGCATCCATAACTTCGTACAACCCCTTTTCTAGAACACAACTTTTAATATAAATTTTCGACTTAAAATAATTTTTTCCATTTTTCTTGAAATGAAGTGGGTCAAATCATACATCAATTTAAAGCTTAGAATCCGGAGAATTCATAGGGCTATCTGTGTTACAGATGAACATAAAAACAATGACATATAAAAGAAACCACAACGACATAAGAAATACAGTCATAAATTGTTCCAGATTACAGCAGGCAACAAGTAAAATGGAAAATGGTGTACACATAAAAAGCCAATAAGGCCTGTAGGCGCGCATACACCGTTGTTACAAATCATGTAGAATTGGAATCTAAGTTAAGTAGCGTAGAAACAGACAAAAGTGTAGGAGAGAGAGGAAAGAGAAATGAAATACATGTACTGACAAAGGACAGTCAACCTGCCCGAAACGTCAAGTTCCTCGGTTCTCCTAGTTATTCTTATAATTAGACATCTTGCTCTACCTTCACTAGAACCTTTTACTCAGTATTTCATTTCTCTTTCCTCTCTCTCCTACACTTTTGTCTGTTTCTACGCTACTTATCTTTTCTGTTCTGTTCTCTTCTTTTCTTCTTTTTCATTTCATTTCTTCCTTCCATACAACCCAACGGTCCTTTTCAGGACCACTTGTATTAATTTACAGTTTTCTTCACAGGTTATTTCTCTTGCCTTCTCTCCTCAGGTCCACACTTTAACCTTATTTTAATTTCTCATTTTTTGCATTTCTCCCACAGGAACTTTTTCAGGATTTAACTGTCACCAATTTTCCTTTCCATTTTTTCCCTCTCCTCTACAGCATTTATTTCTTGGATCCACGCAAGCTCCCTCTCCTTTACTTCTTGAATTTCAATTTGTTTCTTTTTCTTCTTCTTTTCTTTGTTTCCTCTCCCCCCCTCTCTCTGTCTCCCTTCTCTCAACATAGTCTCATCTCTCCTCTACTTACCTTTCCTTCACGGGATTATTCGTCCTTTCTCCATTGATTCCGCATTCCATATCCACACTGTTCGCCGACTTCGTTCTTCTCTTGGTTTCATGAATCTTCACTTCTCTCTCCTATCTCCATGATTCTCCAACATTCAGCTCCTCCCTCTTCCCTTCTATTTCATCTTTCCCCTTCTAACGATGTCCGAACATCTTACTTGATTCTCACTCTATTCTTCCTTACCACTCTCTCTCTTCCTTTCTCTACCGTCTCCACTAGTGCAACTTCAACTTCTAGCCCATTATTGTCCCCCACTCTTCACTTTTTGCCCTCCTTACAACCCCCATATGTCGCTTCCCACTTCAATTCTCCTCTTTCTAGGCTCTTCTGCCAAACAACGATCCGGTTAAGGACTACATACACATGGTGTCACCGCAAATCTTTCTCCCTCATTTACTTCACCATGCAAACCTTCAAACAATAAATTAGTTATAGTTAGTACAGAGTTTCAGAATTTATAGTGATTAGGACAAGGAATAATAGTGTTTTCATGACTTGGGGCTCAAGGAAGCAGAACAAAAGAAGAAGGCATGCATACAGATTCTACACAGGTGAACTTAGCAAGCGGATATTGTAAGGGTATTACACTGCTCCATTTCTGAAATACGTAACGCTCCTATGTCATCAACACTGTTCAGTGTAATTTGTTTAGATCTTTTAAAGTATTGGTTTCTCTGCTCAAGGACCACAATAAATTCCACAAATCTATACATGGAGCTGTCAATTTATGTACTACATGATGTGAAATTATGAAAATCGTGTGGAATGCCCCTTTAAATGAAATGAAATTTCACTTAATAAGAATATGAATCAAAAGTCAATTCTGTCCAAAAATATGTGCAAAAGTGTATATCTGAGCTGTATGTTGTGAAAGTACTTGAAATTCTTCTCTCCTGAAAAGCCAGTTTTATCACTTTTCTGATTATTTCTGTCAAATGTTACTAAAATGGTGTCATCTTCAAGTATAGTTTAAAAAAATAATGTCAGATTAGTGTACAGACATGAACAGTCGAGTAATTTTGATTATTTCATTATTTTTTTGCAGCAATTTTTATTTGCACATCCCTATGCCCATACCTATATGCACGACTCATGTTTTATAAGAAGGGAAGGTGAAAAGTAATTACCATTCTGAAGACATACCTTTTTTGAAAATGACTAATCTTGATTCAATGACGTATGAATCAATTGTCTTCCCATCTGCGTGACAGCTCCAGCATAGTTTAGCACATGCATACTTCAAAATATTTGAGTGGTGGTATCAAAAATGCGATCAAGGGAAAAAAGACTGGTGTTGCTCCATCTCTTAAACCTCGGTGAGGCAGGCGAGCAAAGGCCATGACTCATGAGTCAAGTTCTTTGTTGAAAAGAATATATCCACTCATGAAATACAGTTCCATCAGATGAGCCAGTATTTTCAATTCTGTGCTCTTTGTATTCTAAAATAGGAATTACTTCATCATTACATTTTTACATTAGATGTTTATCCTCATGTAGAGTAGAGTGGTATCAAAATATAGGATAATGCACCAATCACTTCAATTAACCATCATGATCAACTCTACTCGTGCCACAAGCCCTATGGCAACCACGAACATGACAAATCTCATTGCTGCAAGCAAAATGCACAACTTACCTAATGTGGAAGGGGAGACCCCCCTCCCAGCACCTCTCCTGCTCATTGCATATGTATCTCAGTCCCTAAGATTGAACATACTTTTGACACCCTCTCTAAAATTTTTTTCTGCATCTGGCCATGCCCCTCCAAGACCCTACTCCATTCCGTAGCTCCACTCCACCAGAAATGTCCACTCTTTTCAGTTTTGAACCCCCCAAAATCTAGTTATCAGCCTACAGTATATCATATGGTCAATTATAACCAGAAATGTCACTACATGGCGACTAGCATGCCTCCTCCATAATCGTTCTCCCAATAGGTCTGGATGTTTGCAAGACCTGAAAATCTAGCTTACATCCAATGGCCTTAAACTATTAAAATGATGATAAATCTGAGTTTTTGTTATTGGGTTCAAAGCGTATCAGGGCAATTACCCCCAGAGGGCAATTACCTCCCGGCTAAATACTGGTTAGTGGTAAGGTTAGAGTAAAGATTAGGGTTAGGGTTAGGTTTAGGATTAGGAGTTTGGGTTAGGGTTAGGATTAGGTTCAGGATTAGGATCAGGATTAGGGCCAGGGGAAGGGTACGGGGTAATTGCCCAGGGGGTAATTGCCCTAGACCCGGCTCAAAGCATACAATGTTAAGTAAAGTTGATTATCAATCATGTCATGTCAACATCGGTAGCGCTTGCATTACTCCATCAAAAACAGCCCGTAATTTAGGTGTCATATTTGATCAGGAAATGTCATTTCGAAGTCCTGTAAGTCAAATTCAGCGGAATATTCGATATCAGCTGCGTAATTTAAGTTTCATAAGGAAATATTCCTCTAAATCTGCAGCTGAGATACTTATTCATGCTTTGATTTCTTCTCGGTTGGGTTTTTCAAATTCATTGTTAAAAATAATAATAATAGTGGCTACTTGTATAGCCCAAAGGTCCACTTTTCAGTGCTTAAAAAAAAAAATGTCACAAAACTTCAACGGTTGCAAAATTCTGCTGCCCGATTGTTAAATTTCACTAACAAGTTTGAGTCCATATCACCAGTTCTCCGTTCCTTACATTGGTTACCTGTAGAAAAGAGGATTATTTTCAAGATTCTGTTATTAGTACATCATTCAGTTCATTCTTTTCCCCCATATACCCAAGTAATTCCGTTCAAAAATACAATCCGACACGGAGTCTACGTTCATCATCAGATGCATTGTTACTCTAAACACCCAGAGTAAAATATGGGTGGGGTGATCGAGCTTTCTCCGTTATGGGACCAAAAATTGTGGAATCAGTTACCTATTCAGTTAAGGGAACTGCCATCTACAGAGACATTCAAATCCAAACTTAAAACATATCTGTTCCTCTCACACTGAGGACTGTAATTGCTGTATGTCATTAATGTTCGGAACAATATTGTATTTTAAAGAGTAATTGGTTTATGTTGTATTATTTGGTTAATATTTGTTTTTTGTTTGCCATTTTCTTCTTTGTTGACATGTTTGAACATGTATATATATATATATATATATATCTTTTCATTTTTGAAGCGCCATGAGCACTGAAAAAGTGGACCTACGTGCTATACAAGTAGCCACTATTATCATTATTATTATTACTGCATCTTTACAGGGTGAACCGACAGTCACACATAATTGGCAAAAAATTGAAATAACATGTTTGTCACAAAATATGTGTTAAGTGTTTACTTTCCTTGAACTAGGTTTCATTTGGACGGATGGCTGAATTGTTTCAGAGACCACGTATTTGGGAATTGAGCATCTTCACTTGATGTAAATGATCCCCTGGCCAATGATTCTTCAAATAATCAATAAACTGTTAACATCCATTTTCAATTACAATACGTTATTTTCAAAATATGGGAAAAATTGACATTCTAACATTTTCACTTGACCTTTGACCCCATCGCCCAAATCATTCCCTACAGAAATTATTATGCAGTAATGCATGTATATACCTAGTTAAATTAAGTCTATGCATACAGTAATCTCAAAAGTATGGAGTAAAAGGGTCATTTCAGCAATAGAATTTTAGCATTTTAACCTAACCTTTGACCCCATGAGCCCAAATTTCCAAGAGACTCATAGTCAGGCAGTATATACATATGCACTTAGTTTCATGAAAATACTTTGAGCCATTTCCCAGATATGGAGAAAAACAGTTATATCTTTTAACATTTTTACCTCACCTTCTGCTGTCCACAAAATTGATTATCGACAGACAGAAGGATGGATGGATGGACGTACAACCTGAAAACATAATGCCTCAGCCGACACTTATAGTGGAAACATAAATCTCACGTTGATCAGTACACTACCCAATAACATACAAACAACATCTTGTATCTTAGACATATAGAGCGAAGCCAAAAGGGCATAAATTTATTCACACTCAGAAAGTATACAAAGTACACTTCTATAAAGCAGTAACATATGAAACACAAACAAATGCCAGTGACATACCACTTGTACATTAAATTACAAACAACAAAAGTCTGTGGTATATTTGAGGGCAAAATTTTGCCTTAGCACAAATTCAGTGATTCACTAAAGCACAGAACAAAATGGGAGCAGTCATTAAAATGTTGGGATTCTTTGAACTCATCATCTGTATGCAACAGGACCAACTAAATACTTCAATAACAACCTTAAACTTAGTTTTACCTGGTGATACTACTAGTATGTACTATACTCACTTTCACCAAATCCTATTTTCTTTGTTTCTGAATGCATCGTATGTATGACAATTACCAGGCACACACGATGCAACATTCCTGAAATATGCATAAATGTATTAATACACAGGAATCAGTTTTGCGTTATACCTACTGATCGTGCAGTGTTGATGGCCCACTGATCATCTTCTGTAAATGTTGTCAAATGTTTTACGCTATTATTTGTTTGGTATTCACATTGAAGCTAAGTCAACAGGCATTTCAATAAAATTGTGTACTGAAGACTTCCCCCACACATCCTTTATGACAAATAAAATAGGATGAGATTTATCATACCTATCACTTCAATATACCTTCATGCATGTACATCAAATTCAATTCAATTTATATGAAATGTTATTTCCAATAATTAAACATGTTTGTTTTCGATACAGATTCAAAGAAAGCAAAACATACAATGTATTGCAACAATAAATGTGCATATATACACTGTACTTAGGGCAGACGTCCACTTGGGCGCGGACAAGCCCCGGAAGGGTTGCGGAAGCAAATTTTGTTATTTCGGCATCCTGTCCGCGACAGACGCAGAATAACTTTGTGAATCGGCTTGTCCTGGGACATTCCTAGGACTGTCCGCGGACTGAGTGCGGACATTTCTAGGAATCACTCCGGAAGAGCGCGAAATACCTCGGAATATGCTAATCATAGCCGGGCAGCACAGAACCATCTAGGATTACACCAGGAATGAACGCGGACAATCAGGATGCCTTCGGAACAAAACAAGCTAGGCATGCGGACAAACTGCGGACAATACCAGGAAAATGGAAAGGTATAAATTTGGCGCTGACTTTGACTTTTCCTCATTTGACTGCTAGCTGTCATTGATGCTCCTTGTTGTGCTTCCGCAGTAGCGGCTGATATTATAGTAATATGATTGGTCGATATTATTTGATAAATGTGACCACCAAAAGTCGAAGAATAGGATTGTCAGCATGTCGGCTGACGACTCTTTTTTTAAATTTTTATTTGTCTCATCTGGGAGAACAATTTTTTCTCTGCCTACAGTCACATGGATGATATAGTAGAGCGGCATAGCTTGAAAAACTAGAGGAATTGTGCATTTTATGATAAAAGCACCAAATTTCGCACACATGCTGACAATTACATTTGAAATAAATTCAGATATTGGGCCATCGTAAATAGCGCCCTCAACGGCCATGGCAGCCATTTTTCAAAATGGCTGCCATAAATGCCAGTTTTCGTATAAATTTACAAATTTCAGAAGGGAAAATCAATAAGATTTTGCAAACGAGTGGGAAATAACATTCAAAATAAATTTGGATATTGGGCCACCGCAAATTGCGCCCTCAACGGCCTTGGCAGCCATGTTTCAAAATGGCCGCCATAAACGCCATTTTTCACCAAAAAATAAAAATTTCAGAAGGGAAAATCAGTAAGATTTTGCAAGCGAGTGGTAAATAACATTCAAAAGCAATTCAGATATTGACCCATAGTAAATAGCGCCCTCAACGGCCCTAGCAGCCATTTTTGAAAATGGCCACCATAAATGCCATTTTCCTAAAAAAATTTACAAATATCAGAAGGGAAAATCAATAAGATTTTGCAAACGTGTCGGAAATAGCATTCAAAATAAATTCAGATATTGGGCCATCGCAAATTGCGCCCTCAACGGCCATGGCATGGATTTTTCAAAATGGCCACCATAAATGCCAGTTTTCGTAAAATTTTACAAATTTCAGAAGGGAAAATCAATTAGATTTTGCAAACTAGTAGGAAATAACATTCAAAATAAATTTAAATATTGGGCTATCGCAAGTTGCGCCCTCAACGACCATGGTAGCCATTTTTTTAATGGTCGCCATAAATGCAATATTTCGCAAAAAAAAAAATAGAATTTCAAAAGGGAAAATCAACAAGATTTTGCAAACGAGTGGGAAATAAAATTCAAAATTAATATAGATGTTGGGCCATCGCAAATTGCGCCCTCAACGCCAATGGCGGCCATGTTTAAAATTGGCTGCCATAAATACCACCTTTTTCTCTGAATTTACTTATTCCAGAAGGAAAAGTCAATAAACTCTTGCACTCAATTTAAAAATTTCGTTTGAAATAATTATATCTTGCGCTTATGTATTACATTATTGTAAATAGCGCCCTCAATGGCCATTGGAGCCATTTTTCGAAATGGCCACCATGGATTCCATTATTTTTTATTTCCTGATTTCATAAAAAGTCAATAAGATTTTGCACACAATTTGAAAATTATGTTTGAAGTAAATATTTGTATTAGATTATTATAATACTGCCCTCAACGGCCATGGCCGCCATACTCCAAAGTGGCTGTCATTGTCATAATCATTTTGTTTTAAAAAATGGTAATTTCAGAAAGAAAAATCAACAAATGTGTATATAAATTGAAAGTCATGTTTAAAATCAAACAATATATCTAGATTGCATTAACTCTAGAAATTGTTCCTTCGCAAATTTTCAAGAAGAAAACAAAATTGCTAATAACGGTAATTGCAGCCATTTTCCAAAATGGCTGTCATAGGTGCCATTTTTCTTTTATGAAGATGTCCTAATGCCGGAAGAAGAGAATAAACTTTTTTTTTGCGCAAGTTCACAATTACATACAAAGAAGTTTAAACATTGAGCCATCATAAGCTGTGTTCTCAATTGTTATTTTAGCTATTTGTCAAAATGGCTACAATACACTCTTCTTTTTTGTCTTGAAAATTTGCATAACTTCAGAAGGAGAAGACAGTAGAATATCCACAGAGACATTATATAATCTGAAATATGGTGTTAAAGAAATCATTTGAGGAACACCTAAAATAAACAAGGCAAATGCTTAGCGATTATATCTCACCAATGATGAATGCATATTTTAGGTGGCAAACATGAAAAATTTCTGAAAAAGAATAATATAAATATCCAGGAATAATGGCGCCATGTATTAACTTTGAGAGTAACACCATATCATTGAATATATGGGACTATATGGCGTGTATCTATTCTAAAATTTAACTTCCTAAATATTCTTAAAGGGATGGTACAGTATTGGCGAAGATGAGAATTGGGCTTTTAACTTTTTTTGCGATATGCGAAGAAAACACATATGATATAGTACAGAGCATACCATTTTAAGAGGAATTCAAAGTTTATTTGATGAAAATTTGGCTTTGAATGACAGAAACATCAAAAAACAAAGTAAAACAAAGCGATCGTCATAAAGTGTGGATCCCACACTTTTCAGAATCGCTCTTTTTTTGGATATCTCAGCCATTTCAAAACCAACTTTCATGAAATAAACGGTCAATTCCTCAAAGAATTACATGCTCTTTCATATTTCATAAGAGGTTTCTCATATCTCACCATGTTAGAAACCTGAAATTAGGTCTCAACCAAAACAATAAGATCCCTTTAAGACAGATACGAAAAAATGGGCATTCATTTTACGAAAAAAAGTTAATTTACTTGCTTTGCTTCCATAAAAACATATACTTTTGATATCCATACTGCAATTAGAACTAGAATGAAAACATGAATTTAGAACTAACCCATCAATGAAACTTATTTTAAAATCTAAATTTCTTTGAACACCAGATTGCATTTTTTTAGATATAATGGCTGTTTAGCAGTATTCTATTGCTTTCTCCTTCTGGAAAAAGCAAATAAAAAAAGGAGTGTGTGGAAGCCATTTTGACAAAGAGCTGCCGTAGCCGTTGGGGACGATGTTTAAATGGTGGCTCAATATCTTCATTTCAAATTCAAATTCAAATTCAAACTTGAATTTATTTGAATGTCTTTTGTCAATATGCACAAGAAATTGTATTGTCTTCATCTGGCATTATTATATTTTCAAGAAGCAAATAGCATCTATAGTGGCCATTTGGAAAAAGGCTGCCATGGTCGTTGATGGTGCCATTTGTAATGACCTCATATATTATTTTCTTTTGAATATGATTTTCAACATATGTACAAATTTCATTGATTTTCTCTCTGAAATTAGCAAATCTTTCACAAAAAAAAGAAAAAAGAAGCAGACATCCATGTTGATCAGCATGGCCCTTAATTGCGCCTTAAAGAAGACCTTATACTTACATTTATTTTTTAGCATAATTTTCAACTTGTTTGCAACGTCTTATTGACTTTTCCTTCTGACATCAGCAAATTTATGCCAAAAAAGGGGGCATTCATGGCAGCTGTTTGAAACTTGGCTGCTATGGCTGTTGAGGGTGTACTTTTGGATGGCCTATTATCAAATTCAGTTTGAATGTAATTTTCCACCTTTGTGTAAATTCTGATTGACGTCTGCAACACTTCACGAAAAAAAAAGACATTCATGGTGGCCATTTTGAAAAATGGCTTGAATGGCTATTGAGGGGGCAATTTGCAATGACCCAATAAGTTTACTTTTGAATGTAATTTCCCACCTGTTTGCAAAATCTCATTGGCTTTCTCTTCTGATTTTAGTAAATCTTTTCGAAAATATAGCATTTATGGCGGCCATTTTGAAAAATGGCTGTCATGACCGTTGAGGGCGCAATTTCAGATGGCCCAATATCGAGATTTATTTAAAATGTCATTTCCCATTTAGGCCTACTACCAAAATTTCATTGACTTTTCGTTTTGGAATTAGCATTCTTCTTAATGAAAAAGTGGCACCTATGGTGCCCATTTAAAAAAGAAATGTCTGCCATAGCCATTGAGAGCGCAATTTTCAATTGCCCAATATCTGGATTTATTTTGGATGTAATATCCCGCTTGTTTGCAAAAAAGGAAAAAAAATAATTGGCTTTCCCTTCTGAAATTTGCATTTCTTAACAAAAAAATATGGCATTTATGGCGGCCAATTTGAAAAAATGGCTACCATGGCCGTTGAGGGCGCAATTTTCGATAGCCCAATATCTATATATATTTTGAATGAATTACAATTTATGGGCAAAATCGTATCAACTTTTCCCTTCTGAAATTTGCAAAATCATCGAAGAAGTGGCACATTAGACAGCCATTTTGAAAAATGGCTGTCATGGACGTTGAGGGTGCAATTAAGAATGGCCAAATATCTAAACTCATTTTGAATGTAATTTCCCACTTGTTTGCAATATCTTACTTGCTTTTCCTTCTGAAGTTAGCAAATATTATGAAAAAAATGGCATTTATGGCGGCCATTTTGAAAAATGGCTGCCATGGCCGTTGAGGGCGCTATTTCCGATGGCCCGATATCTAGATTTATTTTGAATGTAATTTCCCATTTGTAACCAAAATCTTATTGACTTTTCTCTCCTAGAATTAGCAAATTTTACAAAAACATGGCATTTATGGCAGCCATTTTTCAAAATGGCTGCCATGGACGTTGAGGGCGCTTTTTACGATGGCCCAATATCTAAATTTAATCTGAACGTGATTGTCAACCTGTGTACGCAATTTGGTGCTTTTATCACAAAATGCACAATTGTTCGGCTATGCCGCTCCACTAGTATACATATCCATCGTGAAGTATATACATGTTGTGTCTGATACTTCTGTAGAGCATGCCAAAATGATCCTAATCATTAAATTTGTTTTTCTTTCTCTCATTTTTACCCTTGTGCATCTCTAACCCTCTCTTATTTTGATCACTTTTGAACATTTTCAAGTCCGAGAATTTGTTTTTTTCATGCTTAGAGCTTACTAGCCTATTGTCAATGAAGTGTAAAAATGGGGAAATATTTTTAACCTACTTTAATTTACTTTTTTTTGGGGGGGGGGGTTCAACTGGGCTGTCAAATTGGACAATCGTGTTTATTTGCAACTAAAACAAAAAGAGAAGAAAAAATTATTAGGTAATAACAACTACGAAAATCATTCAAGTAAAGAATATTTTTGAAATGATTTGTGATGCTTAATGTGTACTTAAATATATACACTCAGCAAAAAAAAAAAAAAAGACAGAAATTTAACACTTTTTCGAGTTTATGATTCATTGCTTTTTCTCTCATTTCACTTGAATTTTGAAGTGACAGAAAATTCTTCATTTTCCTCCATCATCTGTAGCTTTCATTGTTATTTTGGGCTTCAAAGATATTACATTGCAATGAGACCACATGTATATCTTTGCAATTGAATTCATGCTTTTTAGTGTGATGAATTTGTCTTTTGTTCTAATATGTTGTATCATTAGAAAGCATTTACGTATGAATAACTTGTTCGTGTTTATATAATACGTTAACATTTAGCCAAAAATTCTATGCTTTTTTTTTTCTGAGTGTACTTCCATCTACTTTTGTAATTTTTCAGCTGGGCTGTCACATGGGACAACCTAGTTTGTTTGCAAATAAAATACGAAAACAATATAAAGGAAAATGTACTACAGTAAGTAATAGGAACCAGGAAAGTCACTCAGATGAAAAATAATTTCTGAAAAGATCAAATCAACACAAACTTACTAGGAAGTTAGGGGGCTGATTTCACTTCTTTCTGGTTGCTTTTGGCACAGTCTCTACTACCTTCTTCTTTGCCTTCTGGGACCCGGAAATTCCTTAGATTTACCTGTTCTTCATTACTAGACGAAAGGTGTGCCTGTGATGGGGATATTTGCATGGGGCCTCGCCTCCCTTCTTGCTCATTTTGCGTTTCATTGGCATGACGCTCGCGGAAAGTGTCCACATTTTCGTGTCTGGATCACAAAATTTCCGCATTGGTTCCGGACACTTGCATATATATAGATCCGCATCGGCTCCGAGCTGTCCTAAAACATTCCTGGCGTCTTCCGTTTTCATTCGCGAAGTTTCCCTACACCGCGGGATTCTTTCCGGAGCATGTGCCGAAGGAGCGGAAGGGTTCCGGACAAGCGGGACATCCTCAGGACATCGTCAGGACAAGTCGCCGAAGGTGTCAGGAAGTTCATTTCCGCGTCCAAATTTTGGTCTCGATCAATATTTGGACGCGGAAATTTTTCTCTCTCCCGAAGGTGCGGAAACGCCCGGACATGTTTAGGACAGTGAGCGGACACGTTCAGGAACGTGCGGACAGGTCCCCGAAGGAGTGCGGAATACCAAATTTGCATTCCGGGGCTTGTCCGCGTCTTGTCCGCGCCCTAGTGGAAAATAATTGTGTTGTTGTAAAATAGGGACCTACATAAAGCCCCCGTTCCACTATCACGATCTGGACCTCGATCTGTCCTGATCTAGCAGGTTGGGAGAGAGCGGCAAAAGCGTATGGGGATCGGAAGCATCATAGCAGCAGTGTTTAGAGGTCGAGGTTGGAGCGGGCATTTTTTCAGATCAGGAAGAAATTTTGAATCTGTTCAAAATTTCTTCCCGATCTCCCCGATCAAAATTGACCTATTCTTAATCGTAAGGCAAGCGGGGAGAGAGTAGTGACAGCGTAAACACCACGGGATGAGCATAACAAGGTCTTTCTGAGCGTAGTAACATCAGCACAAGAACGGGAAGTAAACTGAGACACTGACGTGGTCCCGCTGCTGCGCCGCTCTTCCCTGATCAAAGCACAATCTTCCCGCTTTAACGCCGCTCTCACTACGTTCTCTGCTCTCATACAGAAACAAGGTCCGTTCCTGCAACGCTCTCAGCACGCTTCATTCCCGCTTTAGTTACGCTGTTTCCACTATAGCTTCGCATTCCCAGACTTAATTACGCACGTCTTCCATTCTCGCCGCCTTCAAAAGGGACGCAGCCGATGCGCTGGAAAAATCGCAGCCAAAATGTCTGTCAGAAGAAGATCAAGGAGATCGAGAGGCAAAACTGTTGAGGAGGAGGAGGAAATTGTCTCTGCACCTGTAGGGGCAGAATATGAAGAAGAAGGAGCTCAAATTTTCGAAGAAGAAAAAGAAGAGATGAAGAAAAAGAAGAAAAGAAAGCAGCGAAGCAGCTACCCAAAAGGCGAAGAAAGAGAGACTGCACGTGATACTAAAAGAGGAGGAAGAGGACATAGCAGAATTTTGAAGAATGTGAAATCATCTAAAATTGGAGGAAGACGGACTATAAAAGCAAGGACATCAAGAAGAAGCATGGGAAAGATCAGCGCGTCTTTGATTATAACAATGCATTGCTGCAAAAGAACCGTGAGTTGAGGAGCCTCTTTGAGGTCCACGGTATATTTCTTTGGTTCTGCGTGCTAATAAGTTGACTGACTGCGGACCGACAGTCGAATCGGGGTACATCGGGGCACATCGGGCGCTTTTCAGCTCTCTGAATGGGGTAACAGCGTGATAAGATCCTATGTGACCCTGCACCACAAAACAAACAAAAAGTCACCTGATATGAATTTTTAGTTAAAACAATATTCTATAAGAGCAGACTTTAGGCTTTAAAATGATGTATAACTCAAATCAAATGGACTCTCCTAACCTATCTAAATATTGGAAAGAAAGCACAAACTCAGGAAAAGTGTTAACTGAGAAAAGAGGCTCTGAAGTACATTGTCTATTCAAGCATTTAATCTTTACCAAACCGTGCTGGCTGTACGATGAATGGGACAAAAAACAGGAAGTAAACCACCCTAGTAACAACAATGACGGGATTATTAGATTAAATTGCAATTAAGCATGCCTCATTAACACATACTGTCCATAATCACTGCCAACTTTCAAAACAGTAGCACCATCCTTTCAAAAGTTATTAGAGTTGAAAGTAAAGAGTGTGTACAAGGTTTTTCAGAATTGAAATGGGGACGCTAAAGACACACCTAATCACACTATTCTACCAAAAATGTTCGAGATAAACTGCTAAAAAAACACACTTTACTGCCCGTTTTATGACCCCAAATCTTGGCATAATGTAAAAGAAGACTTGCCCTTTCAGAAAATATGAAAAAGTCAAGACCAGCTATGTTGACCCATTTCACCTACTTTCAATTCTCACGCAAAATCAGTGTGTGCGACTTTTTGTTCGTTTTGAGATGCACGGTCACATATAGATCATTCAGAGCATAGATACATTGTGAATTGATCAGATAACATTGGCAACATCGCACTGACAGCATAGCTACATCGTTCTAAAGCGTAACTGCAGCGTCAGAGATTGTAATGTCGCATTCCCGATCATCGTAGTAAGAACGTAGCAAGCATGTGGTAGTCGTAACTGCAGCGTTCTTAGAGTGTTCTGCCATCGTACTGTGTCCAGATCGGCTAAGGTTTTACCTGATTCTTCCCGATCTGAGAAAATTGTCAAATCGTAGCGAGAACGGCATAGTGGAACAGGGGGTTTAAAGACAAAAGAATTGATAAATTTAGCTTCACATTCCTATAGCACACAGCCCAGAGGTAATACACTCTTGAACAGATGCTCATGATGTCGTTCATTGCCTTCAATACACAGTGAATAATAAAATCTCCTGTCTACTGCATTGAGTTACTGAATACATACCAAATACATGAAGTGGATTAGCAGGACTACACATCAGGGTGGAGGTAATAAAAAAGTACAAGAATTGAGGATACGAATCAACTTTAATTTTGTGGAGACTTTGCTGCATTGAACTTGCTAAACATGTGTTTGCAAACATGTTGTTCTCCATCATATGCATTTAACACAAGGAATGAACAAGATAAGCACCAATTATAAATAAACTAGTATTTTACTTTTGGAGTCAAAGGCACTGCATTCAAATCTAAGTGCACTCAATGTACAAAAATTAGGAATAAAATTGTAAGCACAACTAGCATACTGAAATGTCAATACAGTCAGTGAATTACTTTTTTTTGAAACATATTATTGTCAAATGCTTAAGAGATGATGAAAACACCAACTTCCTGACACAGCAGCGCAATGAATACTTCAGCCATTTCAATACATGACATCTTTTCACCCAATGTGGCTTGTAGCTATATAGTACCTGATAAAAGCTACACATTTTTGAATACAACTTTAGAACTTTCTGAGAGTGATACCATTCAGCCACTTTGCCATTCAATATGACACATTAGCCACTATTCATGACTTACATGAATGCTGCTTCTGACATAAAGTATTTCTAACCCACCACCTTGTACCTCAGCCATTTTGTTGCCAGCCAAGTGCACCTCTTCAGCCAAGTGTTTAGGATCGATATGCTTATTGCTGCCAAACAATCAAATCAATCTTGACATCAACACCTCCCTGTGTGACATCAGGTTGATCTCATGCAAATGCATTAGATTAGATACAAAACATGTAGAAAAATACACCAAAATTTCATTTCCCAGTCAAAAGATAGCATCCAAATAAGGGTCTCCAATGTTTTTGAAACACTGGCGCAAATCTTCATCTTCCTTTATCATGTTTTCTCATGGTCAGTTTTCTTATCAGACTGGCTTTTAGATTTGATCAATCTTTTGGGATTCCAATTTGCATACAATGACGAGGTAACCAGTGATACATGCACATTACCATGTAAAAATGATTAACAAATCAAGAAGCCTTTCACATCTTCTTGCCTGGACAAGAACAAAATATCTTACATGTATGGGAATCTCCTGCACAAAGTGGAAGACTTTGCAGCTCTGTAAATACCATATTACTATGGTTCATGCAAGTACCAGTGCAGGAACAATTCTTTTTTTAATGGTCAAACTGACATTTCCAAAATATGGGCACTATATGAAGTCAAATTTCACACATATTTGCAGATTATCCACTTGTGTCTACCATTACTTCAGATATACTTAAGTGGCCTTAGCAGCTCTCTCAGTACTTCATGTTACATAAATTAGCTTTTAAAATGGTTGCTGTATAAACACAATTCTGTTTTGAGTGCTGCTTCTGCTTTCAAAATCTGAAGAGAAACTTTAAATTTGATTCACAATATTATTATTTTGTTTGATTGTCATATGATTGGTTGGAATGACTAGAAAGATACTAATCGAGAGTGTCTGTTGTCACAGTTTTCACATGTTTTTGGCTCCCAACTATATGTAATACCTCCCTCACAAAAGAAGAAGAAGAAGAAGAAACAAAAGTGACCTGGGGATATTGCAAGTTTACCTTCCATGCATTCTGATAATATCGGAAAATTACGGCAGGGGGCAGCTTTGAGAGCTGGGGGCGTGGTGTCCATTTGCACATTCCACCACACTGGTAAAAATTACTGCCAAGTACACTGTTACTTATGTAGAAAGTTGGACTTGCAGTTTGGAGAAAATAAGACTGACAGCTCTATAACTTCTGATTCTAGAGAAGAATATTACTGATTATTACCTATATGAGGTAGTTTTGCGAGGCACATTACAGTTGGTATTTTGCAGGGTCGTGGAGTTCAGCAGGTGACATAAGAGCATATCACGAGCATCCGGGTTTTTACATATACAGTGGACTCCCGTTATAACGAAATCCTCGGGACCGGCAGTTTTCTTTCGTTATATTGGAACTTTGTTATAACCGAACAAATAAACAATAGAAATACATAGAGTGGATGACATTGCAGCCAAAATTTTTACTTCGTTATAACCAGAATTTTGTTATAACCGTGTTCGTTATAACGGGAGTGCACGTACTGTAAAACAGGGAGGTGGGAAGAGAAGGAGTGGAATCTCTCTTCCCACCTCCCTGCTTTACATGTAAACATTCCGTTCGACCACGAAGAGAAAACATTCAAGGAGGTCGCTGCGTGTTGATTACATGCACCGCAGAAGAAAGCCGATAAATCGACTCATACAAGGTCGACCACTTCCAGCAGCACTGTGCGTCAAACAATGACTAGTTCATTTTTGTGCTCAAGAACTGCACAGTGACCATCAGTTATTACAACTCTCCAAATTGAAACCAGCAAAAATAAAGTGTAAAAGCATTCAGATGTTTGAAGTTCGCCTGTTACAACTACATATGTATCTTTGAAGTTGGAGTTGAATGATATACATTGATGAACAATTTTTCAATTATTCGACATGTTGGTGATGATCTACAGGTAGTCAAATGTGGCTTGATCTATATCAGAGTGTATAGCCGTATTCACATATTTTCCTAATTTACCTAGGGGATAGGTAATGATTATGATATTGACTGGCCTTGAGGGAGATACCAGATTAATATTGTCCGCACTGAAAGAATAATGCCCTCGTCTTCGACTCGGGCAATATTCTTTCAGTTTGGGCAATATTTTCTGGTATCTCCCTCGAGGCCAGTCAATATCATATAAATATTCCATAATTTAGAAGGTTTGGGCCCCCTGGGGCCCGAAAGGAAAGCATAGTGCCCATTCAAACACTTTGAGATCCTATCCCCCTAGGAATGCTACTTGCCAAGTTTGGTGAAAATCCACTATGTTGTTTTCAGCAAGAAGATGAAAATGTACAATTTAGGTCTGCGTTTGGATCCCCTTCCCCCACCGGGGGAGGGGGGGGGGGGGTGGGGAGATGGCAGCAATGGATCTGCATGAACAAACTTGGAACTACAGTCAATCAATGTACAAACTCATGGTATTAACTTTGCTTTATCACTTCTGGTTCTAGAGAAGAAGATTTTGAAATATTCCTGAATGTCCGGGGGGGGGGGGGGGGGGGGGGGGGGGGATTGGGCCTTCTAAGGGACCCTAAGGGGAGCATGGCACCCATTTGAAGGAATTGAGATCTTAACCCCCTGGTATGTTATCTGCCAAGTTTGGTGAATATTCATCAAGGGAATTGAGATCTTAACCCCCTGGTATGTTATCTGCCAAGTTTGGTGAATATTCATCAAGGGAATTGAGATCTTAACCCCCCTGGTATGTTATCTGCCAAGTTTGGTGAATATTCATCAAGGTGTTTTCAAGAAGAATATGAACAAGGTACAATTTAAGTTCCCATTTGGATCCATCTCACGCCACCCCATTCCCATGGGTCCCAAGGGGGGGGGGGGGTAGGGTTAAGGTTATCATTATTATGATTCTGGTATGAACAAACTTGAAACAACAGACATCAATAAACTGACTACTCATTGTATTAACTTAGCTCAATCAACTCTGGTTCTAAATAAAATCTTTAAAGATTCCGTATGGGAGGGGAAAGGTTGGCCCCCTGGAGGCAAGGAATTGAGATTCTAGCCCCCTGGAGGCAAGGAATTGAGATTCTATCCCCCTAGGGATGCTACCTGCCACATTTGGTGAAAATTTATTTTGGGGTTTTCAAGAAGAAGACAAAAAAGTACAATTTAGGCCCCATTAGGACCCCTCCCCACCCTCCTTCCAGGGTCCCAAGGGGACACCCCTGATTCTGCCATTAAAAAACTTGAAACTATAGTCATCAATGTACAAACTCATAGTATTAACTAAGTTCTATCACTTCTGGTTCTAGAGAAGATTTTTTTCAGATTCCTTAATTTTGGGGGTTTTGCGCCCCCCCCCCCCCCCGGGGGCCCCCCAGGTGGGGCACGGTGCCCATTTGAATAAATTCAGATCCTATTCCCCCTAGTGATGCTCCATGCCAAGTTTGGTGAAAATCGGTCATGGGTTCTCAAGAAGAAGATGAAAATATAAAATTTTATGCGCGACGTACGACGCACAACACACGCCGGATGAAGAGCGATCGCACTAGCTCAGAACCTTCAGCTCAGGTGAGCTAAAAAAAAAGGCAACCAACCACACAAACCAAAAAACACAATCCAACAATCTAATTAATGACAGCAAAAAGATGGGGAATGCAAAAGTCCTTCCCCACACCATTGTGATATCTTACCCATGTGCTATGATTACCCTGTGCTGACAACAGACAGGTCGGCAGTCTGTGTTTGTCTGGCAAACAAGCCTGACATCTTGCACTGAGAATTAAAAATGCTGTCATTTATTTTCTGTGGGTTGAGTAAAGTCTGAAGAAGTCGGGAAATCCAATCAAATTTGAAGTACAGTATCTATGTTGCTACATGGTTATTGCAGCTGCTCACGGTTTAAAACAAAACGAGAACTACTGAGTTCTGTCCTCAGTAAAGATTGGCAGTGTCTACAAAACTAGTGTTTTTTTTTAATGACATTTCAAATTACATCATTAACATAGAAAGAAAAAAAAAAATGCTGATGAAAGGGTAGTAGGGTATATGAAAGTTATGGAATTCTGTAGAATAATGAAGTCAAAGTGCACTTCACAACTCTTTCAGTGACTTGCGTACCTTTCTGTTTTTCTGCAATCTTATCTTACAAGAATATAACAAAACAAATAACTTGTATGTAAATTTTTGATAAAAATACATGTGTATCATATCAAATAAATATAGGGTTAACACAACACAGCAGCTATAATTTGAAGGTAAAAGCGGCTTGTTGCTAAATATGTGACCAAAAAATGATTTTTCAATAATCTTTTTATTCACAAAATAATCAAGAAAGTTCTATGGCAAGGACAGCAGTAAATATCTTTTCATATAATATGTTGTTACCACTATGACAATTTTTTGAACATATGCAAAACATTTCACAGTTTCCTTGATTTTATGATCATTTTTATTGTTTTACTCTATTCATACAGGTAATTAATAAAATGGTTTAACATTTGAAGTTTGTTGTTTAATATTTCTGAGGGTGTGACAGCTGATCTTTGCTGCTCTGTGCATCGTCTAATGTTATAAAGTATAGTTGTTCACTTCTTTTCCACAATCTATATTTTCTATAATACCTTCTATTTTTCTAGTCCTTTGTATGATAATACAAATGAGCGCTAGCTGAGTAATGAATATAACAATTTGCTATCTTACAATGTACTACTTTCTATTATCATGAATTTATTCAACATATAGACCCTAGGTCAAAGTCCATTCTTCCACACTGATACAGTCTGGCCTCTCCTATCTGGCCTCCCTTAATCTGGATCTCTCTATTATCTGGATGCAATCTTGGTATAATTTATTTTCTTCAATCTAATAATTACAGGGAAAAGGGGAATTTCAAACTCAAACAAAATTCCTACACAAACTCACTTGAATTACATATTATTCTCAACATAACATACATTCACATCTAATTTTCATCTAACATGCATTCAGACATTTACTACCCCCAAATCACTGCAAGAATGTGGACTGAAAACTTTTTATTAAATCAGGGCACAGTACAGGCGATTGTCCATTGAGCAAATTACCTAAGAATTTTAAATGCAGACAGCTGACAACCGTACCATGTCCACACAAAATTGATACACTGAACACGTATTTGCTCCTCTCATTCCCATTGCCATGTGTAGGTCACATGCATAGCCCTCAATGTGACTAGACATTGGTTCAAGTTCATTGGCTGGGCGATGAAAGACATTAAAGTAGTCATCACGTGAAAAATAGCTTGATATTCATGAATTAGTTGAATTATACATTTAAAACGTAAGCATAAGTCTCTATATAGGAACATGAATAATCAAGTTCAGAACATGTAAACATCTCTAGAAAGATGGAGAGATTGTGTTCTGAGACCCTTTTCTGACCGCCAGAACCCAATAAGATGGCAAAAATTTGGGGAACGAAATAATAATGTCACGCAAGGAACGAATCAGCCCTGCGCAGATGCGCTGTTGCTACGCAGCACTGTGGTTCAAAGTGTGAATTTTGCATGATCTGCCTATAGGAGGGAGGCGAAGTCTTTTCTTCACAGAATCAGGTACAAGTTGGCCACAATTTGTGCAAATTTGTCCTTATTGAATCCATCTTGCTTAGAATTACAAGTATACAGATCATGTTATCCTTTTAGACTTCTACTTGCACTTTTGCGCCTCGGTCTTGCCTCTCAAACAGCTCATAGGCCTAGGTGCTCTACTTGAACTAGAACCAGAAGCTAAATACCCCTTTCATATTGGCCAAAAACATGGCACGTCCTCCGAAGGATGTGCCGTGTTCATCCCAGACCACTGTCAATATGAAAGCTCAACTCGGCGTGAACACAGCACGAACAGTGGGTGAACACGGCGTGAAGTTTCTGCTAGACGCTGCCAATATGAACGGACACGGCATACAACCGGAACTGGAAATCTCAGATAAACAAAACAGCGAGCGCGCTAGTATATATACAGTTACACGTGTGTGGTTTGTCAACATACAATATTTGTTTATTTATCATATATTGTATGCCATTCCAAATTGTTTGCCGACTTGCAGAGGTATCAACTTTGTAAGAACAACGAATTATTGAATAATACAAAAAAGAATAAAATATGTGTTGACTACAAAATAGTATAGTTTATGTTTTATTTATGTCTCAACAATTTTTACACTCATTTCACGGGAAAAATTGCAAGGCAATTAGGTGCGCCTGCTTAGAATTGGGTCAGTCTGCACTAGTATAGTATGAATACTGACAACTGCCGTCAGTGGCTATACATACACTGTACTGATTGCTGTCAGCTGTAAAATGTATGCACTGTTGAAATGCATTTGGAAAAATTTGTAGATAGATTCCACAAATATGAAGCCAAAATGCTCTTAACAGAGAGAGTTTGGATCTAATTGTAATATTTATATGATTTTCATTCAAAATGCACTGTTACCATGGCAACACATTGTTCAACAATGATGAAATACAAAGTTTGCATATCTCTGTACTACAATGGTTGCATGTGCCAAATTTCAAGCCAAATGCTCAGAGACTGAGGGAGTTACCTGAATCCACAATATTTTTATATGATTTTTTTCAAACTATGCTGTTACCATGGCAACACAATGATTAACAATGACGAAAGGTTAAGTTAGCACATCTACGTACCAAAGTGGTCAGGTGTGCCAAATTTCAAGCTAAATGCTCAAAGACTAAGGGAGTTGGCAGAATCCAAACGCTTTTTGGTGAAAAAATGTTGTTACCATGGCAACGCAGAATTGTTCAACAATAATGACAGATTAAGTTTGAACATCTATATGCTATAGTGGTCACATGTGCCAAATTTCAAGCCAAATGCTCAAAGACTGAGGGAGATAACTGAATCCACAATATTTTTGCATGATTTTCATTCAAAATATACTGTTACCATGGTAACACATTGATCAACAATGACCAAAGACTATGTATGCTCATCTACGTATTATAGTGATCACATGTGCCAAATTTCAAGCTAAATGCTCACAGACTGCGGTAGTTACCTGAATCCACAATATTTTTGTATGCATTTTAGTGAAAAGCTGCTGTTACCATGGCAACCCTTGTTGACCACTGACGAAAGATTTCGTTTGCACATCTATATGCTAAAGTGGTTGCATGTGCCAAATTTCAAGCCAAATGCTCAACGAGTGAGGGAGTTAACTGAATCCACAATATTTCTGCATGATTTTAATTTACAATATGCCGTTACCATGGCAACGCATTGATCACCACTGACGAAAGATTACCTTTGCACATCTACATACCACAGTGGTCATGTGTGCCAAATTTCTAGCTAAATGCTCGAAGACTAAAGAAAGTTAGCTGAATCCACAATATTTTTGTATTTTTTTTGGTAAACAAAAGCTGTTACCATGGCAACGCATTGCTCACGACTCACGAAAGATCAAGTTTGCACATCTATATACTATAGTGGTCATGTGTGCCAAATTTCAAGTCAAATGCTCTAAGACTGAGGGAGTTAACTGAATCCACAATATTTTTGCATGATTTTCATTCAAACTATGCTGTTGCCATGGCAACACATTGATCAACAATGGCAAAAGAGTAAGTATGCACATCTACATACAATAGTGGTCACATGTGCCAATTTTTACGCCAAATGCTTGAAAACTGAAGGAGTTAGGCTAATCCACACATTTTTGTATGATTGGTAAAAAAAATACTGTTGCCATGGCAACAGATTCATTACCACACACATCAATTGTGTTTTGCACAAGTATACATTACATTGATCACATATCCCACATTCAAACTGAATTGCTACAAAACTAAGAGAGTAGAGCAATCCACATTTTGTAAGATTTTTATGAAAATCTTCCGTTGCCATGGCAACGCATTATGAAATACTCATGAAAAAGGTCTCTTGCACATCTGCCTGTGATAGTGGTCACACATGCCAAATTTGAAGTTAATAGCTCAAAAAATAAGAAAGTTGTTTGATCCGCAAGTTTTTATGAAAATATGCCCCTGCCATGGCAACGCATTATGCAATACTAATGAAAAAGGTGTCTTGCACATCTACCTTTGATAGCAGTCACACATGCCAAATTTGGGGTCAATTGCTCAAAAAATGAGAGGAGTTCGATCCACAACATTTTGTTTGATTTTTTTAAAATTTGCCATTGCCATGGCAACTCATTATGCAATACTAACGAAATAGGTGTCTTGCACTTCTCCCTTTGATTGCAGTCGCACATGCTAAATTTGGGGATAATTGCTCAAAAAATGAGAGAGTAGTTTGATCCACAAGCTTTTACGAAAATATGCCATTGCCATGGCAACGCATTACGCGATACTAACGAAAAAGGTGTCTTGCACATCTACCTTTGATAGCGGTCACACATGCCAAATTTGGGGTCAATTGCTCAAAAAATGAGAGAGGAGTTCCACCCACAAGATTTTGCAACAGACCGACCGCCCGACTGCCCGCCCGCCCGACCGACCGACCGGCCACCTGACCTCAGGGTGATTCCTATATACCCCCCCTACACACGGGGTGGGTAGGGGTATAAAGACAGAAGACAGAACAGGGGAGGGGGTATCCCCCTCCTACTTGAGAGAGATTTTGCATTTTCAAAATTGAATTTCAACAATCTGGTGCACTTTTTGGATAAAAGTTTGAACAATTTTCTATCAAAAAAGCAATGAAATTTTCTTCATTTCGGGAATTATTGGGGGACAAAATGACGTTTGTCCACCTTTGTTCTTCAGGATCGATGTCCCTGCATATGAAGGGTCTTTTGTACTTTTAGAATACAAATAGAAATGAAAATATCTTGTCAAGACATTTTTGATAGAATTCAGAAGGCTGCCAATCCCCAAAGTGTACTAAAGTTTTGAAAGGGAAACTACGCTGAGAAAGGGTTAAAAGGTCTTTTTTTTCTTTTAAAAAAAAAAAACTGGAGTGACAGATCTGGTGCACACTTTAGATGAAACATGTGGAAATCTGTCAATCTACACACTAAGAAATCAGGGTTCAATTTGGGGTTCAGTTTGACCCAATGCACCCTTGCTTGGACTAGGGTTGAATATTTAACCTCTGCGGGTGCTATTTACTCCAAATGGGGTTCACTTTTGAGAAAAGTTAAAGGGGCATAGTCCCGGTAGTGTAGAGGGCGCTGTTGATGATACTGCCAATCACCGTTAGCATTGATACGAAGATTACCGAAGTTGAGCTGTCATCAAGAGTAAAGTGCGTAGGTGTTGCTAAGTAACGTTGCCTTCGTTGTCTTCTCGATGCGCAGTCTGTAGTAATGCCAGGGTGCGTGCATATGTGCTTGTTATCATGACATCACAAAAGAAGTTTGCTAAAGCTGTCATCCCCCTCAGCCGAATCATGAGCCGAACTGTGATCGGACCACTGACTACAGTGGATCAGACTTCTTCGGACTCGGGGGAAGTGGGCTAAAGCGAAAGTGCCAAAGAGGAGTCTATAGCATAGGTCTCTATAGGAAACTTGCGCTGTGCGCCCGCTTACGTATTTGACTAAAACACCGGGACCATGCACCTTTAAATTTTTGAACCTCCAAATAGAAGAGTTAGTCTGCTGCAAAAACCTAGAGCATAGTGTTGCATTCAAACATGTTATGATTTGTAATGCAGTATCAGTAATGATTTGAATTGTGGATGATGTTCATCTTTAAAATTGCAAATTAATCAATATGAAAATGCTTGTTGATGTTTGATAAAATGAAATAGCATTTTTTGTTGTTGCCAGTTTCACAAACAGTACGTGGGCAAAGACTAACATGCCAATCCCGCAAATTGACCAATCACATCAGAGAAGACGATCGAGGCTCCGATTTTTGAAAGCTCATCGCACACAGCTAGCTAGATGTGTATACGTGTCACAAAGCAAAGCGTCGCGACAGTTCACTTCAATTTCGTTCTAACGATAGAACTCCCATCTGCATTGAAGCGGGGCTTTTTCGTTGCAAGACTTGCCGCTTTATACAAGATTAAGGTGAGTAACTGTTCACAAATCATGATTTATTTGGGTTGCTTCTGTACGGCTAGATCCTTCAATTCTTTGGTAATAATTTCAATCTTTTGTTGTGCCCGCAACCTTTCTTTGTTACCACGTACACGCGTGTATTAATATATGCAAAATCACATGACCTAATGGGAAATAATACGGGCCTTTTCACGGTTACTACTACTGCCATTTAGGGATCTACGAGAAATAAGGCAAAACAGTTTGCATTGTTTAATTTAATGGTAGTTTAATGTCGTGATTTGTGATACTGTTTTGTCTTCGATTGCATGTGCTTATGAGACAGTCAAGACTGACTCACACTACAGTTACAGAGTCAGGAGGCTAACTGCTGCGACCTGCCCGAACACGAAGCGTTCCGGCTCCCACAGTTTAAAACTGTGTATGGGACTAAGACTCGATCACGTACTACACTAGTCATATCTGCATGCCCGTGATACAGTCTGCATGATGAGCTGTGTGAGAGTCGGTCGGCGGTGACATACATGATACGGATACCGGTGATTGAAACACTGAATGAGAGAAAAGTGTGTGCATCAAGCTGTACTAAGCCAAGGAGGTACGGTACAGTAATCATCAGTGTGAAAGAAATTCCTTCTTACTTAGGTTTGGTTACACATAGCCCGACCAGACGCTGTTAGTATGCTGTGCTGCATGCTGTTGCTACTACAGCGACTGGGCTGTGTATAGTTAGGTTGCACAGTGCTACACACAGTCAGTACAAGTGCATACCGTACAAGTGAGTACCGTACCCACAGTATATACCGGTATTGCGGTACCGGCAATACAGTTTTTGTGTTTAGTAGCCGACTAGCTAGACTAAACGGTTTAGTTGTATGGCAAGGGTGTGAAGCTGATGATACTGATTATTAAAAATCAGAGAAGAGATTTCAAGTAGATCTACATTACATGTACACTTTATATGTATGGACATGGTGAACTAACTATACACAGCCCAGTCGCTGTACGTAGGTACGTAGCAGCAAAACAAATATGGCGACTTAGGGAAGGAAAATCACACATCCTATTTCAACTCAGTCGGCACTGAAAAATTATTTCGACAAAATCATACGAATTCACACGCATATCTTTGCAGCAAGCACTTGAATTTAAATCGCAAAGTTGTAAGCAATTTCTTAGGGAATATGCGTTTGATTTTCAAATCAAATTTAAAACGTAGTGTCTAGAAACGGGCCCAGGTATCTGATCCCACTCTCTCAAAATCTCTCTAGAGATCTGGGAATTGTGCGTTGTCATTACTAATCTGCGCGAGATTTATGCATGAACGAAAACATAATTGTTGCTAATGTTAGTAGGTATGTTTTGGCGGCAAAAGGAGTAAGATTTGGGTAGCGATCCGCATTGCGATCTTACTCTGTATAGGGGAAATTAGTTTTCATTTATAAGTCGACAAAATGTGGACTTACTCGTAAGTCAGCATGTTTTTCTCAGTCCCTATTATGTCGACTTACGCGAGGTTAACTGTAGTTTAACAATCATTTTCCTGTGTATGTGATTTTTTCGAGCCCACAATCTTTATAGGGCATTTCTGCCTGGTAGGTGAAATAGAACAGTATGAATAGCTAATTGTCAACATCTTGGAGACGAAATGATGACACTCGTCCGTTGGCTCGGCTTGTGTACAGTGCAAAAATCAGTGCGCATAACTTGTATTGTAAGAGCGGAGCAGGTGCTTATTCATTACAATCTGCATGCTCTATTGAACAATTGAACTAAGGTGCCAAATAAGCACGGACTACGCACTTATCACATGCTCAACATGCACGTGCCACGTGCGCCGTTCATAGAGAAAGAGACGACGGGAAAATTTTAAAAGACGCACGGTGTCAGTGCGTTGTACGCACATTTACTGTTACAGCAGAGGGCACGTACGTTGCCTGTAGTTGGGGTGAATCCGTAGCCCGAAGGGAGCGAAAGTTCCTCGAGTCCTAAAAGTGCTACAGCGTGTCTGCGTGCTCCGAAATCTGTACTGAGGTGGTACTTGCTACATACGGATCCCCAAATTTTGACGTTTTTGCAAGTAGACAGCACGCACTTGCAATTACGGCGAGTAGTGACCAAGGCTGAAGTCTACCAGTGCTTGAGCAAAATGGGTTGTCCAAGCAATTAAGGAGCTGGTCTAATTCAGTACTCACTCTTTTCTGCATTAGTTTTGACTTTTCCCCAGTTTCTCATTTCCATTTCTTACTTTTCCAAAATTACAATAAAAAAAGACTTGCAGAGCTTGTGGTTTCCCTTCCCCTGTAAAAGTTATGCTGAGCATGAGCAGGGAGGTGGGAAGAGCCATGATTGTGCTGTCAGAAAGCTCTCAAGTCTCACCAGGGAGGTGCCAGAGAAGGGGAGAAAACTACTGCTCTCCTTTGAAGTCATGCGCGACACCACCGAGAAGTTATGCGTTCAACTACGGGGTCTGGTGTTACTTGTGTGCTTTGACAAAAGAGAGCATCAATAATCGGAACTAGCGCTCTCACATCTAGAAATATTTGCCCCTACTGCAATTCACTCTCTCTTTCAATGTGATGGCAACAATGAATTTGTGTAGCGAATCAAAATGCAGTGTAAAACTGACAATTTTAAAGATAATAAAAAGTTTTGGTACCTCAAAAGCTTCCCTGAATTTCCTTGTCTTGATTTGTGTTTCAGGTTAAAGTACGTTGTCTGTGAGAATTACTCGCCCCAAAGTGCTCTCATGTCTTAGTAATCATGCAATAATGGTTTCGTACCAGAGCCGTCGCGGTACCGCGTCGATAACTATTGTACGAAACCACTGACTGCGACCAGCAGCGTGCAGCCCATTGTACGCATAGCTAATGTAATGGGGCTTCGCATTGTAGCATTCAGGATCATGATAGAATTAGTATCGCGGGTAAATGTCAACTTAAAATCCAAAAATTTCTTCGATTTGAAGACTTACCAATTAAGTTGAAGTATTGAAAACAGGCTTCGAACAACGTTTGGTTCTGCCAATAGTCCCTTCTGTTCGTAACATCTTATCCGTTCATGGATTTGAAATTTGTGCACATGTGATGTGTTCACATGCACTGGCTGTAGTATTCAGTGTATGTAGCTCTCCCAAGGTCCTCTCGACCGAGTCACATTCAGTCATCAATTCGAACAGAAAGGGACTATAGGCAGAACCAAACGTTGCCCGAAGCCTGTTTTCAATACTTCAACTTAATTGGTAAGTCTTCAAATTGAAGAATTTTTGGGATTTTAAGTTGACATTTACCCTGCGATACTAAATCTGTCATGATCCTGAATGCTACAATGCAAAGCCCGATTACGCTATGCGTATGGGACTGCTGGTCGCTATGCGTATGGGGCTGCTGGTCGCAGTTAATTGCATGATTACTAAGACATGAGAGCACTTTGGGGCGAGTAAGTCTCACAGTGTTAGTTATATGAAAGGTACTTTAACCTGAAAGACAAACTAAGACAAGGAAATTCAAGGAAACTTTTGAGGTACCAAAACTTTTTATCTTTAACAGCAAATAGTTTAAAAGCACACTGGAACATGCTTTAGCAGAGTACTTCATATGAAAGATCAAAATATCCCAGATTAAAAGATAGAAAACTAACATGTGGAAATGTGCACATTACAGAAAAAATATTAGGTGTTTAAGAGGGCCTAATTTTCATTTCATTTCGATTTGCGCATTACGAAGAAACTAGAAATACATGTTCATAATATTGAATTCTTTCCTAAACTATTCTAAATCAATTCGAGTATTTTAAAATTTTAAAAATTTTACGGTGAAATAAAGCTTGTAATTCAACGAAAGGTGAAATGCATTCGTTTCCGAACTTCGTCTCGCAACTAGACTGGTGCCGAGCATGACTTAAAAGCGTTGTGGAATGCTAGACATCCCATTGTAAGGCCTTAAACCCAAACATGTGTTTGCATGAATTACGAAGAGTTGCCACTCCATCTCTGTAACACCTCCCTGGTCTCACCTACTCAAACATGTGGTCTCGTGATAGTTTTCTCTGCCTAGACATTCAATCTGTCTAGACATTCAAGACTATTTCAGATTTTTGCTTGTGACATGCGATTAAATTCTCGTCATGAAGAGATCCTTTTGCATGGCCAAGTGAACATTCATGATTCACAAATGTCCGTTTGATGTTTATCTTTCAGGCCAAAAGAAGACAAAATAGTACAATAATGTTGTTTGCAATGATTCTACTGTATAGGGTCTAACTTTTAAAATGATGTATTTATCAACCCTGTTCCTGCCCCACCCCCCACCCCCAATCCATGCAATTTACAGGCATTTAACAACCTGGTGGGGCATGAAGGAATGCACAAGTGTATTCCTTTGCCAGTGGTTTAGCCTGTCAGCACTTTGATTTCACAGAAATCTGCACAAGCTTGGTATGGCTTGGCTGGCATGGGTGTCAAGTTTCCCTCTCATCATCTGTCATCTCTTTTAGCCATACATGTGTAGCTGTTGTCTTTTCTGTAACGGTTTGAACGTTTACAGTAACATCGTAACAAGGGAACAAAAATTGGAACTAGAATCAGAATTTGTCATCACTGACAAATTGGGTGATCCGATCTATTCGGAAATCAATTCTTTGAGTCCTGATATCAATACAGATGATCCGATCCGTTTCATCTGTTATTAGGGGCGATTGGTCATGTGATGTTGGGATCCAGAAAAGGAGCCTGTCAAAACCTGTCAGGCCTATAGATTTAAAATGGAAAGGGCATATTATGCTACCAAAGAGACAAAATGAAAATTAGGTATATTTCAACCTCATTTTCACATACAAGTTGGCATCTGAGGAAAAATCCATTATCTTTTGAAATGATCCTATTGACAAGGTTTATATCTGTGCAAAATATGGGGGCAATATGCCATGAATTTAACAAGATACAGGACAAAGTTTGATTGATCCTTGACCCTACTTTAGAAAGCCAAGATGGCATCTGATTAGAAAGTTGTTATTTCATTAAACAATCCATATGACATGGGCTACATGTGTGCAAAATATGGGAGTGATAGGGCATGTAATTACCATGATAGAGGACAAAGTAGTCATGACTCTTGACCCTATCTTGCACTGCCAAGATGGAGTCTGAGTCAAAAGTCGTTATATGAAATGATCTAGGTAACAGGTTCATACATGTACAAAATTTGGTCCAAATTGAGCATTTAGCAAGCAAGATACAAAATAAAGAATATGTGACCTTTGAACCTCATTTACACAGCCAAAATGGTGTCTGACCAAAAAGCATTGTTATTTTACAAAATGATCCATCTATTGAGGCCCATGTGTGTGCAAAATATGGCGGTATTACCATATAAACTAATGAGGTTACAGAATGAAGTATACTTGATCTTTGACCCCACTTAACACAGCCAAGAAGGCATCTGAGCAAAATTTTATTTTGTGAAATGATTCTTGCAATATGGTCCTTACATGTGCAAAATGTGGGAAAGATAGGATGTGTATTCACCAAGATACAGGATTAAATACTTTTGACCTTTGACGTAAATTTACCTACCCAAGATGGTGTCGGAGGAAGTAGTTGTTATTCTATGAAATAATGTTCGTGACATGAACTAAACATGTGCGAAATATGGGGTTGATAGGACTTGTTGTTCTTGATCTATTGCACAGAAAGTGGAAGAAAGAGAGAAAAATAAAGAAAAAATTAAGGTATTCTATAGAAATTTGAAGGAGAAGAATAAAAGGATCAGAAAAAGATAAAGTTAGGATGGGAGAATAAGCTTTACTAAAGAAAAAGAAAAAATGTAAGGGTTTTAAAAAAAGCAAAAGAATTGGCTGGGGTCAGCCTCAAACACAGGACCTTAAGATTAAAAGTCCAGTGCGCTATCCAGTGAGCTATTTCATCCCTCCAAAGGCCTCGTGTATTAAGCAAAATGATGCTACTTCGAAGCCAAGTGCCGATTTCAACCAAGTTTTTCGACGTCGTATAAAAAAATGGAGGGCACACTCACGATAACCCAAAGTTTCAGCTAAAACATGTTAAAATATGGGAGAAATTCAACTAAAGGATAAGTGAGCTAGTGCTCGATAAAGACAGTCATGTCAATTTTCCTTTCCAGAAAAAATGCCCTCTCATAAAGATATCATGCAAACTGGTTATATTTGACAAAGTTACTTTTAATTGATTTTTTCGATATGATGACGTCATCCAGTCAAAATTTTCAGGTTACATATTAAAAAGATAATTCAACAAGCTATAACATACTGAAATCTGGGTGAAAATCTGCCAAGGATAAGTGATATACGCTCGAGTGAACTTTAAATTTGATGATGTCATTTTGAAAATTCACTTTTTTTATTTCATTGAGGAATTTGATATCTTTTAATAACTTTGCAAGCATCTGGCACCCATGAAATGATATCTACAGTTCACCTACTTTCAGAATATAAGAAAATGGGGGGGGGGGGGTCACCTTCCATCCTGACGAGTAAAATCGGGTAAAATATAGGCCGTTTTTTTGCATATTTGCACCGTGCATCGCCATTGACGAGCACGCGGAATTTCGACTTTGACGGGCCTGTATGACGTCATATTGAGTCGGATTGACTTGAAACTTTGTAGATTTATTTTTTTATATCATAGACGTGTGATTCATGTGAAACTAGAAATGTCGCTATGGCGACTGATGTCTCCGCCATAATGCATGATTCTCCCAATAGTTGTATAATACAATGTCTTCACAATGTGTGATGACAGTTTCACATAACTGGCAAAATATTGATATGACAGGTTTGTCAGAAATGTCTTGAATGTTCACTTTCCTCACACTGGGTTTGCTATAATTGTCTATTCAGAGTGCAGGTGCACATATTTGGGGAATTGAGGATTTTTACTTGACTTCTGACTGACCCTGTTATAAGTTTATGCATTAAGTAATTTTCGAGGTATGAAGAAAGAGTGTAATTACAGCACAAAAAATAGATTTTTTTTAAAATTTCAACCTGACCTTTGACCCTTAACCTTTGACCTTTGACCTTCTGGCTGGAAATTTCCCAGAGAATCTCCATTAGGTAATACATGTATATATTAAGTTTTAAAACTAATAATGCAAGCATTGCATATACTAGTATACGAGGGAAACAGTAAAATTTTGAGGTGTTGACCTTGACCTTTGACCCCTGACTATTGACCCATGACCCCTAAATTTCCTAGATAATCCCTGCCAGTCAGTACATGCTGTATGTACCAAGTTCCATGAAGATACATTGAACCATTTATGCAAAAAGTGAAATTGCAACATTTTCACCTAACCTTTGACCTTACGACATGAAACTCTCTCTGGAGAATCTTTATGCAGTAGTACATGTCCACACTAAGTTTCAATAAAATACCTTTGGGCATTGCATAGATTTGGGGGAAACAGCAGCATTTTTAGCATTTGACCTTGACCTCTGACCTCTTGCACATGTCACTAAAATCTCCTCAACTAATTGCCCCATCATACATCATCCTTGGACCAAGTTTGGTGAAAGCTGCTTCATCCAGTTTTGAGTTATCATGTAAACAGATAAATTTTAGGATTTGACCTTGATCTTTGACCTCTGTCCGATTTCACTAAAAAGCTCATCATGTAATTGTCCCATCATACATCATCCTCAGACAAAGTTTGGCGAAATTTGCTCGATCCAGTCTTGAGTTATCGCGTAAACGGATACAATTTAATGATTTGACCTTGACCTTTGGCCAATTTCACCCAAAATCTAATCAAGTAATTGCCCCACCACTCTTCATACTTGGACCAAGTTTGGTAAAATTCCAGTCAATATTTCTCAAGTTATCGCGTAAACGAATGCGTACGGACGTACGTACAGACGGACAACTCGAAAACATAATGCCTAGGGCACTTCATGGCAGAGGCAAAAAAACAGGAAATCTCTATTGCATACAAGTTGCATGTGGGTATACGCGCGCGCGTACGCATCCGTCGATTTTTGATGAAATGCTCCAAATGACATGAAATGTGTGCAAAACAATTTTGAGCTCGACTGGAGCATGTTAAATTTTCAACGCGCGCATATGCACTCGTTTACTATGACCGTGATCAAATTTTATGAGATATATCGATAGAGCTTGACTTGAACTATGTGAGATGTAAATTTCATTGAGAAATTCCATTCCATTAATGAGATATGAATGTGAACGTGATTTCAGATGATGTCATGACGTCACGGTTGATTAATCACAATGATACATAAAATCTGTCATCCCTAGGACATGATACATATATGGTATAAGTTTAAAAGTGATAAAAGAAGGACTTTTTGCGTTAACCTCTGCACAAGATTTGAGGAGAAAGAAATAAAGAAGAACTAGAGATTGTAATTTGTCATCACTGACAAATTAAGGTGATCCGATTTTTTTTTATCAATGATTCGAGTCCTGATAGTGCAAAGTCTCAGCTACAACATATCAAAATCTGAGAGAAATTCACCGAAGCATAAGTAAGATAGTGCTCGATAAAGAGAGTCATGTCAATTTTCACATCTAAAAAATTCCCTCCCATAGAGATAATACGTCATAGCGAAGATAGAAAAAGAAGTACATATGACCTTTGACCCCACTTTGCACAGACAAGATGGCATCTGAGCAAAAAGTGGTTATTTTATGAAATGATTCCTGTAACATGGTCTTTACGTGTGCAAAATATGGGAAAGATAGGACATGTATTCACCAAGATACAAGATGAAACATCTATGACCTTTGACCCTAATTTATATACCCAAGATGGCGTCTGATCAAGTAGTTGTTATTTTATGAAATAATGTACGTGACATGAACTAAACATGTGCAAAATATGGTGGTGATAGGGTATGTTTTTCTTGAGTTATTGCACATAAAGTTGTAAAAAGAAAGAAATATTACAATACATCGAAGATAAGCTTTAATTTCAACCAAGTTTTTTCACGTGATCCCGACAACGTTTGAAAAAACGAAGGGCACACTAATGATAGCCCTAGGTCTCAGCTACAACATATTAAATCTTAGAGAAATTCACTGAAGCATAAGTGAGCTAGTGGTCGATAAAGATAGTCATGTCAATTTTCATTTCCATAAAAATTGCACTCACATAGTGATTACACGTAAACTGGTCAAATTTGACAAGGTTACCTTCAATCCATTTTTTCGAGGTAATGTCGTCGTCTAATCAAAATTGTGTAATTACATTTATAAAAGAGCATTTCATAAGCTACAACATATTGAAATTTAGGTGAAAATTGGCAAAGGATAAGTGAGATACGCTCGAGTAAACTTGAAATTTGATGACGTCATTTTGAAAATTTACTTTTTTTACTTTATTAAGAAATTTGATATCTTTTAATCATTTTGTCAGCATAGCCAGCCCATGAAATGACATGTACAACTCATTAGCTTTCAGAATATGTCAAGAAAATGGGGGGTCACCGTCCATCCTGACGAGTAAAATCCGATTTAAAATTGGCGGTTTGTTGGCATAGTTGCACTGTGTATCCCCATTGACGCACGCGCGGAATTTTGAATTTGACGGGCCCGTATGACGTCATATTGAGTCGGATCAACTTGAAACTTGGTAGAAATAATCCTTGACATTTCGGACATCCGATCCATGTGAAACTAGAAATATCACTTAAGGTGATTAATACCCCCGCCCCGTGACGACAGTCTTACCCAAGGAATGATCTTTCCTTGATCTTCTGCCATTCAAATGCCGTTACCATGGCAACACAGCTTCCGACACATCCGAAAAATGTCTTGCACATCTTCCCACCAAGACTATTGTGTGTGCCACATTTCATAAGCTTTTGTCAAAAACTGAGGAAATAGTTCAATCCACAAGATCTTTCCTTGATCTTCCGCCATTAATATGCCGTTACCATGGCAACGCAGCTTCCGGCACATCCAAAAAATATGTCTTGCACATCTTCCCACCAAGACCAATGTATGTGCCACATTTCATGAGCTTCAGTCGAATACAGAGGAAGTAGTTCAATCCGCAAGATCTTTCCTTGATCTTCTGCCATTTATATGCCGTTACCATGGCAACGCATCTTCCGACACGTCCGAAAAATATGTCTTCCACATCTTCCCACCAAGATCAAGGTGTGTGCCACATTTCATAAGCTTTGGTCAAAAAACTGAGGAAGTAGTTAAATCCGCAAGATCTTTCCTTGATCTTCTGCCATTAATATGCTGTTACCATGGCAACGTACTTTCGGGTACTGTCAAAAAATGCGTCTTGCACATCTACAACCAAAGGCACACATCTGTACCAAGTTTCATGGAAATTGGGCAAAAACTGAGGAAGTAGTTTGCAACACAAAATTTTCCATCATTTTGGCTCATAATATGTGAGCTGTTACCATGGCAACATACTTTTTGTCACTGTCAAGAAATGTGTCATGCTGACCTATATCCTAAGACAAACATTCAATATGAATTCCATGAGAATTGGAAGAACACTGATGAAGCAGTTTTGCCATGAAGCATTTTGCCCTATATTTTACCAATAACATGCCAATACCATGGCAACGCACTTTTTGCCACTGCGGAAATATGTGTCTTGCACATTAACATATTCAGATGAACATCTGTACCTAATTTCATAAAAATTGATCAAAAACTGTGGGAGGAGTTCGCGACGCAAGATTTGTACCCATTTTTGCCCATAATATGCCGTTACCATGGCAACGTACTTTTGGGTACTGTCAAAAAATACGTCTTGCACATCTACAGCCCAAGGCACACATCTGTGCCAAGTTTTATGGGAATCGGTTGAAAACTGAGAAAGTAGTTCGCGACGCAAGATTTGCAACGGACCGACCGCCCGACCGACCGCCCGACCGACCGCCCGACTGCCCGACCGTCCGCTGATTCCTATATACCCCCTTCAAACTTCGTTTGGCGGGGGTATAAAAACTGAAAATTTCTATTGCATATGAGCTGTGTGTGCGAATATGTGCGCGCGCGTACGCGTCCGTCCAATTTTTTCAATTTTTCAAAAAATGCTCCAAATGGTCTGAAACGTGTGTAAAATAATTTTGAGCTCGATTTGAGCATACAAATATTTCAACGCGCGCGTACGCGCGCGTTTTAAGATAAATGTGAATTTTGAGAATATGAGTAGAATCCGCTTGACTTAAAATATATATGACGTAACTTTCATTGAAGAATTCCATTCTAATGATGAGATATGCATGAAAATGTGTTTTCATATAATGACGTCATAGTGACGTCACGGTCGACTTATCACTATGATTTTACTTGATCTGTCGTCTTTGCGACATGATACATATATGGTATAAGTTTGACATTGAGAGGCAATGCACTTTCTGAGCTAACCTCTGCACAAATTTTGAGGAGATAGAAATAAAGAAAGAATCCGTACAGAAACAATAGGTGATCCGAGAGGATACTCGGATCACCTAATCAGTACAGATACAGAAGGTGATCCAAGAGGATACTCGGATCACCTAAATAAGGCAAATCCGTAGCGGTTGGCATCTCCGTGTATCCCTTAGATGTCTTCTCATTTGGTTTTTACATGTACTGTACATTCCCCACCAAAATTACAATTGGACTTTCTGCAAAAGTAGCTCGAACTAGAAATGTTGCTATGGTGTCTGGTATGCCTCCGCTATTATGCGTGGTTCTCCCAATAGGTCTATAGGACGTCGTGACTATATGTGACGACTGTTTCACATGAAAGTCACTGTCTGGCAGTACATGCATAAATATGTACTATGTTTCATGATGATATCTTGAGCCAATTCTGAGATATGGAGGAAGAAGTGATATTCAGCATTTTTATTTGAACTTTGACCTTTTTTACCTTTGACCTTTTGGCCAAAAACTTTCCCAGAGAATCTCTTTTGGGTAATACATGTATACACTACATTTTAAGACAATACCATAAGACATTGCAAAGATATGAGGGAAATTGTGAAGTTCTGAGGAGTTAACCGTAACCTTTGACCCATGACTCTGGACCAAAAAATGTCCCAAGAGAATTGCTGTTAGGCGGTACATGCATATCGTCGCTGGGGTGACAAGACCTTGTATCTGAAATTTTGGTGAAAATGACTTTTTTTTAGATTAATGGTCAAAAAATAGGTTAAGTGATGTCCTGGCCAAATCCCAACTGTCTTATTCCAAAAATGAAGCCACCACGGCACGTCACACGAAAGGCTATCCCATTCGCTATAGTGCTTTGGCTGCCATGTTTTTTGGCTCTCCTGAACATTTGACTTTTTGTAGATACAAGATCTTGTTGCCCCTGTGACGATGTGTACTTAGTTATGTGGAGATACCTTGAACCATTTCTGATATATGGAAAAAAAAAAGTTACATTTTAGCATTTTCAGTTGACCTTTGACGTTTTGGCCAAAACCTTTCTCTAGAGAATTTTTTATTGGGTTACACATGTATACACTGAGTTTTAAGAAAATACCTTCAGGCATCGCAAAGACATGGTGGAAATAGTGAAATTTTGAGCATTTGACCTGAGCTTTGACATTAAGCATATATGCACCCAAAAGTTGATAGGCACAACTTAGTCCACTGACACATACTGTATTCATGCCAAGTTTCATGAAGATACCTTTAATGGTTTTTTAGTTATGCTGCCCACAAACTTGATCATATATGGGACAGATGGACTGACGGACAACCCGAAAACATAATGCCTCTGGCAATACTTCATGGTGTAGGCATAAAATGGTAGATCAATAAAAATACAATTTTAAAGTGTGAAACTATAACTTGTCATGTACATCTCACAGAAAACGCCATTCAATTTTCTTCAGTGGTCACAGAGAAATTGAGATCTTTGTAGAGCACGTTAGGAATCCATTCCCTCCAACCTTTGTCTACAGTGCTTGCACCTTACAAAATGCCAAGAGCATCCAAGTGCTATAAATCTGGAAAAATGGACCCATGCACTGCTTTACAAAGATCCACATTTCTCTGAGACCATTTAATTAAATCGAATGCGGTTTTCTGCAAGATGTAGGTAAAAACTTATAATTTCATACCCTGAAATAGCATTCAGATTGTTTAATCATTTTGAAATCTATCTATGATGTTGAAATCTGATTGCATTTTTTTTAACATACTGTATTCTGCATAGTACATTACAAATAACAGAAAGAAGAAATGTATCGATTTTTTTTCTCACTATTGTCCTATGCCTTTGTACATTTTAAAGGCCCCAGTAGATGTGATTAAATATTCATTGCAGTACAAATTGTAATCTTTTGGTATGAAAGTGCATCAAACATTTCCATGAGTGTTTAAATCAACTATGGTAATTAACAGTTAAAATGGGTGATATACCGGTACTGGTTCATCATTTGCTCCATTTACAGGACTTTCATCAGTTCTCTATCCATTCTCAAAACATCTTCTCACCAGTTGCCAGGCATTCCTGGGGTGTAAACAAAGCAGTTTGGTTGGTCAGCTCCACCATTCCTAAAGCCTGCATGGGGAGAAACAGCATATCATCATCAAACATCAATTTGTGACATATCAGAGGAATAATGTATGGATGAAGAAAACTGGAACTATCACGGAATGTAATTGATACCCAATCAAAATCTGAGTGAGTATAGTTCCATCCATGAAATAATGAAACAGATGCGTCACCATGGCAACACATTGTTCAACATTCAGGTAAGATCTGCTTTGCATAGCTAATAATCACAGTGGTCATGTGTGCCAAAACTCAAGTCAAATACTAAAAAACTGAGTAAATTAGTGCAATATTTCGAGTGATATCAGTTACGATGCTCAAACAATGAAGGAGTTAGCTCAATCCCTGATATTTTTGTATACTCTTTATCAAAAGAATGCTGTTACCATGGCAACACAGTTTAACACTGATGAAAAACAGGCTTTGCACATTTACATATTATAGTGGTCAAGTGTTCCAAATTTAGAGTCAAGTGCTCAAAAATTGGAGTTACCGGTACACTGTAGCTCAATGCACAACACTATTGAATAATTTCCATTAATAACAAAAAGCTGTTACTGTGGCTGCTGAATGCATGGTTTGTACATTGACAAAAGATGAAGCTTGCACATCTATAGCGGTTATATGTGCCAAAATTCCTAAATTATACAAGTAATAAGAAATATAATTAGAATTCTATTAGTAATAATGAAGTATAAGTCGAAGAGGTTAGCATTTCCCAGGTGTTTAAGGCAGTGAAGTCACATAACGAAATTCAAAGTAGGTAAAAATTCCAGGCAGTCCCAGTTGGCTATAAATACCGTGTCAGTGAGCAGTAAGCATCTTTTCAAAGAGAATACGGCTTTAAATAGACAGACCAGCAACACCATGCAGTATTGGGTGCAATGCAGGCAATTGGCTCACTGGTCCTTCTCATCATACAGACAAGCAATAAATAAAGCACAATCATTGCTGTTCCAAAGACACGGAGCATTCTTATACGTATGGACATTTCATGCCAAGCAATTAAGCAGAACATCAGCATACAGTAGGGCCCACCAGTTTTGACTTCTGTACAGTGTTGGAAAGGGAGGGTTCAGAACTGAAGAGTATCGATTAAATGAGATGTTGGGTGGGAACCTCTTCGACTTATACTTCATTATTACTAATAGAATTCTAATTATACTTCTTATTACTTGTATAATTTAGGAATTCTATTACGTAATACTCGTATAAGTCTTCAGAGGTTAGCATGTTCAAAGTTCCGTACAGAAGTCAGTCTGTGGCATGAGTGAGGGCAAGAGGACAAGAAGGATGATGGACAGTTTTCACGACAAGGTTGAAACTTTGGTCATGACTCCTCATGCATAGAGAGTGTTTATCGATGGTGACACACATTGTCGCAAGCAGGAGAAGAACTCGAGCAAAGTTTGCTTGAGAACCTACTAGTATAAGGTGCAAGGCATAGGTTTTGAGTATGATATCATTTTGATACCTTGCGTGCTTTAACTGGAGCAGGATTAAGCATGATAGCGCACAGACAAATCAAATGGACCTCTTGTACCGATTTTCCAATCAAGACATAATCATAATCATGTTCCTTAATTCATGTACATTTCAAGGAAGAATTAGACATTAACCAGTTCATCTCGGCATAGTAATATTGCAGCAATAATTAGAGGCAAGTACACTGCATTTTGGGTTGATATTAGAGTTTAAATTCATCAGTTTGGTGGACCGAATCTCCTAAACGAGTGGCCGAATAATGTGTCGCCATTTTTCAATGCACAACGTAACGTGATTTATGGTCTTGTGTCTTATCTGACTCGTATTAGGACATTGTTCTTAATTGAGATACTAATATACAGGTATACACATACTATCACAATTTACATGTATCTTTTTAACTCAGCGGAACTGAGAATTGTTGAACTACTGTGGAATCAATTGTTAGAAGGTTCAAAATGTACCAGCGTTCGTCCAGTCAGTTGTGGACAAGATTTCGTTAAGACCTTTATACTCCATGCGCGAAAGTTTAGAAGTTGCGGCGCTTCTGTAGCTATGAGCTGAGAATGTGATATGTTGGGATGTTTTGGAGAAATTATGAGTTCGCTTTCTGAACTTGCTCGTTGGAGATGTTCTGTGCATTTAATAATATACTCGTGCAGAGTTGATCGGAACACAGAGTTTAGGGTTGGAGGTAAAAGAAGGCGCTTTAATTACCTGGTTAGAGATATACTTTTCATATCTCTAATGTGCAAACGTGGCCTCATCTTCCGGTAATGTCATAAGAACTAGATGTCTCAGCATTTGTGTACATTTTGCCAAGACGAGCTAGGAAAATTGTTTTTGGCTCAAGGCACTGAAGGAATCTTTAGTTCATAGGTATCTTGAAACGATAAAAGGTGATTCAAAACAATTGAAACATCCCAAGTCTTATTGTATTTAGCCTTGCGAGGGTCGGAGTTAGATACGCCCTTCTGACTATAGGGGCAGTTTGCCTATGTCATAGCTCTCGGTTTCAGGTAGTATGGAAGACCGAGCAGGTCTATGAGTTAATCGTGGAGTGGGCTTTGTTGAAAAGCTATGCTATAGGCTTAGAATGTCGACAACGTATTCTGTAGATGGGTTAAAAAGGATCACAAGATTGTTCAGAATACAGACATTGCTACTGTCTTCAAGCATCCTCATTTGTTTTGTTTATTGGTATTGTCTCGCCATGATGATGAAAGGAGCTTTGCAATGTGCTGCGATGTGTCTGCCACTTGTCATCGCTAGCAGAGAGCGCCCATGCAGGCGGCTAGTGTGAGCTGGAGGCTCGTCGGTGGGTGAGGGTGTGGGGCAAGAATTTTCCCGTGGAGTACAAGTACTAGTAATAGGGGTGGGGCTATTCGCATTTCGAGCGATAATGAGACCCATGGCTGCCGCCACCATTGGGGCAGTGAGGATTGCTCAGGTCACCTTGTTCAGTTGAAGCTTGTGGAGGACTGAAAACGTTGATAGGGTAAGGAAAAAGGCATCAAAATTCAGGGCAATAAAACTTGGCTTCCATTTGACATGAGGAGCGTTGCTAATCTATATGTAGAGTTTGTGGATTATGTGGTGAAAACATGTAGAATAGTAATTAGTTGTTCATGTCTCTGCGAGACAAGCAGGAAACTTCAGAATTATCTACATCTGTTGAATGTGAAGCTGATATCCAATTGCTAGACACCAATTCCAATGTTGGCCGCGAATTCGTTCGGGTCAGTATATGCTACTAGCTGTAGAAATGTCTGACCGAATTATGAATAAGCACATTTTTTGTACACGAGCCACAAAGGGGCTTCAAGACCGTTCTGAATTTGCAAGAGGCTCACACACATTGCTATGCGGGGAATTCTGTTTGGCACTCCAGACTCTCTGAGCAAAGGAATTGTCATTGTTCAGAATTAACTACTCTCCATACTGAGATGCAAGCATCGCTTGAAATTATCATGCTAATGGAGGTGGAAAATAATTCTTTGTCTTGCGAGACAGCCACCACCAAAGAATGTTTTGTATCGCATGACTAGATAACGAAATCAAACTTCGTGTCGAAGTCATCTCCTGCTTTACACAGAGCATTAGCTGATTTATTTTTTCTAGTCCCAAGTGACGAGAATGTAGATTTCTTTGTGGAAAGCATTAAAATCCCGAAATTTGGTTTCGTTGCCATATACAAGATTGGTGTATTTCCAAGGGCAGTAACCTTGTCAATCTTGTTCTGAGGAAAAAAAACTGAAAATCATTTGCTGGGAATTAATATGAGAACCAAGGAAGGTCTCGACGTGCTTTGGGTTGAAACTGGATTTGTCGAAATCCTTACTGAAAACCTTTAAGGGTGACAAGTTGATCATAAAATTGGCTTTGTCAAGACACTCTTCTCTTGAGTGAGAAAGGATATGGATATCATCGAAATAGGTGATTGTTCTGGAATGCAGTAAAAATACTATTTCCATTCGAAAGACTATGCTTGATGAACAAGGTGAACGGATACCGATAAATATGCACCCTTTGGAGGGGCAAATTAAGGCCGTAATCAAGCGAAACTGTTCCACTCTGAAGTGTTCGTATCTTACAAATTTGTTCAAGTTTTTCAAATTTATGATTGGACTTAGACCGCCAGTCTTTGGTAGCGCTAGAATAGAGTTGATACTCCATGTGAGGAATCACTCTAATAGCTTGCTTTGCGAGAATCTTCGGAGACAATTCTTCATGGGTTGCCTTTTCCTCCTCGGTAGAATGTACACTTTGTAGAGGAAAAATTTATTGGTATGGCGTTGAAATGAAATTATTGGTTTCATAGCCAAATATTGTGGCCAATATCCAAGGCTCGGGAATTATTTTGACCAGTCATCTTTGGAAAGCTTGAGATTTCCAGCACTGAACGATTTTGGACAGTACTCATCCTTTTTTTTTTTTTTTTTTTTTTTGCTGGCTTGCGTAGAGACATTCATGACCCACGATGTATGCTTATGTGACACTAACTTGTCAATTTTTATCAGATGTCTTTCTGAACAACTTTCTACCAAGTGGAATCGACTTGCTGCGCAAGTGTTGTTGAGAATGGTTGAGAAGGGGTTTCAAGGTACCTCGATGGTGCATGCTCAGATCATACGATAAGCAAAGCCCGGGAGTGTCAGGCCAGGGAGGTGGATCGATGGTGACATGAGTTGTTCAAATTCTCGTTGTGTCAATTGCATGGATGATTATCCGTGCATGATCTGTGAATTTCAGAAAGGATTTATCTATGTGGTATAGAAGTCCCTTCACTACATTTTGTTGTAGAAGTTGGGAGCTCACAAGACCCAAGGCCTCGTGAAGGAGGATCGCCCAAATTTTACTCTCGATTTTTGGTGTGAGACTGCTTGGGCATTCGATGGCAATTGAGCATTTGCTTCGTGATTTTATAGAGACTTACCTTCTGATGTGGCAGTGTGACTGCCTTCATTAGCAAATCAGCCAATTTTTAAATTTGGCCCAAATGAGATCAGAATTTCAGTTAAAATCAAATTTGGTACCAGGCTTTGAAAGAGTTTGGCTGTAAGGGCATGGCATCCGGATCAATTCGGTTGTCAAAATGACCGTAACCACAAGGGCAGAGTCAAGGCCACCCATACAGGGCAACGCAATCAATTTTGCCAAGAAGGAGGCTGACATGAGAATATCGTCGTCTGATGAGCTGCCGATGGGTATAGCTAGCTCGCTGAAGTCTTCGATGGGCGGGGGAGCGCCCCTGTCCCCGCGGACATGGCTCGCATGTCCGGACTAATCGCCGGGAGGAGAAGCTCTCCTGCACCAGCTGGCATGGCTCGCATGCCGTTTGTCATTACCACGGTGTGCCGCCGCCCTATCCATGAAGCGGGAGAGTGTCTTGGTCTCTCTATACAGAGCATAGTTGAGCAAGGCGGCCTTCCATGCCCTGATCTCCCCGCGGGGATGGGGGCTGAGAGGTAGCGTCGTCTTCCTGATCACTAGACATTGGAATTTGAGATGTATAATCAGGGAGGTGTCTCACCTCCCTGGTATGATTCACTGCCGTCACACTTGAAAAAGATGCTTACTGCTCACTGACACGGGTATTTATAGCCAACTGGGACTGCCTGGAATTTTTACCTACTTTGAATTTCATTATGTGACTTCACTGCCTTAAACACCTGGGAAATGCTAACCTCTGAAGACTTATACGAGTATTACGTAATAGAATTCAAGTCACATGCTTAAAAACTGAGGGAGTTATCTCAATCTACAAGTTTTATGTATGCTTTTTAAAAAAACAGATGCAGTAACCATGGCAACACATTGTTCAACATTCATGTAAGATGTGTTTTGCATAGCTAATAATCACAGTGGTCATATGTGCCACAACTCGAGCAAAATGCTAAAAAACTGATTAAATTAGCTAAATCCACAAAATTCATTACGATTTTCATTCAAAAAATGCTGTTACCATTAGAACATGTTTGACATTTATGAAAGATGATGTTTGCACATCTACATAATATCACATTGATCATTTAGATGTGACCGGCGACTACGGTTTAAGGCAAAAGTCAGGAATTTTGAAAATTCATTTTTTCATTGAATCACATTCCCCATTTCTTAAGCTTTACATTGATATCAAACACTTATGATGCACTTTTTGATTTCTTAGCCTGACAAAATTGTGAGAACACAGGCTTTGAAGATCCACCTCTTGCTCAAGGACAATGCTGAGCGGTGACGCGAGTTGAGAATCACCCATCGGTATGATGGTGTCAATCGAGATTAAGCTCCGCCTCGAGCAACCACAGTGGCTTCTGATTGGCTCGCTGAGAGAGTCAAATTTCCAGGACCTTCCTTGGAACCTAGCGTACGGAGCCGAATACACAATGCATTTTGCTTGGGTTTGTTTACCAGTACGTCTTTCAAGATGGCGAATACGATAATTGTAAGCTTGCTGGTTACATGTGTAAGTGCACATATTACCCAATGGCATTCACAAGCTGTGCCTGTGTGAACACATCACAGGAGCGGATGGTGCATCCGTATCCACATCTTTACAAATCACATTTTCATTGCAGTTGATTTGTGTTCATTTGGGACCCTTTTGAAGGCAGAAAGATGGCAAAGGTCACGCTTCCTGTTGGTTTCTTTTTGAGCCGTGCATGTGTTGCATTTTGCAGTAAAGAAGGAAAGAAAGAAACAAACATGACTTTGCTTAGTCTGGTGCAATTTCGGCATTTAGCACAGTGTATTTGAATATTGGTCATTTATGATCGCTCCTTTCCTCTCTTCTGCTGTCTGAGTCAACATGCTGTCATATTTACTAGTAAATATGACAGCAGGTTGACTCAGACAAGCACAATTGACAAGTTAAGTTTCCGATTGCATGTTGCACAATTTGTGTGGCGATTCGTGACTCTGATAATTTCAAACCATGTTCCCTATCACATCTGTTTTCACATTTGAAGTAAGTGTTACCTAGTGTTGCTGTTCACTTTTTGTTTCACATCCATTGTCGAACATTGCAATAGAAAAGCTCTGATAGAAAGCCAAACGAAGAGCATACACCACAAAGCGAGCTATGACAAAACATTTCCGACACGCTGCGAGACCTATCTCCGAAAGCTGAACTATGTAAATGTGTGCGATGCACTAGCCATTCGCACGCGAGATGCCGCGTCATAGCAACACTGGGCATATTGGCGCAGTGTTGGAGAGGAGATCGAAACTGACAAGTGCAATCCAACATAGGGTGTCTAAAATTCTGTTTTCGATAGGAAAAATATAATCTTATGCTATAAAATTTCGTGTAGATGTAGGAAAAGATTCCGTTTCAGCAAAACCCCAAAATCGACAAAAATAATAGTCAAAATCTTTGTACCCCGCCTAAGAGGGAATTTGCTCTTGCGACTTTTACCTGAAACCGTTGTCGCAGGTCACATATTTGTCAAATTTCAAATCAAATGCCTAAAAACTGAGGGAGTTGCCTAAATCCAAACCATGCTCTGTTGAAAAAATGTTGTTAACCCATATCGGGCCAACGCACTTGTGTAAACAAACACTGCAGTGGCCCAGCACCGTTTGCACACACACGCCGACAAGCAGACAACTCTCCAAACAATCGCTCTTCATCAGCAAGCAATGAACAAAACATAGACAAGTTACATGTCATTTGAAAGAGGATAAAATTCCCTTTAAAATGTGTATGACATGCTGCCATTCAATGCACAGTGCAGTCATAGTACTCAGCAGAAGTGAAGTACAGTAATCCAAAAGTTACGAAATTACTTTGTGTGCTTTCATTCATGGATTAAAAAGAGCAAATGTTGTAATTTTACACATCCAATACTGGAAATGAAATGATCAGAGTGTCAGCTTTCTGGACATATAAATATCATGACCACTGATGCAATAATTGCAGGTTTCTGTTTCTGTTTTAATATGACGATGATCCAATGCGAGTGCGCAGGAAATCGATAGTATAATGTATGAATAATTAGTTTGTTGAAGCAAAACTCCTCACAATAGATACAGCTTTTCAGTTTCGATTGAATTATACAAATGTTGAACATACGTGTGGATGTACATGTGGGACTATTATCACAGTCATATCATTGCCCAGCAAGTGTCCAAACCTCCTAAAAAACTGTGTCAGAAAAGACCCGGGGATCACACGCTCACCTGAGTATCGCAAGTTCACCTTCCATGCATTCTTGCAGACTCTTACCTGAGAACATAAGAAACTTATGGTGGGGGTAGCTTTGAGAGTGGGGGCATGGTGTCCATTTACATATTCCATCACATTGGTAAAAAATACCTACCAAGTACACTGTACTTTATAAAATGTTGGATTATGCAGCTTGGGGAAAAGAGCCCTATCACTTTTGATTAGAACTAAAGAAAAATATTATTGAATATTCATTAATTTAGGGGGTTTGGACCACCTGGGGCCCCCAAGGAAAGCATGGTGCCCATTCAAACACTTTGAAATCTTATCCCCATGGGAATGCTACTTGCCAAGTTTGGTGAAAATCCATTATGATGTTTTCAGCAAGAAGATGAAGGGGAAGGGGGATGGACCCCTGGGGCCCCCAGGTGGGGCATGGTGCCCATTTGATGGAATTGAGATTCTATTCCCCTAGGGATGCTACCTGCCAAGTTTGGTGAAAATTTGTGATAGGGTTTTCAAGAAAAAGATGAAAATTTACAATTTTGGTCAAAATTTAGGCCCCCTGGGGCCCCCCAGGTGGGACATGGTGCCCATTTGATGGAATTGAGATTCTATCCCCCTAGGGATGCTACCTGCCAAGTTTGGTGAAAATTTGTGATAGGGTTTTGAAGAAAAAGATGAAAATTTACAATTTCGGTCCAAATTTAGGCCCCCTGGGGCCCCCCAGGTGGGGCATGGTGCCCATTTGATGGGAATGAGATTCTTTAACCCTAGGGATGCTACCTGCCAACTTTGGTGAAAATTCATAATGGCATTTTCAAGAAAAAGATGAAAACGTACAATTTGGGCCCCGTTAGGACCCCTCCCCACCCCCTCCCCTGGTTCTCAAGGGGGCACCCCTGATTCCGCCATAAACAAACTTGAAACTACAGTCATCAATGTACTAATTCATAGTATTAACTTAGCTCTATCACTTCTGGTTCTAGAGAAGAAGATTTTTTAAGATTCCTTAATTTTTTTTTTTTTTTTTGGGGGGGGGGGGGGGGGGGGGGCTGGGCCCCTCTGGGGGTCCCCCAGGTGGGGTATGGTGCCCACTTGAACAAATTGAGATCCTATCTCCCTAGGGATGCTACCTGCCAGGTTTGGTGAAAATCGGTCAAGGGGTTCTCAAGAAGAAGATGAAAATGTAAAAAGTTTACGCACGACGGACGCCGGACGACGCATGACGGACGCCGGACAAAGAGCGATCGCAATAGCTCACTTGAGCCTTCCGCTCAGGTGAGCTAAAAGTGGAAGCAGAAATGTCACTGTATCAATTTTGCCAAATTGCATGACGTTCTTATGCCCGCCTGCAGACAGCTAAAGAGAGCTTAACAGTATTCTATCTTTAAGGATATGTACATAATAACTTTGCTCGCTCACAAAAATAGTAATATTGACGTAAAGGCATGGTCCAGAAATTGAGAACATCAAATAAAATAGGCCTATACATTTATACATGCTATAACATGCGCAACTCAGGACCATCTGCATAATATACATACAAAGACAAACAAACAAACAAACAAAATACTGCCGTAATTGAACCCCCCTCCATTTCCTGAATCAGAGATTGAGCGAAACGATAATGACTCTGATGACTCAGTCAGGATACATCTATGGGCATACACAGGGAAGAAGATCAGAGGCATTGATCCTATGGGGGGGGGGGGGTGTCTTTTTAATTCTAATGGTGACCCTGCTTCACAAAACCGACAAAAAGTCACCAGACATGGATTTTCAGTTAAGGGCAGCTTCTAAAAGAGCAGACTCTAAGCTTTAAAATGATGTATCACTCAATTTTAAATGGACTCCCCTAACCTATCTAAATACTAGAAAGAAAGCACACACTCTGGAAAAGTGTGAACGGAGGAAAGAGGCTCTGAAGTACATGGTCTATTCAAGTGCTTAATCTTTACCAATCCATGCTAGCTGTGCAGTGAAAGGGACAAAACACAGGATATAAACCACAATGAAACAACAACAATGAAGGGATTATCAGATTAAGCTGAAATCGAGCATATTCTATCAACACATTCTGTCCATGACTAATGCCAACTTTCAGAGCAGCAGAATTATCCTTTCAAAAGTTATTAGACTTGAAAGTGAGGAGTGTGTAAAGGATTTCAAGAAATTGAATGGAGACTATGAGACATATCTGATCATTCTTTTCTCCCCAAAAAAGGGTTGTAGAAAAACTGCTGAAAACACACTTTCCCATTCATGTTATGATCCCAAACTTAAGAATAATGTAGAAGGAAAGCTCTTTCAGAAAATATGAACTCAAGACTGACTTGGTTGACCCATCTCACCTTTTTTTTTGAGCCCTCATGTAATATCAAGGAGTGTGACTTTTTGTTCATTTTGTGATGCATGGTTACAATTAATAAATTCAAAAGTTGCTTCATCATCTTTAAATTTACCCTTTCTCCACTTGATTCCCATCCATAGAATTAGACTTGGCACAATTTGGGGATTGACAATATTCCACAATAGTGTGCATCAGATCATTCTATTTCAATTCTAAAAGTGCAAAAATTCCATTGTGTGGAAGGGAACTACCCTCTCCCACACAGTCCCCCCCCCCCCCCCCCCCCGTCAACTTCCATACACTTGGCACACAGTGATGTTGCACTAGTGGGTCAAGAAATGAAATACCGCAATTTAGTCATTCAGCTGTGACTGTTTATTTTCTTACCTCTTTGAAAGGGAACAAATTCACATTTTTCACAAAAATGTGTACCAGATCTCCAAATTTCAGATCTGAACTAGAAATGTATGCCTCCGCCATAATGCATGGTTCTCCTGATAGGTCTTTAGTAAAATGTCTTGACAATGTGTGATGACTGATTCACATGACTGGCAAAATATTAAAATGACAGATTTGTCACGAATACGCTGAATGTTCACTTTCCGTGAACTAGGTTTAATTGGATGAATGGCTAAGATGTCTAAGAGTGCAGGTATTTGGGGATTTGAAGAGTTTTACTAGACTTTTAAACCTTGTTTATGCATTGAGTAATTTTCAAGAAATGGAGAAAAAGTGTAATTTCAGAATTAAATGGTAAAATATTAGCATATGAATCACTGTCAGGTAGAACATGCATAAAATTTACTAAGTTTCATGATGATACATGTACCTTGAGTTACTTTCGAGATATGGAGGAAGAAGTATCCATTCTGAAGGGAGAGAACTCCCTCTGCATAGGAAATCTGCTCAAAGGAATGAAATGAGTTCCTCCCTGTTGATTGATGTATGCAACAACTGTTATGCTGTCTGACTGTACCAGTAATGAGTGGCCCTAAGACAGAAGGCTTGAGGCCGCGAAGGGCTAACAAAACTGCCTTAACTCTAGAAGGTTGATATGCTTTCTGGATATCCTCTCTGACCAGCCGCCTGACAGCTGTTGGGACTGAAACACGGCCCCCACCCTACACAAGATGTATCTGTTGTAAGGATGAACTCTAGGGGGTTTTGTACAAAGGGTTTTCCCTGATGCAGACAAGCTGGAGAAGCTCACGCTAGACACCACTCCTTCACTTCCTTCGGCAGGGGGATCAGCTTGTCTTGATCGTCCTGGGTTGGAGAAAAGAACCTCAGGAAATGCATTTTGTTCTGTAATTGTCTCATAAACAACCTGCAATGCGTAAATGGATCCACCAGACTGGCCAAATGGCCTAGGAAAGATTGCTACAACATCGCCTTTACCAGCGGAGAGGACACCAACCGATGTATGAAGTTCTGAAGGGGCAAGATCCTGTGTTCCACAGGACGCGCTAGACTCGGGGGAAAATCTACGACAGCTCCTAGAAACAAATGAACTCTCTCAGGAGACAGTGCAGACTTCTTCCAGGTGACGATGAAACCCAGGTGCTGTGTCATCTGAGAACAAGAGACAAGTGGGGCATGAGTATGTGGGACTCTGCAACCATTAACTAAAATAACTCTAAATGATAAAAAAATCCTAACACACTGTCTGTGCAGGTGAGCTATCACCGTAGCTACTACAATTCGAGTGAAAACACAAGGGGAGTCCTTAAGCCTGAATGGAAGCTCAACATAAACATAAGTTTGATCCTGGTATTGAAAACCCTACAGTCTTCTGGACTGTGGATACATGGGAACATGAAATTATGAGTCTTTGAGATCTAAGGATGCAGCCCAATCACGAATGGATGATTGCGGGAGGATCACATTGAGAGTTTCCATCCAAAACTTCTGATCTGGAAGAAATTTGTTTATCGCTTTGAAATTTAGAATTAGGTGGACCTTCCTTGATGGTTTGGTACGGCAAAAATTGGAGACAGACATAGCTGTGGATGATCTATTGCTTGGATCATGGCACCTTTTTTGAAAGCAACATTTCGATCTCATTGAGAATCAACAAATGAGTCTCCAAGATTGGGGAAGTTCTGGTAGCTTTCCGTAACACTCCCGGGAAAGAATCGAGAACTGACATGCGGTAACATGCGGTAACCTTTTTTCAATACAGACAAAATGAAATTGTCTTCTGCGACTACATTCCAGGCTTGTAATTTGTTTATCTCTTTGAGATTTATAATTACATGGACCTCACCAGATGGTTTGGGGTGGTGAAAAATCGGAGACAAACATAGCTGCGGATGATCTGCTGCTTGGATCATGGTGCCCTTTTTGAAAGTAACGTTTCGATCTCACTCACAATTGACAAATAAGTGTCTGACGTTGGGGGTGTTCTGGCTGGCTTTCTGTAACACTATCAAAAAAATTGAGAACTGAAATGCGGTAACTGTTCTTCACTACGGATAAAATGAAACTGGCTACCGTGACTACTTTCCAGGTGCGATAAAAAAGACTTAACCAGCCTCCTACTGCTGGAGGCGAGACTGCCGCGTTTGACGTCGGGTTGTCAGCTTTTTTTGTTGCGTTTCAGTGGAAGGGGCACGGAAAATGGATTAAATGCAAATCCTTTATGAGATCATCATGGGGGGGGGGGGAGGCTGTGGTCTCCACGAATGTCCATTTTTTGTCAACCGCGCAAAAAAACAGTTTGTGAAAAGCACTCAGCTGCCAACGAGACAAACATTTGCTGAACGCAAGGGTATGCAGTGCGAGTTCTTTCACGGAAAAGAATCGGTCATGACCCTCTTGACAAAATGGATCAAATGCAAATCCTTTATGAGATCATCACGGGGTGGAGGCTGTGGTCTCCACGAATCTCCATTTTTTGTCAACAGCACAAAAAGCCAGTTTGTGAAAAGCACTCACCTGCCAATGAGACAAAGAGTTGCAAGGGTATGCAGTGCGAGTTCTTTCAAGGAAAAGAATCGGTCATGATCCTCCTGACAGAACTTAAAGGTGGAGCGAGTTCTGTCATGCCAGGACTCAATTTTTTGTACATTATCCAAACTTGAAATTGTGTCCGCGAAATGGTTTGGTAACTTGATCCCTGGGTTGACGCAAGGCGCCTGCCAGAAGAGAGAAGTAGCGGAAACATCCCATCCCTCCATATGAAACAAGTCTCCCATGTATTTATGCAATATTCCCCTGACCTCCTTATCAATGTCTTCCATGGGAAGCAGGTCTTCTGTGGAATAATCATTGTCAAGATCGGAGGCAAGAGAGAGCAGATCCGAAAAATTATGCGCAGCTTGATCAAGAAAAAAAGATGCAGAAGGCGCAACTGGGGGTAAGGAGGGGAAAAGGACATGTGGGGGAGACTCCCCTCCTTGATAATCTAATGAGGGAGTCACCGCAGGAACTCTCTCCAAGAGAGAGGACCCCGAAGACCTGTCTCTCCCACACTCCCAAATTGGGCAATTCGAGAGAAAGCCAGAGAGGAAACAAACTCAGGCATTTGGCCTGAGACTGACTGCCCCACCACAATAATGTCCCCTGAAGCTACAGGATTTGTCACATACATTGAAGGGTTAGAGGGGGCTACTGCGTTTATTGGCACTGAGGAACCCGTAACATCAAACATAGAACTAGCCAAACACACACCCCGATGATCTCATAAAGTCAAGAAATTTTGAAAAAGCGCAGCATGATCAAGAAACTGACTCTTTGGGGCAGGGGCCTAACCAGAGGGACTCCATGATGGGAGTATCGTGGTCGCAGTGGAAGAGGTACTACGCGCTACAGACCTACCGGATGGATCATCTGATACACACATGCCTGCACTCCTTCCCAAACACTCGGGTCGGGGGGTGGGGTAAAGACATAGCAGGAGCCGCTGAGGCTTTACTTACAGTGAGGCATAACTAAATATTGTTCTGCAAAGGGGTTTAAAAAAAATCTCAACTCTCAAAGGAAGAAAAGGAAACACAAAGAAACACAAGACAACCACTTAATCATACACAATGCACACCAGTATACAATGCAAGACAACAAGTCAGTGCACAAACACAATGGGTGTGAGATCACACAATAGGGATCCCCTCTCTGCGGGCAGAAAGACTTCTCCCTGCAGTGACACAGAGAAGAGTCGGGGGCACTCTTATCCAAATGAGTCCCCGAAGAATCTGGGTGTTTGAAATTGCACATGCAGTGGTGGATAATTTAGAAAATAAATATAGACAGGAGATGAAATATTCAAAGCAATTAAATCAGTATCATTTCTAGTTTGAGATCGTTATTTTGTTCTCAGTGAGGTTAGTAGTACCTATGATTCGGTTATGTGAAAATAAAATACTGTAAAAAGTGGAAATTTTCGTGCATTTTACGCAATAACATATTTGCTTGCTAAATGTACCTGTGTGTGATGTCTTGATTCCGCGGAATTAAAAACACTTGAAACTCTTCTTACCCAGCCAAGCGCAAAAAATTAGTTGTGCAAAAATATCCACTTTTACAGTAGGGGTTGTTATCTGAAACACGCAAATTCCCTACACCTAGCCGATGTTTGTTAATGTGAAAAGGAAATATGATTCATTAATTGCGAAAATATGATTTGTTAATCCAAAGATTCAAGATCATTTGTGATTCCAATGGTGTGTTTATCCGTAAATGAAATAAAGTTTGTAAATCTGAAAACAAATTTACACCCTTACTTCATTTTTCGATTAATTAACTATTACATATATTTTGGATTTATGGAAGACCTTTGCAATAGCAAGTCTTACTTCATTATGGGATAAACGAATCTTCAGAAAAACCAACTTTTAAGGTAACAAACTGTAACCATACTTTTTAAATTGGGCATAGGAGGATAATTCAGGAAAGAATTACAGACGGGAGGATAAAAAAAGGCAAGAAATAAATGATATTCTTAATTTGATATCTTTTTCCCCCTCTTATTGGGCAGTAGGGGATACTTCAGAAGAATGTATGCATGAGAGGGGAAATATTTGATGGAAGATATAATTCTTAATTTAACACCATTAATTTCTTTGCGTGCTGTTTAATATTCTGAAAAAAAAAAGAATGAAATTTGTTATTCTGATGGTTCGGTTTTGGAAGCCGAAACACGTAAATCCACATTGTGGCATCTTTCTGAAGGTTAGCTAATCTGAAAACGAATTACGTGGTACACAAAGTGTTTTGATTTTGAATGAACGAACCTTCAGAATTACCCAATGTTCTTTTACTTTTTAATCAAATTCAATATTATTTTTTTCCTTTTATTTTTTGGGAATAAGAAACCTTTTCCATTTTCTTTTGCTTAACTAACCTTTCAATCATGAACTTTTAGAGTAACAAACAGTAACGACTTTTTTATATGTTTTTTTTTTCTTTTAATCAAGCAGCGGGGGATATATCAGAAAAGTGATATAGAGGGCAGGGAAAAATCTCTAAGGAAAAAATATATTAGATTCACTTTTTTTAAGGAAATAAAATTGTGCAGTGAGGGATACCTAAGGAATTAGAGAAGACAGGAGGAGAAATATTTAATGCAAAAAAAAAAGAAGAAGAAAGTTTAAGTCTAGTTTAACATGGTTCATTTCCCTGCGTGGTGTTTATCATTCTGATACACCAAATCCACAAAACAAAAATTTCTTGTGTGTGTAGATGTTTGTAAATCTGAAAATATAACCACAAATTAAGATGTTAACCCTTGGCATGCTTCCTGACAAGTTTGGTGAACATTTATCAAGGCCTTTTCAAGAAGAATATGAATATGTACAATGTACAATTTAAGTCCCCATTTGGACCCATTCCACCCCACTCCCCTGAGGCCAAATGGGGGTGTTCCTTATTCTGCCTAGCCTTTTGACAAGGCCTCATGGATGAAGATTAAGACTAACTCGCCACACTGAGCACTGCGAGAAATGGGTGAATGCGAAACCAAGTAGTGCAGCCACGATCCTTTTAAAACCTGCTTTTTTTCCCCGTTGCTTCGCGATGTACGTGAGTATGAATTATTCATATATTCATGAGTTGGACCGCAGTTGGCTTGCTAATGAGGATGTATCAAAACTGGCAATGCAGGCAGCTTCTGCAGTCAGGCAGCGTAGGCTGGATACGGATGAGCGAGCTGCCGACACACATACTTATGCGTATTCATTAGATGCAATACGTTGCGAGCAATGCAGTTGCTGATTGGCCACTACCTTTTTGGTAGCAGAATCGGCGGGAAACAATGCTCAAGATAAGAATTCATGTCGGGTCTCAAAAGGCCTCGCAGCTGTGCCACTTGGTCTCGCGTTCACCTGTTCTCTCGCAGTTAGTCTCTTTTTCAGCCACGAGGCCTTTGCCAAAATGCTAGGTTCTGCCATGAACAAACTTGAAACTACAGTCATCAAAACACCACAGTCACATGTTTCATAAAAATTGGTAAGTTTGAAATGTCAACTTTCTAAAACATTAATATTCACACAGTTGTGATGTACTATTTAAACTCATAGTATTAACTTAGCTCTATCAATTCTGGTTCTAGAAAAGAAGATTTTTTAAGATTCCTTAATTTTTGGGGGCGAGGCCCCCAGGTGGGGCATGGGGCCCATTTGAACAAATTGAGATCCCATCCCCATAGGGATGCTACCTGCCAAGTTTGGTGAAATTCGGTCATGGGGTTCCATTCAGGAGATGAAAATGTACAAAGTCTACGCACGATGGACAACAGATGATGGACGACAGACACCGAATGATGAGCAATTGCAACAGCTCACTCGAGCCTTCGGCTTCTGATTTTCCTGACAATTTCTGTGATGTGTTCTACTTTTTGCTGCATTCACTCAATCCTTATGTGTATGAGGGTGAACTTGTCTTTTAAGGCTCTGAAAATTGAATTGGGTTCACTAATCTGAAAAAAATTTACATGGTTAAAAAATTATTTTGTTTTCGCATTAACGATCCTAAAGAGTACCGGACTTTGTTTCATTTTGGAATCAACAAACCTATGAAAAAATTGAAACTTTAATCATTTTTTTCATATTTGGATCAAGGAACTTTCAGAAAAGGGAGTTTTTTTCCTTTCTTTCAGTTTTATCAAACCTTTGGAATAATGAACATTCAGAGAAGCAAACAGTGAAATTTTTTTCTTTTTTTTTTCATTGCGCATGGGGGAATAATTCAGAAAAGAAATATGGACAGGAAAGAAAAAATTAAGTCAAGAAATAAGTTTGGTGCTTAGCAAAGAGTCATTCACTCTTTGCAGTGGGGAATACTTCCAAAATAAGTATTGATGGGAGGGGAAATTTTAAAGAAATATGTTTATATCTTAGTTTGATTTAATAAATTTCTTTGCATGGTATATTCATTGCTTTGCGAAAAAGTAGAAGGTTCATTTAATATTTCGATGTTCATTATTCCGAATCCCACACATGCAAAATCCCTGTGCCCAGATGCTTATTACTCCGAAAATGTAATAGGGTTTGTCAATTCGAACATTTGTGGCATTATTCTGAAGGTTTGTTAATCTGAAAATGAATAAGGTCCTACGTGGTACAAAAATCATTTCTTTTGTGGAAAAACAAACCTTCACAACACCGAACCTTACACACTTTATTTCATTTTCAAATCAATGACCCTTTAAAATAATGAAACTTTTCTGTATTTCACTTTCATTTTTGGATTAATGAGCCTTCAGAAAAACAAACTTTCAGGGCGACAAACAGTAACATGTTTTCCTTTTTTTAAATTGACTACCTGTTGAAATGTCCAAGATATGGTATATCATACATCAACAGAAAGCTAAGAGCATAGACAATGTCAATATATAACTTTCGATACCCAAAGGCTATCCATGACACAATCAGATGCTATTGAAAAGCTGCATTGTTTTTGCTTTTTCTGAGCATGAGACAGTTATGATTTTGGCTGTGTTTTGTGTGACGTAGACAGTGTACCAGTGCGTGGGCTCAGCCAGGGTATCGGTATTTAGCTCAGCTGCAAGTAATCATTTTGTAGTGGTAATCTCGAGCTTTGTCAAAATTTGTAAATTGTTGTCATGTACTGTATCTACTGATTGCAATGATGGATTTGTTGAAGCCTTTGTCGAAACTGAGGTCAAAGACAAAATCCTCAGGTTGAGTTTGCCACTGGGGGAACCCTACACAGTGCACATGCTGAGCAGGGGGTTTCGCCATTTCCTGACCCACTTTATCTGACACACTCTTTCTGACACACTTTTTTTTTGCCATTCACTTTGTACACGGGGCAGTTTTCATGAGACGGCCTCTGTTATTGGCTACTGTGCTAATGAATATTCAAGACTTTGGTATGGCTTGTTGAACGTCGCGCTCAAGGCCGGCCAATAAGAGGCGGCCAGGAGCTGGTGAGCTGGAAGCGCGCGACAATTTCTAACCTCATCCACGTGTAGGCCTTGCTACTACGTGCGCTTCCAGTACCCTTTTTTTTTTTCAGCTGCTCAGCTGCTTAAATTGCGCGCTACATCATACTGTACGTGTGATGGGTGCAGGGAGGTACTAGGTGAGACCAAAGTAGAAGCGCACGCACGCAGTGCAAGACGTCCCTGGATGATTAGGATCAACATAAGACATAGCAAGCGAGGAACAAGTTATGTGCAGTAAAATACATTACAATATCTTATACTAGTAATCAAATTTGCGCCTCAGCTGAAATCTGTGTTTGGAAGGTGTGTTTTTGTTCGTTTTTTTGTTTGTTTTTGTAATCTGGTAATTCAACCTGGTTCATTATTCTTTTGACCACTGTAGGTGAGGATCACGGTACTACAAATCAAGACAAGTCAACATGCATTTTGTATAGTTTGATCCTTAAGACATAATGATATAGACAGTCTTAGACTACATGTAAATTTATCATTGCTTCTATGGTATACCATACAGAGACCAATTGAGTATCACTAAACATTTTTGTAAGGAAGGGTTATACAATCACCACATAGGGCCTAATGTACATTAAAGAAGAAATCCACTCCAGAATTTTATCAATTTCATAAAAAAGAGAGAAAAATTGCCTACAAAACAGTGCAAAAATGATAAAAATCGGATAAGAACTAAAGAAGTTACGATATTTTGAAGTTTCACAATTTTTCGGAAAACACTTCTTGACCAGTCTTTATGAATATTCAAATGAGCAAGTTGATGATGTCATGCCCTCACAATTTCTTATTCATTTTATATACAGAAATGACAAAAATGTCATGTTTCAGCTGTATGAATTTAAAACTTGCCTTATAACCACCCAAAATAAGTAAGAACAAATGTTAATTCTGATATATTATAGTATTGGAAAGTGCTCTTACCCGTATTAGCTAAAAATAATTTTTTTTTTTCTGAATTTCATATATAATATACATGAAAAATTGTGAGGGAATGACATCATCAACTCGCTCATTTGAATATTCATAAGGGGAAAAAAAGGGAAATTTCAAAATGTCATATCTTCCTCATTTCTTATCCGATTTTTGTCATTTTTGCTTTGTTCTGCACAGAAATGTTTTTCTTTCTTTTGAAATTTATTTATTTCTAGGGTGGAATTCCTCTTTAAGTGGCGATCAACATGTTAACTAATCTATCATTTGGAAGTACAAGCTTTTTACAGATAATGAACTGCAATTGCAAATCGCACGTCTATAGACTACCGGTACTCGACAGGGCATGTACATTACACATATAGATTAGCATAATGTTACAAAGCACTGAAAAAACAACGATCCGAGTGTAAAGAAGTGAGGGGGAACACTCGACGGCTGCACGGGGAAAACGCGTCACAGCAACTGCAGCTTGCAGGACTTTCGATCCCGTACAGACCGATTATGACGTGAGGCACTCCACGAGAAGATATGTAGTAAATTTTGCAAGTTTTTATTCCGGATGGGTCTGATATATCAAATAAATATCATCAGTTTATCAATGTTTCCTTCAATCTAACAATAGATAAGGACCTTGAAACTTGCGACATAAAGCTTTGACCAACGTCAGTTGTTCAAATGTATGTGCGTGATATAAATACTCTATCGACTGGGAACGTACACACTTTCTATTCATTGATCCCTTGGAGCTGGCCCACGGCCGTCGGCCGGTTGGCCGTGCGTTGCTCGACATTCTCGCTAACATGTTAGTCGTACGTGATTTGCTGAACAGCAACGTGTTTATCACTCTAGGTAGCTGGCCGATAACTATTAGATATTCAATAGCTAAAAGCCAATCACAGACACAGAATCAGACCGAGTGACTCATTATGAAAAAAAAAAATCGTAAGGCTGTTGAATATTCATTAGCACAGTAGCCAATAACAGAGGCCGTCTCATGAAAACTGCCCCGTGTACAAAATGAATGGCAAAAAATGTGTGTCAGAAAGAGTGTGTCAGATGAAGTGGGTCAGGAAATGGCGTAACCCCTGAGCAGGGGACAATGCCAGTCAGGACAGAGAGGTTCACACCATAGCAACAGGTACTGTATGGGTGAACTTCATTGGAAGGCGTTGTAAGTTTGATGTCATAGATGCAAGGAATGTTTCTCTTTACTATACGTGTGGTTTTTAAAACATGGTGTAGGCCTATCTATTTCTTCTCGTTGGGCTTCTCATCTAACGTTGACAGAGCCACAGTAGTTGAGAGATTTTCTTGTATCAGCGCCGATCCATAGAATTGTCAGGTAAAACACCCTTAAAAGGCATCTTATCCTCACTGAATCAGCTCCAGTGGAATGTCTAAGCCTAAGTAATTCCGAAAGCGGGGTTCCCACTATCGTGCGATCTATTGCGAACACCACGATTGGACATTCGTAACTGATCGTGGAAGATTTGTTGAACTCGTTTGAAATTTCACGTTTGGATACGAGGTTATGCGAGTCAATACATGTTGGTTCGCTTAGATGCGATATGGTCACGATTGGTCTATTTCAAGCAATACGATCTGTCACGATCTGATCTCCCGTTCAGATACGATTCGATATGATTGTCCCGATTGAATCCATGATTGGTTCCAATCTACCACGATCATTACGATCGGTATCCCTGACTTGGTGCGTGCAGCTACGTTAAGATACGTTCCAATACGAATACCGCGAAACAAGGCGGGCTGTTGAGATAAGATACGATATTTTTCACGATCGGGATAAAAAATGACCTCCATTTAAGGTGCGATTGGACCCGCATGGGAAATTATAGTCCGGCTGACAATGTATTTCATCGTTTTCTTAACTTCTGCAGAGTGATTAGGCCTACTATCCACAATCATTGATGATGACAATGGTTGACAGGTTGATAATGATGACAACGTGACCTTTGCAGTATTGCGAATGACAATTACGATGTTATCAGAGAGAAAGCATCACCTATTGGGATAGGCCAGCTACAACCTCAGATAGTCCCTCCTCTAATTCAACCTGAAGAAATTCTAATTATTGAATCGACCATGTCACCCTTCCCCTCCCCTCCTCTTCCCCCCCAAAAAACATAAAAAAACATTACACAAGATCAGAACATTGCCCCCTCTTTCCCAGAAAAAACAAGGAAAAGTAGAAATTAAGCGGTGCGTAATATATGTCCCTGCTGGAAGTAGCATTCAGTAGCAAAATGTACAATATAAGTGAAAAGATCAAGGTCAAAAGTCAAAGAAGTCAAAGGTCAAAATTCTGTGTTGAAGTTTTGAAGCCCTCATAGTGCCATCACATAAAGCAAACGGAATCGAAATCAGGTTAGAAATGGCGAAGGAATAGCATTTTGTAGCCAATGTACAATATAGGTAAAAAATCAAGGTCAAAGGTCAAAGAAGTCAAAGGTCAAAATTCTGTGTAGAAGTTTTGAAGCCCTCACCTAGTGCCATCACATAAAGCAAACGGAATCGAAATTGGGTTAGAAATGGCGAAGGAGAAGCATTTGGTAGCAAAATGTACAATACAAGTCAAAAATCAAGGTCAGAGGTCAAAGAAGTCAAAGGTCAAAATTCTGTGTAGAAGTTTTGAAGCCCTCATCTAGTGCCATCACTTAAAGCAAACGGAATTGAAATCGGGTTACAAATGGCGAAGGAGTAGCATTTTGTAGCAAAATGTACAATATAGGTTAAAAATCAAGGTCAAAGGTCAAAGAAGTAAAAGGTCAAAATTCTGTGTAGAAGTTTTGAAGCCCTCACCTAGTGCCATCACATAAAGCAAACGGAATCAAAATTGGGTTAGAAATGGCGAAGTAGCATTTTGTAGCAAAATGTACAATATAGGTCAAAAATCAAGGTCAAAGGTAAAAGAAGTCAAAGGTCAAAGTTCTGTGTAGAAGTTTTGAAGCCCTCACCTAGTGCCATCACATAAAGCAAACGGAATCGAAATCGGGTGAGAAATGGCGAAGGAGTAGCATTTTGAAGCAAAATGTACAATATAGGTAAAAAATCAAGGTCAAAGGTCAAAGAAGTCAAAGGTCAAAATTCTGTGTAAAAGTTTTGAAGCCCTCACCTAGTGCCATCACATAAAGCAAACGGAATCGAAATCAGGTAAGAAATGGCGAAGGAGTAGCATTTTGTAGCAAAATGTACAATATAGGTCAAAAATCAAGGTCAAAGGTCAATTTTCTGTGTAAAAATTTTGAAGCCCTGACCTAGTGCCATCACATAAAGCAAACGGAATCGAAATCGGGTTAGAAATGGCGAAGGAGTAGCATTTTGAAGCAAAATGTACAAGATAGGTCAAAGGTCAGGGTCAAAGGTCACAACTGAAATTCTGTGTAGAAGTTTCAAAGCTCCCATGTAGTGCTATCATATAAAGCAAACAGAATCAAAATTGGCTCACAAATGACAGAGAAGTAGCAAATTGAACATTTTGATCACACACGGACGCACAGACGGACGGACGGACGAACAGACGGACGGACACACACACGTTCGGAGCCCGTTTCATAGTCCCCTGCTCGAACTCGTTCGGCGGGGACAAAAAGATCTAGACAAAATGTTTTTACCTTCCTTTGAAATACATGAAGAAAATATGATATAACATATGTGATATATATGCTAAATAAAAGAAAGTTTGCCGAACTGATAGTATTACTTGTGTGTCTGATTTCATATTCTCATAGTATGTATCGTATGCATTTTTAGTTCACCTGAGCCGAAGGCTCAAGTGAGCTATTGCGATCGCTCTTCATCCGGCGTCCGTCGTCCATCGTGCGTAAGCTTTTACATTTTCATCTTCTTGAGAACCCCTTGACCGATTTTCACCAAACTTGGCAGGTAGCATCCCTAGGGAGATAGGATCTCAATTTGTTCAAGTGGGCACCATACCCCACCTGGGGGCCCCAGAGGGGCCCAAACCCCCCCCCCCCAAAATTAAGGAATCTTAAAAAAATTTCTTCTCTCAGAACCAGAAGTGAAAGAGCTAAGTTAATACTATGAATTAGTACATTGATGACTGTAGTTTCAAGTTTGTTCATGGCGGAATCAGGGGTGCCCCCCTTGGGACCGGGGGGGGGGGGGGGGGGGTGGGAGGGGTCCTTATTTGGCCCAAATTGTACATTTTCATGTATTTCTTGAAAATGTGATTATGAATTTTTACAAAAGTTGGCAGGTAGCATCCCTAGGGGGAAAGAATCTAATTCCCATCAAATGGGTACCATGCCCCACCTGTGTGGGGTATGTGAAACATTCTACTTCTTGTGGATGTTTCAGTAATGTCGTTATCTTATATTTCATAGTGCCACCCCTCCCTTTTTCAACCTCAAGGAATACAAAATATATACAATTTGCAGGTAAAATAAGGGGCAAAATACATGTGCAAAAAAAATAAGCACAAGGAAAGTAAAAATGTCCATCCCGATTAACACGATTAAGAACCACGATAAGTTAAGATTTGCTGCGTTTTGATACAATTCAAGACAATCTGATGCGATGATCATGATAAAAAATGAATCGTGTTAATCGTAGAAAATTTTTGAACCGTCCAAAATTTTTCTACGATTAACGCGATTGCTACGATTGACCTCAAGACCTGATACAATCTGATAAGATCACTATGATTGCTTCACGATTAAGACCACGATTTCTATCGTGGCGCCAATCGTGATAGTGGGAACCCCGCTTAATTGATGTTTGGCTTACCAATTTTATGAATTAATTTGCATTAACTGCGCAGCTGCTTTGCGCCGTTCGACCCAGGAAGTAAAGGTCAATTGCATACCATCAAACATGCCTCCTCTGTCACACACAAATAATGGGTAGAGAGCACAACCTGAAGCAGCTGGGATTTGACCTTGAGATAAACACGCATTTCAAAACGGCACTGCATTTGTCTACTCACAGAACGGCGATCGTGGTCTCAAATGTGTTTCAAAACGCCCTGTGAAAGGCGTTTCAAAACAGCATTTCTAAACGTGTTTGAAAACATGGTTGCATTTATCTAACCCCTGAAAATGCCTCAAACGCATTTAGGATCGTGATTCTGCCTCAGAATTTTTTAGATAAACGCAGCTTATATTTATTGTGGGATTATTATTCTGGGATGAACATGGCACGTCCTCCGGAGGAGGTGCCATGTTTTGGCCAATATGAAAGGTGTATAAATCACTCATGCAAATTTGAAGCAAATTCGTCGATGAGGAGCATGGATATTCATGTGAGTTTTATGTCATCGCTCAGTTTTGCCACAAAACAACTTGTTCTTCTCAAGTGATTGCGGCTTACGTATGTTGCATGCACAAAATGAAACTGAAGTTAGCTGTCTATATTATGCGAGTCTGTCAATAAATGATTTGAGAGAAAAAGATTTGATGTTCAAATTATTCATGGCAAGATGAAAGAAGTCGAATAAGAAATGCAGTTCCTAGATCGTACAAGACTACAAAAAGACAGATAAACACACCAACACACACACACACACACATTTCTCAACAACAGACTTAATTTCAGCTCATTACAATCATTGCACAATGAATCTTAGCTCCTGCGGTAAGTTCTTGTTCATTATATTAGACGGCTAACTTCAGTTCTAGATTGTGCAGGCAGTGTACACCAAGATCTCATGCGAAGATCGTGTTTGTATTGAGTGGTGCTTCCCCTCAACCAATTTTGTTCAAAATCATGTGAGTAATTCGAAATAAACTATTACATGTAAGTACTTCATGTGATTTTGGTGTAATTTTGTTCAACAGCATATGAGATGTCTATCTGGATATGAAAGTACATAAGCATCCGTTTATCCAGTTGTCCAATCTCGTCAGCCTCAATGCCGCCCCGCCCCCCCCCCGAGCATTAAAAATAACAACAAATGCTCGAAATGATCTGAAACGTATGATTTCTACCTCTACTTGAGCATATTGACATTTTTTTCTGTGCGCGTTCATGTGCATCGGGGCAATTTTCTATATCAAACAAAGAGATCACTTCATGAAATATGCATCTGCTATTTAATTTTCAGTGGAAAAGTAGCCTACAGAAATGGAGCCAGAGGCAAGAATGTTATTTTAGAAAATGATGTCATAATGATGTCCCAATTAAGCAATTACATAGAAAATTCTTGTGTGCATCCTGAGCCCTTGAGACATAAGTACTAAAAAGCTCAAGAGCTAAGAGCTTGAGCTTCTAGAGATATGCTCTGCAAAAGATTTGTACAGAAATAAAGAAAGCTAGAAATGTCGCTATGGCGACTGGTATGCCTCCGCCATAATGTATAATTCTCCTAATAGGTCTGTGGTACACCGTGACAATGTGTGATGACAGTTTCATCTAATTGGCACAATATCAAAATGACATGTTACGTGTTGAGCGTTCACTTTCCTTGAACCAGATTTATTGGATAAATGGTTACATTTTCTAAGAGAGCATGTATTTGGGGATTTGAGGACTTTTAGCTGATTTTTGACCCTTTTATGAGTCTATGCATTGGGCAATTTCAAGGTATAGAGAAAAAGTGTAATTTCTGTATCAAATAGTACATAGTTAGAATATTGACTTGGCCTTTGACCCTTGACCTTATGACCTTAAAATTCCCAAGAGAATCACTGTCAAGCAGAACATGCATAAATATTAGTTTCAGGATGATACCTTCAGCCACATCCAATACATGGAGGAAGAAGTGAAATCAAGCATATTCACTTGACCTTTGAACTTTTGGCCTTTGACCTTCTTGGCCAAAAACTTAGCAGAGAATCTCTATTGGGTAATACATGTATACATTAAGTTTCAAGAACAATCTTGTAGGCATGGCATTTTAGTGTTGTAGTGGGGCGGTTTAGCCTGAATATTCAAAGGAATTGTGCATTTTGTGATACAAGCACCAAATTTGGCACACATATACATTAACACGTAGCAAACATTTTTAGATATTGGGCCACTTGGAATTCTCTCTTTATGTCCACCATATTGGATTCCAAAATGGCCACCATTTGAAATCTACATTTGCGATTATCTCTGGGTCTAATGTTGCTATTGCTTGATTCTGGTGTCTAAATGTGGTGTTTTTTTTTGTTTTTTTTTTTTGGGGGGGGGGGCAAGGAATCCAATGGTAACAATCTGCATTGCGTATTTTCACCAATGGGCCACCATATTGGATTTCAACATGGCTGCCATTTGAAATCTACATTTGCGATTATCTCTGGGTCTAATGCTCCCATTGACTAGATTCTGGTGTCTAAATGTATGTTTTGGGGGGCAAGGAATCCAGTGGTAACAATCTGCATTGCGTATTTCCGCCAATGGGCCGCCATATTGGATTTAAAAATGGCTGCTTTACATTACATGGCCGCTTCTCGATCTACATTTGTTGTTATCTTTTGATCTAATGACTTGATTCTGGTGGTTGTGGTGGTGGTAGTAGTAGTTGTAGTGGTAGCTGTAGTGGCAGTGATGATATCAGAAATGTTACATTATGTCATTCCAGGTTCATCGTGATGCATGCATGCCTGTAGACTTACGGTGCTGGTTTTTGTTCTGAAGACAGTTCCACCATGTCCAAGATGTTCAGAATAGCTCATGCTGAGCTAACTTCACCATCAACATCACCGCATCTCACAACTGACTGGAGGTTATGCCTCATAAATCAAGAAGACAAGATGGAGACACTGACCAAACCTGACAATCAAAGAGGAAAGACATTGGTAGAGGGCACAGTTCACTCACAGAGAACTTGATCAAATTCAGTGAACTTGGAGAGCTTCCAGGATCATTTCACTTGGAAAGACTCGACGGTCATGGCATTGAAGCTGCGATGGTTGCACATGGTGCACAATATCACCAGACATGCAGGCTCCAGTACAACACCAAATTACAGAGGGCACAAAAGAGAGCACTCAAGAAAGAAGGGCAGAGCGATGAGGAACAATCTTTGTGCAAATGAACCAGGGCATATTCACATTCGAGTACAGAGAAGGTCCCAGATACTTGTTTCTTCTGTGGACAACCTGCTGGGGCTAACAGTCTTCGGAAAGCTGCAACATTCCAAATGATGACGTGTCTGCAGTTTGCAGTCTGCAGTATTGGTTCCCGTCCAGGAATTCTTCAATCAACCTAGCAACTTCCGGTCCCGCAACCATCCAACGACGAAGGGTGCTAGGGTTGTCAGTAAGCCCAAGTGCGCCACCGTCTCCTTTGATGCAGGCATTATTCTGCTCATGTGCCTGGTCAATCGGGATTGAAGAGAACACCCTCTGTGTTTTCTGAACTGTGAAGTGGCCTTCACTGAATTTCTTGGCTACATCTGGGTGTTTGGTAGTGAGATCAGACATGTCCATTAGGTGCACTGGTATCCACCTAGCATAGTGGGTATGATCTAGTGCGTGGAACCAGGGGACCAGCTCTGTCAGAGCATCAAGGTACATCATCAACGATCCCTGCCTGAGAGAATGCACATACACTAGAACCAACAGTTCTAGTTCCAGCACAGTTGCCCAGTAGTGCAACTGGGGGATGTTGTCTCGTCTCTGGCGACACCAGTCTTCAAACATGGGAAGGTCCTCTGCATCCCTGGTGTCTCACAGACAGTAGTGGCTGTAGGTATGGTGTTGCAAGATGTACAGTGCTGCTGCAGTCAGTTGATGTGCTCGTCTTGTGCGCAAGATATGATATGCTCGCAGGAATGAGTCTGCTGTCCCTGCTGTCGCAATCTCAGCTTGCACGAGTGCCTGTACTCAACCACTCCCTTGCAGCCAGTCCCCTAGTGTTTTCAGTGCCGCCATCTCTATGTGGAGGCCACCAAACATTACCACTATGTGGTCTTGACTATACCTCTCTGGCCACTTCCACCGTATCTGCTTGGCCAAAGCAAATGGTGGCTGATCGAAGGTGACCACTGGTGTCTTTCCAGGATTCAGGTGTTCTACAGCATTTTTCACAATGTCCATTGAATGCTGGATCATGGCCACAGTGTGGGCACTTTCCAGGAAGAGTGGAAGCAGCGACGTGGAGCAGATGACTTGAACATCTGGTGGCTGTCGGCTGGCATGCATGCAGCCCAAGATGTGTTTTCATTGTCCACTGTACCAGTGTTGTCTTCCAGGACTTGTTTTGCATTGCGTAGCCATTGGTATTCTTCATCATTCTGCTGTTTGAAGTCTCCTCTGGTCAATGACGAGAGAGAGAGAGAGAGATGCTCAGGCCAAGGTGTGACAGTCTGTCGACCAATTCCTTCTTGCATGTATGAGCATGCAACATCATCCCTATGCATATGTATGTTGGAAGTGGGGTCTCCTGTGCAACACTGTGCCTGACACAGGTGGATGATGTGGTGCCACGTGTTCGCTTGTGTTTGATGCTGTTGAACTTCAGTATCTGGGCTGCGGTAGGTGCTGCAGGGTTAGTGTCTGCCGGCTGGTCCTTGATATTGGGTCCCTCTAGGATCATGCTGACTAGGGCAAACAGCAAAGGTGGCACAGATTCTTCTTGACATCCTTCAGGGAATCCTGTGAAGAGCTTGGCTTCTCCAAACATGTGACGGCGAACAATGTGTGCAGCACGGGCAAGATGGACTGCATCACTATCACTGTCCAGCTCGAAGGCTTTGTCAAGAGCAACACCGAGATCTTCTTAAAATGCCATCAGGATGTCTCTCCCCTTGGTGTGCGCCCGCATGTCAGGAATCTAAGATAACAGTCTCTGTTTCAGTCGTGTGGAGTGGACTCTCGTGTCAAGCTGCACTCCAAGCCAGGCGCGCCGGAAGCAGTTTTGGATTGGGGGGGGGGGGGGGGCAAACATTGGAGGGGGCTCAAAACAAGGAATGTTAAACACCTAGGACCAGTGGCTCTCAAGTGGCTTCTAGACCTGTTCAACAGCTGTCTGATAACCAACAAGCTACCTAAGATATGGAGGCGGGCAAAGATTGTGGCTATCCTGAAGCCTGGCAAAGATCCTGCCATCCCGAAGAATTTCCGACCCATCTCCCTGCTCTGTCATACATACAAACTGTTTGAGAGACTACTCCTGAATTGCATGGCACCCATTATTGATCAGCAGCTGATCCCTGAGCAAGCGGGTTTCAAACCTGGAAAGTCCTGCACAAGCCAACTGCTTAACCTAACCCAATTTATTGAGGATGGTTATGAGAAGGGACTCATAACTGGTGCTGCTTTTGTTTACTTGTCTGCAGCTTACGATACAGTCAACCACAGAGTACTCGTGCAAAAGCTGTACAAGATTACACATGATGCCAGCCTGACTTCTCTGATCCAAAACATGCTGGAGAACAGACGCTTCTTTGTTGATCTCAGTGGAGATCGAAGCAGATGGCGCAGACAGAAAAATGGGCTTCCGCAAGGCAGCGTTCTTGCCCCACTCTTGTTCAACATTTACACAAATGATCAACCTATCCACCAGAACACCAGGAGCTTCCTGTATGCAGACGACCTGTGCATAGCCTCTCAGTCCCAGTCATTTCTGGATCTCGAAAGAACGCTAAGTGACGCACTAGAGGGCCTGACCACCTACTATGCTGTAAACCATCTTCGGGCAAATCCAGATAAGACTCAAGTCAGTGCTTTCCATCTCAAGGGTCGTGATGCAAACCGCAAACTGAAGGTTGTTAGGATTAGCTTTATTAATAAGGTTCTTTGTTGTTATCTCCCTCTGCAGGTCTGGTGGGGCTTAATGTATGCCAGTAGTTAGAGATAGACAAGATAAGGAACTACCTATGCAAGTACTAGAACAAGATAAGGAACTACCTATGCAAGTACTAGAAAGTCCCAAATAGCCATCTACTTTTCATGGTAGCAGAGCGAGGTTGCTAGAACAGGTAGACAGAAGCAACAGTAGACATGGCTGAAAAGGTAAAGGACAATTTTGTGGCCCCACCAGTATGGAAGGTGGATACCACTTCATACGAAGATTGGAAGTTTGATGTATCACTGTGGACTCAATTCACCAAGACAGAAAAACGTAGACGGGGTTTCCTGTTGTACAGTGTTCTTCCTACAGACAAGGGAGTCAACGAGAAAGTGAGGCTGGCTATGCAGAATGGAGAGATCTCCATAAATGATGATGATGCAGTCAGTCAGATCTTTGGTGTACTAGACAAATGGTACAAAAAGGATGACCTCAGTGTGGTCTGTGAAGCGTGGTCTTCATACAAGAATCTTCAGAAAAAGGACACTGAAAGCATGGATCAGTTCTTGAATGAATATGAGAAAAGAGTGAAAGAGCTCAAAAAGGAAGGAATCACTCTGCCAGAGGTTGTTCTTGCTATGCAGTTGATTGACAGTGCTGGTTTGGAGAAAAAGGAGAAGCAGATAGTTCTTACTGCGGTAGACTACTCAAAGAAGGAGGAGATGTATGAACAGATGAAAAATGCCTTACGAAAGTTCTTTGGGGAACAGACGATGCAGAAACAAAGAGGCACAGCATACAAGGAAGAAGCTGTGTTCAACACCGAGTCAGAAGAAGCCTACTATACTCGAAGAGGTACAACCCGTAGAAGTGGTTATCGTGGTAGACGAGGAGGTCGCTGGCCTAGATGGGGAAATCAGCCTGGTAGAGGACGTGGACATGACTACGGACAGGAGAGAAACAAATCACAAAATGAAAAAGCATCCAACACACTGAAAGGAAGTTCAGTGAGGAAAAATCCATGTGATGCAGATGGAAACTTCTTGAAATGTCATGTGTGTGAATCTATCATGCACTTCAAACAGGACTGCCCTCACAACAGTTCAGGCAAATCAGAAAATGTCATGAAAACTGAAAATGAAGAAGCATACAAAGTCCAAGACTATTCTCATGAAGACAAGCAGGTGCTTATGACAGAAGCAGCTCATGCAGCCGTATTGGATAGTGCTTGCACAAAAACTGTCACAGGATGTGCATGGAAAGAGTCATACCTGGCTTCACTGTCCTCAGACGAGAAGATGCATGTGAAAATTTGAGCCAGCGATACTAAGTTCAAGTTTGGAGGAGAAAGTACAGTCAGATCAGATGAACGGATGGAGTTTCCATGCACCATTGCTGGTCAGAAGACAACAATTGTGACTGATGTGATAGAAAGTGACATTCCACTGCTGCTCAGTAAGCCGGATATGAAACGGTTGGGATTCACTCTGAACATGGCTGATGACACCCTAGAAGTCAATGGAAAGAAGCTAGACCTTGATACCACTTCATCTGGCCACTACTACTTACCACTGAGAGATTGTGAGATGCAGATTGAAAGGGTGAATATGGTTCTAGAAAAGACAACCCAGGAAGAAAAGAAAAAGATGATCACCAAACTTCACCGCCAGTTTGCTCACCCCACGGCAAAAAGCTTGAAAGCTATCATGAAGGATGCTCTAGATGATGACTATGCCACCCTCATTGAGGAGGTCAGCAACAAATGTGAGGTGTGTAAGAGGTACAAGAAAACACCACCTCGCCCTGCAGTGAGCCTGCCTCTGGCTAGACAGTTCAATGATGTGGTAGCCATGGATCTGAAGCAGTTTGGCGAAGTGTACTTCTTGCATTTCATTGACCTGTTCACTAGATTCAGTAAGAGCAAAGTGATCAGAAGAAAAACACCCAAGGTGATAGTAGAGAGCATCGCAACTGAGCGGATTGCAGCCGGATTCGGCCACCCAAGAAATTCCTGGTTGACAATGGAGGAGAGTTCAACAATGCCGAATACAGAGAGTTGGCAGAACAATTCAACATTGAAGTTTGCACCACAGCAGCATACTCGCCATGGTCAAATGGTATTTGTGAGAGAAACCACTATGTTGTGGATGTGTGTGTGCAGAAGATGATGGAAGATGACCCTCAGATGAACCTGGAAGTGGCCCTTGCATGGGCTGTCAATGCCAAGAACTGCATGCAAAATCAGAGTGGATTTAGCCCAATCCAGCTAGTTTTGGGGACAAATCCAAACCTTCCTTCAGTCTTGAACAGTTGCCCACCAGCACTAGAAGATGTTGAAGTCAGTGAAGCTGTGGCAAAACATCTGAATGCCCTCCATGCTGCCAGAAGAGCATACGCAAGATCTGAAGCTTCTGAGCGGATTCGCAGAGCCCTTCGTCACAACATCAGAGTTCCAGAAGTCCCGTTTCAACCTGGTGAACGTGTGTACTACAAACGCGATGACAGTAACAGGTGGCGAGGTCCGGGAAAAGTGATAGGACAGGATGGCAAGATTGTCTTCATCAGACATGGCAGTCAACTAGTCAGAGTGGCATCCTGTAAATTGATCAAAAGCAATCATGACACTGCCTCTTCAGATGACATGATAGACAACAGAAGCAAAGATGACACTCAAATCAAACAAACTGGAAGTGGCAAACTGACTGTCCTGGCAGAAATGGATGATAGCGAATCTGTGGAAGAAAATCACAACAAAGATGATGTCAATGTGTCTGTGCCAAATGAAGGAAGAGACAATGATAGCGTCCAACAACAAGATGGAATTGAACCGGTTGATCGAATGAGAAATGAGGAGAATGCACAAGTGCTGATACCCAAAGTGAACGCAAACATAAAGTATCGGCATCCAGGCACAACAGAATAGACAGATGCAAAAATCCTGAGTAGAGGAGGTAAAGCTACTGGAAGAAACAAGTATTATGTCAACATAGAGACCAATACAGATAAGCACAGATACGGCATTCACCTTGATCAAGTTGAATTTGAAACGATGCCTGATGAAGTCATCTTCATACCTCCTAATCATCACAATGAACCAGAAGTCATAGAGGCCAAACAGAAGGAACTTCAAAATTGGAATGATTTTGAAGTGTACCATGAAGTTGAGGATCTTGGTCAGTAGACGTTGTCCACAAGATGGGTGATTTCTGAGAAAACAATGCCTGATGGAAAGAAAGGAGTAAAGGCTAGGTTGGTAGTCAGAGGATTTGAGGAACAAGACAAAGTCCCTTCTGACTCACCAACTGCTTCAAAATCCGCACTCAGGCTAGCCCTGGCGATAGCGGCAAGCGAAGGATGGAAGTGTGAGAGCATAGACATCAAGGCGGCCTTTCTACAAGGCAGAAAAATAGACAGAGATATCTATGTCACACCCCCCACAGAAGTACGTCAAGACGGAGTCCTGTGGAAACTCAACAAGACAGCATATGGCTTGGAAGATGCATCTCGCAACTGGTATCTCAGTGTCAGAGAAGAACTAGTGAAGCTTGAATGCAAACAGTCAGAGCTGGATAAAGCTCTTTTCAGATGGTACAGTTCTGGGAAGATGGAAGGCATTTTCTTGATGCATGTAGACGACTTCCTATGTGCTGGAACTGATGACTTCAATAGGAGAGTCATTGATCCCCTTGTTCAGAAATACAAGGTTGGAAAGCGACAGATTGACAATTTCCAGTATGTTGGGCTGGAGATCTCTCAAGACGACAATGGCATCAGAGTACAGCAAAAAGCATACGAGGCAGAAATGGAAGAGATACCCATCACCTTCAAGAGAAAAACTGAAAGAACCTCCACTCTGAACAAAAGTGAGATGCACAATTTGAGGACGACGGCAGGTCAGCTCAACTGGATGGCAACACAGCTCAACTGGATGGCAACACAAACTAGACCAGACTTGAGCTTTGATGCTCTGGAACTAAATATGACTAGAAACCACCCAACTGTAGACCAGCTGCTGAGAGCAAATAAAGCTGTGCGACATGCCAAATGTCAGGGAGAAGGGATACTTTTCCCACCACTAGGTCCTTTTGGAGGATGGAAACTTGCTGTGTACTGTGATGCATCCTGGGGCAACCTTTGTGACGGAGTGTCGAGTGCTCAGGGTCATGTGATCTTCCTCCATGGACAAGATGAGAAAAGTTGTCCTGTGAGTTGGACGTCAAACAAAATAAAGAGGAAAGTGTCAAGCACTCTAGCAGCAGAAGCATTGTCCATGCAGCATGCCCTTGATGATGCAGTCTACCTTGGAAGTCTGATAACCGAAATCTACAATGACAGCTACGCAGAGAACGTGGTTCCCATCACTGTATATATGGACAATAAGTCTCTGCATCAAAACATACACTCCACGAAGCAAGTGTATGAGAAGCGTCTGAGAATCAACGTGGCTGAAATCCAGAGGATGTTGTCGTCTGGAGAAATCTGTGCCATCGAGTGGTTGCCGAGCAAGCTGCAGCTGGCGGACTGTCTGACCAAAATGGGTGCCGATAACAGACTGCTTCTGGAGAGTTTCAAGAGTGGTGGACTGCCAGTGGACCATTTTGACATTTGAGATTCCCAAGGAATTATAGGAAAAGGACCTAAAATGTCTTGTACATGGTTTTGAATATGTGACATTAACAAGACTACGTTTTGTAAAAGAAAACTGCCAGATGTCAATGACTGAGAACATTGGACAGTATTTAAAAGGACTCTACCTGGATTGTGATGGACATGTGTTTTCAGGGTTACCTGAATAAATGACTGAGAACATTGGACAGTATTTGAAAGGACTCTACCTGGATTGTGATGCATGGACATGTGTTTTCAGGGTCATTTGAATAGACCTCTTTGTGTTATACTCTTTATTGTATTGTTGTAGTTTTGGATGTGAGTGTTCTTCTATTCATGTATGTTGTGCGTACCTCTCCAGACCTCGGTTTTAATCAAAAGAAGAAACAAGGGGGAGTGTGTTAGGATTAGCTTTATTAATAAGGTTCTTTGTTGTTATCTCCCTCTGCAGGTCTGGTGGGGCTTAATGTATGCCAGTAGTTAGAGATAGACAAGATAAGGAACTACCTATGCAAGTACTAGGAAGTCCCAAATAGCCATCTACTTTTCAAAGGTCCACTGGTATGGCAAGAGACTAGAATACATAGACAAACCAGTGTATCTAGGAGTCACTCTAGACCGCACTCTCAGTTTCAAGGACCATGTCAGCAAGACAAAGGAAAAGGTGGGAGCCAGGAATAACATCTTGAGAAAGCTGGCAAACTCCAAGTGGGGAACAGACCCAGGAACCATCCGCAGCACTGCCCTTGCCCTGTGTTACTCCACAGCCGAATATGCATGCCCTGTCTGGGGACGTTCCTCACATGCCAAGAAGCTGGACCCTGTTCTAAATACAGCTTGTAGGGCCATCTCTGGTTGTCTCAAGCCTACCCGAATTGATGACCTCTACCTGCTGTGTGGAATTGCCCCTCCTACAGTCAGAAGAGATGTATCTTCAAGAGTGGAACGCACAAAACAGGAAGATGACAGTCGCCATCCACTTTTCCAGCATGTTCCTCCACCAAAAAGGCTAAAATCCAGGAAGAGTTTTCTACACTAAGTACAACCCCTGGATGGCAATCCCCAGAGCTGCAGGATAGAAGCCTGGTCAAAACATCTACAGGAGAAACCCCATAACCTCTCTTTTGAGCCAAAGGAATCCCTCCCAACAGGTGCCAGTGAGCCATGGCAAAATTGGCGCTGCCTGAATCGCCTTAGAACTGGAGTTGGGAGATGCAAAGCCCTGATGCAGAAATGGGGATACAACCATGATGGATCCACAGAATGCGACTGCGGGGAGGCTCCCCAGACAATGGAACACCTACTAAACTGCACCCTGCTACCACAACCCTGTACATCTCATGATCTCCACAATTACATCCCATGTGCCAGAGCCTGTGTTCTGCAGTGGCTGGGAAAAGTGTAGCGACACGAGAGAAGAATAGGAGCATTAGACCCAGAGATAATAGCAAATGCAGATTTCAAATGGTGGCCATTTTGAAATCCAATATGGCGGCCCATTGGTGAAAACATGCAATGCAGATTGTTACCATTGGATTCCTTGCCCACCAAAACATACATTTAGACACCAGAATCGAGTCAATAGCAGCATTAGACCCAGAGACAATCGCAAATGTTGATTTCAAATGGTGGCCATTTTGAAATCAAATATGGCGACCCATTGGTGAAAAACGTAATGCAGATTGTTAGGTGATCTGAGTATCCTCTCGGATCACCTTCTGTATCTGTACTGATTCTTTGTTAGGTGATCCGAGTATCCTCTCGGATCACCTTCTGTATCTGTACGGATTCTTTGGTTCTTCTTCTTCTTCTTCTTTATTTCTCCTCAAAAGTTGTGCATTGATTAGCTCAGAAAGTGCTCTTCCTATCAATTTCAAAATCATACCATATATGTATCATGTCCCAAAGACGACAGATTTTATAAAATCATAGTGATCAGTCGACCGTGACGTCACTATGACGTCATTATATGAAAACACATTCTCATTCATATCTCATTAATGGAATGGAATTTTTCAATGAAATTTACGTCACATATATTTCAAGTTATGCGGATTCTACTCATATTCTCAAAATTCATATTTTCTCTTAAAACATGCGCGTACGCGCGCGTTGAAGTATTTGTATGCTCAAATCGAGCTCAAATTTTTTTTGCACACGTTTCAGACCATTTGGAGCATTTTTTGAAAAATTGAAAAAATTGGACGGACGCGTACGCGCGCGCACATATACGCACGCACAGCTCATATGCAATAGAAATTTCCCGTTTTTTTCACATTTATCGGATGCCTGAAATGTCAAGGAATATTTCTACCAAGTTTCAAGTCAATCCGACTCAATATGATGTCATACAGGCCCGTCAAAGTTGAAATTCCGTGCGCGCGTCAATGGCGATATAATGTGCAACAATGCCAAAAAACCGCCAATTCTAAATCCGATTTTACTCGCCAGGATGGACGATGACCCCCCGTTTTCTTTACATATTTTGAAAGCTGACTAGTTGTACGTGTCATTCCATGGGTTGGCGATGCTGGAAAAATGATGAAAAGATATCAAATTTCTTAATAAAATAAAAAAAGTAAATTTTCAAAATGACGTCATCAAATTTCAAGTTTACTCGAGCGTATCTCACTTATCCTTGGCCAATTTTCACCCAGGTTTCAGTATGTTGTAGCTTATGAAATGGTCTTTCAAAATTGTAATAACATAATTTCGATTGAATGACGGCATCACCTCATAAAAATGGATTGAAAGTAACCTTGTCAAATTTGACCAGTTTACGCGTTATCTCTATGGGAGTGCAGTTTTTCTGGAAATGAAAATTGATATGACTATCTTTATCGAGCACTAGCTCACTTATACTTCGGTGAATTTCTGCCAAATTTTAATATGTTGTAGCTGAGACTTTGGGCTATCGTAAGTGTGCCCTTCGTTTTTTCATACAATGTCGGGATCACGTCAAAAAACTTGGTTGAAATTAAAGCTTATCTTCGATGTATTGAGATATTTCTTCCTTTCTGCAACTTTCTTTGCAATAACTAAAAAAAACCAGCCCCTATCGCCCCCATATTTTGCACATGTTTAGTTCATGTCACGTACATTATTTCATAAAAAAACAACTACTTGATCGGACACCGTCTTGGGTATGTAAATTAGGGTCAAAGGTCATAAATGTTTCATCCTGTATCTTGGTGAATACTTGACCGAAAGATTGGTCTGTATCTGTCCGTCGGGGCATTCCCCGGACACTACGTCTGGCTTCACGGATCCCCTCCGTATACAGACCGAAGTCAATGATCCCGGCTCCTGTGTGGAGCATCGCGCACAGATCAAACGTCGTTGTAAACCAAATTTCTGACAGCTTTTTTACATTCAAACAAGTTTGAACGTGACGACGCAACAGGCTGGTTGATGTGTGTTTTATGTTGAAAATTCGACCGAAATGTTGGATTATTCATTAATGTGGTGTGTGAAGTCTATTCTTGAATAGTTGATTTAACTGTACAAGCTTAAATTTGCCGACCTAGGGCCGTGAATTAGACGCAATCGAGAAGGGTGAGGTACCTCACCCAATTTTCCATAGAGACAGTGGTTAAGAATATCCACACAGCAATGGGTACTGGTACCTTCCGTCTGTCTACGGAGGACAGCGTTAATGACAAAATATAAAAGAGTCCTCCGGACAGACGGATCTTTCTGTCTAGGTGAATAAATGTCCTATCTTTCCCATATTTTGCACACGCAAATAACATGTTACAAGAATAATTTCACAAAATAACGACTTTTTGCTCAGATGCCATCTTCTTTGTTCAAAGTGGGGTTAAAAGTCATATGTAGGCCTACTTCTTTCTTTATTTTCGTTATGACGTGTTATCTCTATGGGAGGGAATTTTTCTAGATGTGAAAATTGAAATGATTGTCTTTATCAAGCAGTACGTAGCTCACGTACCCTTCGGTGAATTTCACCATATATCCCCATATTAACCGTATGTGTGCCTATGTATGCCTGTGAATGCCTATGTATGCCAGAAAATCACAAGAAATCACACGGATGGACATGCCATCGCTGTGCCTCTGCCTCACATTCTGAGAGCTAAAGACATAATGCAGCTGATTTATCTGTGATATCATGCATCTGGACCTGCTGAACATGAATTTTGTGGTTCTGTCCCTGCTGCAAACACCGCTGCAAACAACAGTCTTTCGCGCTATAGTCCCACACATTCATCTTCGTGTCATGGACCACCAGTTCTTCATGCAGAAATTGCAGTGACAATGACGATCTGCTGTAAGTTTTTTCTGATATTGCATATACCACAGGACCAATATTACATGCCCTCTTGCTACAGTGACCTGTGTCTCTCAGCCTTATATCCGTGGAAACCCTGAACTTAATCAATGTCAATGCACAGTGTGCTTGGATAAACTGATACTGAGTGTTAGTTATACATGTCCTACGGCTACTGAACTGTGTACTGTGCATACCGGTACGTGTATCTGTAGCGGTGCTGAATGCTATGTGCAAGCAAGTTGTACGTACTTCAGTCGCCTAGCTACACAGTGTACTGCTTGTAGACTACTGAGTATCTCAAGTGACATCTGAAGGTAAGCCTCATCTTCTCAGAACTCAAAACCTCCCGTGATTATCACCAAATGACTATCACAAGTGTTCTTCATGTGACGGTATATAAGAGTATTAGACCTACCTCGAAGTGAAGATGAATTGACTTATGCTCTACAATCATAGTCTCAGAGTGCCAATGTGGATTACAGCTAAAGTCCACTGGCTGCTTCTCTGCAGTCAGTATGCCTGACCTCGCCATTTCTGTTCATCACTGAGTATAGCACCGTAATAGTCATCACTCCAGGTTCCAGTACTAGTACTACTACTGTCACACTGTCTGTCGCACTTGATACCCCAATATGGAGACCCGCAAAGGGAAAGCCACAAGTACTGAAGCAATCATTCAGGCTTTTGGAGAGTATATCCAGAGTCCTGATTTCCTTAAAGCCATCGAAGAAGCTGTTGAGAAAGCCATGAATAAACAAATGACAAAGTTTGTCCAGCGCCTTGACCTAGTTGAGCAAAAGTGCACCAGTCTCAAGGAGAAGTCCGATCAACATGATGGCTGCATCTTTGACCTGGAAGCATCCCTCAAAGCAAAAGATGCTGAAATAAAACGTCTCACCACCGCTCTTGATGATCAAGCAACAGCTGTCAACAATCTCAAACTGACGATGAATGAAGCAGACTCAAAGAGAGCAGACTAGAAGACACAGACCAACTCATCCGCCAGCTCTGTTCCGACCAGCTCGATGTGCCCATTACTCTCAATGATCTTGACAGATCGTATCGTGTTGCCCCCCGCAACGACATCGCGACATCCCAGCCGTCAAACTTTGTTGCCAGCAACAAACAGAAAGACAATAAAGAAGACCATCCGTAGTAAATGTGACTTGGAAAAGCTTTGACATGGGCCTAAATTGATCCCAAATAGGCACTCAGATATTGGGTAACTCGTTGAATTTTGTATATTTTTTTTTCTTTTTGAATTATATGTACACACTTGTATATCTCTGATTTTCTGTATAACTTTTGCACTTCTTTTCTTTTTTCTTTTTTTTCCCCAAATGTTTGAGCCTTGTAATAGTTTGATTACTCAAGTGGTCGAAGACAACGGAACCTCAGATACTTTATATACAGATACTCCATTAATAGTGCATGATGATGTGAGGGTTTCTCCCTTAACATCTGTTTTTCAGGAAGAATCAACTACATCTTCCAATTTCTGTAGTGAACAAAATGAAAATGTTGTTGAAAATGAAGAAACTCACTCAAGTGTAGTCAAGTATTATCTGGCTAACGAGTTTGATGTAACAGTTCAGCAATTAATGTTAACAGATAATTTTAGTAGGTTACATTTTAATGCAAGGAGTCTGTCCCGAAATTTTGATCAAATTCACAGTTATATCTCAAGTATCCAATTTTCGTTCTCAGTGATAGGAATATCAGAGACATGGATAAACTCATCTTTGACTTTACCATTTGTGATTGATGGCTACAAATTTGTCCATGTGGATAGACCCACTGGCCGTGGTGGTGGAGTTGGTTTGTTTATACATGAAAGCTTGAATTTTACGTTAAAGAATAATTACATGTATGAGAAATGTGACGGTGTTGATTATCTGATTGTAGAAATTGAACGTAAATCCCGTAATAATATAATTGTAGGAGTTGTGTATCGACAGCCCAAATCATCAGTGTCTGCATTTACATCTTTCTTTGATAACTTGTTGAACACTGAGGATTGGAAGAGTAAAAAAGTGTACCTTATGGGCGTTACTAATATTGATTTGATGAAAAAACAAGACAATGCACAGGTATTTGATTTTGTTAATACAGTTGTTTCATCCGGGTTTTGCTCAACTATAGACAAACCCACAAGGGTGAATTCATTATAGGCCACTCTTATCGACAACATCTATACAAATGATGTGGGATACTGTAATCTGTGTGGTATTTTATTGACTGAAATATCAGATCATTTTCCTGTATTCTATTTATCTAATGAAGCTGTCTGTGATGATAATGTTGAGTAGGTATCCTTTTGTTAGAGGAATGTAACGAGGGCAAGTATCGGTGAGCTAATAGAAGGGTTGAAAACAACAGATTGGTCAGATGTGTATAAGGAAGATGATCCTGATGCAGCATATAATGTATTTTGTGCAATATTTACAGGTTTATATAACACACACTTGCCGAAAATTATTAAGCATGTGAAGAAATGTAAGAAAAGTAGGAAACCATGGGTAACCTCTCGTATTTTAAAGATCATCAATAAGAAAAACAAAGTTTATAGAGAATATCTTCAATGCCCGTCAGAATATAGATATGAAAAATACAAGAAATTACGTAATCATGTTACAGCTTGTTTGCGAAGAGCAAAAAGGAGTTATTATTTTAATAAATTTGACTCAGTAAAAAATAATTCAAAAAAGATGTGGTTTCATATAAATTCTATACTTGGTAAGAAAAATAATGTGCATAGTGAAGGTATCACATTTGATGGTAAACATTGTAGAGATTCTAATGTAATTTGTGAACGTTTTAATGATTTTTTTATTCATACTGGATCTAAAGTTAATAGTGAGATTGACAGTGGAAGAACTGATGATTTTTATGGATATCTGCAAGAACCACTGTCTCATTCTTTATTTTTTAAGCCAGTGACAGAGGAAGAAATAATCAGAACTGGTAAACTGTTGAAGAACGGGAAGAGCAGTGGATATGATGACATCAGCCCAACTGTTGTCAAACATGTATTACCGTATATAGTTCAACCTTTACATCATATTTTTAATTCCTCACTCAGTACTGGTATTATACCATCTGAAATGAAACTTGCCAAGACCGTTCCAGTTTTTAAAAAAGGTGATCCAAGTTTGTGCAATAATTATCACCCAATATCAATTTTACCCTGTTTTTCTAAAATTTTAGAGAGATTGGTGTTTGATAGATAATATTTATTTTTAATTAAACATAATGTGTTGTATGACAGCCAGTATGGTTTTCGTCACAATCATTCTACGGACCTTGCCATTATTGAAGTTCATGATCGAATCCTGGATGAGTTAAATTCGGGGAATGAGGTCATTGCAGTCTTTATGGATTTATCAAAAGCTTTTGATTCTCTTTCACATTATATTTTGTTGCAAAAATTATATTATTATGGAATACGAGGTGTTTGTTTTGACTGGTTTAAATCATATCTGTTAGATAGGAAACAATACACTGTATTCAATTCTTGTACATCCACACAAAAAATCATTAGCACAGGAGTACCCCAGGGCTCAATTCTTGGGCCATTATTGTTTTTATTGTATATTAATGATATTGTAAATGTTTGTTCTGATTGTCGTTTTATTTTATACGCTGATGATTCTACAGTCCTTGCATCTCATAAAGATATCAATGTGTTGATTTGTAACTTGAATAGAAGTTTGGCTCAGATATCTTCATGGTTTAAAACAAATAAATTATTTTTGAATATTAGCAAGACACAGTGTATCCGTTTTAAAAGGAAAGGTGTACAACAGGAAATTGGCAATCTGACTGTCAAAATAGATTCAGATTCTTTAATGTTTTATGATTCTGTAAATTTTCTTGGTGTCACATTGACTAGCACTTTAAGTTGGAAGGAACATATTAATTCTGTTTGCCAAAAAGTGTCTCGTTTTGTTGGAATTTTAAACCGGTTGAAATATGAATTGCCAAAGTCTATATTATTCATCTTATATAATTCTCATGTTTTATCACATTTGACATATTGTAATTCTATCTGGGGGAATACATATTCTTCCCACTTGCAAAAGTTGATAGTTTTACAAAAGAAGGCTATACGTATCTGCACTGGCTCTACATATCAAGCGCCTACATCTGAATAATTTAAATCATTGAAAACTCTGAAGTTAATGGATATAAATAAGATGCAAATTGCCTCGTTGATACAACGTTATCATTCACAATCTCTCCCTCCATATTTTATGAATATGTTCATGATTAATGCTGATGTTCACACTCATTATACTAGATCATGTTACCAGATTCACCGATGGTCTGTCTCAAATGATAGGTCCAAATATTCATTACGGTATACTGGACCTGTATTGTGGAATGATTTGAACGTGAACCATGTTTTTAATGTACAATTTAATAATATTTTTAAAAAACAGTATAAAAAGATTCTTCCGAGTTTATACTGAAGTTCTATGTGAAAGTATCGGTTTTAGATTTTGGGTGATATCCTTATGTATTTTGACCATGTTAATTTGTTTGTTTGTTTGTTTCTGTATGTTTTTGCTTGTTTGTTTTCTCAATTCAAATCTGTTTCTATACATTATTAGATATGCACAGTCTTACAAGCCATTTAAAGGCTTTCTTATGTGCATTCCATTTTTCAGCATTACAGTTGTGTACTTTGTGCTGATTTGTATAGCATATGAATGTCACAATACCTTGTGTTAACGTTGTTTTGTTTTTTATATGTCATGTGTTTTTTTTATCCTTGTGGAATGATGGAAATAAACGAAATTTCTCCCACATTTTAATATGTTGTAGCTGAGACTGCGCTATCTTGTGAGTGTCCTCCGTTTTTTCATGCAATGTCAGGATCACGTTAAAAATTTTGGCTGAAATTAAGGCTTATCTTCGATGTGTAATATCAAGATATTTCTTTCTTTCTGCAACTTTCTTTGCAACAACTCAAATAAAATAGCCCCTATCACCCCCATATTTTGCACATGTTTAGTTCATGTCACGTACATTATTTCATAAAATAACAACTACTTGAATTGGACACCATCTTGTGTATGTAAATTAGGGTCAAAGGTCATAAATGTTTTATCCTGTATCTTGATAAATGCATGTCCTATCTATCCCATATTTTGCACACGCAAAGACCATGTTCCAAGAATTATTTCACAAAATAACCACTTTTTACTCAGATGCCGTCTTGTTTGTGCAAAGTGGGGTCAAAGGTCATATGTAGTTCTATCTGTATCTTTGCTATGACGTGTTATCTCTATGGGAGGGAATTTTTCTAGATGTGAAAATTGATATAATTGTCTTTATCGAGCACTATAGCTCACTTACCCTTCGGTGAATTTTTCCCAGATTTTCATATGTTGTAGCTGAGACTTTGCGCTATCGATAATGTTCCTCTCCTTTTTTTCATACGATGTCTGGACCACGTTAAAAAAACTTGGTTCTTCGATGTATTGAGATATTTCTTTCTTTCTGCTACTTTCTTTGCAATAACTCAAGAAAAACAGCCCCTATCATCCCCATATTTTGCACATGTTTAGTTCATGTCACGTACATTATTTCATAAAATAACAACTACTTGACCAGACACCATCTTGGGTATGTAAATTAGGGTCAAAGGTCATAAATGTTTCAACCTGTATCTTGGTGAATACATGTCCTATCTTTCCCATATTTTGCACACGCAAAGACCATGTTACAAGAATCATTTCACAAAATAACCACTTTTTGCTCAGAATGTGATGCCATCTTGGCTGTGCAAAGTTGGGTCAATGGTCAAATATACTTCATTCTGTATCTTCGTTATAGTGTACACCGAATTTGGTACCAAAGATGGCAGACCTGACTCTCTTTTCTAAATGAGAATCCAAATATCACACGGCCAATGTCTGTAAACACAGATAAAACCTATATGGTCATGCCTATTGCGATCAGGACTCGAATCATTGATTAAAAAAAAAATTGGATCACCTAATTTGTCAGTCTTGACAAATTCCGGTTCTAGTTCTTCTTCTTCTTCTTTTTCTTCTTTCTCCTCAAAAGTTGTGCAGACATGAACTCAAAAAGTCCTCTGCCTATCAATTTCAAACTCATACCATGTATGTATCATGTCCCAAAGACAACAAATATAATGTATCATTGTGATCAGTCGACCCTGACATCACTATGACGTCATTATATGAAAACACATTCTCAATCATATCTCATTAAAGGAATGGAATTTTTCAATGAAATTTACGTCACATATATTTCAAGTTATGCGCATTCTACTCATGTTCTCAAAATTCACATTTTTTCTTAAAACGTGCGCGTACGCGCGCGTTGAAATATTTGTATGCTCAAATCGAGCTCAAATTTTTTTTGCACACGTGTCAGACCATTTGGAACATTTTTTGAAAAATTGAAAAAATTTGACGGACGCGTATGCGCGCGCACATATACGCACGCACAGCTCATATGCAATAGAAATTTCCCGTTTTTACACACTTATCGGATGCCTGAAATGTCAAGGAATATTTCTACCAAGTTTCAAGTCAATCCGACTCAATATGATGTCATACGGGCCCGTCAAAGTTGAAATTCCGTGCGCGCGTCAATGGCGATATACAGTGCAACAATGCCAAAAAAATGCCAATTTTAAATCCGATTTTACTCGTCAGGATGGACGGTGACCCCCCCATTTTCTTTACATATTCTGAAAGCTGATGAGTTGTACATGTTATTTCATGGGTTGGCGATGCTGGAAAAATGATTAAAAGATATCAAATTTCTTAATAAAGTAAAAAAAGTAAATTTTCAAAATGACGTCATCAAATTTCAAGTTCACTCAAGCGTATCTCACTTATCCTTGGCCAATTTTCACCCAGATTTCAGTATGTTGTAGCTTATTAAATGCTCTTTCATTATTGTTACAACATTTTGATTGGATGATGGCATCACCTCGTAAAAATTGATTGAAAGTAATCTTGTCAAATTTGACCAGTTTACGTGTTATCTCTATGGGAGTGCAGTTTTTCTGGAATGAAAATTGACATGACTGTCTTTTTCGAGCACTAGCTCACTTATGCTTCGGTGAATTTCTCCCAGATTTTAATATGTTGTAGCTGAGACTTTAGGCTATCGATGATGTGCCCTTTATTTTTTCATACGGTGTCGGGATCATGTCCAAAAACTTGGTTGAAATTAAAGCTTATCTTTGATGTATTTTTATATATCTTTCTTTCTGCAACTTTCTTTGCAATCTAAAAAAAAACATACCCTATCGCCCCCATATTTTGCACATGTTTAGTTCATGTCACGTACATTATTTCATAAAATAACAACTACTTGATCGGACACCATCTTGGGTATGTAAATTGGGGTCAAAGGTCATAAATGTTTTATCCTGTATCTTGGTGAATACATGTCCTATCTTTCCCATATTTTGCACACGTAAAGACCATGTTACAAGGATCATTTCACAAAATAACCACTTTTTGCTCAGATGCCATCTTGTCTGTGCAGATCGGGGTCAAAGGTCATATGTACTTCTTTCTTTATCTTCGTTATGACGTGTTATCTCTATGGGAGGGAATTTTTCTAGATGTGAAAAATTGACATGTTTGTCTTTATTGAGCACTAGCTCACTTACCCTTTGGTGAATTTCTCCCAGATTTTAATATGTTGTAGCTGAGACTTTGCGCTATCGTCAGATGCCTATATTGGGATCAGGACTCAAATCATTGATTTTCGAAAAGATCGGATCGCCTAATTTGTCAGTGTTGACAAATTCCAAGTCTAGTTACCATTGGATTCCTTGCCCCCCAAAACTTACATTTAGGCACCAGAATTGAGTCAATAGCAGCATTAAACCCATAGATAATCGCAAATGTAGATTTCAAATGGCGGCCATTTTGAAATCCAATATGGCGAACACAAAGAGAGAATTCCAAGTGGCCCAATATCTGAAAATATTTGCAATATGCTAATGCACATTTCTGCCAAATTTAGTGCTAATATCACAAAATGCACAATATGTGACCCGCTACAACAAAAAGGTCCTCAAGTCGCGCATGGTCGAAGCCGTGAAAATCGAGTTTGAAGTCAGAGCATTAAAATTGGTCAAAACTTACGATTTCCTGATTTTGATATATTATTGGAGTCTAACATGTCTTCCATCATCTGTCGAAATTTTGAAGCAAAATGATCAAAGGAAAGATAAAAAAATAGCGTTTTTCTGAGCCATGTTTTTTGGCGTTTCAACGAAGCAGAAACTGGTTCGAAAATTTGGATTGAGCGCCACAGATAGGTTCCGCCCCTAACAACGACCAGAGTGATCTCATTGGTCAGTTTGCTGCTTGCTGCTAACCGAACCGTGAAGCTCGCACACTGCCCAGTCGACTGGTGCGTGCAGGCGGGGTGCGCTATGCTCAGCCGCTTCTCACATCCTGGTCACTGATTGGTTGGTGAGGAGACCGCCGACGCTGATGTGCTTGAATGAACTCTTCGGGGGTTGCTAGGGCTTACCTTCTATTGTCCAGAGGTGAAAACTGACTTGCGTGTCCCTTGATCGCGATTGCGTCAAAAGGAAGACTTTAAGGGCACTTTTCTCGAAAGAGTGATTTTCCAGACGTCTCGACATGCTCTCTTTTAAACATCGATATCTCCGCAGCCGATTATTTTTATAAAATGTGTTATATATCAATTTAAAGCAGAAAGATTAGGGGATTATATCATGCAATTTTCAAATAATCGACCTCGCCCGACTTTAGGATCATTTTGTTGTAGCGGGTCACATATGTTTGCTATGCTGCCCCACTATTGAGGCTGTGGTGGGAGTGTATATTAAAATATTCACACATGCAGGCATGCCGGCCACGTACTCGCTTGGGTGGCACAACACGCGCGCGGCCATTAAAATCTTCGCTCCACGCATTTTTACCTAAGATGACGTCTTTCCTTTATAGGTGTGTTCGTTCTCTCCTTGTTGATTGGCCGCCGACAGTCATGATCTGAATTTAGAATCACATTTTTCATCTATTACCATCCAACCTGGCAATGCCAATTTCTATCTATTTTTATTATTTTGATGATGACAAAATATTAAAAATGCCTTATTTTGTCAGTTTTTCTAAGAAAAAAAACGAGTACTTTTTAAGATTGCTATCTTTAATTCAAACCATTTTTTTTGGTCTTAGCTATCTACGTATCATAAAAATTAACAATGTGCTCCTCAAATCGGCCATTTGGTCAAACAGGTCTATCAAACTAGATTTTCAGCTATGTTCAGTCAAAGTAGCATGATATTTTTCTGTTGTGTGCCACATTTTCGAAATAGAAACAACAGTTCCTTCAAATCTCCCGACCCACCATTTTGATCAACAGTCTGATCGATAATTCTGACCCTATGGAATGTATTTTACTATTTTATATGAAAATTTGGGGAAAAGGGTGATACGAAAGTGACTTTAAATGTGTCAAAACTTGCATTAAAAGCAGCAGAATTCAATTTCCATTGAGACGTGAAGGAGAACCACACCGCTTCCATTGGGGTGCGTAAAGCACCATGAATCGCATTCATGGCGGTCCCATCAGCTACTTTATATGTAATGGCAAAAAATAACATGATAAAAATTGCTTTTTGGGCCTGATAAAATTACATTAATGAGAATGAGCTACGTAATAGATGCATGACTCGTGTCTTGTTATTCTACTTACCTACTATAGAAAATTTAACAAATTCCATTTTGTCAAATTTAATAAATATAACCACCCAAAAAAGTCAAAACCGTAATCATCAATGGGCTTCAAAATAGGCTAGCTAGCTACGCTCTTACCCCGGGGCGCTCCGTAACCGAAACCGAAGTGTTCGGGCAGGTCGCAGTTGGCTACGCTCATACAAACCACGCACAATAGAAATCTACTCAAGATAGAGATGTCGTGAGGATAGAAACCTTGACTATGAATTGCTTGTAATTCTTAAAAGATTTTAGGAAAGGAATCGTATATAGTCTGCATGTCTTTATTCAGTTTGTGAGAAATGTTGATTGTTCATGCTCTATCATTATCATAGAATCATAGATAGCCTATGGATTTGGATTCTACATTGCATAATACTGGCTTAGAGGCTTTATGATGTGGTCAGTAGATACGATAGCTAGTGGCATTTAAAATGATGATCCCCAGCCGAGCAGAGATTCTCAATTGTAAATTTGTGTGAACTTGTAATTTGTGATGTTCTGTATGCGTGCTTGTTTAAATTTACATGTATTGTAGATGAGGATGGATTCTGATAAAGTAAACAAGGTGAAAAGTAAATTGTACAAGCCAGGGTAACTTCCCTAGAATAGAGGATCTATTTAAAATGACACCCAAATTATGCAAAAAACAAATAGCATCATCAACAACACTCCATCAACTCTGCATATGTCAAATCTTTTGGGACTGAAGAAAAAGCTTCAACCAAGAGAAAATTTGACTTATCAGCAATAAGGGGTAAAATACCAAAAAAAAAAAAATGAAAGAATGGGGTCCACTATAGGTGCTTGACTTAAGCTATCATTTGACTTATAAGACTTAGACTTTTTAAGAAGAGCTGACAGTATAATATTCGCACCTCAGACATCCATGAATGACCATAACAAACAAAACAAACCCGTGCAAATACACCTGATATACTAGCACTGAGATAAGGTATATTCTAATGAATTTACACAATTCATTGGGAAGAGTACTGCAAGAGTGTATCCAACATCAATTGGCATACATTTTGACAAACAATAATATGCATTTGTTGTATGATGAAAATTGATTTGTCCATAGAAACAAAAAAAAAAAGAGAACATGAAAAGATTGTCACAAAACAAAGTGCAAATAAAGTTAACTGAATAAATGAATAAACAAAAAGAAATGAATAGATTGATTTCTAATTGATTGATGAATAAATAAATGAATACATTAAGAAATGAAAAGCAAATAAATTATGCCTTTAAGTTCCATAAGTTCCATTCCAGAAATTGCAAGCCTGTTTTATTTGTACACTTCTGTGGTGGCACGACTCCTTAATTCTTTAAAGACCTCTGAATATTCAAAACATGTGTGATATTTTTAATCTTTTCCAAGCCTATTCCCACATATTCTGCATAATTTGGGCAGATAAGCCGCATGTGCATATCTAAGCCAGTGTTAACATTTCCCCGGCACGGGGCGCTGTTACTAGTGCAGTCGGTACGTGTTGGCGTCGCTGTAACCTCGGCGCAGAGTGCGGGGCGCTGTGGTACGTGTTGGGGTCGTTGGTGCCAGCACCGGCAGACATGCTGCCTTCGAAGTGAAATAACAAAAAAAATGGTCGAGATAGACTTGTTAACATAAATCTAAAAATTGAGGCTTAGATATCAAAAAAGTAAGTATAGCACAAAACCACTTAAAAAAAAAAAACTGGTTTGTGTGTGTGGGTGAAGTTGAAAAAAAGGCAAGTTTTGTGTGAAAATCAATATGAAAAAGTAACTGTGAGTGTGACCGTGTAGAGTAGAGTGTGGGGAAGAGGACTGATTTCTCAATCATTATCAATGAATATGACGACCTGTATGAACTTGGACAGAGAGAGCACTTTCATTTTTCATATTTTTTCATTATCTCTCACAGCCACCTCGTGATCACGTCAAATTCGCCACCAGAAAAGAGGCTTATCAATGGTCGGTCGATAACCGAACAAATAACAACGCCATCTCTCGTCCACTGTGCGTACAATGCAAATATGCATTGTGTGTCCACAGCGTCAATACAACAAGCGAGTATGTGCGGCGACAAACATGTTAGCTGCGACTCTCATGTACAGACTCTTCACCTTATTTTTTACTCAAACAATATAATTATAAGTAATATTACCTTTTAAACATAATAATATTTATTGCCAGAACATCTGGTGATCAAACCGGGTAGTCATACAATATAAAGGACACTGATTTATGCCTATAAAAGAGTGTGCCTCCTTTGATTTCTTCACATTCAACATAAAAATAATAACAGCGATTATTATTATGACGGTGGCCAAGTGAGGGCGCATCTGCAATTGGATATGATAATAACAACACACGTTTCTTTGTACACTGGATAAATTTCCACTGCATGGTTTCTATTGCTTCGTAAACATATGCTGTGTCTCAAAACATATAACCTCCATATAATTTACCAATAACACAAGGGTTTAATTTACCCTAACTTTAGCTAAACTGCATAATTAAAAACAGTTAGGATTTGTCCTAACTTCACTTAAGCCACATCAATGACAACAGGATAACAGTAATTAACTACGTGACCTGGACCAACGACATATATCGGCATATCACAAATTATAACGAAACAGTCAAACCTTGTTCGCAGGGGTGACGAATGGTAATAGTGTGTGTGATTGCGATAGGGCGTGTCCACACTTGTAGTTAATTCGCTAACACTGCGTCGTGAGGAGAGTTGAATTCGGACGCTGCTATGGGGAGTCACTCAGTCGCTTCATCTGCGACACTACGGCATTTCCACTAGGCGGCGTGAAGTGCCAGCGAGGGTCGCGAACGACGTGGCTGAGGCCTGGGGTGCCGTGGAGATGTTGGGGCTGGTCCTGGAAATACGTGTGCCACGGTTTCCGTGTGGCAGTCGGAGCATAGCTGGTGCTGGTTGGCGCCGGGGTCAAAGGCGTTGGCGTGGCAGTGTTGACCAGTATCGACGGCCAAAGTGAGTGGCGTAGTGGCACTGGCCAGTAGCCAGCCAAGGTCGGCGTCGCGTCTGCACCCATCGATGTCTGGGCCGAGGGTCAGCAGCGTAGCAGCACCGGGTGGCTAGCAGAACTGGCCGTCGAGGTAGCCATGCTGGTGTATGTTGTTTCCTCGTGTGTATAAACAATGTTCAGTGCCCATTGTAGCGTCTTGATTTACTGCTGCCCTTTTATTTCTTAGAGGGAACTGGCGTCAAGTGAAATTGTATCTGTCGCAATTTTTTGTAGACAGTTCCTTCGCGGGACGGCACCGCGGCGCTGAGCTGAGAGTCTGTTGTTTCCACTGGTGTGTGCCCCCGAACGTCCGTGGAGATGTCAACCGCTCAGCTGACGTGATAGTGTCTGCGTTTAATCATTTCGGGGACGTAAAGATATCCTAGGCCAGGGAGTTTAGATTTCGTGGGCTGACCAGAATGCCCACAAGCTAGCCGCTCCAGTTGGTCATTACCGGTCATGTGTATTCAAATGTACTCTAAACATACCTAAATAACCTGTCATGAATATGCCGTTTTATTCACATTTGGCCTAGAACTGGTCATTGACTAGCTAACAGCTGGTAGCATAGTGTAAATAAACAAACAAGGAACATCTGTCTACATCTTGCATGACTGAGATTGTGGCAATATGCGAAGTTAACAAAAGAAGGGGAAAGTGAAGACGCTACATTTATCCCCCTCCTAGTGAACAAATAATAACAGGTTAATTGTGAACGATTTGAAATACATGTACACGTTTCAACATGCGACTTATAGCCAAATGTGGTTAATTCTACCAAGGAGGTTTAATACATTGGAGTTCCAACTGGCTGCAATTATTCAAACAGTTGTCAGATTTCTATTGATGTACAAAAGAATTCCACAAGTGCACTTGTGCCTTAGATGATCGATGTTCCAAGCTGCTGTCTTGATGAGCAATCTGAAGATTCATTTTGAATGTTATCATAATGTTGGCCATATTTTGCTTATTTATATATCAAATGAAATGAAATTTTACGTAAGGCCAAAAAAAAAAATTGTTGCATTGGCGTAACATGAGATTTTCAAATAGGGTCGGTCGGGCGGAATTTTTTTTTTTTTTTTTTGCTACCTGCATTTTACGTGTAAAACTCGTGCTCAGCTCAGTAAACAGTTACAACTGCTGCACCGAATGTGCTGTGTTCATCTATTTTACAAATCATTTATGAGGCCGATATTACTGGAATTATACCCCTTCACAGAATTTAAAGATGTTGAAATCCCTATCCTGAATGTTTTCACTTCATATTTTACTATTTTGACTTAGATAAAGTTGACCCATATGTACAATCTTTTCATCGCACACGGCGATCTCTATTACAGTCCCACATATACAGATTCGTGTAAGTTCTCCACACAAGAAACCTATGGCAAAACTGTGCACAATACATCGCAGTCTGAATGCTACGTATACACTGAATAAATCTTGTTAAAGTACGTGTCCATGTTGGAAACAGATGACGTACTGATCAAGGAAGGCTTATGCGAGGCGCTAGATCTCTCCCTCGTACATCCGATATCCCCAGAGCCGTTTCCACTTCCGGGTTTGTGCGATCGCGATCGCAATCAACAAGATATTTGATATCGATAGCAAAAAAAAATAATAAAAAAACATGGGGTCGGCGGAATTTTTAGGGTCGGGCGGGATACGCCAATGCAACAATTTTTTTTTTTTGGCCTAATGATAAAGCATGAAAAACAAAAGTCAATTCCAGTCAAGTAATTTCATCTTTATTTCAGCATTTTTTGCTCAATTTCTACTTGCGCATCCTTGTGTCTGTACCACCTACCTTTTATAAGAAGGGATAGCGAAAAGTAATTCCAATCACAAAGACATATCTTCCTTTGAAAGTGGCTGGTGATTATGCAATGAGACACGAGTCAATTGTCTTCCTATCTGAGCAGCAGATCCAGTTTGCCAACATGCTTCAAATATTTTTGAGCGGCGGCTTCGAACATCTAGCAAGGGAAATAAGACGGTTGTGACTCCATTCTCTAGAACCTCCTTGATCTTACTCCTTCTTTATACATATTATTTGCCAATATGAATACAGCTCATAGCCATTATCTGTAACTCACGTTAAAAAATCTGTGTGGGGATAGCCTGTTACAACAATCTACTGAGCTAAATAAAGGCTATCTCACACAAATATCATCTACATCCACTTATACGCTACACATTTTGACACAATTTCCTACTGATATTCACATCCTGCTCATCCCTTTTCATAAAATTTATCATGAAATTAAATGTCGTCAGTATCTTGCACATGTTAAATGATGACAATTGGTAATAAAACACATGGTAGCCTCTAACGTTACACCAAATTTAACAGAGGTATGTTAACGTGCGTAAAGGACAAGTTCACCTTCATGTACATGTGGATTGAGTGAATGCAACAATATTATTAGAACACATCAGTGAAAGTTTGAGGAAAATCCGACATTCCGTTCAAAAGTTATGAATTTTTAAAGTATCTGCGCAATTACTGCTGGATGAGAAGACTACTACAGTGTGTGAGGTCACATGCGTACAATGATATAATGAAAATAAAAAGAGAATTTCACAAAATTTTACTTTTTGAATAAAGTGCACATTTCTTGGACTTGTTACTGATGTATGTTAAGGATAATATTATTCCCCTTGCCTTCTGAAAGAGAGAAGTCGAGTGTTCTTTTGTTATGCGAGAAAAGTGAAAATAAGGTGAATTTTCTTTATACTTTCTTTATACCGTTGTACTCATGTGACATCACAAGCTATAGTAGTCTTCTCATCCAGCCATGACTGAGCAGAAACTTTAAAAATTCATAACTTTTGAACGGATTGTCGGATTTTCCTCAAACTCTCACTGATGTGTTCTACTAATATTGCTGCATTCACTCAACCCACATGTCTATGAAGGTGAACTTGTCCTTTAATATAAGGAGACAACAGAGGTGGCTCTGTTTATACAGTATGTCCCCCAAAAAATTACAACGGGACCCTTCGCAATGATATCTTTAAAAATAGTGAATCAATCTAAATACAAATTCAGGGTATGAAACTATAACTCATTGCCCACATCTTACAGAAAACCCCATTCGATTTGCTTCAGAGGTCAAAGAGAAATGAGGAATTTTGTAGAGGATGTCGGGAATCTCTTCTGTCCAAATTCTGTCTATTATTATTCACACACAAGAGCATTGAATTGCTAAAATTGGAAGAACCAGACTCATGACATGCTTTACAACAATCCACATTTCTCTGTGACCGCTTTCAAATTGAATGGGGTTTTCTGCGAAATAGAGCTAAGATGTTAGATTTTAAAACCCTGAAGCAGCACTTAGACAGGTTGATCATTATTGGGTTTTATCAATTCGAAAATCGGATTGTAATTTTTGGGGCGACTTACTGCAGCAAGTCCCCCAAAAAATTACAATCAGATTTTCGCATTGATAATGCCCAATATGATAAAATTTTTTAAATACTACTTCAGGGTCTTAAAATATAACATTTCAGCTCTATTTTGCAGAAATCCCCATTCGATTTGGTTAAGCGGTCACAGAGAAATGTGGATTGTTGTAAAGCATGTAATAAATCGGATTCTTCCGAGTTTAGCATTTCGATGATCTTGTGTGTGAACAATAGACAGAACTTGGACAGGAGATTCCCGACATCCTCTACAAAATTCCGTATTTCTCTTCGACCACTGAAGCAAATCGAGTGGGGTTTTCTGTAAGATGAGGGCAATGAGTTATAGTTTCATACCCTATATTTGTATTTAGATTGATTCACTATTTTTAAAGATATCATTGCGGAGGGCCCCGTTGTAATTTTTTTTCTGGACATACTGTATAGCCGGAGGCCGCTGCTAATACAAAGAAACTCACGTGATGTGCATGAAATTAAAACGTTCGGCACTAGTCCTGACTGAGTCCGTGAGTGGGTCTGTCTTTTTACCAATGTGATTGATACTGCGCGGTGAAGTCCAGCAATCGCAGTTGACAAAGGCATGTGGACCCTACACGATGAGAATCAGGAAAAAGGAGCTCAACGAGATGTGGCGATGCTGCACGGAGCTAGGCTTGTGGTCAAAGCGGCTCGTTGCAGAGAATATCTCGGAGACTTGAAGAGATGCGACACTACGCCAGAACAGTCAGGGTTGAAGATCGATACGGAGGTAAGACGGTATGATGTTTAAACGATGTCAGCAAAAATGAAGGTTGAAGATCTCGACGTTTGTGGTTTGCATCGCCGAACGGGGGAGAAAATGTGGAAATATCTTGATGCTCGTGGCTCGAATCGCCAAACGGAGAGAGAATAAAATAAATAACACATGAAATGAAGGGCTGACATGTATGAATGACTCAAATGCGATGTTTACTTGGTGGTGGCTGATGGGGGAGGTGCCGTGGTTAAAGGGGGCTTCTTGACACCGCCGCTGGCTGGGGCGGACTTGCGAGCTGCCTTGGTGGTCAGCTGTTTGCGGGGAGCCTTTCCTCCAGCAGATTTGCGTGCAGTCTGCTTGGTACATGCCATGTTGATAGAACTGATGTCGGGAGAATATGGTATTTGCTGCAGCTTTTTGTAGACAGTTCCTTCGCGGGACGGCACCGCGGCGCTGAGCTGAGAGTTTGTTGTTTCCACTGGTGTGTGCATTTCGGGGACATAAAAATATCCTAGGCCAGCAAGTTTAGATTTCGCGGGCTGACCAGAATGCCGACAAGCTAGCCGCTCCAATTGGTCACTACCGGTCATGTGTATTCAAATGTACTCTAAACATACCTAATAACCTGTTGTGAATATGCCGCTTTATTCACATTTGGCCTAGAACTGTCCGCGGCCAGGTCATTGACTAGCTAACAGCTGGTAGCGTAGTGTAAATAAACAAACAAGGAACATCTGTCCGCATCTTGCGTGACTGAGATTGTTGCAATATATGAAGTTAACAAAAGAAGGGGAAGGTGAAGATGCTACAGCATAAATATGATGGAAAAAGTGAAATTCAATGACGAGTTGACCTTGACTTTTGACCCCTGATCTTGACCTCATGACCTCACAATTCCCTAGATAATCACTGCCAGTCAGTACCTGCATATGTACTATGTTCCATGAAGATACCTGGAACGCTCTCCAAGATATGATGCATCACGCGTTACCCCGGGTTACCGTAGTACCCCAGGGCAGTGCCGTATATTAAGAGAGTCTGGCCAACTCGGTTTTCGGCTTATGTGTTTTGAAGCCTGTGATTGGTCAAAAGCTGGTCCCGTGATCTACAGGCGCCATGTCGTTACCAAAGTCAATCACGCGGGCGTGAGCAGAGTTCATACGCAGTGCCCATTGTTGAACATGCGCAGCTACGCGTTAATATTGCTTGCCTTTGGGACATCCCTTATATCAGTCACGGTGCAGTGTCCTTGCCATTGTCTATTTTATTGAAGTATATGAAAGATATTTTGATATCTTACTGCAATGAACTGAAAATTCGTCATGCCTTTCCTGCGCAGCATGGCGTTGTGCTAATCGACCTGGCTCAAGTGTAATGATGCACCGCTTTCCGACAGATCCAAAACGAAGGAAAGAAGTGGGAAATTAGAGTGTGACGGGAAAACTATATGATTTTTTTTTCTTTTGATTCCTCGCGGTGTCTTTCAGACTATCCAAGTTTTGATTCACATTAAGATTGTATGTCATCGCTAGAACGTACAAAGTGTTGCCTGAGACATTTGTCTGTCCTTCATTCGTAATCAATTTTCTTGAAACCGTTGGCCATAAAGTTTGACATGATTGTGTGCATGTATGTGGGAGTGGACGGATTTTTTTTTAGCATATAACATTTGTGTAAGCACGTTCAAAGTGAACGATCAAAATCATAATGGTTAAAATCTTAAAATACCGGTACTGCCATTTCCCCCATATCTGTATACAATTTCTGAAGGTGAGTACATGTATTTCCAGACGAAACTTACTGCCCGACCGTGATTCTCTTTTGATTTTGTTTTGTTTTGTTTTGTTTTGTTTTTTTTGGGGGGGGGGGTTGGGGTTGGGGTTGGGGGTCATGGGAGGTGGCAAAGGTCAAGGATCGATGTCAGGTAAAATGTTAAAATTCTACTATCTATTGTTGAAATATTATTACCCAGTTCATCCATACCTTGGAGATTATACCCAATGCACAAACTTAAAACCAAACGCGGTATTTGCATGCCACCATTACTACACGATGACGCATAGGGAAAGATTTTGGCCATGATGGTCAAAGGTCAAGTGAAAATACTAAAATGACAGTAATTTCCGCAGATTTGTTGAATAACCACTTAAAGTATTGCCATGAAAATAGATTGGTCAACTTACGAGTAAAAAATGCTCAAATTCCTTAATACTTCTCTTTTAAATAAAACTCATCCATTTACACCAGTTCAAGGAAAGTAAACACTCAATGCATTAAATTTTGTGACAAATTTTTCTGCCAATAATATGTGAAACTGTCGTGTAACATTGTCAAGGCGTACTCTACATCTGCTAAGAACAATGTAATATGGTGGAGGTATACCGGTCGCCATTTGGACATTTTCATTTTCTAAAACTCATTTCATATCCATTCAATGGTCCTGATCATAGTTTGTATTTGGTACGGATGTCACTGAGGATATCCCTCATGATTATTTTGTTATCCAGGTACTTGTGCTTGTTCAATTGTTCAATTACAGGTCTTTTTTTGAAATTACTTTAAAACATTTTGAGATCATTTTACATACCGTTATATGCACTTGCCGATGACGTTTCATGTTGTATATTTATATGCATTGTACATAGGTGTATTCCTCTTGAATTAGGGCCTACTTATACTAGGCCTTCATGTCAGTTTATGGTACTAAATAGGATGGTAATTGACGGCTATTTATGTGCGAAACAGTAAAACTGTGAAATTCGTCTATCGTCTGTGCACAGTACAACTAGAATTGTAAATATATATACATTGTATCATTTTGTTATACAATATTCTTGTTCCCTGGACAACTTGCTAAATATACAATATAGCACAGGGGCCTACAGTCTAGTGAAAGTTTACGACACGACATACTGTGAATTCTTCTTTTATTTATACAGCAATAATTTATATTTATATTCAGGGATTATGTCCTTTAAACAGCTTCCCTATTGTTTATATACCTGTGTGCTTGTGTCTATTTGAATGTGTAAAAATGATTGATTGTTGGCTTTGTTCAACATGAATGGAATGAATGAATGTCCCTCCCCCAACCTACACCCTTTCTCTCCCTCTCTCTCTCTCTCTCCCTTTCTCTCCCTCTCTATAAAAAAAAAAGTCAAGCAACACTACAGTGCCTTGCGCCTTTGGGACGCCTGCGCTAACCCCAAAGCGCACACGCTAAAACCATAAGCGCACTGTACGCTGGGTAACGACATGGCGTTCAATTTATGAGTTGGCCAGACTCTCTTAATATACGGCACTGCCCCAGGGTACGTTGTGTAGCGCCACCTCATGTCCACTCGAGGACAGCCGCAGAGAAATGCGTGCACTGTGTGTGTGTGTACAGTCATTCTCATGCCACTGCATGTGATGCAGCATGGATGGTATGCTGTGCTAGCAATATAGCGTGTGCTTCAGTGCAGTGCAGTGCAGTGGCTAGCATGTGCTAGCTCCTGCACCAAAATACTTTCCCACTCTTTGGCACCCAGGGTACAACCTTTAACAAGAGACCCGGGGGTCATGCGCTCACCTGAGTATTCTTGCAGACTCTTGCATGAGAACATTGGAAACTTATGGTGGGGGTAGCTTTGAGAGTGGGGGCATGGTGTCCATTTACATATTCCATCACACTGGTAAAAAATACCTCCCAAGTACACTGTACTTTATAGAATGTTGGATTATGCAGCTTGGGGGAAAAAAAGACTTAAAGCCCTGTCACTTTTGATTAGAACTAGAGAAAAATATTATTAACTATTCATTAATTTAGGAGGTTTGGACCCCTAGGGCCCCAAAGGAATGCATGGTGCCCATTCAAACACTTTGAAATCTTATCCCCATGGGAATGCTATTTGCCAAGTTTGGTGAAAATCCATTATGTTGTTTTCAGCAAGAAGATGACAATTTAGGCCCACATTTGGACCCCCCATCTTATCCCGCATCCTTGGGTCCCAAGGTGGTGGTGGGGGGGGGGGGGGGGAGGGCACCCCCAGGTGGGGCATGGTGCCCACTTGATGGGATGCTACCTGCCAATTTTGGTGAAAATTCACAATGGCATTTTCACGAAAAAGATGAAAATGTACAATTTTGGCCCCATTAGGACCCCTCCCCATCCCCCTCCCCTGGGTCCCAAGGGGGGCACCCCTGATTCCGCCATGAGCAAACTTGAAATTACAGTCATCAATGTACTAATTCATAGTATTAACTTAGCTCTGTTACTTCTGGCTCTAGAGAAGAAGATTTTTTTTAAGATTCCTTAATTGGGGGGGGGGGGGGTTGGGCCCCTCTGGGGGCCCCCCCAGGTGGGGTATGGTGCCCACTTGAAGAAATTGAGATCCTATCCCCCTAGGGATGCTACCTGCCAAGTTTGGTGAAAATCGGTCAAGGGGTTCTCAAGAAGAAGATGAAAATGTAAAAAGTTTACGCACGACGCACGACGCACGACGCAGAAGGGACGAAGAGTGATCGCAATAGCTCACTTGAGCCTTCGGCTCAGGTGAGCTAAAAAAAAAAAAAAAAAATTTAACAAAATGTGACCCGCGACAACTGTTTCAGGCAAAAGTCGCAAGAGCAAATTCCCTCCTAGGCGGGGTACAAAGATTTTGACCATTATTTTGTCGATATAGGTTTTTTGCAGAAATTGAATCTTTGATATGTTTTCTACATCTACACTAAATTTCATAGCATAAGACTAAGTTTCTCCTATCGAAAATGGAATTTTAAGCACCCTATGTTGGATCGCACTCGTCAGTTTCGAGCTTCTTTCGAACGCCGCGCCAATATCTCCAGTGTTGCTACGGCGCAGGGTCTCGCACACGATTGGCTGGTGCGTTGCATACATTTACATAATTTGGCTTTCGGAGACACCAGTTGCGTTTGGGGAATGCTTTGTCCACGCATTCACGATTACATGCTCCATTGTTTGGTTTATATACGCTCGCTCTGTAGTGCGTGCTCTTCGTTTGGCTTTCTATCCAAACTATTCTACCGCAATGTTCGACAACGGAAGTGAAACAAAAATCATGTAGCATGACATAATCGTGTGAAAAGAAAACTAAATATTCTCAAACTTGTCTACTTGTACATGGAGTAAAAATTATGACAGCAGCAGACTGACTCAATGGAAGGTAGATGAGAGGAAAGGAGCGGTCACATGTGACCAATTATATTCAAATACTACACGTCAAGATCGCACCAAACTAACGGGTCGTGTTTGTTTGTTTGTTTGTCTGATTTAATTTAATGAGCATCACCGAACAAAGCAACATATGCATGTCTTGCAAAGGCAAAACAAACAGGAAGCGTGACCCTTGCCAGCACTAGCAATTTTCTGCTTTCAAAAGGCACCACAATGAAAACGCGATTTGTAAATGTGTGGATTCGTCACCGCTCCTGTTACGTGCACACGGCCATGGCATGTGGATGCCATTGCGTAATGCGTGCACCATACACATGTACTAGTACATTGTACATGTAGGCCTACACCATACGTGCAATTATCGTATTCGCCATCTTGAAAGATGTACTGGTAAACAAACCCGAGCAAAATGCATTGTTTATCGGCTCCATACGCTGAGCTCCGAGGAAGGTGCCCGTGAAATTTGACTCTCTCAGTGAGCCAATCAGAAGGTGATGTGGTTGCTAGAGGTGGAGCTTAAAGGGATAGTACAATATTGGTGGAGATGAGAATTGGACTCTTAAATTTTTGCGAGATACCAAGAAAACACTTATGATATAGCACAGAGCATACCATTTTAAGAGGAATTCAAAGATTATTTGATGAAAATCGGTTTTGGAATAACTGAAACATCCAAAAACAAAGTAAAACAAAGCGATCGTTACAAAGTGTGGGTCCCACACTTTATCAGAATCGCTCTTTTTTGGATATCTCAGCCATTTCAAAACCAATTTTTATCAAATAAATGTTGAATTCCTCATAGAATTACATGCACTTTCATATTTCATACGAGATTTCTCATTATCTCACCTAAAATTGTTAGAAACCTGAAATTAGGTCTCAACCAGAACTGTACAATCCCTTTAAATCGATTGGCACCATCGTACGGATGGGTGATTCTCCCCTCGCATCGCCGCTCAGACATTGTCTTTGAGAAAGAGGTGAATCTTCAAAGCCTGTTTTCTCGCAATTTTGTCAGGCTAACAACTTCAAAAAAGCATTTTGTTTCTCTTTCTATGCCCACTTATGGTGCCAAAGAATACAAGTGTTTTATATCGATGCAAAGCTTAGGAAATGGGCAATGAGATTCATTGAAAAAAATGAATTTTCAAAATTCCCGACTTTTGCCTGAAACCGTTGTCGCCGGTCACAAATGGCTGATTTTTATTTGGTACCCCAGGATACCATTTATGTCCTCATATGGAGAAAAAAAAATATGACATTTTAACATTTTAACTTGACCTTTGAACTTTGACTTCATGACCCAAACTTCCCACTAGAGAATCTAACTTGGTCAATACATGAATGCACTAAGTTTAAAAAAAAATACCTTCAGGCATTGCATAGATATGGGGGAAATTGTGAAATTTTGTGCATTTGTCCTTGACCTTTGACCTTGAGCATGTACACCCATAAGTTAATAGGCACAACTTCACCCCCTAATACATTTACCTGCCAAGTTTCATTGGAATACCTCAAATAGTTTTTTAGTTATACTGTCCACAGAATAGATTACGGATGGACGGACAGACAGACGGAAGGATGGATGGAAGGAAGGACAACCCGACGGACAACCCGGAGGCATAAAAATTCATATTGAGGCAGAAGGTGATCTGTGAGCTTTCAGGGATCACCTAATACAAAAGCAGGATTCTTTACAATAACAGGCAATAATGAGAATATACCAAATATACCAAATTCCACTTAAAGGACAAGTCCACCTTCATATACATAAGGATTGAGAGAATGCAGCAATATTAGTAGAACATATCAGTGAAAGTTTGAGGAAAATTGGACAATCCGTTCAAAAGTTACGAATATTTTAAGTATCTGCACAGTCACTGCTGGAAGAGAAGACTACTACAGTGTATGATGTCACATGTGTACAACTATATGGGAAAATAAAAAGAGAATTTCACAAAACTTTACTTTTTGAATAAAGTGCAAATTTTTCGACTTGCTACTGACGTATGTTAAGGGTAATATTATTCCCCCTGCCTTCTGAAAGAGAGAAGTCGAGTGTTCTTTTGTTATGCGAGAAAAATGGAAATATGTTGAATTTTCTTTGTTCTTTCTTTATATCGTTGTACTCATGTGACATCACAAGCTATAGCAGTCTTTTCATCCAGCCGTGACTGAGCAGAAACTTCAAAAATTCATAACTTTTTAACGGATTGTCCGATTTTGCTCAAACTCTCACTGATGTGTTCTACTAATATTGCTGCATTCACTCAACCCACATGTCTATGAAGGTGAACTTGTCCTTTAAAATGAAATTTTATTTTATAAGTTTGCCATTCAGTGTGGAAAAAAAGTGGTTGATATTTGATGGTGTTGAATGAGACAACAATCTCAGTTACCTTTAGGTCCAAAAAATTTCCCATAGCATGATTTGCAGAATGGTTTCTTGTCATGCTGTGGAGTAAAGACAAAAGAGAGAAAAGACATGAACATTGAACACTTTTATTTAGGAGCACAACAGACCTAACCTTAATGAGAACCTACTGTGGAAAAAAAAGGGAAATGTCTTTAACATGCATTTTCAACTAGGTTTGATCTCATCACAGGGATGAGATAGGCGATACGCAAGATGGGGCGGGGGCAATATACAATGCATTAACAATTTCAATATCAATTCATTTATTTTCATTCTTCTTTTCCAACAAAACACAACACAGAATAGATCAGGAATTATACAATAAACATATACATTCGCAAAGGATAAATGATACAGATCAAGATATGCATGCATACTGGCAAAAAATACAAGTTATGCTTCAGTTGAGAAAACAAGAGACCCGGGGGTCACGTGCTCACCTGAGTATCGCAAGTTCACCTTCCATGCATTCTTGCAGACTCTTACCTGAGAACATTGGAAACTTGTGGTTGGGGTAACTTTGAGAGCTGGGGGCAAAGTGCCCATTTGCATATATTCCATCACACTAGTAAAAATATCTGCTAAGTACACTTTACTTTATAAATAGAATGTTAGACTATGCAGTTTGGTTAAAAGTAAAAGACTTAAAGCCCTATCACTTTTGATTGTAGAGAAGAATACTATTGAATATTCCTTAATTTAGGAGGTTTGGACCCCCTGCCCCAAGGAAAGCATGGGGCCCATTCAAACACTTTGAGATCCTACCCCCTAGCAATGCTACTTGCCAAGTTCGGTGAAAATCCATTATGTTGTTTTCAGCAAAAAGATGAAAATTTAGGTCCAATTTGGATCCACTTGGAACTACAGTCACCAATGTACAAACTCAGAGTAATTTTGCTTTATTACTTCTGGTTCTAGAGAAGAATTGTTAATATTCCTCACTAGGGCCCCCTCGGGTCCCCAAAGGGGAGCATGGCGCCCTGTTGAACAAAGTGAGATCATAACCCCCTGGTGTTAATGCTACCTGTCAAGTTTGGCGAATATTCATCAAGGGGTTTTCAACAATTATGAACATATACAATTTACATCACCATTTGGACCCATCCCATCCCACTCCCTTGGGTCCCAAAGGAGGGGGGGGGGGGGCACCCCTGATTCTGTCATGAACAAACTTGAAACAGCAGTCATCAATATACTGACTCATTGTATTAACCTATAAACTCAATCACTTCTGGTTCTAGAGAAAGTTTTCAAAGATTCCTTACTGATGATGGGTGGTTTCGGCCCTCCAGGGGGCCCCAGGTGGGGCATGGTGCCAATTTGATGGAATTGAGATTCTATCCCCCTAGGGATGCTACCTGCCAAGTTTGGTGAAAATTAATTGGGGAGTTTTTAAGAAAAAGATGAAAATTTACAATTTAGGCCCCAATTTAAGTCCCCTGGGGTCCCCAGGTGGGGCATGGTGCACATATGATGGGAATGAGATTCTATCCCCCTAGGGAAGCTACAGGTCTGCCAAGTTTGGTGATAATTCATTATGGCATATTCAAGAAAAAGATGGAAATGTACAATTTGGGCCCCATTAGGACCCCTCCCTACCCCTCCCCTGGGTCCAAAGGGGAGCACTCCTGATTCCGCCATGAACAAACTTAAAACTACAGTCATCAATGTACCAACCCATAGTATTAACTTAGCTCTACCACTTCTGGTTCTAGAAAAGAAGATTTTCTAAGATTCCTTAATTTTTTTGCGGGGGTTTGGGCCCCTCTGCCCCCCCCCCCCTCACCAGGGGGTATGGTGCCCATTTGAACAAATTGAGATCCTATCCCTCTGGGGATGCTACCTGCCAAGTTTGGTGAAAATCGCTCAAGGGGTTCTCAAGAAGAAGATGAAAATGTACAAAGTTTACGCACGTTGCACGCCGGACGAAGAGCGATCATCGCAACAGCTCATTAAATTTCAACATTTAGTTTTGCTAATCTGGAGTTAAAATGAATAAATCAGAACTTCCTAAAGTATGATTGGTCAATGTTGGAAATCTTCAGAAAAAAACTAAAAAAAACATACTCAAATCCTTACGTATGGGACACTTCGCTCTGGGAAAATGCATAATTTGCATAATTAATCTGCTGACCTTTACTTACCAATTGGAAATTATACTAGCTCATACAGGGGTCATGTCCATAAGGGAACTAGGTCAAGAACATATATTCAGCTGATTTCAGATGAATATTTTTAGCTCACCTGAGCCAAAGGCTCAAGTGAGCTATTGCGATCGCCCTTCGTCCGGCGTCCGGCGTGCGTCGTGCGTCGTCCGGCGTCCGTCGTGCGTCGTGCGTAAACTTTTTACATTTTCATCTTCTTCTTGAAAACCCCAAGACCGATTTTCATCAAACTTGGCAGGTAGCATCCCTAGGGGGTTAGGAACTCAATTTGTTAAAATGGGCACCATGCCCCACCCAGGGGGCCCCCAGGGGGCCCAAACCCCCCAAAATTAAGGAATCTGTAAAAATCTTCTTCTCTAGAACCAGAAGTGATAGAGCTAAGTTAATACTATGAGTTAGTACATTGATGACTGTAGTTTCAAGTTTGTTCATGGCAGAATCAGGGGTGCCCCCCTTGGGACCCAGGGGAGGGGGGTGGGGAGGGGTTCTAATGGGGCCTAAATTGTACATTTTCATCTTCTTCTTGAGAACCCCATGACCCATTTTCACCAAACTTGGGAGGTAGCATCCCTAGGGGGTTAGGAACTCAATTTGTTAAAATGGGCACCATGCCCCGCCCAGGGGGCCCACAGGGGGCCCAAACGCCCCAAAATTAAGGAATCTGTAAAAATCTTCTTCTCTAGAACAAGAAGTGATAGAGCTAAGTTAATACTATGAGTTTGTACATTGATGACTGTAGTTTCAAGTTTGTTCATGGCAGAATCAGGGGTGCCCCCTTGGGACCCAGGGGAGGGGGGTGAGGAGGAGTCCTAATGGGGCCTAAATTGTACATTTTTATCTTCTTCTTGAGAACCCCATGACCCATTTTCACCAAACATGGCAGGTAGCATCCCTAGGGGGTTAGGATCTCAATTTGTTAAAATGGGCACCATGCCCCACCCAGGGGGCCCCCAGGGGGGCCCCAAACCCCCCAAATGAAGTAATCTTTAAAAATCTTCTCTAGAATCAGAAGTTATAGAGCTAAGATAATACTATGAGTGAGTACATTAATGACTGTAGTTTCAAGTTTGTTCATAGGAGATCCAGGGGTGCCCCTCTTGGGGGCAGGGGGGGGGGTCGGTTGGGAAGGTCCAAATGGGGGCCTGAATTGTACATTTTCATCTTCTTCCTGAAAACCTCATGATGTATTTTCGTCAAACTTGGCAGGTAGCATCCCTAGGGGGTCAGGATCTCAATTTATAAAAATGGGCACCATGCCCCACCCAGAGGGCCCCAGGGGGCCCCATTCCCTCCAAATTAAGGAATCTTAAAAAATTTGGGCCCTTATTGTACATTTCCATTTTCTACTTGCGAATGCCTGGTCAAATTTTGGTAGAGCTGTGAATAATATTAGATTAGTGACTGCGTGAAAGGTGAACTTGCGATACTAAGGTGAGCGCTAGACCCGCGGGTCTCTTGTTCATTTGTCCCATACGAAAGGTTAGTTGTTGATTTATGCAATTAAGGCAGTATTTCTTTCATAAATTTGCATACTTCAATATTTTCTTTGCTGGAAATATACAATTTAACTCTTTGGCTACAACATGATATCAATAATTCTTAAATTAAATCAAGATGAATATTGAGCATCGGAGGGGACATTATCTTGGACTTGCCCATGAAACGACTTCCCAATGTTGATACATAAGACATAATGGACTGTATGGATAAAAGCAGCATCCGCCCGCACGCAAGCACCACTCTGAATTCAAATTATACAAATCCGTCAAACAAACTCATCAAACTCAAAGCTGCTGATAAAATCAATATAACGTTTAAATGCCAGCAACAGCTTACCCCTCCCAACGCGCAGCCAAAACACATGATAAACACATTCTTCCATAATATACAATAACACACGCACACATACTCACTTCCTTGAAACCTCACCGTGACTTTTTACATGGCTTGTTTGCATGGATGTAGCCAAGTAAGTTATGTTTTGGTATTTCAATGACCATGTCAAGCATGATAATACCCAGCAAACTGTGCTTCGAGGGTGGGTGATAATTTCTGCCGTCAGCACTCATCATAAATTGTCGCCAGACGACAATTTGTAACGAGGTGACAATTGAAGCCGCCAGCTCCGTCAAAAATTGTCGCCTGTTTCAGGGGGTGACAATTTCTGACGGGGCGACAATTTATGTCGCAACACACGTAAAAGATCCTGCTTCATTCATTCATCGCAGAGAGCAGGGTGTTTAACCCGGTGAAGTGGTCCCACCTCACACCTAACTGGACCCCATGAAAGACCAGCTTAGTGTAGCTGAATATGGGCTATCCAACCATCTTCACAGATGGAAAATGAACAATAACAATAACAATAACAAAAAGATATCGTCACTTTTTGGTGAAAATGACTTTTTTGGATTAATGGTCAGATAATCAGTTAAGTGATGTCCTGTCCAAATCCTAGACGTCTTACCCTAAAAATGAAGCTACCACGGCATTTCAAAAGAATGTCTGTCCCATTGGATACAGTGCTTTGGCTGCCATGTTTTTTTTGCTCTCCTGAAGATTTGACATTTTGTAGATCTATACGAGGTCTAGTCGCCCCAGCGATGATATGTTTCTCTTATATCGCTGATGGCGGCAATTAAACATATGCATCTTCATATGTGTTAGACTTTGACACATATCATTTTGTGTATTAAAACATTGAATACTAAGCATTTAAACTGCTAACATCAGAAAATGAAATGCAAAGAGCAAGTAACACTAAGAGTACTAAAAGAAGGGAATATTACACTACACTAGCTGCCTCGGCGCTATGCGCCTTGGCGTCCCTTGTCAAGTATAGTGAGGTGCCCGCACCTCGATCATCAGGGGCCCAAATACCGTCACCCCGCTTAAAATTGCTTTAAGCACACTAAACAAAAATTTATGACCGGGACTGTGTTCAGTACGTTTGAAACTTGGCAGGGCCACCACACTCAAGCAAATTGTGGTGAAAAAACCGAAGTTTTTCGCGAAAATTATTGTTAATCGGAATACGTGTTAGAATGCTATCACCACTGTTCCCACACGCATCTTTTACATGTATTCTCAAGTCTATGGGAACATCATGGTCACCTGCACACGTGTTTTACGTGCTATAGTCCAGCGGATATAGAAAATCATGCACTTAAAGGACAAGTTCACCTTCATAGACATGTGGGTTGAGTGAATGCAGTAATATTAGTAGAGCACATCATTGAGAGTTTGAGCAAAATCGGACAATCCGTTAAAAAGTTATGAATTTTTGAAGTTTCTGCTCACTCAAGGCTGGATGAGACTACTATAGCTTGTGATGTCACATGAGAAAAACGATATAAAGAAAGAATAAAGAAAATAAAACATATTTTCACTTTTCTCGCATAACAAAAGAACACTTGACTTCTCTCTTTCAGAAGGCAGGGGGAATAATATTACCCTTAACATATGTCAGTAACAAGTCGAAGAAATGTGCACTTTATTCAAAAAGTAAAGTTTTGTGAAATTCTCTTTTTATTTTCTTTAAAATGGTTGTACGCATATGACATCATACACTGTAGTAGTCTTCTCATCCAGCAGTGACTACGCAGATACTTTAAAAATTCATAACTTTTGAACGGATTGTCCGATTTTCCCCAAACTTTCACTGATGTGTTCTACTAATATTGCTGCATTCACTCAATCCACATGTATATAAAGGTGGACTTGTCTTTTAATGGTAAAAGCACCATACTTGGTACACATGTACATGATGCCAATACAAGTAATTTCTGATATGGAAGCCACTCTGACTCTCCCTTTGGCGGCCGTGGCGGCCATTTTTCAAAATGGCCGCCATGTGATATCGCAATGCTGTGTATTTTGGAAACTATAAGTCCGATTGTTGTGATTCTTGTACCAAAGTATAGGTTTTGAGGGATTCCAATAAAATAATTTTTGAGAGGATAAAACCATGGCAACCTACTTATTGGCGGCCATTTTGAAAAAATATGGCCACCATGCTAGATATAACACATCCTTAAAACATATGGACAAAGGGTCATGACTCTGGTACCAACTTATATGTTTTTGGGGTCAAGGATTCCGATAAATTCAACTGTAAGTGAATATGAATCGTTTCATCCTACGTTTTGGCGGCCATTTTAATAAATATGGCTGCCATACAACAGATAATGAATATTGTATATCTTCGAACTCAAAAGATATATAATCACGATTCAAGTGTAAAAGTATAGTTTTTGGGTGAAGGTTTTCAATATAATGATGTTTTAGCAAAGTGAATAGGTTCATCACATCCTTTGTTTTGGCGGCCATTTAATAAATAGCGTACGAGTGTTATGAAAGCGGGATGCCCATTGTGGATTAATTCAGGTGTAAACGTTTGTTTTTGGGGTCAACAATTACTTGTTCACTCAATTTTAGTATTCTAATGTGGAACATCTGGGCATAGTTAACTTTGTAAGCATTTAGGAAAATATGCTCAACTTCCTTCATAGGATATCTGTGTGTACAGTGTATGTGAAAAACATGATCTTCACAATTTCATGTCTGAAGTATCAAGATTATACATTTTCTACAATATAGACTCTCGCTTTCTCTGGTCCCTGGACTATGGAATGAAAATCATAGTTTCCAACCAATATAGTACATGTTTTCTTTGGAAACATGACACTAAGTGTGAGAAAAGTTCTAAAACTTCTTGGGTCACTTACATCAAATGTAAACACACTATATGTATGTCTACAAAATCCATGATTGACCAGGATGTTCTGATACTTACAACTACACTGAATCTTATACATCAAACGATAAAGTAAATAGTGGCAGTGGGCAGGTCCTTCTGGTCCTGTACGGGTAGAGAGACGTCCCCTTCCTCCACGAGTCTCCTGCTGCCTTGCGGGCAGTTTTTGGGTTAATCAAAGGCTAGGGAGTAAACCTTTTCCAAATCCGGAGCGGAACCCCTAAGGCGGTTAGGTGTTGTAGTTCATCATCTCTCCGGCAAATATAATAGGTATTATACAATACATATTTATAGGTTTACATCTAATTGTCATTTGCAGCTCCACATGAGTCTACTAGCAAAATATAAACTACAAGAAAAATTATGCTAATTTATGAATTGAAGGAAAACCTCAAAAGAAATAGGTTCATAATTATTGGAAGATAAAACTGCAGAATACAATATTCAGTAAATCGATCTTATTTACTGGCACCAGTAGAAATACTGAAGACGTTCTCTAAAGTGCACCTGCATCTATATGCATTCACGTTCATCACCGCTCATCAATGGATGATCAGGAACAATAATTGTTTTGGATTGTCAGAGCTAATTCGATTCCTTCATATGATTCCTTATAATTTTATGTAACAGTTTTGACAAGGTCATACTATGAAATAATGAACAAGAACTGAAAACAAACATTAGAAATCTATAGGTCTTATAAGACAGCAATAATCATGTCTTTGTGGCTGGAAACTATGACAGTACATTAATTGTACTCTCCTGTCTATGCATCCAAAATTGGGGGAAACTCTTCTATTCCATTCTCACCATTTTATTCTACCTTTGATATTCAACATAATTATCTTTAGTATTCCAGGTATGCAACAATTGTACTAAATGTCACTTATGTGATGTTCAATACCTACTTGAATAGTGAATGTGATAGAGGTATTGTCAATCAACAACAATCAATGAACAATAATTGTGTTTGTTGGACAATGCGTTGCTATGGTAACCATAATTTTATTAAAATTTTGTGGATCAAATAACTTCCATAGTATTTAAGCAATCGATCTTAAAATTGGTATTTATGATGATCTACAGGTGTAGTTATGTAAGACACTCTTTGTGTGTGTATTTGACAAAGCGTTGCCATGGTAACCGCATGTTTTCTTCGAAATCTTGTGGAGTGAACAACTTCCACAGTTTAGAAGCAATTGAAATAAAATTTGGTAGGCATTATGGCCTTGAGGTATAGATGCGGAACACATAATTTTTGTGTTTGTCGGACAAAGCGTTCCATGGTAACTATAATTTTATTAAAATTTTGTTGGTTGAATAACTCTCATAGTATTAAAGTAATTAATTTTAAAATCGGTATTTATGATGATTCATAGGTGTAGTTATGTAAGATACTCTTTGTGTTTGTATTTGACAAAATGTTGAAAAGGTAACCGCATGTTTGTTTGTTGTTGTTGTTTTGTTTTTTTTTGGGGGGGGGGGTTTGGTTTTTTTTTTCAAAATTTAGTGGGGTGAACAACTTCCACAGTTTTGAAGCAATTGAAATCAAATTTGGTTGGCATTATGGCCTTGAGGCATAGATGTGAAGAAAAAAATGTTGATTAGAAGTGGAAGATGTGTTGAAAGTTGAATTTTTGATAATAAGTATAATGATTGTAGAATTTATTCAAATGAATGAATTGAATGATATGTATTATGAATATAATGGTTATTATTCTTATTTCTCTGCAACAAGTAATTGCAAAGCATTAAGTTTCATGTTATTTGTAATCTGTGACGTATATGTTGTTCAATGAACAATTCTTATCTGTTTGTATCTTTTGTAAGTAACGCTGGTGGAAGGCGCATTTCCACATTCGCATTGTGGACAATAAAACAATCAATTCAATTCAATTCAATAAAGAACTAAACACCGCAACAACATAGGAGGTTCATTTACCAATAATAGGTGAATGATTCTTGGCAATGGGACAGTACGTATGGCAAATGAGGGTGTATATATAATCCATACAGGGTGGCCCCTCAGAAAATGGAAACGAATATTTTTCCAAAACCAAAATGAAATTGTCCAATTTGGTTGAGTACTTTTCTTTCTAGACATGTTTTTGTTAGTCATTAATTTCTTACTTTATCTTATCAAAGCTCAGCAAAGGAGACTACCCAACAATTGAAGGTCAATTTTCGACAATAATCCTATTCAAGCATTCCACATTGTGATGTGCGGTCTCAATTCTTTGTTAGTCTCCCAAGGGAGTGGCTTTTGTTCGATGCTGAAATTTGTTGAATTGAGCTAAGAAATAATTACGCTCGACCCGTCTTTACAAAAACATCTGTAGAAAGAAAACTACTCAACCAAATCTGATGATTTTGGTGTCATTCTTCTTCTAGATAAATTCTCTACAACTCTATGTCATTCATTTTGCCATCAAAGTAATGCAAATGTGCAGATATTTGCGAAAACTCGCGTTTCCGTTAATTCTAGGCCACACTGTATATAATGTGTATGTGTGTGTGTGTGTGTGCATACTCTATGTAGTGCGGCAGTCATATTTATCAAAATGGACATGAAAACGAAATGTGTTACTTCTATTAATCAACAAATGCTTGTTTAAAATCATTGACCCCAATTAGTTTCAAAGACGTACAGTATAGTATATATTGCGGCTGCCATGTTTTAAAATGGCAGCCAAAACATAGGATGTGATGGTTGTATACACGAAAAGATGTATCCATTTAAATAATTGAACCTCAAAAACATATTTCTGTACCAGAATCATGAAGATGCATCCATTGGTTTTAAAGATATATGAATAGAATGTAGAGCGGCAGCCATGTTTAACTGGAGGGAGGCCATATTTATCATATGGCCACCAAAACAAAGGATGTGATGAACCTATTCACTTTGCTAAAACATCATTATATTGAAAACCTTCACCCAAAAACTATACTTTTACACTTGAATCGTGATTATATATCTTTTGAGTTCGAAGATATACAATATTCATTATCTGTTGTATGGCAGCCATATTTATTAAAATGGCCGCCAAAACGTAGGATGAAATGATTCATATTCACTTACAGTTGAATTTATCGGCCTCCTTGACGCCAAAAACATATAAGTTGGTACCAGAGTCATGACCCTTTGTCCATACGTTGTAAGGATATGTTATATCTAGCATAGTGGCCATATTTTTTCAAAATGGCTGCCAATAAGTAGGTTGCCATGGTTTTATCCTCTCAAAAATTATTTTATTGGAATCCTTGACCCTCAAAACCTATACTTTGGTACAAGAATCATGACAATCGGACTTATAGTTTCCAAAATACACAGCATTCCTATATCACATGGCGGCCATTTTGAAAAATGGCCGCCACGGCCGACACAGGCAGAATCAGAGTGGCTTCCATATCAGAAATGACTTGTATTGGCATCATGTACATGTGTACCAAATATGGTGCTTTTACCATAATGTGCATGATTCACCCTATATGTGCTCTATATCCGCTAGACTACTAAGTCTATGGGAACGCTGGTGACGAGTTGAGGGGCCCCTTCCTAAGCGCACAACTATTCCGCACCGTTCGCGTTTGGCAAAGATAGCTGCAAATTTTCGATATTGATCAGTGAACGCGATATTCCATTGGAATTTTCAGCATTTTTCCTGTATGTGAAGGGGATTTCATAGAATTTCAGCGACGAAATGTGATTCAAATATGAACAAAAATCAACTGTGACGAGGTGCAGGTCACCCAAGCATACTGTAGATTTCTTTATAGTTTACGCAATTGTGGGATATGTATTTTGATGACATTGTCGTTTAACGGTGTATAGTTTACATTTGTGTTATTGTTTTGAGCAAGTAGAATTATTGTTTGGGTAGTATTTAGTAGTTGTTTATAACTGTTAATATTATTGAAGAAATTTGTTTTCATTTTCATTTCTGCATAGAACTTTTTTGTTTAGTTTTGCACAAGTAGTTATATAGTTTTTTTTTAAATTTATTTTCTATGGCAGAATTTTTCTCTTTTTTGGCATACAGTGGAATTGTATTTTTTATCTTGTGCAGTATTGAGTGATCTTTATTTAGTCTGTTTTCAATTGATTTTTAAAGATATTTTTCTTTTTTCGCATATTATTTTGTGTAGTTGACAATTATCATTGGTAGTTTTATGTAGTTATGTTTCAAACTAATTCTTTGCGGTTTTTGTTTTTATTTTCTGGCATAGAATTATTTTGGGTAATTTTTAGTATTCCTTATGTAGTTGTTCATCTGTTGATTTTTCTGTAGATTTTTTTCATTTTTTCATTTTTTTTTACAATAAAGGGCAGTTCTTTGATTCACATGAAATATTACATGCTCTTCAAATATTTTCTTGATTCATGTGAAATATTCCACACACTTCAGTTATTTTTGATTCTTATTATACACTCAATCATTTTCATTCATCTATGCATTGTACATTTTTTTTTCATTTCAATCATCTCCATTTTTTATGTTGGACTAATTGCAAGATAAGCTTTTTTTAATGAAAGACACATTCAGTCCACAAATCATTTTATATCATTCATAAACAATAGTAAAAATGCAAAGGTCAAGAAGTTACTTTTGTAAGTGTGTTTATACAAAAAGCCCCTCCAGATCTACATTTAAAGTGTTGTCAAATGACTATTTCATACCTTTATATCTCATATTATATCTACTTTGCATGAGAATAACAAATCACACATTTTCATTCTTAGATATAGATTTTGGAGTCTTTAACCCATCCCAGTCACACCCAACAATCAGCGTGGGTTGCATTATTTATGACCAAAAGAGGGCGTCCTATGACCTCAGACTTGGCCAAGAGCTGTAAAATTATTTTAACCAATCACAGAGATCCTTACTGGGACTCTGAAAAATAATTTATGCAAAGAAATCTATTTTTGAGTGTCTCTTATTGGCTGAAACACCTATCAGAGGTTCGAGCCTGCTGAGAAACTAATCAATATTCATGTTTACAGCGCGCATGTATCTTTGTTGCCCCAGCAACTGCAGTGATTTCTTACGCGTGGTATCGTGATATTTATCTCCACATAGGGTGCGTGACGATATCTGATCTGTGTGGTAAAAAACAAATCGGACGTAAGAAGTTGTACATTCAAGATTTAAAACAAACAGATAGCAAAATCAAAGTCCACTGAAAAGGTCTTGACACTGTAATGTATGTTCCAAAATCATGTCTGGCTTAGTTTTGAGAGGATTTTCTACACTTGTGAAGGTTTTCCTCGCACGAGATCAGGAATGACATCGGTGACCTAGCCACAACGTGTACTGTATGTATAAAACGTGACTGCATGCATGCACTAAGTGGCTGTGAGAGTGCGGCAAGAATGCTAGGAATGCACCAGGTACGGTGTGCTACAAATTCTTGGGGCGAAATTAGACTTCATTGTTCAGCCCGTCTAGTATTTATATTTTATAATAATTCTATTTCTTCATGAATTCACGATAAAAAATGCTACATATATTCATCATATATTTTAGAAGCGTAATATGAAATATTTTGCCTTTTTTTTCAGTCCAAGAAATAAAAACCCTTTGAATAAAAAAAGTTATAATAAATGATAGTTCTTGACTCAAGTCTAAATTCCATGCGCCTTCTTGCAGTTACCCCCCAGCTGCCCATGGATATGGTGCATAATAATCAGCTGTTTACTGAGTCGTACCTACCCTACTGCTCCTGTTCAAATTGAGTGCGATTGTGATTTTATCGGTGGCATGTGTAGTTTTATAACCTAATCCAATAAAAAAAGACAAATTCAAACATCAAATCATGTGACAGTTTTTGTCAGAATTCCATATCAATATCACTTGTTGCCACAAGAAATGGCGGAGTAGCATTTTGTAGCCATCGTACAATATAGGTCAAAAATCAAGGTCAAAGGTCAAAATTCTGTGTAGAAGTTTTGAAGCCCTCACCTAGTGCCATCACATAAAGCAAACGGAATTGAAATCGGGTTAGAAATGGCGAAGGAGTAGAATTTTGTAGCAAAATGTACAATACAGGTCAAAAATGAAGGTCAAAGGTCAAAGAAGTAAAAGGTCAAAATTGTGTGAAGAAGTTTGAAGCCCTTACCTATTGCCATCACACAAAGCAAACAGAATCAAAATCGGGTTAGAAATGGTGAAGGAGTAGCATTTTGTAGCCAATGTACAATATAGGTCAAAAATCAAGGTCAAAGGTCAAAGAAGTCAAAGGTCAAAATTCTGTGTAGAACTTTTGAAGCCCTCACCTAGTGCCATCACATAAAGCAAACGGAATCGAAATCGGATTAGAAATGGCGAAGGAGTAGCATTTTGTAGCAAAATGTACAATACAGGTCAAAAAATCAAGGTCAAAGGTCAAAGAAGTCAAAGGTCAAAATTCTGTGTAGAAGTTTCAAAGCCCTCAACTAGTGCCATCACATAAAGCAAACGGAATCAAAATCGGGTTAGAAATGGCGAAGAGTAGCATTTTGTAGCAAAATGTACAATATAGGTCAAAGGTCAAGGTCAAAGGTCACAACTGAAATTCTGTGTACAAGTTCAAAAGCTCCCACATAGTGCTATCATATAAAGCAAACAGAATAAAAATTGGCTCATAAATGACAGAGAAGTAGCAAATTGAAGATTTTGATCACACACGGACGCACACACGGACGGACACACGGACACACACACACGTACGGAGCCCGTTTCATAGTCCCCTGCTCGAACTCGTTCGGCGGGGACAAAAAGAGAGAAATGGACGGGAAACCTAGAGAAGTTACGGCACACTCACTAGCACTAACGTAATTCTCGTCCACCACGTACGTAGAACACACACAAGACAAGCCATCACAATCGAAGTTTGAGCGATAGCTATAACATGTGCGGAGCAGACATGCGGATTTCAGCACTGGGTATATGAGTAGTTGAATGTATCACGATTGTAAAACATATCTTTTTCTATGAGATGTCTCTGCAAATTTGAATTAGGTTATCTAAGCATAGATAGATTATGATACATTATAAAATAGATTAGCTATAGTAAGAACTTGCTAACATGAGAGTTATTTGATAACGTTGCAAAATAAAAACCCCGTCATTGAATGGAATGTTCCAGAGCTATGGGGGGGGGGGGGGGGAGGCTCAAGGACGTTATGGACACGTCGATTCGCAAGTGGGAAAGATGTGATTACAGATAGGTTGAAATGAAGAGGATTTATGAATAAAATAGACAGAAACATAATATTTTTTCCATAATTCCTTCACAGTTTATTATTTCTTTTCACAAAATTGACATAAACTAGTGCTGTATTGAGTCAACTAAGTGCACATTCGCACGAGTGTACACGCATCATCCCTCCTGCCTAGTGGGAATGACACAGGCAGTTTTTCAATGACCTATGAATGCCCTTTGCGTTCCGCGTGAGTGCACCGAGCAAGTGCGAGCAGCAGCAGCAGCAGCAGCAGCAGTAGGTTCGATGTTTCGGATGTAACCACTAGTTTCGTATTACGCCAAACTCAAAATTCAACCCTAGTCGTCTCCGTTGCAATAGGTATTTTTCAGACATAAGTTTCAATACATGGGACTGCAACTAAGTACTGTATTGTGATTATTACCTTGGAGAAGAGGAGGCACGAAATCCGAAGCTTTTAATGAAATTTTAAATGAAGGAGTTGACCGAAGGTTTCGAAGTTTATTTCATATCGGAGTAAACAAAATGTACTTTAAGCTGAGATTATTTACGATATGCTGCGTTTACCTGAGCGATGTCAGACGACCACCTTCAACATCAAATCCTGTTTGTAATTTTCCAGAATCTATCATGATGTCATTTTGGACTGATCAAATTTTGCGGGGGGAAGGAAAATAAATATCGCCGTTTTATTCTCTTTCTCGCTATTTTCTTTTTTTTTCGTTCGGTATTTTCTTTTTGTATCTAAAAATATTTTCCCTTAGATCATTTTGTTTCATTTGTTTCATACTATAAAAGATTATTAGACCAACGTGATACATTTTACCCCTTAGCACTAATGGTACTGTCCGATAATAAGCTCTGCCGTGTACTGTGGCAGTGACGTATTACACATGCATAGAGAGCTCTCTGTCCCCAAATGCGATCGTTACGCGATAAATGTCCAAAATAACGACCGGAACATTTCAACTTCTGACAAGCTTTTACAGTTATTCTGCCTGATATCTACTAGTTTTGTCAGGCATATGAAAAGAGCATACAAATGCTATTCCCATGAAATATACAAAATAATGCTAACATTTATCAATGATCTATGGCATTAACATCTTTTTATTTTTTTTGTCCAAAATTCACAGAGGCTGTTGTAAACTGATAATTTCTGTGATCTTGAGTGATGACTTGTTTTCATTTCAACAATTGTGTACAGAATATGGTGCAAGATTATAAAATAAAAAGAAATAACAGAATAACAAAGCAACCGTATACATAAATGAGTTTTCTTCATTGTATGTTATATTTTGGTGGTAGGTGGCATCCACATATCGCTGGTGTTTTCACGAACCGGCACAGCCGGTTCCGGAGCCGCGAAAGTAAGTTTCGAGATAATCGCGTTTGAAGTTTTTGCCTTTGCAAAATCCATGATTGCGCCTGTATTTCACGTCTAGTTACCTAAATATCACACTGCACAACAGATTAGGAGTTTTTTGTGTGTTTCATGTTCTTGGTTCATCTCGAAAACCAAAAGTTTCGTTGTCGGTTCGTGAAAACACAAAAACACATAAACAACGCTTCCAATATTTTCACGAACCAGCACCATCGGCCGTGCTTTGCACATGGTGCGGATTTCATTTTTCATGAAGTGACACCATTGGCGCGCACGCGCTGCGCGTTAGCTTATCTTCATCATTTCTCATAGCCGCGCGTGCACATAATCGAGCGCGTGCATTAGCGATGCTCCTTTGTATACTAGTGATGTGGATTGGGTATCAAGATTTTGTTTGATACTTTTTTTTCTTTCCCCCTTCTAAATCTCTCATCCATTCGCAGAAAGGTATTATTATTGAGTTGTTCTTCATATATTACACATTGATCATTGCTGTCAGCTCACTGCATCGGTCTTTATGCACATAATTTTTAAGATTCACTCTCTTCCTCGGAGCATTACTGTATCTCGTGCTATAACCACGAAGCATGTTGTTTTCGAACATGAAATGTAATCAATTTGCTCTATTGCTTTGTGAATGTGTCATTCTTGTAAAGAAAATAACTCTGCACTGGTAATATCACTCTCTTTTCCACTCTTTATTTTGCTTTCTTTCTCTCTCTCTCTCTCCCTCACACACACACGCATACACACACACACACACACACCAGAGACTCCAACTCTCCCGTTTTCGACGGGAGATCTCCCGCTGGAAGCCCATTTTTGCAAAATCTCCCGTTCTCCCGCTTGATATTTGATTTCTCCCGCCCTGGCTCTGTGTCTCCCGGTGGAAAGGATTTTTTACTTATTGCTATCGTATGTTGAAAAAATAAGCCTTAGATAGCACCAGAGAACATCTGGAACCCTAGGAACTTCGCACTTCGCGCACATTAACTTGGAGTCTCCCGTTTGCTAGGGGTTTCGGCCGGGAGAATCTCCAGATCAGAAGGTGCTTGGGGTTGGAGTCTCTGACACACACACACACAATCTCTCTCTCTCTATTTATTTCCTACACGTGACACCTTACAAAACTTTTTAAATTACATAAAAACTAAATGAGCTCTATTTGGGTATCTTTTCTCATTCATAGATTTATTACTACATGAGTTTTAATTGTGGCTTTTCTATAAATTATATGTGGATCATACTACTCATATAACATAGATCCCAACTTGAATGAAGTTAAGGTACAGTACATTACCTTTCATTTATTTTTCAGATGTAACGGTTTCTGTTTTGTTTCAACATACCAAGGCCTGTATGTATCACCCACCTTGATAATATCTAAATTTATGGCCTTCAGGGTACTACAATATTTCATTTTTTTTTTTCAGATTCAAAATGTTAGTCAGATGTATGAGATTAGAATGCCTTTTGCCTTGAAAGCTCAAAAATCTTACAAAATAACGATCAAAATGTTCCACCTCCCTCCATATCCCATCACCTAACTTCAACCTGGTCAAATGCTGTTTACCAAACATTAACTTTATAATGAATCTAGAATTTGCTGATATGAATACAAGTACAGTACTTAATTACAAAGACACTAGCTGATTTGGTATGGATAACCTCCTTCATATTAAAGGCAATACAATCCTGTAGACAGTGACTGAACTTATTGATGTTTAAACTGCTGTGACAGTGCATATAGTGTATTATCAATCTTCTGCAAACAGTCTTGATCTTCCCTAATTTTGTAAAAGTTTGTAAGCACTCATATTATGCACAGTATGTGCCTGAAATTAGATTTATTACCATGTTGTTTTGCAAGATATAAAAATCCTCATGTTTCCCTTTCTTTTCTCTCACTGCTAGAGGTTACCATATACAAAGTTCCTTATCTAAGCTCTCTAAGAAGTGAGCTATCAGATCTGCATTTACTCATTTTTGTTTCAAAAATAAAATTCAGAACAATGTACAATATAAAATGACATAGATAATGATGTCCAGGCCATAATTTCTTATGTGGACACAGACTGCAAGAATATGGCTGTGTACTGCAGTACATCTATCATCCAAGAAAACATTTTCTGTCAAAGTTTTAGTTATTCTTGAGTTGCAGAGAGAGAGAGAGAGCAAGTATTAAGGGGAAATGAAAGCATCCAATTGCTTATCCCTCTTGCAGTCTAGAAAATACCTTTCTAACTTGCACAACTTGACTTGACTTGGTCCTGACCTTAGTTTATGTCTGCTGTGGGTGTCACAGGTGCTGGGGTAGGCATAATTCAAAAATACTGAAAATTGTTAATGGGCTTGGCCTAATGGTGGCTGGGCTAAGGGAGACAAAATGAATAGTTTGATGGGGGAGCTGGTTCATAAACAAAGTAAAAGAAGAGACATCTATATGGTTTTGTTGTGAAAAGCACTGTTTAAAGTCAGAGAGGGGAAGCATAATACAGTGGAAATTGAGGATGGCATCATTGTGACAAAGCTGTATGGAGAGACCCATGGATTGATGGTTATCAAGAGTAATGTCAGTGAATAAGGTGACAGTGAGAGATAAAGTATGTAGGATTAATGTCCCTTAATGTCTCCTTGATTCTTTCACATACAATACAGTGGAAACTCGATATAACGAGATGGTCGGGACCGAGTCGTTTTCCTCGTTATAGCCGATATCTCGTTATATCAGTAGGCATAAAAGAAAGCATAACATAAAGACATTAATTTGCACATGTGGGACTACCCATCATCTTTCAATCAACACTGATAACTTGGTAATGTGTGTGAGGTAATTACTCACCTTTATGGGTAAGAAGATGTCTTTTCGCCAATGAAATCCGATATCAAGAATGTTTTTCTTATCAATTGTAGATGTTTGAATTTGTAAATCTAAATAGCTTGCGATTGTGTGAAGATCGTCTGTGGATTGGTGTGTGGTTACAGTATGGGTGTGTGTTGTGTGTGGAAAGCTTGAATATGGTCTGCACAATGCTGTGTGTGTGTGTGTGTGTGACACATTCTGTATGTATATTATGACTGCGTGTGTGTGAAGATGGGGAATTCCCTACGTAGAAAGCCAATCACAGCATCAGATTGCCTCACACTTGCTAAACGTCATGATGATGTCATGTATAATTGGCCGTCCCACCACATTTTCTGCATGTATCAGTGTGCCTACACACACACATACACATATGTGGTGCTAGCTGTAGAGTGAACTGAAGAAAATATGTGTGTACAAGACAGTTTTTGGCGCATCGAGCTTTACAATCTCGGAACATGATAGCACAGGCGAAGTAAAGCTTTACCCGAAGACATTTTGCTTTACCTCGCTATATCAGGTTTGATTGGCTATGTTTTTCTTTGTTTGGAAATCACAAAATTTATCTCGTTATAGCAGTAACTGTTATTTCGTTATAGCCGATCTCGCTATAAGAGTAGCATTTTACATAGACTTGTGTGGAAGGAAATTTGGGACCGGGAAAATTTCCTCGTAATAACCGATATCTCGTTATAGCAGTGTTCGCTATACCGAGTTTCCCCTGTATTTGGAAAATTTGAGACTTTACTGATAAATGCACAGCAGTACATTCAGTTCATGGTTTCTTAGTGTGACATGTTGATTTTGTCATTAATTACTTCGTGGATTGTCAGTCAAACAGATACAGAGATTACAAGCTATTCCAAACTCTGCAGCAAGAGTAGTGTCCAAAATTAAAAAAACATGAACAAAAATTTCACCGGTTCTTAGAAGCTTGCACTAGCTTCCAGTCAAAATTCATATACAGATCAAAATGTTGATACTAACTTTTGAATCCACACTATTTGAAAGAACTACTTTAAATAGGAAACACACCAGAGAGAAACCTTTGTTCAAAAGGTAGTGACTTATTTGTTATTCTGAATATACAAGCAATGACATACATTTGCTTGTAATGTCTCTACCATATGGAATAATGTTACTCAGAATTTAAAATGAATTACAAATGTTGAGAAATGTAAGTCTGCCTTGCGAACACCTGTCATTACAGTCTAAACATGAAACAAGGTATTATTGTAATTGCAATTGTATGTTTTTGTTTGATCATTTCTATCCTTGAGCACAAAAGGCAAAATACAGAATGTTCCATATGCTATATAAGCACTGTTGATTATTATTATTATTACTATTTTTATTATTATTATGATTATGATTATGATGATGATGATTATTATTATCATTGTCATTATTAAAACTGATGTCCTATTTTATGACACCACTTCCCCCCCCCCATTTCTACACACATACAAACCCAAAGTCATTAAATAGAAAATCAAAAAGAACATCGAGATAATGTTCTGCCATAACCTGCGTGTCCATTCATAAGGCAAACACTCTTGTGAAAAGTTTGCTGCTGCTGTGTGGAGCAACTCTGTGATTGAGGTGAAATATTGCTATGATCTCCTTCCATTATGATCCAATGACTTGGATTTTAGTGCAGATGTTCAGCTCAGCCACCCTAGTCATTTGTAGCTGTTTCGGGTTTCTTTTGGCTTTCCCCAGTAGACAGTTGTCATCTGCTTCTCTCCCTATGCAAAGAGGAACAATTGTTTTTCACAGACAATGCTACTTCTCCATAGCAGAGGGGAATGATGACATTTGATACAACAGTCATAACATACTTCTTAATTAATTTTCCACATTTTCAAAACTACACTGATTTCCCTAAGACAATAATATGATAATGTTCCTTTCATATCAACACTTTGGTGATGTTTTACTCAAAAGTGCTCATGCATTTTTTTTAATCATAAGTTTAAAGGGTGTGTACAGTTCTGGTCGAGGTGAAGATTTAGCTTTTAACGTTTTGTGAGATATTCAGAAACCACTCTATGAGATGTCAAAGAGCATGCAGTTCTAAGGGGTATCAAAAGTTTATTCGATGAAAATCGTTTTTGAAATGGCTGAGATATCCAAAAACAAAGTGAAACAAAGAGATACTAATAAAGTTGGGGCATGTCGCCTTTTATTATTAGCACTTTTTTGGATATCTCAGCCATTTGAAAACCAATTTTCATCAAATAAATGTTGAATCCTTCTTAAAATTACATGCTCTTTCATATTTCATAAGAGGCTTTTCATTATCTCACTAAGACCTTTTGAATATATTTTAAATAGATATAGATACTCCTCAATGGGGATGCTATGATAAATGACAAGGACATCTTGAACTTGTACTACAGTACAGCACACTGACTGTTTTTAATAGTATTTACTTTCAGTTTCACATTGAAATGCCAAGATAACTGTGTACTCACAAAGTAGATGAGATGAGTGTAGAAAAGTGAGAACTGCACTTTTGCAGCCTACTGGTAAACAGACGTTTAGTTAACTTGAATGACATTTAACAAAAACTCAGATCTGGGTAATTCTATCCACAATAAGCCTTTCATCAATATTTCACTTAATTTTCTTTCTTGAAAGGTGTACATTGTGGCAGAGAGAAATTAAATATCCTAAGTACAGAGCTGCCAACCTTTGGAAGCACAAATTAGTACTCAGCAGCTCCAAAATTCGTATTTTTCCACCAGAATTCATATTTTTTCAATCTCCCTTTTTTTTCCTATTTTGAATTAAACTCGTCGACTTATGAGGCCTACAGGCTCTAAACATAATGTTATGACACATGCCGAAGGCGAAGCATCGAGCTGGTCACCAGCATGATAAAGATGCCAAACTACGCAATGTTCAGCGTTGATTGATTGCTTTCTCGCAATGAATGTGTACAAGTGCAAGTATGTACCTCCAAAAACTTGCTGGGCTGATTATGGAAGCTTCCACTATCTAGCAGGGGACGGGGAATGCTTTCATCTTCTCAAGAGAGCTTCTGTATGAGCGGATGCAAAACTCTGTTCTGTGTTTCCAATTATTGTTTACTTTTTAAACATAATCATGCGTTGTTTTCAGGCTTTTTTATTTTATTGGATTTTAAATATCAGTATTTTCCAAAGTATTCCAATTCCTTTTCCCCTGACATGGAATCGGAAATTCTGCTATAACGATGATCGCAAAATGCCGCGCTGTGTGTGGAAGCGCCGATGCAAACACGTGGCTTCACTTTCAAGTTTAAAGGATTGCGCCATGTGCTCGATCCTGCCTGTAAGAGGTTACTGCAAGTTCGATGGATCGAATGCGCCATGTAGCTGAGCTGAGCTGAATGGCTTGTTTATAACCGGGGGGGCCAAAAGCTAAAAACAGAGGTCGAGTTGCACTCTCTCTACAAACTAAGTAGACCATGCTTATTTTCAAGTTTTTATTGTAACAAACAACATTCCACTGGTCTACCTCAAAATATTTGTTGCGAAAGCCTCCAAATCCAAGATGGTGTCCAAGATGGCCGCCATATTTACTGAATTTGTTATTTAAATGATAGAATTCGATAGAAACATTAAATTTCAACAAATGTGATGTCATATAAAAGAGAACAAAATTTTCTACAAGTTGATACCATTTTTGTGGGTTATTGTGATAATTGGATTGAGATTGTAAGGAAAAAACACTAATTTTTTGATATTTTTCTGAAAAAAGGAAAATCATGAAAATGCTTGATTCAGCATAAATCAAAGAAAGACTGAAGGATTATCTTGAAACGTTTCAAGAATTTATTTTGACATATAATTAATATTTGGAGAAAATTAGGGGTCAGTACCATTTTTGGTTCAGGAGTTATAATGTCTCAAACTTGAAAACTCACTACGTAAAAATGGCCACTTTAGTTGTGACAAAGACCTTGTTGGTCGTAAAGAAGTCTGCGCACGCCAAGACTACTACACGCACCACTGGCACTGGCGCTTGTGGCAGTGCCAGTAGTGCGTGTAGTAGTCTTGACAAATGCAGACTTTTTCTTTGACAAACAAGGGTTTGTGCCTGCAAACTAACTTTTCATACCAAGTGGTAGCTCAGGTGATACTGATCGCTATTATTTCAAAGTAGATTGTTCTGAAGCAGATGAGATGAAGCAAAAAAAAAAAAAAATCGAATAGAGGTAGTAGCTTGAAACTTGGCACCAATCTTGTTATAGATAGTTTAAGACAGAATTTAGATCAACCGCTCAAAAAAAAAACAAATCAAGATGACAGCCATCAAAGTTGACATAGTGTATTGTGCCAAATTAAGTGTATTATTTCGTTTTTGATACAAATTTGTCTGTTGTGCTATCTTAAACCGTCTTAAGTTTTTATGGACACATTTTTTAAACCAGTGATATTCTACTCTCCGAAAAAGAAAAAACAAATCGAGTGGAAGTTTTTACTTTTGATGTGAGGATTGAAAAACAGAAAACGGTGAATTTAGAGTGAAATTGGAGTGACTTTTGAGTGAAAATGTTCATTTTCACTCATTTTAGAGTGACCTTAGGCAGAGCTCCACACTAGGCAAATATCCGACCTTTTTTGGTGGCCTGATCAGGCCACCAAATTCTTCATTTCTGACATTTTAGTGGCCCGACGTGCGTTTTTTGTGGCCCTGGGCCACCGGACCACCGTTAGTGTCGAGCCCTGCCTTAGGGATCACTCGTCACTCTTCGAGTGATCCCCGAGGTCACTCTAAAATGAATGAAAATGAACATTTTCACTCTGGAGTGATCCTGATATCTAATACAGGAAAGCATCTACCAATGGCATAAGTTCAGATCAATTGTGACACTATAACCCATATGAAATCAGCCTAAAAACAATGTAAGAAAAATCTGATAACGGAAAATACAGTTTCAGCATGCTTATTTGTAAATGTGAATATACAGGACGAATAATCAATTTGGACAATTTTATTCGAACAATATACTGAATAGTAATTTCGCACAACACATTTAAGAGCAAAGTTGAGAAATTGCCGACATGTGGGATTTTTTTTTTTTTGGGGGGGGATTCGGATCAGAAGGGCTTTCAAGGACATCTACGGATCAGACATTATTACACATATACCATCATCATTCACGTTTCTACAGCAGCAGAGTAACATACAAGTAAAAAAGCATATCTTTGATACAGAAGCATTTCTTTTTTTATTAAAGATTGGGCCTTACCCAAACACTGGAATGAGCTCCACCCCCCCCCCCCAAAAAAAAAAGACCCTCAATATGGTTTACACTAGTACAATATCGTTCGGATGTATAGAAACATGTAATAGACAGCAATAAAAAAAAAAGAAGATTAAAAAAGCATATCAAATTATAAGTTATAAGTTGAGATAACTTTGACGCAACACACTAAAGGTATTGTTTACCATTGGGAGAGATATCACATTCGATTTATATGTGCAGATTAGTTGTATTACAAAACATTCTATCATGTAAAAAAATTATAATAAAGCCTAAAACATACGGAGATATCACCATTTCTTTTCAAGAAACCATAACCATGATAACTGTTGACATAAAAAAATTCTTATCAGATCTATTTAGTATATCTAACAATATTTAGCATTAATTATACTGATTTAAGTTTGTACATTAATCCCTAACTCACAGTTTAGAACTAGTTTGAGGAATTAAGTAAAGCTGGGTTTTTGTTTTACGTGCACTAATGGTAAATAATGCCTTGAACACGTTGAACGACAACCTCGATTAATTACCGCCACCTTGAATTTTGTGTGGATACTATTTTTATCGCTAAATATTCAATTCAATTCAATTCAAAGTTTATTTCATTTTTCGACAGAACATATGTTTCACTTCTTTTGATAACAGAGAATAAGGTATTACACATTGGCAAAATTTGTGCCAAATTTTAAGCTCCTATCTCTTTTTGGAAAATACTTTCTGTTCAATCTTATCTGCCTCAGAACAATCTACTATGATGAAATGCTACAGTAATAGCGACCAGCGTCACCTACCACTTGGCATGAAAAGTTAGTTTGCAGGTACTTGCAAGTCATTAGACCATTACAGTATTACATGTGACCATGTAAACACATTGTAAGCAAAATTTATAATGCATAAATATAATTTTTTCAAGTTTCAGATGTTAACTTGTCAACAGTGTATGATATTGCCTGTAATTCCAGAAATATGAATTGTGTCTCAATCTCAGTAAATCTCAATCTCAATCGCAGGTTTCAAAATAATTCTTCAGTTCTTCTTTGATAAATACTAAATCATGCATTTTTACATGTCTTCCTTTTTTCAAAACAATATAAAAATATGGATCCCCCCAAAAGAGAAGCAAACAATCCCCTCCCCCAATTTATCACAATACACAGCTATAGTGGTATCAACTTTTAGAAAGTTTTACTCTCCTTCATATGACATCAAATTTGTTGCAATCCAATGTCTCTATAAAATTTTATGTTTGAAATGCTAATTTCAATAAAATGGCGGGAACTCGAAAAGTAAGCACGATCTTGGATTTGACCCTCTGTGACGTCTTTGGGAACAGATGCGTGTAAATAACATATTATGTAAAATGGGATTTCAAGTTTGAGACATTATAACTCCTGAACCAAATACAATACTGACCTTTAATTCTCTCCAAATATTGATTATACGGGAAAGATGTTAATTTCTGCATGGTTTTCATAACATTTTTAGTTTTATTTTTTAAAACTTTTTAGAGAAATATTCATGGTGTATTCTGAAAAATGTCTCCATAAAAACCTAAGATGGTTTGAAATGGCATTAAATTGTTGAGAATATATAAAAACCATATGAATAGACAGCAAAACAGACAAAATCGTATCAAAATCGGAATGATACATTTACTTTGGCGCAATACACTATGTCAGCTTTGATGGCCTGCAATCTTGAATTTTTTGAGTGATTGATCCAAATTTTGTTTTAAACTTTCTATAGCAAGGTTGTTTCAAGCTTCTACCTCTATTCAGCGTCACCTGATCTACCACTTGGTATGAAAAGTTAGTTTGCAGGCACAAACCCGCATTTGTCAAAGAAAAAGTCTGCGTTTGCCAAGACTACTCCACGCACCAGTGGCACTGCTACAAGCGCCAGTGCCAGTGGTGCTTGTGGTAGTCTTGGCGCGCACAGGCTTTTTTTTTACGACCAACAAGGTCTTGTCACAACTAAAGTGGCTATTTTTACATAGTGAGTTTTCAAGTTTGAGACATTATAACTCCTGAACAGAAAATGGTACTGACCCCTATTTTTTTTCAAATATTAATCATATGTCAAAATAAATTCTTGAAACGTTTCAAGATAATCCTTCAGTCTTTCTCTGATTTATGCTGAATCAAGCATTTTCATGATTTTCCTTTTTTCAGAAAAATATCAAAAATGAGTGTTTTTTCCTTACAATCTCAATCCAATTATCCCAATAACCCACAAAAATGGTATCAACTTGTAGAAAATATTATTCTCTTTCACATGACATCAAATTTGTTGAAATCTGATTTTTCAATCAAATTCTATCTTTCAAATAACAAATTCAGTAAATATGGCGGCCATCTTGGACGCCATCTTGGATTTGGAGGCTTTCGCAACAAATTTTTTGAGGTAGACCAGTGGAATGTTGTTTGTTACAATAAAAACTTGAAAATAAGCATGGTCTACTTAGTTTGTAGAGAGAGTGCAACTCACTCGTTAAGTAAGCGACTTTTTGGGGTTTGGCCCTCCGGTTATTACGGTAAACATGCAGTTTACGTTCGATACGAAGAAATCATTACGCCTTTCATGAGGGAAAAACACACAAAACAAACAAACAAACAAAATACACCCACGAACGAATGTTGATAGCCAAAACTTTGAAATGTAATAAGCAGTTTTGATGAGCGTGAATTGGAATTAATTGTCATTACACGTTGTATTTTACTGTCTAACCAGGTGATGACTGCATCTCATTGGACCTACTCGTAGTGAATTTGTCTGGGCATACGAGACCTTTAATTCATGTATTTATGTGATTGCATTTTTAATTGACTGAATAATCAATCCTTTTTTTTATTGTTCAGGGAACATTAGATATTCGATCAAGTACACTATAATCGACTGTTCGATGTTTCCTACTATGCGCCAAAAGAAAGGCTATAGAAATAGAATCATGATATCTTTGCAATGATTCCTTTAATTCAACTAATGAGCTGGTTCTTCGATCGATATTTCCAGGATATTTACACGCTGTTTATTCCAGTGCGCGCATTCTTTCGTCTGACACGCACCTGGGTGTGGCACCTGCTTTTGTGGAAATTTCCACAAGGGGAGAGGGGTGGGGTGTCAAGTTTCTTCGAGCCGAAGAGACTGCATACACGATCTCTTCGCTTTTATTTATTGTCATTCGTGCTTTCCCCTTATTCTTTGCTGATATTGAACATTTAGATTTAACTTTACGAAGGTTGCTATAGCACGTGGTTCTTTTTGTTGTGAGGTGTATGTAATTTCTTTTTTTTTTATCATTCTTGAGAGGGGAAAGAAGAGTAAGGGGGAAAGAAGAGTAAGAGGGAAAAGGAAATAAACAAACGTCACCTACGCTCAGCATTCCCAGGAAGCCGTCTTTTTACACCAGTCACCAGCATAGTTATCATCATCACCATCAGACATCACTCAAGATCATTTTAGCCTTTTCTTATCAACATTAAGAAACACGCATAATCCCTCAAGATGAATACCTAGGAAAATAAAAAACAAATACAAAGTATCAACACCTCCCAACAACACAAACATTTTGATTTAGAAAATACATGTACAACAAACAGCACATCGAAGCGGCTGCTGGGATCAAACTCCGAGCTCCATCGCTTCGATTCGAAAAAGTATTGCAGCGAAGCGGAGAAATCGCCGTTACAAAAATAACAGTGCGAGAAACTTAAGAGAATTACCAGTACGTTGAAATACTTCAAAGTATAAAGGGAACGGGTAAAGTGATATAAAATGGAAGAAATCGTACCAAACGAGGTGTGAGAAACGACAGAAATAAGTTTAGTAGTAAGCTTAGGCCCCAGCAAAATTTTGCAGCACCGAAAGCTACGCGAAAATAAATACAGTGTACACATTAGAAACTCGGTATTGCGACGAGATCCTTGGGATAAATTCAACTTCGGCGCTCGAGTAAAATCTAACTTACTAAAGGTTGAAATGGAACGCATGGAACGCATGGCTTTTTAGATAAAAAATAACCCGCTGAATCTACCAAAAAAAAAAAAAAAAGATTAAACAATTTGCATTTGCTTACTCCATCGTTCGTTTTTGTTTTTGATTTTTTTTTGAACGAAAGATGGAGGTAATTTTCTCTCTGCGGCAATGCTTTGAACGCATCTAATTTTGCGTAATTGCTATTGCTGATGGCAAGCTTCCTAAAGAATTGATACGAATCCTTTCAAATATACGAAACAAAGTCAAGAAAAAATCCTGGATATCCTGACGGTGAATTCCAGTGGTATCATAAATCCTTTTCTCACTACCAAAATTTAATCATCTGTTCCTTGTGCCATTTTACCAACCAACTGTTCCTGAAATTTCATCCTAAGCTGTTCCCAACTTTTGACTTATTTTGCGAATAGAGAGACAGACAGGCAGACAAAAGAATTAACAAACAAAAGCAATATCGTTTGTTTTTGCGTAACCCGACAACAAGTGTGACAACAAGCGAGCACGTGTCAGCCTTCCTCAGACTCTCTCGGCCTCCGACCCTCTCTTTCCGTCCTCAATCTCCCTCTCACATGTATACAGGCGGCTGTCTGTGCCGCTGCACCGGCTAGGTGTTACTTCACACAAATTGCTGTGTGTGTGGATCCCTAATCAGAGCGCAATCCATATGGCATGTACATGTGAGCAGGGAGGTGAGACGTGAGTGAGCAAGTGTGTGATGTGGGGTTGTGCGAGTACTGTAGCTTGTTGTTGAGCCGCGTTGTGTCGTGATCGGTGCGGTGACTGTGGATAAACTTTTGGCGCTTGTAAACTGCTGCTCCTTTCAACAAGGAGCACCCTATAAGTCATTTGCGAGTTAGTTACTTTTAGCATGTCGCAGTTTTTTTGGCATGGCGCTTAGAATGTCGCACGTTTTGAAGGATGTCGCGCAAAAATTTAAGCATGTCGCAGCGACATGCTAAAACCCCTCGTGGACCTCACTGCACAACTATATATAATAGCCATCACATGTGCCAAATTTCAAGCCAAATGCTAAAAGGATGAGGAGATTAGTTGAATTCACAATATTAGTGTATCATTTTCATTCAAAATATACTGTTACCATGGCAACACATTTTCCACACTGATAAAACTTTTTTTTTCCACATTTAGGTAATGTAGAGGTAACTTGTGCCAAATTTGAAGCCAAAATGCTCTAAACAGAGAGAGTTAGGAGAATCGAAATGTTTGTATGATTTTCATTCAAAATGTACTGTTACCATCGCAACACATTGTTCAACAATGATGAAACATGAAGTTTGCATATTTCTGTACTATAATGGATGCATGTGCCAAATTTCAAGCCAAATGCTCAACGACTGAGGGAGTTAACTGAATCCACAATATTTTTGCATGATTTCCATTCAAAATATACTGTTACCATGGCAACACATTGATCAACAATGACGAAAGACTATGTATGCTCATCTACGTACTATAGTAGTCACATGTGCCAAATTTCAAGCTAAATGCTCAAAGACTGAGGTACTAGTAGTTACCTGAATCCACAATATTTTTGTACATGCATTTTAATGAAAAGATGCTGTTACCATGGCAACGCATCGTTCACCACTGACAAAAGATTAAGTTCGCACATCTATATGCTACAGTGGTTGCATGTGCCAAATTTCAAGCCAAATGCTCGAAGAGTGAGGGAGTTAACTGAATCCACAATATTTTATTTTCATTCAAAATATGAGGTTACCATGGTACCACATTGATCACCACTGACGAAAGATGAAGTTCACACATTTACGTACCACAGTGGTCATGTGTGCCAAATTTCTAGCTAAATTCTCGAAGACTAAAGAAAGTTAGCTGAATCCACAATATTTTTGTATGTTTTTTGGTAAAAAAAAGCTGTTACCATGGCAACGCATTGCTCACCACTGACGAAAGATTAAGTTTGCACATCTATATACTATAGTGGTCATGTGTGCCAAATTTCAAGTCAAATGCTCTAAGACTGAGGGAGTTAACTGAATCCACAATATTTTCGTATGATTTTATTTCAAACTATGCTGTTACCATGGCAACACATTGATCAACAATGACGAAAGAGTAAGTACCCAAAAATGTACCATAGTGGTCACATGTGTCAATTTTCAAGCCAAATGTATAACTGGTAAAAAACAAAACTGCTGTTGCCATGGCAATGGATTTATTAACATACACATCAAAGGTGTTTGGCACAAATATACACTACATTGATTGCATATCCCAAATTCAAACTGAATTGCTACAAAACTGAGAGAGTAGTGCAATCCACAACATTTTGTAAGATTTTTATGAAAATCTGCTGTTGCCATGGCAACACATTATGACATACTCATGAAAAAGGTATCTTGCACATCTGCCTGTGATAGCAGTCACACATGCCAAATTTGAAGTTAATTGCTCAAAAAATGAGAAAGTAGTTCGATCCACAAGTTTTTACGAAAATATGCCGTTGCCATGGCAACACATTACACGATACTAACGAAAAAGGTGTCTTGCACATCTACCTTCGATAGTAGTCACACATGCCAAATTTGGGGTCAATTGCCCCAAAAATGAGAGAGGAGTTCGCTCCACAACATTTTGCAACGGACCGACCGCCCGACCGCCTGACCGACCGACCGGCCACCCGACCTCAGAGTGATTCCTATACCCCCCCTACACACTATGTGTGGGTGGGGGCATAGAAACGGAAACCTTCTTTACCGTATCGCTTGAAAAACAAATGTCTAACACTTTCATGTATAAGGTGTTAAAATTATGTTAACGTGTGAATTGACATCATTGCAGACACAAAACCACGACCTAAATCATCTGCTTTCATTATATTTTTGTACCTCTTCAACAGTTTTAATACACCTCGGTTTTGGCAAACAATTTCATGTATAAAGTCTTATCAATTTTACGCGTGAATTGACATCAATGCAGATACAAAACCACGACTTAAATCATCATTCTGCTTTTGTTATATTTTTGTACCTCTTCAACAGTTTTAATACACCTAATTTTGACAAACAATTTCATGTAAAAAGTGTTAGCAATTTTACGTGTGAATTAACATCAGTGCAGATACAAAACCACAACTTAAATCATCTGCTTTCATTATATTTGTGTACCTCTGGATCTTCACAGTTTTGATACACATCGGTTTTGGCAAACACATTCATGTATAAGGTGTTATACTTTACGCGTGAATTGACATTGATGCAGATAGAAAACAACGACTTTGTTTCACTAAATCATCTGCTTTCATCATATTTTTGTACCTCTTCAACAGTTTTAATACGTTTTGGTTTTGGCAAACACTATATACGTGTACGGTGTCATCAATTTTACGCGTGAATTGACATCAATGCAGAGTACATACATTCATGTTGTATCTTTTTATAACATAGTATGAAAGTACTTTGTTCAGATACTACAATTATGTTTCGTTAACCAGCGTCGAATTGAACACTCTTGCAAACACTGTATAAGCAAATATTTTATTATAATGCTGTGAATTTTAGACAGAATTCAAAATGGACTTTGTGCACAGAAACAATTAATTTCGGGTCTTTCCCTGGCCATGTACGATTGAGCACTGGCCTTTTCGTTTCATGTGTTTATGTCCACTCACATCATCACTGCTTTAAATCTCCAACCATGGTTCCGCCTCTTAATTTTTCAATTAATGCACACTTCGCACACATTTAATTCTGGTCCACTCTCCGTAAATTTACGGCGTGTATTACGGTACATTTTTAGCGCATTTTAGGAGTGCGTGTTTAATACAAATGTTCAGCGTTTCAGGCGAGAAGCCGCATGGCCATGAACACAAGATATTGACTGTCTTCTCACCTCCCTGCTTTGTTGATGTGAGTTAACATGCATAAAACCAAACGAAAAACAAACAAACAACAGAACACATGTACAATATTTGTGTTCACTCGTATGATTTATTTGTGTCCTCTGCGCATTTTTGGTGATTGTTGTTGATTATTATGATTGATGATGCTCAGAGTAACCAAGAGTGAATAAGGAGATAAAAACATGTAATAAGCCCACACTAGATAATTATCACGATGGTTGTGACCGCATAAAAAAAAAAATACATGCAACGCATTTCAAAAATCGCAGTTCAATTATTGTGCATCACGATTCTTTTACACAATTCAAACAAAACAAACGCACAACATATCGCTCCCGTTGGCTGTGATTTAATGGTCAAAACAAATATAAACAGACATTGCATGATGAAAAAAAATCTGGAAATGTAAGTCAAAGAAAAATTTGACTTCCGCGGAAGTCGAATTTCGCGTAAGTCGAAGTGTTTTTGTTAGTCCCAATAGATTCGACTTAGGCGAGGTTGACTGTATAGTGTAGAGAAGAACTCTCACGTGCGTTTCAATTTTGTGAATCTTGGCGCTCATGAAACTTGCAAAAATGGATGCAAACATTCCTTGTTTTACAGTATTCTCTAAGTGTACAAACACGGTGTATGTATGTAACCAGCATGGCACAGTTACCGGTACCAGAAATGGACTGGCACATGCCTGATCCTCCTTCAGGATTTGCATTGTTCAAGCAGAGAATTGAACTATGCTTGAAAGGCCTAGATTTTATTGATCCTGTAAAGATATCAACCAACATTTAGATAACATTTGGTACAGAGGGTCTCAGACGACTGAATGCGTCAGGTCTCAGTGAAGCAGACCAGGAAATTCCAAATCAAATCTGGGAATCTTTCGATAAGCGATTGCATGCAAATATCAACTTCTGTACCCACAGGTTGGAACTTATGATATCATCAGAAATCTGATGAATCCATTGACAAGTTTGTTACGAGATGCTGAGACAAAAGCAATCAGTGTGATTTCACAGAAGTGGAACTCAATGAGATTCATTGAGCTGGTCATTGCATCCACTCTATATGAAGGTCTGCAATGAGAGCTGTTACAGAAGGCAGCAGGGTATACCATTGCTGATCTGCTCACACCAGGTAGACAGTATGAAGCTATTGCAGTTGGACGTCAATGCCTTGCAGATCTGAATCCAATGTCCAACATTGACACTATCTGAAGGACCCAGAGCAGGTCCAGACAGAAGCACAAGGGAGAACAAGCTTCAAATGACAACCCTTGCGGCAATTGTGACATCGACCATCCACCAAAGAAATGTCCAGCATACAGAGACAAGTGTAAGGCTTGCGGCAAAGTTGGGCACTGGGCCAAGCTGTGTCACTCAAAGAACAGAACCAACAGACAACACTTTGGTCCCCCTCACGGCCAACATCAGGGACAGATGGACTCAGTAGACAAACAGGAACAGGGACTTCTTAGACCGACAGAAATCACATGCTCTACCCAAGGATGAAGTGCCTGTCCAAATGTTCAGCACCATAGACATAAAACATTTCAAGTATGGATGGACAACATTACATGAACAGTGATGAGGTATTTACAACTTTGGACATTGTATGCCGATCCAAGTACTGTCCTCGCCAGGAGTTTTACGCATGGCAGGGCCACCATGAGTAAAACGCCTGGTGTTGACACCACGCGTAAAACACCTGGCGAAGGACGGTGCTTGCGAGGAAGGTGCTCGGTAAATTGTAGCATTCAATTTTGCGCCATGAGTAAATTTAGATGGCAAACACCCACCACATGTAATTTCTAGTGTTGCCATGCTTTCTATAGCGCCATGCCTCAGTTCGTTTTATTTTTCTTTTTTTCTTTTTCCCCTTTAGAAATATTTTTGCGGCTTCCTTTCAATGTGTTCTCGACAGCCACTTGCTAGGCGGTCAAGGTGTACAGTTTTTGAGGCAACTTCATTTTGGCAAGATTGCCAATCGCGTGCGACGTTCCCGCATTGCACGTGGTCCACTACTGACTCCACTTTACTACCGGTAGTACTTGCCAGCACCTGCGTGTGGACGATGAGCGCCGTATTATACAATGTTCACAGAGATTCCGCTGTGCACAGTTATGTGCGCTTCTCTCCGATCACTGAGAGTTGCCACTGTTACTAGATGTGCGCAATCCCCAGAGCAGCAGATCACAGAGTGAGCCACGTGCGAGTAATCCAGTACCCATGTCAGTGCCCAGCTTAGAAACCATTACTGGAAAGACCGATTTTAATTTGCGTTTTGCCGTGGAAAGTTGGCTACCGGTAAGTTAATCCCCTGAAGTGAGACAACGCGCCAATTTTTTGCTTTTGCTCCATCGAATTAATCTTTACTTTAAAGGGGATGGCTAGTAACTGATCAGTGGGAATCAGTGGGAATGTTGGGGGATGATTGTTCCAATCCTTGTGGGATTCTTTTAAGAGTACATTATATATCTATTGTTGTGTGAAAATCATTTGCTTCAGAATGGTCTCATATTCAAGTAATGCGCAGTTTAATGTTTCCAGGTTAGCGTGCCTGGTCAGTGATGGGGCATTAATCTGCACATTACTTGAATATGAGACCGTTCTGAAGCAAATAATTTTCACACAACTGGTCAGCGACAGGAGGAAAAGCGAACGTTCGACGAGCAGAAGAGGAGCAGAGCCTTTAACCAGAGTTGGAAAAGTGAATTTCACTGGTTATCTCATGAAGATGACAAAGGGATGTTCTGCACAGTCTGCAAGAGCTTTCCCATGATTGCCGACACTGCGGAAACATTTTTCATGGGATCCATGAACTACCGCAAGTCAACAATTCAATGCCATGAGGATTCGAAGGCTCATAAGAAGTGTATGACCGCTAAGAGGGCAAAGGAGAGGGATGAAAACATCCCAGGAACAACATCTAGTCATTTACTGTGCATGGAGAAGGAGCAAGAGGAGAAAATGACCAAGATCTTCAATACTGCATATTTCGTGATGAAGGAGGAGGAATCTTTTCAAAGCTATGTGCGGCTCCTCGATTTGCAGAGGAAGAATGGTGTAGACCTTGGAGCGACATAAGCAAGTCATCAGGCCACGAGAAGGTAAAGCTTTAGGCTTATAAATAGTGTTGAATATCATTTCATAGCTATGATCTTTCTGTATTCCTCTTCTAATCTTGATTACAAGTAGTGTTCCTGCAGTGTGGTTTTATTTAGGAAAATGAGTGTGGTGGATTTGGGAGGGAAGGTGAAAGAGTAACACAATGATCATTTAAATGTCATCAACGCTTGAGGTACAGAGTGTCCTAATCATATAGACACAATTTAATTCAATGAAAATGTGTCCAAATGTCAAATCCCCCCCCCCAATAAAAAAAAGCTCTGACTGCAGGTTTGGCTAGGCCACAAACGACAAATCTTTAGATAACTTAGAGGGGTACCAAAACACCTTACTTGAGAAAAATAAATGTCATATTTCAACTGATGACCCTGCGTAACATCAAAAATTCTCTTTGATTTCATGCAATTTTTTTTTTGGAAATAAAGATTCACTGAACCCAGGGAATAATTTTCCTGGTATCGCATCACAATTTGCTATGCACTTTTACACCACTGCTACACAAACTATCTTTTGTGTAGCAGTTTTCTTCCATAGAAATGTACAGGATACCATGTGAAATATTGTTCATCAGCTGAAATTGCTAATCAAATTTGAGTTGGAAAATTATTCCCTGGAACCCATCTACGTAGACTTCAGGATGACAGAGCTAGAGGCTGTAAGGAAATCCCGATATCTTTATAGCATCCTAGTTGACTCCAGCACGGATGTCAGCAACAAAGAATTGGAACTGGTGTATGTCCGATACTTGAAGAGTGGTCTACCGATGAACACGTTTGTGGGCATCGAGGAGCTGATGCTATTGGTCATAGGCATGCCATCGAAAGAAGTAGGTCTGATATTTCATAATTTCTTTCAATCATTCGATGCCATTTTTAAAATCAAAACCTGTATACAATGCATTCCTGTTACAACAAAATTTCGTTGTAACGAAGTAAAACTTCTGGTCCCAAAATTATCATCATTAAACTAGTCTGTGGTACAAAATTCGCTTACAACGAACACGGTTACAGTGAAATTTTCGTTATTTCGAAGTCTTTTTCGAGTGCCACTGACAAAAGAAAAACAAAAGAATTGTGTTAGAACTGCTATAATGAAATGCGAATCGCTTCCGAAAATATGTATATAGCAGAACAAGCATTTCACAAGCGTCTCTGCATGGGCGAACACTTCAAATCACTGTGTGCTCGCTCCGTGTGTCACGCACAGTTTCCGCGGGGAACTTGCGTTATTGTAATACAATAATCTGAAATTAAATAAGGTTTGATTTATTGTTTTGTTCGAAGGTTCTTTAATACAAAACACACAAATTCTGATACACCTAAATGTCCATTAGTTCGGAAACGAAATAGGGTTTGTTATAACGAACATTTTGGTTCGCTATTATAAGGTTCGTTAATTCGACAAACAAATATTACGACGGTTCGTTTGTCCGAAAATGATAGGAATTCCAAACATTCGTATATCGGAACACTGTAAAAAGTAAAAACGCTTTATTAATCCAAAAGTGAAGAAGGTGAGACCACTAACAAAGCTTAGGAATTGCAAACCTTACAATCGTCTTATAAGATAACTGAACCTTCGAAATAACTAACCTTTCTCATTTTTTTTCTTCGGAATAACGAACCTTATTAGAAAGATTAAACGAGAACTTACCTGTTCGAAGCTTTAATCTCGATTCTATTAAGTAATAGGAGGGTGATATTACGTCAGGAGAGAGCCCGCCATGTGTGCGTGCGCAGTAGAACCAATTTTCGAAGAGTGAAAAATGGATTGTCACTAGATGAAAGATAACGGGAACTTGCAATCCTGTTCGAAACAATGCCGACTTACACTCCTGTTAGAACAGCAGGGTGGGTGTGGAGGGGACGTAATATCACCCTCCTATTACTTAATAGAATCGAGATTAAAGCTTCGAACAGGTAAGTTCTCGTTTAATCTTTCTATTCTATTGCGTAATACTCGTGAGACGTCAGGAGACTTTAAAGCCTGTGACGATACATTTTTCCCCCAGACATAACATATGTTATGTGAATAACTGAAGCACCTACCAAGAGGTCATTAGTTTTCTGCTACACGAGTGACAGCCTGCGAAAAGCTCATTTTGGCGTCTTTTGGCTTATTGTAGAAACGTCGAAACGTTCGTTTGTTTGACCATCCAGCCTGTTCAAGTACTGCAGTCACTGGTACATCACCCTGGTCGCGGCTGAGGTTGATGCTGCTCGAGTGCTATGCGCTTTGTACTTATCAGTGTTGATACCTGCTGATGTAAGCACTTCCTTCAGCCAACGAGCAATAGTTTGTGATGATACCCTTTTGTGGGGTTTCTTGTAGCTGATGAATAGCTGTCGTTCATCCCCCCTGAGCATACTTGTTCTCTCGATATACTCTCTGAGGTACCTTACTACGCACAGGCGTCTGTCTGGAGGATAAGATTCCAGGGTAACCGAAAACCCAACATTCCCTGATCGGTTCTGTTTGATCAGTTTTTCAAAGTGAAAAGTAATTGAACTGTTTCTCAATTGTAAATGATCAAGATCCATGAATTTCAGAGACTGAATCCTTTGCGCTGAAGTCAAAGCAATGATCATGCACAGTTTTAATGTTAATTTCTTCAGAGACAGCGACTTTGCTGGTGACATAATACGCAACAATCTAAAAACAGGACCAACATCCCAGATTTCTTTGTATCTGGGCAAGGGAGTCCGTAGGTGAAAAACTCCTTTCAGGAACCGACAGACTAAGGGATGTGTACCAACTGTACACGAAGCGTCAGTTAGTGTCAAGAAAGATGATAAAGCACTGCGAGCTTGGTTTATGGTGCTGTAAGCTGCATGTTCCACATGATAGAGTTTACTGAGGAATTTGAGGACATCCGTAACATCCGCATAGTAGCAGTCGATATTGTTCTCACAGCAAAACTGGTACCATTTTTTAATGTAGATATTGTATTGCGCCTTGGTGGAATCTCTCCAAGAAGCAGCCATGATGTTAATGATGTCCCTCGAAATTCCTTGGTGCTCTAGTGGTGTGCACATAGCCTGCAACAAAGAAGATCAAGAGTTGCATGTAAGAGATGTGGTGTGTTCAAATTTGGGAGTGTTAGGAGTGTCTTGCTCCTGTGAAGCAACATAGGTTTCCCAATTGTCATTTCTCGCAAGAGGGGAAACCATGCTTGACTGGGCCAGTTGGGTACAATGATTATTCCATCTGCATTATCCTCCCTTATTTTTTGCAGGCATTTTGCAATCAGACAAAATGGGGGAAATGCGTAGAATTTCAATCCATTCCAATTGAGAGTGAATGCATCGACTGACACTGCTTCTGGGTCAGGTAACCATGAAACATAATTCTGTACTTGCTTATTCAGTCTAGATGCGAATAAATCAATTTCAGGTTCTCCAAATCTAGCAGTGATGGATTGAAAAATGTCCCTGTCAAGCATCCATTCTGTCCTGTCATCAAACTTTCTAGACAAGCGATCTGCTTCTTCGTTTAGTTTGCCTGGTAAATGTGATGCCGTTATCCACACATTGTGATCAATACACCACATCCACAAGTCTCTCGTAATGTTATTACATTCCACTGATTTCATTCCTCCCATGTTGTTTATGTAGGAAACTGCAGTGGTGTTATCCGTGTGGATGAGAATGTGCTCATCGTTAGCTCTACTACATAGTGATTGCAGCCCAAATTTTATGGCTAGTAGTTCAAGATAATTTATCTTACTGTCTTTGACATATCTTAACTCTTCTTCATTCCACTTACCCCCTGTGGAATTGTGTAGGTCAGTGGCACCCCAACCACTACCACTTGCGTCTGTACGAATTTCAACAGACGGATTGGGTCTTCTTAGTGGCATGAATGCCGACTGGATATTGGAAACCCACCAATTGAGTTCTTGTTTAGATTCATGTGATAACGACATTCTCCTGTCAAAGTGACCTCTGTGCAATCTTAAGGCAACAACTTTCTCTTTCTCTGTGGCCCTATAAAACAAAGGCCCATACTGGACTGCTGGCGAGGCTGCCACCAGCTTTCCGATCACTTTGGCAACTTGCCTAATTGTAGTGCTTGAGGATAATCTGAGCTCTGAGCAGAGCGTCTTAATTTCATGCATTTTTGCCTCTGGCAATCGAAGAGTCATGTCTTCCGAGTTCAAGATAAAGCCCAAAAATTGGATCACTTTTTGTGGCTGTAGTACAGACTTGTCTGGGTGTACTAGAAATCCTAGGCTTTCGAAGCCCTGAGTGACTGCTTTAACAGAGTTCTTTGTCTGTTCTACTGTGTCCCCAATAATGAGTGTATCATCTAGATAACAAACCACAGTGTGGCCTTGCTGCCTTAACATTGCCAAGAGAGATTTCAACAATTTCGTGAATAATCGAGGAGCAGTGCTCAAGCCATTAGGCAGGGCCTTATATTGCCAATACTGGCCTTCCCAAATAAATTTGAAGAATTTTCTGTGACATGGGTGGATTGGGACTGCATAATATGCATCCTGGAGGTCGACTGATGCCATGTAGGCATTTCTTGACAAGAGCTGTGAGGCAGTATGGATATTTTCCATTTTGAAATGTTGGTAAGGTAAATACTTATTCAGATCTGTTAAATCTAGTATGAGGCGTGTACCTCCATTTTTCTTAGGTCTTGAGAAAATATTAGAGACAAAGTCTCCTGTTTCTCTGGAGCATTTTTCAATGACCCCCTTTTCAGACAGTTTATTAATCTCAATAGATAGAGCTCTTCTATCAGTTTCAGAAAGCCTGTAGCTTCTTGGGGGTTTGTTTCTGGATGGTGGCAACGTGGCCGCAAATTCTAGTTTGTAACCATTTATGACCTCTAAAATAGATGGGTCAGATGTAACAGCTCGCCAATCATCCTGAAAGGCATACAGTCGACCTCCAACTTTGGGAGAATCATGAGGGGTTTCTAGAGTTATTTCATCTCTCACCTCTGTAAGGCTTAGCTTTTCCGTTGTGTGTGAGGCGCTGGAGGCAGTGGCTTCTTGTTGCCTTGTGCTTGGCTCTGGCGGTACTGCCTCGGGTTCCGCTCTAAAAAAGGCCGGTCACCAGTACCAGAAAAAGGCCGAGTCGCAGTGGCAGGGGCACGAGATCTGGACCAGCCTGCTTCCTTGTAGCTTCGGTGGGTAGCACTAGCGAACCCTGGCGAGGGCCTAAATCCCCTGTAGGGATGTGGGCTTGAGTAGCTCTTTCTTTGTCCCTTCATCACCCCTGCCGTAACTTTCTGTTCTTCCATAGGGTCCTTAACCTTCTTGCTGAGGTTGTCGCCAAGCAGTAGTTTGTTGGTAGTACCAACCATATTCTCTGGCTTGCACAGCCTGGCACATCTTGAGTCTAGGTCTGGTTTGATTAGCTCACGTCGTAAGCAATTCAACTCAAAAGAAGAACTGCAAAGTAGGGCCAGCGCATCTTGTTGTGGGTCCGTGATGTTGCCCGATTGAAGTGAACGGACAAAGGCATTAATGCCCTTTGTCATTGATTTCTGAATTTTTTGTAGTTTCAAGTCTCTTGACTTTGTATGTGTCGGAAGATTGTCCCAAATGAAGGGGTTCACTTTTGGGGAATCCATAGCTTGGCAGTTACTGGGCAGAGCATATTTAGCTGCTGTCTCCTCTAGTGCTTTGTTTTCCAGTTGATGTGTGAGCAAATATGTAGCTGACTGAGCAATTTCTTTCTCTATAGGTTCCCCGATATCTGCGTTCACTGCGAACTTCGCCGCAATATGTGGAACTTCGTCTGGCATGATTGGGTAGCATTCCTCGTCATCCGCTATTGAATGCGTTTGCCCCATACCGGCGCCCGTGTATTCACAATGCTCGCCACTGTATGGCTGCTGTGTACTCGTATGTGAATACGTATCATCGGTAGTGTGTGCAGCCCGTGGCTGCGGTGTAACTGCAGACGTATGCAATACTCCTGTAGAGTTTGCAGTACGATTTTCCGCCGGTAATCGCTGAATAACTGACTCCAGCAAGTCTTCCAATTTACTCAGTCTAGTGTTCACATCGGAGCTTGTCGATGACTGGGTTTTTGCGGGATTTGTAGGTTTGCTCTTCTTTACTTGCGCTGTGCGCTGAGCAGGTTTCGATTTCCCGCCATCTTGTGTAACCGTAGGGGCACACAGCTCTGTGAGCTTCCCCTGTGCGGCGGCTGGTTGTCCGCCCGTGGCGGCGTGTGAAGCTGCCGTGGGCTCACGTGGAGCGGCAGCGCGAAATTTCTCTTTCACCGAGATCGGCGAAACCGATGAATCCATGATTTGATACTCGAAACTGCTTTCGATGCTCGAAAACTGTTTTGTCTGCCCAATTGCAGGGTACAGTTCTAGTGTCTTGGAGCAATTTTACCCCAAAACACATTCACTAGATAGCAAAATCCGAAGAAAAATGCCAGAAAAAACAGAGGGATAAAATCCTCCCTCCGAATCTCAGCATGCACGATGACGTATTGGTTCTACTGCGCATGCACACATGGCGGGCTCTCTCCTGACGTAATATCTCACGAGTATTACGCAATAGAATTCTCTTTCGGATCAAAAAAACTGCAGAACAACGAACCTTCAGAAAATGATCCTTTCTCATTTCTTGATTTACAAACCTTCGGAATGACAGACCTCATTTCATTTTCTGATCAACGAACCTTCGGAAAACGAATAATATTACAAGTGTATTTATTTATATCTAAATTATGAACTTTCGGAATTCATAACAAATCTTCGGAAGAGTAAAGTTTCAAATGAACAATCCTTCGAAATCCCGGATATGGCGAAACTTTGTAATAAGGAGCCTTTGGAGTAACTAACTTTTGGAATAGCGAACTGTAACCGAATCCTAAACCGTCGTTTTCTATACAAAAACTATACAAAAACTATACAAAACTTTATGCTCTCTTTTAAATGTAATATTCAAAGGAAATTAAAAAGGTACCATCCCATTTCACATAGCTTTCCAGTGTATGATGAGTATTCAACAAACAGAATATGATATATGCATGATTTCCTTGTTTTCGTCAATGTATTCTATTTGTTCGGTTATAACAAAAGAAAACTGCCGGTACCGAGCATTTCGTTATAATGGGAGTGCACTGTACAAATTAAAAAAGATCACCATGATTACACTCAATTAATAAAGGTCCTACGCTTATTATCTCATTTTTTACCCCATGTCAGATTGCATTTTTTAATCCATATCCTGCATATACATTGGTAGGCCTTTAGATGCAAAGTAGGCCTACAAACATACTATGAAACTAAAAAGTGGATATATATTGACAACTATTATATCTAGATTTCATTTTCAATTTTTTTTTTTTTGCTAAATTTTTACTCATTTTTGTAAATCGTTGTTGCATTATTTGTGCAGTCCTGGATCTTGCTGAACTGACTGACAGGCGGGATTTAATTGTTAGGTTTGGTGCAGATGGAGCTGCCACAATGCAGGGCGTGGACAGAGGTCTTGCTGCAAGACTGCAAGCGGACTTTGAATGCACTGTCTCCATTCACTGTATGGCACATCGACTGGAACTTTCAGCCGGGGATGTCATCAAAGATTGTAAATTGGTCCGCGACATCCTGGACATGATGGAGATGAACTACAAACTGTACAAGGTTTCTCCAAAGCTGTACAGAGAGCTGCATGAGATGGCAGAAATGATGGGCGGCGAAAAGGTCAGGAAACCTCAGCGCACACAAGGAACTAGATGGCTTGCTCATCTGGGGAATGCTCTGGATGCAATCACGAAAAACTTTGCCCCGCTGATGAGCCACCTACATCAAGTGCTGACATTCAAGGGAAAGCCAAATAAATCCTGAAGATCATGACAGATTTCCCAACACTCAAGTTCATGTTCTTCTTGCAAGACATCCTCGACAGTATGAGCAAGTATGTTGACAATTGTGTTCCATTGTTAGTAGCTCTACACCTGTACATACCTGCACTGTCTTGTTTCAGACATACAATCCAGATTTTGCAATTACTTAATGCAAGAAATTACAAAATGTAAAGTCAGGGGTCAAATTTCTTGAAAACAAATAAAGTTGACATATAATAGAATTCATTTGATAAACAATTGTTCCTGTTTTGTTTTACTTATTTTCTTTTGATTTTCTAAGGCAGGACACGGGAGTGATTATGAAGCGCAGCAGGAAAATTAACTTACGTATTTATCGTAAACATGTATTGCATGAAAGAGTACACATATAGAACTGTTAACTTATTTGATTTTTTTTCTTGTCTTCATGATTTCTGCAGGTTGAGCCAAAATCTGCAGAAGGATTCATCCAGCCTTGCAGAAGCTTCACGTGCAGTGGACGCAACCTCCTTCCAACTAGGAAGTCTGGCAAAGAAGCCAGGAATGTATCTCCAGTCATTCCTGGATGAGATGGGAGAATCAAAGGACCAGACTGTATTTAGGGGACAACAACTGAAAAGGACAGAGATGGAAGAGGAGTTTGAGGCAAACAGGTAATCAGTATTACCGATCAGTACTAGTACTTGATTTTCAACTGAAAATTGTAATATTAAAAAACCTGCTTTTTTGGTACTGGGTCTTTTCACATTAGAATTGCAGTTAGATTTTAGTGGCAAGAAGCAAAGTTGTATGTCAGTAGTTTGCCCACAATGAAGAGACACAACGCGTGGACGGACATCATGCTGGATGAAGAGCTGAAGGCACATATCCCAAACTTCATGCACCTTGTTGAAATCCTCACCGTCCTGCTTCTCTCCACTGCAGCTTGTGAACATGGATTCAGCTGTATGAAGCGGGTCAAGTGTGATTGGAGGAGCTCTGTGAAGGTTGACATGCTGTCTTGTGTGAGACTTGCGAAGAACAATTTTTACTACTCGCAGGTTCCCCGCAGATGATCCGCACATGACAGTACCTAGTACGTATCTTACTCATAGTCGCCCGGAGGTGGGCATGCAAATCTTTTACCTGCAACCATGTTTAGCCCCTGTCACACCTTTCCAGGCAAGCTATGCGGGCTTGTTGCGTGTAGGGATTTTCCAGCATACTGGACAATTTTCTGAGGGTGGACAAGGATTTGGACAAGTCAGTGCATGTGTCTTACTTGCTGGACACGTTCTACTTAAATTCTACTTGTGGGTATACTGTGTGACCTGTGTGCCAGGCACGTGGGGGCTGAAAACTCAGTGAAGGAATGGCAGAACTCTCGCAGAATGTCATTATCTTGGTTGCATACGGGGACTGCGAAGTATCTGCGAGGGAGTTGCCTGGGAGGTGCTGCCGCTAAGGGCCTCCTACAGGCGTTCTGCATGGGCCTCTCGGGGCATCCCTGGAACTCACCCCAAAAAAGTTTTGGGCATGCTCAAAACTTGGCTGCGGTTAAATCGGATTTGCGTGCACACTTCCGGGCAACTACAGGCGAGATACGCGCTAGGTACTGTCAGGTGCGGACCAACTGCGGACAGCTCGGGTAGCAAATTTATTTCCCCGCAGGTCAAGCCGCAACACTTCCCCAGATACGGTATGACAAGGCCTTGCACATGCTCAAAACTTGTCCCGAGTGAGTTGTGGGGGTTCGCTCGCAGAGAACACCAGTAGGAGACCCTTACCAGCAGCACCTCTCAGGCAACTCCAACGCAGATACTTCTCAGCACTCTTAAATCGCTCGTAACAGAAAACGGATCAGTTTAACGGATCAGTTTTACAGAAAACAGATCAGTTTGAAGCTCTCATGCAGGTCACACGGAATACACGCATAAGTAGAAGGTAAATAGCAAGCGTCTAGTAGGTAAGAAACAAGTGCGAAACTCACAAACATTCTTGTCCGCCCGTGGAAAATTCTCCAGCGTGCTGGAAAATTCCTCCTTGCAACAAGCCCGCGTAGTTTGCCTGGAAATGTGTGACATGGCCTTGAGCAATTGCTTGCGGGCATACTTGTTGAAGTATGAATGCATTAAGAATTACTGGACACAGAAAAAGACCAAAATGTGAACATACACTCCATGAGTCACCACCCTCTTGGCTCTTGGCTGGAGAGATGTGGTCGTGGATTTTAAGTTAGTGGTCAAGGGAGATCTCTCTCCTGCTCGCTCCAAGATAAAAAGATAGAGTGTTGCAGGGATCACCTTCAATTTTAAGTTTTTCTCCTGCATGCTGGAAAATCCCAGGCTCCAAGGGGGTAAAGCCTGGAGCTGACATGAACAAATTTGAATCTATGATCATCAATATACTTACTCATGGTATTAATTTGAGCTCTATCACTGAACTGGTTCTAGAGAAGATTTTTTTTTCTAAAGATTCCTCAAGGGGGGGGGGGGGGTGGGCCCCATAGGGCATCCAGGGGGGTGCCCATTTTAACAAACAGAGATCCTATACCCCTCGGGATGCTACCTGCCAAGTTTGAAATCCCTGGAACCCCCCCCCCCCCCCTCCACAGCACCAAGAGGGGCACCCCTTTTCCTTCCATAAACACATTTGAAACTGCAGTCATCAATGTACCAACTTGCTCTATCACTTCTGGTTAGAGAGAAGAAGGTTTTTATATTATTTTTTAATGGGGGGGGGGGGGGGGGGCTTGGCTTTCCCTGGGGCCCATAGGGAAATATTGTGCCCAGTTGAACAAATTGAGATCCTGTCCCCCTACAGATGCTACCTTTCACATTTTAGGTCCCAATTTGGGCCTCCCCACCCTCCTCCCCTGGGCCCCAAAGGGGGCACCCCTAAATCTGCCATGAACAAACTTGAAACTACAGTCATCAATGTACTAACTCATAGTAATAACTTTCTAGCTATATCACTTTTGGTTTTAGAGGAGATTCTTAAAGATTCTGTTTTGTTGTTGTTGTTGTTTTTTTTTTTGGGGGGGGGGGGAGGGGTTGGGCCCCCTTGGGGGCCCCCCAGGAGGGGCATGGTGTCCATTTGAACAAACTGAGATCCTAACCCCCTTGGAATGCTACCTGCCAAGTTTGGGGAAACTCATCAAGAGGTTTTCAAGAAAGAGACAAAAATGTAAAAAGTTTACGCATGACGGACGCCGGACACAGGACGAAGAACGATATAAGCAAATACAGTGAAACCCCGTTATAACGAGTTCAGTTATAACGAGGAACCGCTTACAACGAGGTGATCGCGTCGGTCCCGTTTTCCTTTGCGTGTAAACCTATGACAGAACGAATCGGTTATAACGAGTTCGGTTATAACGAGATTCCGGTTATAACGAGGACAATTTCGGTGCATCATGATAAAGAAAAACATAAGCAATTTGATCGGATATAACGAGGTTCCATTTCTTGACTAAATTGTCGCTTTCAAACACGCGACAAACGAAACATTGAAAACCGAATTCACGCTATCCACGTCTTTTTCCCGTTTTGCAGAGAACCACTCCTTCCATATTTTCTTCTAAACCACGCGATAAGACACAGGAATGCCTTCCGATGTTCCTACTGAATCATTAAACAATCATTCGATTTTTTTTTTCGCGAGATACGCGTGCGTGATATTAGGTCAGATCACAGCGCAACGAGGAAAAAAAAAGGATAACACATTCAAAAACTTTTCATGTAGCGACACTTGTGGCAAAAAATGAACAATTGAAATGCGTGTGCAACTCATCATTATATCCTTTCTATTTTTAGTTCCGACTTCCAGTTCTTTTGCTGGTTAGCAAATATGAGTGCGGATGGTTAAAGCCGAAATGATTACTGAAATCATCGCGATCCCGCCGGGTGACAGTAGCGTAAAAATTGTTGAATAACGCATGTTAACCTACTTAATCGGTGTTCAGAAAAAGAAACAAATGCATTTATTAGTTTGAATAGATCTGGATTTGTTCATTATCATTTAACAAATGATAATTTGAATATGAGTGTGTACTGTATGATTAAAGCCGAAATAATTAATGAAATCATCGCAATCCCGCCGGGTGACGGTAGCGTAAAAATAGTTGAATAACGCATGTTGACCTACTTAATCGGTGTTTAGAAAAAGAAACAAACGCATTTACTAGTTTGAATAGATCTGGATTTGTTCATTATCATTTAACAAATGATGATTTAAATATGAGTGTGTATGATTGAAGCCGAAAAAATAAGTGAAATCATCGCTATCTCGCCGGGTGACAGTAGCATCAAAGATAGTTGAATAATGCATGTTAACCTACTTATTCGGTGTTCGGAAATAGAAACAAACGCATTTAACAGTTCAAGAACGGAATCGATGTACAAAACGCGAAGAGTTTTTTGGAAAAAAAAAGAAAAACGCATTATTAATCCCTCCGGGCGCAATGACTATACATTGTATAAAATTAATGCCAAAATTATTCATGAAATTATCGAATTCCCACTGGGCACCAACAGAGTAAAATACCTCGCAAGTTAACGGTAAACAACGCATGTATGTTACTCTGAAATCATCGCGATCTCGCCAGGTGACAGTAGCGTAAAAAAAATGTTGAATGACGCATGTTAACCTAAATCAGAAAAAGAAAGAAACGCATTCATTAGTTTGAATAGATCTGGGTTTGTTCATAAGCACAATTTTAACACTGCATTTCACAATAAATATTTTTATTTCTTTCAGAATGGTCTACCAGGTACAGATTTGCGTAAAAAGGTCACAACCTTCCACATTCAATCCTGTCGCATATTTCTCAAGAACTTATGTCCAAAACGCGAAGAGATTTTTTGAAGAAAATAAAGAACGCATTTTTAATCCCTTCTGGCGCAACGATCATACATTGTACAAGACTACAGCCGAAATGATTCATGAAATCATCACATTCCCGCTGGGCACCAACAGCGTAAAATTATACCTTGCGAGTTACGTTAAACAAGGCCTGTATATTACTCTATTTGCGCTGGTGTTTAGAAAAACTTCACAAACAAGAATTATTACAATAAAAATTTAACTCATTTCAGCCCCACTCTTTCGTCTAATTCACATATAATTTCCCTTTATTCTCTCAATGATAATGATCCATAATTGTGTAATAACAATGCAATAGGATGTTCTTAAATTTCATTGATTGGTATATATGATGATGTCGTGCTTATGTTTTTCTTTGTATTTGGTGCGTACGGATATAACGAGGTACCGGTTATAACGAGGTAATATCGCCGGTCCCACGGACCTCGTTATAACGGGGTTTCACTGTAGCTCACTACAGCCTTCGGCTCAGGTGAGCTAAAAAGGGGACCAAGAATTGACCCCTGTGGTACACCTAATTTGATAGTTGAAGGATGGGACTTAGCTCCTTTGAATATACAGTGCACTCCCGTTATAACGAAATGCTCGGGACCGGCCATTTTCTTTCGTTATGACGAAATTTCGTTATAACCGAACAAATACAATATATAACAAAAACAAGGAGACCACGCATATATCATATTCTGTTTGTTGAATACTCATCATACACTGGAAATTAGCTATATGAAATGTGATGGTACCTTTTTGATTTTGTTTGGATATTACATTTAAAAGAGAGCATAAAGTTGTTTGTTGTCACACAATAAGTCGTATAGAAAATGATGGTTTAGGATTCCATTACAGTTCGCTATTCCAAAGATTCGTTTTTCACTAAAGTTCGTTACTCCAAAAGACTCTTTGTTCCGAAGTTTCGCCATTCCCGGGAATCCTAAGGTTTGTTTGGTATTTTGAAGCTTCGCTCTTCCGACGATTTGTTATTCCGAAAGTTCATGATTTAGATATAAATACCGGTATATTGTTCGTTTTCCGATGGCTCGTTTATCGGAAAATGAAATGAGTTTCGTCATTCCGAAGGTTTGTAAATGAAAACAAGGCAATTGCCAAATTGTGTCTCGCCCATTCGCGTACAAGGAATTAATATTTTTTATAACTCCCAGAAGTTAATTGACCTGCTCATGACCTTTGACCTTGTGGTGACCTTGAACACCCTAAGGGACATTTACCATCCAAGTTTGGTCACAAACGGACAAAGGGATCAAAAGTAATGAGCCGTAATCAAAACGCGCCATAAAAACTTAACATTGGGCCCTAAAAATTTGTTGACCCCTTTCTGTGACCTTTGACCTTGTGATGACCTTTAACTCCCCAAGGGACATCTACTGTCCAAGTTTGGTCACAAACGAACATAGGGATCAAAAGTTATGAGCCACAATCAAAATGTGCCCTAAAAACATAACATTGGGCCCTAAAAGTTTGTTGGCCCCTGTCTGTGACCTTTGACCTTGTGACGACCTTCACCTCCCCAAGGGACATTTTCCATCCAAGTTTGGTCACAAACGGACAAAGGGATCAAAAGTTATGAGCCATAAACGAAATGCGCCCTAAAAACTTAACATTGGGCCCTAAAAGTTCATTGACCCCTGTCTGTAACCTTTGACCTTGTGGTTACCTTCAACTTCCCAAGAGACATCTACCATCACCCAAGTTTGATTGCCATTGTAGCAACATGTGCTGAGTTACGTGTGATAAGAGAGTCTTGCAAGTAAACTTTAACGTATGACCTCAAATGACCTTTGACCTTATCGTGTGACCTCTTACGGCACCATAACATGAAGGTACCCCAAGTGCATCCATCACCCAAGTTTGATTGCCATTGTAGCAACATGTGTCGAGTTACATGTGATAAGAGAGTCTTGCAAGTAAACTTTAACGTATGACCTCAAATGACCTTTGACCTTATCCTGTGACCTCCAACGGCACCATTGCATGAAGGTACCCCCAGTGCATCTATGACCCAAGTTAGGTTGCAATCCAAGCAACTTATGTGAAGTTATTTGTCAAAAGAGAGTCTTGCAGGTAAACTTTAACATAGAAAAGAGAGTCTTGCACATACTCTTTAATATATGACCTCAAATGACCTTTGACATCATCACATGACCTCTGACAACACCATAACATGAAGATACCCCTAGTGCTTCTATCACCCAAGTGTGGCTGCCATTGCTGTAACAGTTGCCAAGTTATGCATCATAAGAGGGTCTTGCAGGTAAACTTTAACATTTGTGACGGACGACGGACGACGGACGGACGACGGACGGACGACGGATGGACGACGGACGGACGCCATTTGGATCCCTTAGTCTCGCCTTCACCTCCGGTGGGCGAGACAAAAAATGAGAAAGGTTCACTGTTCCGAAGGTTTTTTAATCCGACAGTGAAATAAGGTTTGTTATTCCTCCGAAGGTTTGTAAATAAAAAAAATAAAACAAGAGACCCGCGGGTCTAGCGCTCACCTGAGTATCGCAAGTTCACCTTTCACGCAGTCACTAATCTAAATTATTCACAGCTCTACCAAAATTTGACGAGGCATTCTCAAGTGGAAGATGAAAATGTACAATAAGGGCCCAATTTTTTCAAGATTCCTTAATTTGGGGGAATTGGGGCCCCCTGGGGCCCTCTGGGTGGGGCATGGTGCCCAGTTTGATAAATTGAGATCCTGACCACCTAGGGATGCTACCTGCCAAGTTTGACAAAAATCCATCATGAGGTTTTCAGGAAGAAGATGAAAATGTACAATTCAGGCCCCCATTTGGACCCTTCCAACCACCCCCCCCTACCCCCAAGAGGGGCACCCCTGGATCTCCTATGAACAAACTTGAAACTACAGTCATTAATGCACTCACTCATAGTATTATCTCAGCTCTATAACTTCTGATTCTAGAGAAGATTTTTAAAGATTCCTTCATTTGGGGGGTTTGGGCCCCCTGGGGGCCCCCTGGGCGGGGCATGGTGCCCATTTTAACAAATTGAGATCCTAACCCCCTAGGGATGCTACCTGCCAAGTTTGGTGAAAATGGGTCATGGGGTTCTCAAGAAGAAGATAAAAATGTACAATTTAGGCCCCATTAGGACCCCTCCTCACCCCCTCCCCCCCCCTGGGTCCCAAGGGGGGCACCCCTGATTCTGCCATGAACAAACTTGAAACTACAGTCATCACTGTGCTAACTCATAGTATCAACCTAGCTCTATCACTTCTGGTTCTAGAGAAGAAGATTTTTGCGGATTCCTTAATTTTGGGGGGTTTGGGCCCCCTGGGGGCCCCCTGGGGGCCCCCTGGGTGGGTCATGGTGCCCATTATAACAAATGGAGTTCCTAACCCCCTAGGGATGCTACCTGCCAAGTTTGGTGAAAATGGGTCATGGGGTTCTCAAGAAGAAGATGAAAATGTACAATTTAGGCCCCATTAGAACCCTTCCCCACCCCCCTCCCCTGGGTCCCAAGGGGGGCACCCCTGATTCTGCCATGAACAAACTTGAAACTACAGTCATCAATGTACTAACTCATAGTATTAACTTAGCTCTATCACTTCTGGTTCTAGAGAAGAAGATTTTTACAGATTCCTTAATTTTGGGGGGTTTGGGCCCCCTGGGGGCCCCCTGGGTGGGGCATGGTGCCCATTTTAACAAATTGAGTTCCTAACCCCCTAGGGATGCTACCTGCCAAGTTTGATGAAAATCGGTCTTGGGGTTTTCAAGAAGAAGATGAAAATGTAAAAAGTTTACGCACGACGCACGACGGACGACGGACGACGGACGACGGACGACGGACGACGCACGACGCACGACGGACGCCGGACGAAGGGCGATCGCAATAGCTCACTTGAGCCTTTGGCTCAGGTGAGCTAAAAATGAGAAAAGTTAGTTATTTCGAAGGTGCAGGACACAAGGAGCGAACACGTACACAGTGATGAGAAGCGTTCGCCCATGTAGAGACGCTATAAATGCTTGTTCCGCTACGTATTTTCGGAAGTGATCCGCATTTCGTTATAACGGAGCACATTTCTTTTGTTTTTCTTTGTCAGTGGTGCTCAGAAAAGACTTTGTTATAACGAGAATTTCGCTATAACCGTGTTCGTCATAAGCGAATTTTGTACCATAGACTTCAATGGCGATAATTTTGGGACCAGAAGTTTTACTTCGTTATAATGAAATTTCGTTATAACCGTGTTCATTATAACGGGAGTACACTGTATTGGGTCACTTGCTATCTACAGTATCACTTAAATATGATTTGAATCAATCAATTAGTCATTTTGCTACACCCTACACACTTTGATTCATGTAAAAGTAGGTCGTGGTCTGCAGTATAAAATGCCTTCCGAAGATCCATGTAGGCAACTCCAGCAATTTGATTTCAATGACCACTCATTCACAAATTTTGCAAGAGCACTTGCTGTGGAATGAAATGGTCTAAAACCAGATTAATTAGGGTGTAATAAATCATTTGCATTCAAGAATTCGCTCAGATGTTGATGTACAGCCCTCTCGATAATTTTACTCACAGTTGGTAAGATTGAAATGGGGTGGTATTATTCAACGAAGAAATATCTACTGCTTTAAATATTGGTACTACCTTTTTCCATTCTCGCGGAACATCTCCCGTAGACAGGGATTTGCTTATAATAACACAAAGAGATTCCGCAATAACATTCTTTGTCATCTTTAAAAGTTTGCAGTTTTTGAATGCTTCAGCAATATTTGTCTTGTCGGTTACTTCTCCACCATCAACCTTTATGGTAATGGGAGAAAGAGGTGATGAGTTAGGCATAAGTTCTCTTAAGCTCTTCCACATTTTCTTACTAATGATTTTGTAAAATTTGGTTAGTGTTATAATATTGTTTTTCCTTATTTTCATGACATGAGTAACTATATTCTTTAGATATTTACAGGCATTTCAAAGATCATGACTATTGTTAGCTTTAGCAGCTTTGAGAAATTTATCACGTTCCGTCATCAACTGACAACTTCCTGAGATATCCATGGACATGGTCTTTTTTTTCTTATGCGCTTTTTACTCAAAGGTATGTGCTTGTCGATAACATTATTGAAAAGAGTCAACCACATATCCCATGCATCATCGTCATTTACATCTTTTATGACCTGCCATGGAACACTTCTCAAATCACTATGAAATTCCTCATTGATTTTTCGAATGAGCAAAATTCTGCATATTCAGATTTTTTATGCATCTTTGCACTGAAGTCTCGAATTGCACACACCAAAAAATTATCACTAATGCTAGTCTCAAATATTCCCCATTTGCTGTAAAGTTCTTTGTCTGATACAAATATGTCAATTAAAGTCGAAGTAGTGTTTGTTACTCTTGTGGCAGTATCAATTAACTGACTTAGTTAATAGTCTGTATATTTATATAAAACATAACTTTTAGCATTCACATCATATTGGTGTGGCATACAATTACAAGTGAAATCACCTAATATAATACAACCCATATGTTCAGAGCAGAGTCCGAATTCCTGTCTAGTTCACTGAAGAAATCAATGTAAGAATTTGGAGGTCTGTAAGACTCCCCAACAAGGATGGAAGGCTTATTTGGATAATGCAATTCAAACCAAAGGCATTCTAAAGTAGATGAATTCAAACTGTCTCTTATTCTATACATTGCAATTGAATCTTTTGGAAATACATACAGCCACACCACCACCATGTCTTGTACGGTCTTTACGTAATAGCATGTTGGTGACAATGAGCCCATCAAGCAGCATTCATATTGGCTTCATCCTGTCAAGAGGGAACAAGTGCAATGGAAACTTATAAGATAAACAAATTTAAAGAGAGGAAGATGGGAAGAGTGTTCACATGACATACCTCTAGCTGTTCTCCAGCATTCAGTCTTTTGTTACAGGCCTCATTGGTACAGGTGAAACAAGTCTTGTGCCAGTCATGACCCAGGGCTACCAGTTTCTCAGCTTGTGATGTGGACATAAAATTTAAAGACAGAAATCACACAGGATATGAACCCCCCCCCCAAAAAAAAAAAAAAAAAAAAAATGCACACACACACACACACACACAAACACACACATAAACAAAATCACACTTTGAAATGCTTTTGATTAACACTGTGACCTGATCATCATCATTACATATAAGAAACAGAAAGAAATGAATGAACTAGTGCACATACTATCTCAAGGACAAGTGTCAGTGTAGATCTACATATTCAAAAGGGGTGTACATTGTAATTGTATGTATACAATGTATGTTAAATAGTGCAGGGAAATACTATAATAGTCTGATAGTAATGCATTTTTATAAGAGCCTTGAATATATTCTATGTACAACTTGTAGCTCATGCAAACAGACACTCACGCAATGTCACTCAGGCAATGAAACTTCTAAACAGTACGTACATACAACTACAAGAGTGTATTGGATGTCCAAACTCATTGCACTACTCTAGAAATGTCGAATGTGTGACTTCTCAAACATTCCTGATTGGCCATACATACCATATATCAGACAAGAAACATCATAGCAAATCAGTTAGATGTAACAAATATTCTCTCACAATGAGTTCAGATATTCATGGAAAGGGTTGTCATGCTTTCAAGTTTTGTTTTATGTGTTAACCCCTGCAACTTCATCAAACATTCTGCAATATTATACAATCTCATTGATTTTGATAAGCCTATCATATTATCATAATATTCATCACAAAATCAAAATATATTCTTAGGTTCATTATACCTTGCATTTTGTATATCTGAAGAGTTTAAAACTGAAATTATGTCAAATTTCTTTCAACTTGACATACGGTACTTGAGATTGATACAGAAAAAGAAAGAAAAAAATGGTGATAGATTCAGTAACATCTTCAAAAATATCCCCTGTTATGGAAAGAGTGCAGAATCATTGAACAGGTTTTAATTTTCTCCATTTGATGACGTTACTTAAACTAGAAATGGTGCTATGACGACTGTTCAGTATGGAGAAAGTATAATTTCAGTATTAGATTGTAAAATTTTCGCATTTTAACGCAGCCTTTGATCCTGTAACCCTAAAATTTCCAAGAGAATCACTGTCAGGTAGAACATGCATAAATATGTACTAAGTTTCATGATGATACCTTGAGTCACTTTTGAAATATGGAACTCAAGTGAAATTTAAAACTTTCACTTGACCTTTTGACTTTTGAGCAAGTAACTTCAAAGAGAATTGTATTGTAATTCATATATGTATACATATATACTAGCAGCATCCGTGGAAATCCATGGGTCTGAGGGGTTTTATCTATTTCTCATAATACGATTTTGCACATTTTTATTTCTTCAAAGTTTTCTCATTCTTTCGTTAATTGTGTTGTCTTCTAAATGACCACCCTTCCCAGAAATTCAATATTACATTTGTAGGACGTGCGCGGCGATCCAGTCCATTGGTTGGGATCGTTCCCGCCACTACTTGCTTTTATAATAGAACTTGAGTTTCGAGGGGTTATTTGCACCCATTGAAGTCCAACAGTTGTCTTGTTGCCCCTCACCCCCCCCCCCACACGCACACACACACATTTCCACCTCCGCAAAAAAACAAAAACAAACATTCAGCGAAAATTAACAAAAACGCAAATGAGATTCCCCGAAAGTTCTGCCCACAGATTCTTCCCGTCGAAACGAGGAGATACTATTGACACTATGACTTTGATATTAATTACCCCCTGCTCTTGCATCCATGCAGGCACCCGAGGAAATCCACGGCTGGTCTCAAGGCCTTGTTTTTAGTTGTTTTTTCATTCATATTTCTTTTCCCTACGTTATGAGAGAAAAATAAAATATTTTCATCTTCATTTGCTCCCTCCTTTTTGTTTTTATCACCAAAACTTGGTTTGATAGGTCATAGAACCATCTGTTTATCTGCTTCAGACTGTATACATTATCATTATTATTATTATTCTGTTATCATTATCACTATTACTCTTATCATTATTATTATTATTATTATTATCATCATTATAATCATCATTATTTGGGGAGGGGGAGATCATTGTCATTAGGTTTAACAGGCACCGGTGGGAATCCATAGGTCTCAGGGCCTCGTATTGTTTTCTTTTCTTTTCCCACGTGATGGGAGAAAGAAGAATATTTTTGTCTTCATTTGCTCCCTCTTTTTTATTTTTATCACCAAAACTTGGTTTGATGGACTATAGAACCACCCGTGTTATTTCCACTTGTAAATGAAAACAAGATGTTGAGCAAAACCCAACCTGGGGTTCGAAACACCGTCCATCTTTTATTCAGTGGTAGCTCCATGATCAGAGCCCTAACACATCGTGCCGCAGCACAGCGAGGAGATGCCGAGATTGGTGGTCATATTGGGCTTTTGAAGTACACTTTGTACTGGTAATTTGTGGTATGCGAACACAATTTGTCTCCCTATAGTCTTAGGTTTCAGCCCTTTTTTGTAAGTAGACTGCCGTAGACTTTACACACACTAGTGACTTTCTCATACTGGGAAAAAAAAATATTGCCCCCGCCGGCGTTGCGTTGCAGTAGGCCTACTACACCAAGTACCAAATGCTAACAAGAAATGCAACATGTGGGACACAATCAAGATAAACAAGGTCAAACGAACGGCTTGATGTTTCTTACCAAAGTAAACGGGTTTGGTGCATTTGACGCAGAGTGACATGATGACCCAAACAGATTAGCCTACAGCTGTCACGCTCAAATTTATTACAGCTGAAGAATCAAAGCCAGAGGGAATCGAATTCATCAAAACTGAAGAATCTTCGCTGGGAGAGAAACGAGCTATCATGCCAAAATTGCGCCATAAAACTCTCAAAATTTGAAATAATCACGATCTTTCTGGTCGGTCTGGCCCCAACGTGCAGCGTTGAGAGCGGCGCGGCGGTGTCACCGTCAGGTAACTCGACCAAGCCCCTGGGAGCCGGGGATGCTAGGGGTGCTGCAGCACCCCTGACTTTTTGGAGCAGGGGGGCGTAGCACTGCACCCCTATGAAAAATAAAAGTTGGGGGTGCTTCTGCACCCCCAACTTTCATCTTTTTTTACAGGGAAAATTGTTTGTTTCTTTTTTATAGAAAACTGTCCAAAATCCCACCCAAAGTGTGCATCAAATCACGAATTTCATTTCTGAAAATGCAAAATCTCCATAGCGTGGGAGGCGTGTCCCCCTTCCACACAGAACAAGCTTATATAAGCACAGACAGCACTATTTAAGCATTCCCATTGTCCCTGGATATGTACTTTTCTTACTTTTTTGTTGAATTTTTTTTTTCAAATATGCTACCTAGACTGAAGGGCTCACTAGAAAAATCCACTCCAAAATCTTCGAGTGATCCCTGACGTCACTCCAAAATGAGTGAAAATGAGCATTTTTACCCAAAATTCACTCCAATTTCACTCGAAATTCATTCTTTTTTGTATTCACTCTTTTGAGAGTGAAAATTTTCACTCGATTTTTTTTAGAGAGTAAATGGCATCAATCCTGGAGTAAAAATACTGGATGGGGGCTGTGCACATGGGCGTAAATCCCGGGGGGGGGGATGGGGGGGATATATCCCCCCTGAAATGGAGGAGGGGAAATGGCCTGTACAATCATCCCCCCCTGAATTTTGAAAAAAAAAAATGGAGGAAGCAGAAATGTGATTGTATCAATTTTGGCATATTGCATGACGTTTGTACGCCAGCTAGCCTTCAGACAGGTAACAGAGCTGAACAGTATTCTATCTTGTAGGAAAATGTATACATAATTTTCTCAAGCGCTCGCTCGCTTCGCTCGCTCGCTCGCGAAGAAAGTAACATCGACATACACTGTAAGGTATGGCTCAGACGTTGACAACGTCAAATAGTATAGGCCTATATGGATCCGGGCTAACTCGGCCCACGGGACAACTCGTCCCACCCGTCGAGGGTGGGCCGAGTTGTCCCACCCGTTGGTATCGATAGTGATCGTGAGCGCTTGTTTGTGTTTGAGGTTATTTTGTCTTTGTGACGTCTTTTTGAACCGTAAATTTTATAGAATTGTGCTCAGTGGTTTCTGTAAAAGAGTATTTGCCAACTTTTGGGGGATACAACGACGTAAAAATGAAATTTCAGACGTTTTTATCGCGGTTCGCGATCCTCATAGGTTCACGTTCATTTCGCGCGGTGGGCTAACTCGGCCCAGCTAAGTTTTAGCTGTTGTTTTGTCAGTAAATCTCCGTAAAACTATCAATTTTATCATGTATGAAGGTGTATTCAGGGTTCCTTCAACTAATTTCATCTTCGAGGGAATTTAATTTTGCACATGTTTGGGGAAATGTTGGATATTTGTTCGCATGTTTTCATCTTTGCCGTATCCGCACCGCACCGGTCTCGCCACCAGCAGCTCGCTCACACATCACAGTGGCAGAGAGAGAGCTGAGCAGCGCCATGCCCATGCCCACTCTCGGCAAGGCACGGGGCGGCGGCGCGGGGCACCCGCGCGAACGGCACAGAGGGAGCAGCCAGCCACTCCGTAAACGTCGCTACGGATACGGGCGGTGGTTGAAATTGGAGGAAAAGGCGTCATTTGCTGCACTTCCCAATTTTCTCGTGTGAGTAAATTCTATGCAGCTTAGTCAGTTGGCATTGTCCTATCGATTGTCTTGAACTTTGAGCTGAGAGCTAGAGAGGGAGCAACTTGTTTCAACTCAACTGTGTTTTGCTGCAACGTCGCGTGTATTGGGCTGAGCTGGTGTGCATGCTACCGCCAGCCAATGCCAAGGTAAAGGGCAAGGTTAAGGGTTTCTGCTAAAGGCTGGGCATATACAGTAGGGGGTTGCTTGACTCTGTTTTTTCTGTTTTTTTTTTATGGTCTTTTATCTTTTTCTGATATTTTTTTTCCGGGACGACTCAATAATATGTATTCCAACCTCATGCAGTTTGCAGTTGTCATTTTGCTGTTTTTCTGTCTTTAGATCCCCCAGCATCAACGTTATTAATGATTGATACTGAATTAAAAAAAAGAAGAAAAAAAAAACACACACACACAACACACACACACACACACACACACATAAAATAACGATTTGGATGCATGCTGTATTGTTGGCAATTATCACGTGACTCGGATGACACTATTCGTTATGTTGGGACACTGCTCCTTAATTTACGAATATGTAACATTTGTGAAATAATATGAGTTTTAATTTGTGACAATGTCACCTTTTTGTGTCTGAAAAGTGAAATGATTTACTAGTACTATGGTGAAGTCTGTTTTCAAAGTGATATTTATTCAATGTACTATAATCGCTAACAGAAATACTGTTGTTAATAACATTCCATATTAAGTTCGGTAGTCCGAACTTAACTTCCCTTGTACAGTCGGCCACTACATTGGGATGTTCGACAGTGACATAGAAAAAGAAGAAATAAGTTCTCACCTCAGCTTGTTGACACCTTCGTCCAGTTTATTTTCATTTGTAGTCATAGTGAGTTGGGTTTTTACATTTTAGTTGGTCTCTTCCATTCCTGTTACTCTCAATTTCAATTTCAATTTATTTCTCATGAAAATAGTACAGACAAAATAAAATAATGTACAGCAGTCTGTCTCAGCATGAAGTCAAACACTGTCAAAGGTGAGTTTAGAACTGGGCTATGGTACTAGAAATACGATGGGGCCTATACATACCAGCAAGTTTGTTCAGCTGCAACTTATACATGGAGAATAAGCTCATCAGGAGTCACATTCCAGCAGGGCTCCTACTTAGAACCAGACTGTGTGACCATGGTAACCAGCAAGCTGCCACGTACAAGAATTCTGAAATCAGGTACAATAATGAAGGACTTGTGGAATAACAGGCAGGCTGATCAATACCTGCATTCCTGGTTAGGATCCCTCCGGAGTAGAAGAATAGACAAGGAAAAAAAGCAACAAGTTTGCTACCAGGTACCCGGTGATGCACTTGCGTGCCGTAGCTGCTAATAAGATGTTGCTTTAAGGCTGCGTTCACATAGAAGTATACTATTCGGGTATTCGGGCTCGTTTTTCGAGGGCACGCGAATAGCTTGAATCGAACGATGGGATTTCCTCACACGGGTTCACATAGGAGGGCACTATTCGAAAGTACCGAATAGCTGCGAAAAGTATAGCAAAGTGGGAATCGAGCTTGTTCGATTTTCTTGCAGCGTATACCGTCTCTCGTTTATGAAATAATGACACTTTTGGTCTGGATTTGCCCTTTAGTAAAAAAAAGCATGTAGACTGACATTCTGATGCAGTTTAGAAATTGTTAATAAGATTTGCTGGGATGTAGGAGGAAGAAATCCTCACTGCATGGGATGGTGAGTTGACGGTGCGGGTTATGGTGTACTCGGTGCCCGAATAGCGAATAACGAATACTTAAGGCTGCGTTCACATAGAAGTATTCGGTATACGGTATTCACTATTCGCTATTCGCTATGCGCCGTCAAGTCGACCCAGTACACCATCACCTGCACCATCCGGATTTCTTCCTCGTACACAACCATCCCAGCAATCTTATTAAAAATTTCTAAACTGCATCAGAATGTCAGTCTACATGCTTATTTTTGCTAAAGGGCAAATCGAGACCAAAATCGTTATCATTTCATAAACGAGAAATGGTATACGCTGCAAGAAAATCGAACAAGCACGATTCCCACTATACTATTCTATGCTATTTGGCATTTTCGAATAGTGTCCTCTTATGTGAACCGGTGTTAGGAAATCCTGTCGTTCGATTCAAGCTATAAGTGTACCCAAATAGTATACTCCTATGTGAACGCAGCCTAAGAGTATGTTTGAAAGAAGGTAGTGCGGTGCAGCATATTGGGAAGTTCATTCCAATAATTAGGCCCATGGTGAACATAATACACAATGTATTTTTTTAATTTTTTTTTTTTTTGGCGTAAATTGTTTCGGGTACATGGAAGGTGATATGCATCCTTCTGACATGTTGGATATTGGTCCTATTAGTTAATTTAGATATGTTAAGTTTATGTAAATTATGTTTATGACTTGAAGCATGCAAGACTAATGTGCAAATTCATAGAGCAAAAATCAACAAAACACCGATGTGTACCCGGTACCTCCAACTTCATAATAAATGGGATCTGGCTTCTGTACGGTGTAGCTATGGAGTAAGTTCATGTTGGTTTGTGGGGCTGTCTCTGGTGTGTTTTGGATATCCTTTCAGTCCCTTATATGTTTTGCAAAGTCTCCGTGGCCATGCCTCAATCTTGTAAGCTGCTCTTTTTTTTTTATCTTTACTGTAATTCTTATTTTGACTATTTATAATCATTAAGATTTATGGTTATTTGTCTTATACTGTATTGCAATCAGTGGAAAACCAATAGATACAAAAAATATCAACAAAACACCTAACAATGATGTCATAGCATTAATGTGACCAGAAACTAATTTTTTGTGTAGCTTTGGTTTGTTGTTTTGTGTAGCTTTCCATATTTGTAGTTTACTTTTCAGACATACCCCTAATGAATTATCCACATTTAGTTTTCCACACAACCTAATTTTCTCCACTCACCTCCACACCTACGTCCTCAAACTCTTTTGATCTGTTTCCATTCATGTTCAACTTCACCTTGTGATCACCTATAGGCCCTACCTTTATTTTCCATCGGTTCCTTCGGTCCTCGGGTGAAACTACTTTCCTCCTTTCGTTTTGGTTGATTTGTCTATCTTATGATTTTAATATGTAAATTAACTACTCTGGAAAGAGTAAGTGGGTAGAATTAAAAAGAGTCTACCACTGGAACTGACTGAGAACAGATCTGCTTTCTTCAGCCCCTACAGCTGTAGTGAATATTCAGTTTTGAGAGGACATTGTCTGGTTTTGCGGAGTGACTGAGCATAATGTTGGACACCGAAATGAGTGTTACAATAATGCAACATTTCATGACGTGTATGTGGATTGACATATGTAAAACAATCTCATTTCCTGCGATGCACCTCTCCTGGGGCAGAGTTCATCAATTGGCAACTATCTGGTAAACTACATGTATGTTTTACAGGTAGGTCAAGAGGTGAAAATCTAGAAGAAAGCAAACTATCGACTGAAGTAGGCCTATCAACTGAAGTAGGACTGAAGTCAGTGTCGTAATGGTTCCATGACATTTGCTCCTGCAAACATTGTTCACTTGAAATTCTGCATGCTAAACCAAACATAAATTCTACAAAGGAGCATTACTCTAACCCTACTCCTATCACAATCCTAACCTTGATCCCAAGTCCTTGGAGAAAATAATACACCAGAGCAATTGTTACAAGGTCACAGGAACAAATGTTGTATTACCGTTATAACACACTATAAAATGTGGTGGAATTAAATTCACATTTTATGAATGCACACTATTCACTGATGATGAAGTGTGATGACTCTAAAAAAAATGATGTTTTTGTCACATATGTTTTTAATCCATAGTACAGCGCTACTTGAGACTTTTTTTTTAAATTAAAGATATCAAATTTGTCTACATTGAACATCAGTGTAGATATGCACACACTAGTTGTTCTATGTAAATATGAATTCGGTAAAAAAAATACTGGTGTGCAATTCACATGAAGTATGCAGTGTTTCAAATCAAATCTCATTTGACACTTGACAAACACATTCATCACGCATAAGAAAAGAATGGGTTGATGGAAGAGTGAAAGAGAGACGGGGAAAGGAAGCAGAAATATTGGCAGTAGGCGATCTATAGAGCCAGACGAAGAATCATAAAAAAATACAGAACTTTACAAAGCAGTTGTGGAAAGAAAGCTTTGTACACAGATGATACTTGGTAATGTGATAATTGAAAATGAAAGTATTATTTCAAGTCAAATGAGAATGTTCTGTTATTCAAGAAAAAAAAAATAGAAAGGAAATAATAAAGTAATAGATGTTAAAATGACAAAACAAAACAAAACAAAACATACTTTACATGCTCACATTAATATTATTCGAAATTTGCTGTGATCTTGCAGTCTTGGAAAGAGCAGTACCGGTACATTGTTATCAAGGGCAGGCAGGGCAACAGTCGAAAGGATGCAATGGCCACAAAACAACAGATTCTTTTGTGAAGGAAGATGAGAGCTTATATGCATGACCTTACCAATGCCTACCAGTGCATGTTGTAATGTTTCTTTTGTGACCCTGCATGACTGCAAATTAGGTAACACTTTGAGTACCGTGCTTGAGAAGGAAGACCATTTGAGAAGCTATTCATCTTTGCTGCTTGTTAAAAAGAAAAAAAAAATGTGCATGAATTCAACAGTATGAGTGCAGGACAAGCAAGGATTTGAGAATTTTATAATCAGCCTTGTTTTGTACAAATAAATAAAAATGTAAAAGATTAATACATGTAATAGGGCTAAGGCATGGAAAAGATTAAGATATGAAGTCCAAGTTTGGTTCAATAGATCATCACAGTATACATTAGAGGGAGAGAGAGATATACACTGTATATACAGTACATATATAAAAAGAAAATTACAAAGAAGAAAAAGAAAAAGAACTTGACGGTTGGCTATTATCGTGCAGGTACAGGTGGCAGAGGATTTTTCTCTTGAATTAGGGTAAGGATTCCCATGGCAAAAATGGCAATGTCATCAAAACAAAAACAATTCCTTTTTATTTTTGAAAGTACACACAAAAGGTAGGCCCTACAATCATAAACAAGGCCAATCTAGCTAGCACTACATTTCATTACCGGTTTCATGATATCAACCACTCAACCAAACCATCCATATCTACAGGTCAAATAACTGACCACTGGATATCAAACAATTTATTAATTACCACGGTAATGCCCATAAACAGACTCACCCCTTTGACTTTTGCTTGTTTGTTTTTATTAAGAAAAAAGGTAACATTTATTGGACAGAAATAACTTTTGAGTAGAACGCAGATCTATACATAAAATCAGCAACAACAACAGCAACAACAAAACATTTAACAGTTAAAATCAAATGCATATAATGACCTTCATGTAGTTCACATCGAATGATAGAAATAATTTGATTTCTTTTCTACTAATACGGGTACGGAGTGGCCGGCTGCTCCCTCTGCCGCTCGCGCCCCACGCGCCGCGCCCCGCCGCCCCGCCTCCCCGAGTGGGCATGGCGCTGCCAGCTCAGCTCTGCCCCTGTGTGTGTGAGCGAGCTGTGCAGTGGCGAGACCAGTGCGGTGCGGACACGGCAAAGATGAAATCATGCGAACAAATATCCAACATTTCACCAAACATGTGCAAAATTAAATTCCCTCGAAGATGAAATTAATTGAAGGAACCCTGAATACACCTTCATACATGATAAAATCGATAGTTTTACGGAGATTTACTGACAAAACAACAGCTAAAACTTAGCTGGGCCGAGTTAGCCCACCGCGCGAAATGAACGTGAACCTATGGGGATCGCGAACCGCGATAAAAACGTCTGAAATTTCATTTTTACGTCGTTGTATCCCCCAAAAGTTGGCAAATATTCTTTACAGAAACCAATGAGCACAATTCCATAAAAGTTACGGTTAGAAAAGACGTCATAAAGACGAAATAAACTCAAACACAGACAAGCGCTCACGATCACTATCGATACCAACGGGTGGGACAACTCGGCCCACCCTCAACGGGTGGGACGAGATGTCCCGTGGGCCGAGTTAGCCCGACCCCAACTATATGTAAACATGCTATGACGCGAGTAACTGTATGGGGACCATCTGCAAGATATGTACGAAAACAAACAAACAAACAAACAATAACAAAAACTATATCGCCATAGTTAAACCCCCTCCATTTCCTGAATCATTCCTGAGAAACGACAGTTATCCCCCAAGCAATTCCCGAAATGAGGACAAATCTCGAACTTTCTTAATGGAAAATTGTCCAAATATCGCCAGAACTATGCACCAGATCGTTGTATTGCAATCATAAACATGCAAAAGCTCCGCTATACAGGATCCCTTTCGATAGACTTTGTACACTTTTGAGATTGACGTATATTTCCCTAATTTATCAAAGAGTGTGCAGCAGATCTTTCATTTAACAAAAGCACCCTCATATGCAGAGGCGTCGATGGGGGGGGGGGGGGATGGTTCCCCTATAAAAGTGGGACAAACAAAAGCGAAAAATATAGCTACAAACGGCAGTGTTTTAAGTGTAAAATGTCCAAATTTTAAAGCTCGCTCGCTCCGCTCGCTCGCATTTAATCGCTATGCCATTCTCCTGATGCTGCTAGCTGCCAGTGAATGGCAGCAGTTGCGCCCGGTGCGCCCCGGCCCCTTAATTTCCAAAGCGAAAAATATAGCTACAAACGGCAGTTTTTGGACTGTAAAATGTCAAAATTTAGAAGCTCGCTCGCTTCGCTCGCTCGCATTTAATCATTATGCCATTCTCCTGATGTTGCAGCTAGTAATTGCCAGCAGTTTTCGCCCGATGCGCCCCCCTTAATTTCCAAAGCGAAAAATATAGCTTCAAACGGCAGTTTTGGGACTGTAAAAATGTCAAAATTTTGAAGCTCGCTCGCTTCGCTCGCTCGCATTTAATCATTATGCCATTCTCCTGATGTTGCTGCCAGTAATTGCCAGCAATTATTTCGCCCGATGCGCCCCCCTTAATTTCCAAAGCGAAAAATATGGCTACAAACGGCAGTTTGGGGACTGTAAAATGTCAAAATTTTGAAGCTCGCTCGCTTCGCTCGCTCGCATTTAATCATTATGCCATTCTCCTGATGTTGCTGCCAGTAATTGCCAGCAATTTTCGCCCGGTGCGCCCCCCTTAATTTCCAAAGCGAAAAAATACAGCCACAAAGGACAGTTTTTGGGACTGTAAAATATCAAAATTTTCAAGCTCACTCGCTTCGCTCGCTCGCATTTAATCGTTATGCCATTCTCCTGATGTTACTGCCAGTAATTGCCGGCAGTTACGCCCGGTGTGTTCCCCCCCTGGATTTCCAAAGCGAAAAAATACAGCCACAAACGACAGTTTGGGGACTTTAAAATGTCAAAATTTTCAAACTCGCTCGCTTTCATTTCATTTCATTCGCAAATCGGCATCAAGGATTATAAAATTTACCGCTAATTTGAAGACTTACCGCTAGAAAGGAGCGGTAAGTCCAGCGGTAAGGGTTTTATGCAACAGGGCCCTGATGTTGCATGCTGCCAGTAATTGCCAGCAGTTGTGCTCGGTGCGCCCCCCCCCCTTAATTTCCAAAGCGAAAAATATAGCTACAAACGACAGTTTTGGGACTGTAAAAAGTCAACATTTTCAAGCTCACTCGCTTCGCTCGCTCGTATTCAATCATTATGCCATTCCCCTGATGTTGCTGCCAGTAACTGCCAGTAGTTGCGCCCGGTGCGCCCCCCCCCCTTAATTTCCAAAGCGAAAAAATACAGCCAAAAGCGGCAGTTTTGGGACTGCAAAATGTCAAAATTTTCAAGCTCGCTAGCTTCACTCGCTCGCATTTAATTGTTATGCCACTCTCCTGATGTTGCTGCCAGTAATTGCCAGCAGCTGCACCCGGTGCGCCCCCCTTAATTTCCAAAGCAAAAAAATACAGCCACAAACGGCAGTTTTTGGACTGTAAAATGTCAAAATTTTCAAGCTCGCTCGCTTCGCTCGCTCGCATTTAATCGCTATACCATTCTCCTGATGTTGCTGCCAGTGATTGACAACAGTTGCGCCCGGTGCGGCCCCCCTTGATTTCCAAAGCGAAGAAGTATAGCTACAAACGGCAGTTTTTAGCATGTAAAAGCATTATGTCAAAATTTTCAAGCTCGCTCGCTCCGCTCGCTCGCATTTAATCGCTATGCCATTTTCCTGATGTTGCTGCCAGTGATTGACAGCAGTTGCGCACGGTGTGCCCCCTCTTAATTTCCAAAGCGAAGAATATAGCTACAAACGGCAGTTTTTGGACTGTAAAATGTCAAAATTTTCAATGTAAAAAGATTTCACCGTGGGAGGGAGAAGCCCCCCTACGGGCCCTACCATACCCTCCCCCCCCCCCCTCGCTTGCTTCGCTCCCTCACGATCTCATAACCGCTCCCCCAAGATCAAATCCTGTCTACGCTGGTGATAGGCCCCACTATTTAGTAGGCCTTCGCAGTGATGTCGCACAGGCGGAGCAAGAGCTGAAATACCACGATTTAGTCATTCAATAATATATTGTGAATATTTCATTTTCTATGGTTTTTAAAGGAAAAACAAACAAAAATTTCACCAAAAGTGTGCACCAGATCGCTGAATTTCAGGTCTGAAAATGCAAAATCTTCCTCGTGTGGGAGAGGGACACACCCCCTCCCCATACACACCCTCCCCCCGTTAACCCGGTCGCTCCGCTCTCTCTCACAGATATTTCAAAAACAAAAAATGTCTTCATACTTTTAAGGTCTGATTTTCCGCCGCAAGTCATCTGACAAGCAAAAAAAAAGCAACAAGAAGAACAAAAAGTCTTCATATTTTTGCTGCCACTTTCCTCCCACTTTATATTTCATGCAAAAGAGTGGGATATCCGATCCCTGTAAAGTGTGCGTGTGGGGGGGGGGGGGGCACCAAGCTTCTCTCCCCCCCCCCCCCCCCCCCAAGGCTGCGCCGGTCCGGTTATGGGCTTGTAATCGTGGTGATGGTGACCATCCCCCCCACTCCTCATTACGGATTTACGCCGTTGGCTGTGCAAACACATCACTTTACCCTCACGATCTTGCTATTAAACTGTCCAGATATTTCACCAAAAGTGCATCATATTGTTTAATATTCAAAACATAAAGAATGAATTGGCAAAAGTGTCAAACAACCAGTCATCACTTTCATTTCCTTGTACATCACCACGTCCAAATAGCATCCATGCGACAGCATACGGACCAACCTTTGCAGAATTTCAACCCGTCACCGAGACAGCGGTAAGGAAACTGGTGTTGGCTTCACCATCTTCATCTTGCAACCAGGATCCAATACCCACATGGCTGTTGAAGAAATGTGTTAATGAACTGACTCCAGTACTCACACGCATTATCAACCTTTCTCTGATGAGCGGCTGTTTTCCAGATTCCTTCAAGCATGCACAAGTTGATCCTCTTATTAAGAAACCAGGTTTAGATTCAGAAGTATTGGGAAATTACAGACCAATAGCAAAGCTTAAATTTGTTGCAAAGTTGGTAGAGCGAGCATGTGCCAATCAGATACATGCATATCTGGAATCAAATGAAATGTATGGAAGAGCACAATCAGCATACAGGAGAAATCACAGTGTTGAGACAGCTATGATACGTGTTTTTAATGACCTACTTCTTGCAGCAGACAGGGGCCAGGAGACACTGTTGGTGATGCTAGACTACTCGTCTGCATTTGACACTATTGACCATAACATCATGCTCCGCCGTCTGTCATCGACTTATGGAATTGTTGGTACTGCATTTGATTGGTTTCAGTCTTATTTTAGCAACCGAACGCAGAGTGTCTCAATCAATGGTACTGCATCTGCCCCTTATGTTCTCAAACAAGGGGTTCCTCAGGGTTCTGTCTTAGGACCACTGTGTTTCATAATGTACACAGCTCCCTTAGAGGATGTAATTGACAAGTGTGGCATAAGTAAAATTACATATGCTGATGATACTCAGATTTATCTTTCATTGCCAAAAAGCACCAATTCTGATGTAGCAGTTGGTCAGATTGAATCATGCTTAGGTAAAATTCAAGATTGGTCTTTGCAAAATGGTTTGAAATTGAATCTTGAGAAAACTGAAGTTGTGCATGTAAGATCTCGTAACAAGTCCTCAACAACTTTGTCCGTTAATGTTTGCGATACTCCTGTGCTGCCAATTTCTAAGGCACGTGACCTTGGTGTCATTATCCAAGATGATCTTAGTATGAAAACTCACATCAATAACATATGCAAATCTGCAGCCATAGGTCTACACAGGATTGGAAAATTGAGACACGTTCTCGATAAAGCAACTACAGAAAAACTGGTTCATGCGTTTATTTTTAGTCATTTGGATAATAATAATGGTTTGCTCATTGGAGTTCCAGACTCTCACCTGAAAGGACTCCAACGGATACAAAATTCAGCCGCAAGGCTTGTAACACGCAAAAAGGAAATTTGATCATATAACTCCCATTCTTCGTAGTCTTCATTGGTTGCCCATAAGAGCTCGTATCAGGTTTAAGATTTTGACCCTTGCATTCAAATGTTTTCATGGAAATGCCCCTGCATATCTCAGTGAACTCATCAAGCCATATCATCCTGGTCGTAATCTGCGCTCAAAATCAAAAAATCTCCTCTCTGAAATAAGTGTCAAATCTAAGACATATGGTGATAGGTCTTTTGGAAAAATGGCACCCTCATTATGGAATAATCTCCCTCTCAGTGTTAGATGCATTACAGATTTTGATAAATTCAAATCTGTGTTAAAAACTCACCTTTTTGATAATTGTTGATTACATGTTTGAATAGAGAAATATGTGATACATTTTGTTTCATTATTTTGTACACGCATAGAGACTATCTTATGGTATTATGCGTTTCTAAGAACTGACTATTATTATTATTATTATTTAATTTCAATTCTGAAAATGGAAAATGTCCCTAGCGTGGGAGGGATACCCTCTCCCACATCCAACCCCGTTAGGCCAAATTCCATACACTATAGTATAGACTTATGAGATTGACACTTTCGGAATATTTCATCAAAAAGTGCGCACCAGATCTGTCACCAAAAGTTCCTTAATTTCGGAAGGGGGATGTCCTCTTTCAGTTTACTTTTATTCCCCCATTACATCTAGTAGCTTTATGCTCCTTTATTTGACGTTTTTTCAAATATTCCATCATGAATTACTATAATTGAGTATGAACAATATCAATTTTCATTTCAATCCTCAAAATACGAAGGCTCTCTCGAATGGGAGGGGTAAGGGAAACCCCCTTCCAAAACCCTCCCCCATATGCTACCATATGCTTAGCCTCCACCCCATGCATTGATTATGGCTATGTTAGATATTTACATATTCCACCAGAAGTGTGCACCAGAAATTCCAGATCTTTGAATTGCAATCATAATGCAAAAGCTCTCTCATGTAGGAGGGGGATTATCGGATACATCCTCCCATCACATCCTTCCCTCGCTTGGTCTCCCTCCATAGATGACTTACTATCGTCTGATACAAATTTCAGGATATTCCACCAGGAGTGTGCATCAGATCGTTATTGTACTTCAATTCTAAAAATGCAAAAGCTCCGTTGTGTGGGAGGGGGCTACACCTCCCATCCCTGCCTCATCAACTGCCATATATTTATTACACAGTGATGACGCATACGCGGATCCAGATCTGACTATATACCCCGATTTAATGGTCATTGACATTTCTGTGATTATTTATTTTTCATACTTCTTTAAAAATTTCACCAAAAGTGTGCACCAGAACGCTAAATTTCAGGTCTGAAAATTCACAATCTCCCTCGAGTGGGAGGGGGATACCCCCTCCCACACCTTTCCCCTTTAGGTCCACTTCTATGGACTTATACAAAGTGAAAAGACATACACACACTTCTCTGATAAAAAAAAAATGGGATATTCCACCAAGAGTTTCCATCAGATCTTTGTACATTGTATTTCAATTCTAAAAATGCTAAAGCTCCATCGTGTTGGAGGGGGCTACCCATCCCATCCCCACCTCATCAACTTCAATAAAATTATTAAACAGTGATGACCCACACGCGGAACAATAGCTGATTATACACCCCGATTTAATGGTCATTCTGATTTCTGTGAAAATTTATTTTTCATACTTCTTTAAAAATTTCACCAAAAGTGTGCACCAGAATGCAGGATTTCAGGTCTGAAAATTCAAAATCTCCCTCGAGTGGGAGGGGGATACCCCCTCCCACACCCCCCCTTTAGGTCCCCTTCTATGGACTTATACAAAGTGAAGACTCACACACGGATCAAGAGATAACAGATACCATGTTCAAGAACATTTCATCCATGAAACAAAAGTTTTCTTTCTGTTTTGATTGGAGAATTTCAAAATGTACCATATAAAGTGTTTACAAGATTGTTGAATTTCACTAAAAATGCAATTTAAGTTTCCTTGTGTGGCAGAGGGCTTTTTCGCCTTTGCTTCAATGTCTCTATCCCTCCCTTCACCTCCCACTGCCCCCCCCCCCCCAAAAAAAAAAAAAAATGTTGACAGTGCTTGTATGGCCTATGCATCCCCCCCCCCCCCCCCCTCATACTGAAATGCTGCTAATATGGTCCAGCAACCGAACTGGTGGGTCAGGGGTTCAGCACCCCTGTGAAAAAAGTTGCTCCCACTGAGGGGCCTGAACTCGACGGCATCATATTGACGGTATCACCATTATAGTCCGGGAGCGAGCCAGCGGGGGTCAGCCACCAGCCTAGCTGAAAAGGTTACCAATTTTTATGTGTACAGGGTGGCCCAAAAAGAACGGAACGCCTAAGCCCTTAATTTCAGCAACATCGTTGCAAAGATTATGTCATCATGTTGCATACTATGAGAAAGGCCATTCTTTTTTCCAAAAGAATAACACCAAATTCTTTAATTTTGGTTCATGCATCATGGTTTTATGACCATTTTTGTCAACCCTTGCAATTTTCAAAACGAGATCATTTTGCACTCTCAGAGATACAGAAACCAGTGAGAATTCGGCTTACCGTAGAACCAGTAGCGTTCGCAATGTGCGGAATGTGGGGGGGGGGGGGGGGGGGCGGACAGCGTTATTGTCGTCAGGTCGTCTCATTAGGGGAGCTTTAGATTTTGACGCGCGGACGTTTGAGACAACGAGTGCACTGGACGTTCTCCTCTCCCTGCGTCACGCTGAAAAATAGCTTTAGATTACGGTGCATGAAGGAGTTCTCTACGTTGGTTGCAAACTGTGCGGACGTAGAAATAGGCCAGTACGCGTAGTAAACAACTCAGGCGACGCAAGCTAAAAATAGATTGACTTTACGCGCGCTACTGCGCACGCTCAGATCATGTTTTTTTCAAGGTTTTTTTCCTTTGAACGTCCGCGCGTCTAAAATCTAAAGCTCCCTATTCACAATGGTAACGGACAATGATAGCCACATTCCACACATTGTGAACGTTACTGCTTCTATGACAAGCCGAATTCTCGCTGATTTCGGTGTCTCTGAGAGTGCAAAATAATCACATTTTGAAAATTGCAAGGGTTGACAAAAAGGGTCCTAAAACCATGATACATGAACCAAAATTAAAGAATTTGGTGTTATTCTTTTGGAAAAAGAATGGACTTTCCAATAGTATGCAAAATAATGACACATTTGCAACAATATTGCTGAAATTAAAGATCTTAGGCGTTCCGTTCTTTTTGGGCCACCCTGTATAGCAATTTAGTACATAATATGCCCCGGAGTATGGAAATGCACGTCTGGCTGGTCATCGGTGGTGGGTGTGGTCAGGAGGGTCAAAAAAAGGACCCCCCCAAAATAGGCTAGCCTAGCTGGAAAAGTAACCCCATGAAAACAACTGGAACTTGTTCGTTACACTTACAGGATAAATGAATGACCATTGCCAGACGTTTTAAGTGGTGGGGGGTAGCCGCCAGACGCCCTCAAAGACCCAACTTTTTCCAGCTAGTCTAGCCTAGCTGGAAAAAGTAACCTAATGAAACCCACTGGAACTTGTTCGTTACACTTACAGGATAAATGCATGACCATTGCCAGACGTTTTAAGTGATGGGGGGTAGCCGCCAGACGCCCTTAAAGACCCAACTTTTTCCACCTAGGCTAGCCTAGCTGAAAAAAATAACCTAATGAAAACCACTGGAACTTATTCGTTACACTTACATGATAAATGAATGACCATTGCCAGACGTTCTAAGTGGTGGGGGTAGCCGCCATACCCTTAAAGACCCAACTTTTTCCAGCTAGGCTAGCCTAGCTGAAAAAATAACCTAATGAAACCCACTGGAACTTGTTATTTACACTTACAGGATATATGCATGGCCGTTGCCAGACGTTTTAAGTGGTGGGGGATAGCCGCCAGATGCCCTCAAAGACACAATTTTACCAGCTAGACTAGCCTTAGTCTGGAAAAGTAACCTCCTGAAACCCACTGGAACTTGTTCTATGTTTGTATCTCACCTGGTAAACACTGTCGACATAGTATTATGGTGTTCTTTCAATAACTATCCACACTTTTGAGCTATAATGACCACCAAATTCACTCCTCAGATCATCTAATGATTGCTGTCAAGTGTTAATATTGGTGAAATCCGACTACGTCAACAGTCAAAAAGTCAATGAATTATACCAATTGAAAATCTCTGTAATCACAAAGTCGATACGTTGACGAGACATCACTTCGCTTTTGCCTTGTTAGATTGTGAATGTTGTAAGCTTCCGTTTCTAATTCATACAGCATCAGCATACATGTCTGAGAATAGCGGTAAAGAAGATTAGAGTCTTTGGCAACAAGTGCAAAATTAAATTCTGTGCCTTATCTGCTGAACAAACGTCGTGAGGAGGACAACGACCTGTTAGGCAATATGGCGGAACAATAGCTCTATATTATTAGTGTTATAGAATAAATGACAATGATGTAGTTCTGAAGCATACTTTTCATTAGATACTTTTGCAATGACTCAATGTATACTTTTAATCGAACTAAGTATATATCCATGACTTGCACATGAATTACGGCAGAACGATTCGGTGAGGAAAGTTTTCTGTCATGTCATTACGGAAGAAGTGAACGAGCCAATATTTTGCTATTTGTTCCATAATTATTTCTGAAGTGGTTAAATGTATTTTCCTAAAACATTTTTCTTTTATATATACCAAATGCCTATTCGTTGAAAAAATGCGGGCCATGTATTCAAAAGTCAAAGGGAAGTGGGTATACAACATTTCACTAGTTGTTGGGTTGTTTTGTTTTGTTTTGTTTTTTTTTGGGGGGGGGGGGTGGCATGATTCAAAGTGTCCTAAAACCTTGTATAATACATGTATTTAGTTTTGAAGTCACGACACTTGCTATGTATGATGCCAAACTCTTCCCGCTCATACAAATGCAGCCGTTTCAGGGAAATAATTATGATATTCTTATACTTCATGATTTGGTAATGCTGAAGTGGTTCATAACATTCCATTGATAATATGTATAGAACAGAAAGTGAATTTGACAATGGTATATGATATCCGCAATTTACTCTTTGACGGGGTCTATCATCCGATTAATATGTATAAGCACGGTAGTCCCCTATTCGGAAACTATAAGTTAGATAAGATATGATATCCGCAATTTACTCTTTGACAGGTTCTATCATCCGATTAATATGTATAAATTGAATATACAGTAGTCCCCTATTCAGTAACTACAGGTTAAGTTAGATAAGCTGCATTCATTTTGCACGTGACCATGGCGTTATAGCCAAAGATGATTGAATTCTGTAAATCTCTGTGTGCCTGCACAGGATTGGAAAACGAAACAACTTTCTGTGTATAGAACAACGAAACGGAAACTGGTGCATGCATTATTCTCAGTCACTTTGTTATTCATAATGATGGTTTGCTCATTGCAGTTACGGAATCTCAGCTCGAGGGACTCGAATTGATCCCATATCAGTCGGAATGCGTGTATCACCCAAAACAATATCTGAACACATAACTGCAATCCTCCATAGCCTCTATTGGTTGCCGATAAGGGCTGGTATCAAGTTTGATTGTCATACTATTTACAGTACCTTGTATTTAAATGTTTTCATCGAAATGCCCGTATACGGTATGCGTATCTCAGTTAACTCTTTAAACAATAGTTGTAATCTACGTGCCAAGAATTTCATGTTTTCAATAAGCGTGAACTCCAAGACATGTCGTGATAAGGACTTTAAGACAATTGGCATCGTCATTATAAAACAATTCCCCTTCTACAAGACACGTTTTAGATTTTAGATAGAAATATGGATTCGTTTGAATGCATACAAACAGCTTCTTAAATCCTCTTACATTTTGTTTTTAAGATATGGTGTATACTTTAGAAATGTAGGAAGCATGCTCTTGTTTTAGAGGCTTTGAGTACTGGTAAGAAGCATATCTTATTCTTATAGATTATGTGAAAAAACGTTTTGAATAAAACGTAGCCAGACAACTGCATATCATATTTTCTCCTCTTCCTTCATGCAGATGTATACTCTTGCCGAGAAGGTTTGTTTGATAGTGATTATAGTGCTCACCATATTGAAAAGGTAATTGGGTAAATTTTTGGTTTCAGTATATTATTCAAACAAAACTAGGTTAACTTTTACATTAACATTTTCACAACTATTG